>NC_091986.1:10838690-11463690 GCF_044704955.1 Pristiophorus japonicus
ACAAACTCACACATTCAAGGTTAGTTGGTAAGATCCACTGAAAGAGGCAGAAATCTAAAAAAATACATTACAAATAAGTTATAATGATTAAAACAATACAAATAGGAACTTAAAGAAACTTAAGTGTGCTTAAAAAATATGAAATTGACATTAAAAACACTGAGGTCGAAATTGCCCTGTTTAGTGACACCTGTTAACGCCTCCAGGGAGCCATACAGCCCAACCAGTCCATGCCGGCGTTTATGCTCCACTCGAGCCTCCTCCTGTTTTTCCTCATCTAACTAAGAAATAAGATGGAGATGAATAATGAACAAGGTGGATATTATACACGGGCTCAAGAGTTTTGTGAAATTATTGCTCTGTTGTTACAGAGAGGCTTGGAGAAGTCAATTTCTTGAATGTCCGTTCACCAAAACCAAGGGGTCTAATTTCTGCATGGGTTTCCCAATCTCTCATTGTAACTTTGCCGGAAGTTTGGCAGAAACCAATACTTGAAAAGAAAAAAAAAATTGCGGGGGCTATGGGAAAAGAACAGGGGAGTGGGACTAATAGATTGCTCTTTCACAATACTGGCACAGGCACAATGGGTGGATTGGCCTCCTTCTGTGCTGTATGATTCTATGATTGTGTGAAACACTGAAGAATTAGTATAACCAGCTGTTCACAATGTTTTTCTACGGTCTCTGCTGCTCTTCCAGCAAATTTGCAGCAGGAGATCAGAGGGAACCCCGTGGAAATTACCGGCGTGAGTATGAATGATGGTAGTTGTACAGAACAGCCTTTCAACATTTGATTGTGACAAAAACGAAGCAGTCAGTTCTGTCCTGTTTCAGCTTTGCAGAGCTAAATTCAGCCACAGGAGTTGAAGACAAATAGTCACAGTCAGAATCTTACTCAAGGCTTAACACCCAAAAATGCTGCAAGATTTGCTCATTGTCCACCAAGCTTTATTGAGTTCCCACGCTACTTTTGAAGACTGTGCAATGCTTTGCATTATGTATATGACATCAGTTATTTTTGACAGTTTTTCAATATTCAGGAAGTTCCAGTAGCTATTTTTATGACTATTTGAGGAGCTGTAGCTCTTCAGATCAAGAAAAATCATCTTGGGACTTCTAAGAGCTCCAGTTCGATCAGTGCAGCCCCTGCAGTGGGAAGAAATACAAGAGGAAAAGCACAACGCTGTATGCAAAATAATATATGGGGTTTGAATTTTGGATTTTGGGGCGTTAATCGCGGAGGGGAGTTAAAGTTAGCGCCTGAAAATAGTTTGTGCCTCTGACTGCAAGTTTCGGTGAAAATGTAAATTGGAGGAGCGTTAGCGTTAAGTCAGGCGTTACACAACGGACTTTGTGCGCCTGAGCCGAAACTTGTGGCGGTAAAGAAGTTTCATTGTTGTTTAGTGCCTTGCAACATAACGTTGTATATTGTATGGTTTTATTTTGGTGGGGGGCATTTTTGAGTCTACGTTGTAGTAACATTTATGACTCATCATTTGCCATTGGTGTCTTGTGCATCATTCCAACGTTCACCAGAGATGTGCCTTTATGGGGGCACATAGGGTGTCCAGTGTTAGCTCCATCCCTCAGTTTCCTCCATTTAGGAGCCAGTCCATTATCAGCTGGCGATGTGCGACTCTTCGTCTGGCAGTATCTCCACTCTGCCTCCCCCATGGATGATGTGGTTATCCAATGGCGGCCTCGCCAGGCTCCTCTTTGTCGTCCTCCACCTTCTGAGATGGGCCTGCAATCCCCACGGGCAATACCTGGCCCTTCATGATGGCCAAGTTGTGCAGCATGCAGCACCCCACAATGAATTCGGAAACCTGTTGAGGGGAGTATTGAAGGCTGCCTCCAGAGCGGTCCAGGCATGGGTCTGCCTGTACGAGATGGCATATCTCTGTCAGAACCTCCTTTCAGAAGCGCAGCCTTCTCGCACACTGCTCCTCAGAGAGCTGGAGGTCTGAGCATTGGTGCCTGTAAACGCATGGGGGGTGTGCCCTCCTCTCCGGACGTCTTCGGCCTCTCATCATCCATGGGCTGACATGGCCCAGAGTCCTTCCTCTAGCTTGACACCGCCTGGCAATAGCATGGAGCATGATACGCCGGTGAACTAGTAATGCCCACATTAAATTCTCTCATTGACGTTGTGAGGGCACTGTAATGGCAGATAAAAGTGAAGTTTGCAAGTTGGAGCTTCACACAGCATGTTGTGCGCAACCATAGTTGTCAATGTGACCTGCGATGTATGATCCTTATCCCTCCTTAAGCTGCTGATACCACCTGCCACACTCTGGGACCACTTGGTTTTTTCAGGCATTTCCTGGGTCGGGCGTTAAATGAGGCGTTAAAGCCGAATGTTCCATCCTGGGTACTAGCCAATTGACGTCATCATCAAGCTAAAAACGGAGGGCGGGGCAATCATTTTTTGTGCTGACGCAAACCAAAAGCTAATTCTTCTGGCTGGACGGTACATCCTGGATGTCCGACATAAGGCCCAAAAATAGCATTTAGCGTCCCGGCAGGGCGCTAACTGAGGCGCAAATGAGCCAAAAATCCAGCCCAATATATTGGGAAAAGAATAGCTTAGCATTTAAATGACGACCATTTTGTTAATTTCCATTCAGGGAGCTGCAGAGAGGAATTTCCATTGCAAATATATGTGTCTTTTATTATTGTTATTTTTTGCTTGTCTGTCTTTTGTTAAATATATATGATTAATAATAAAATGAGGTTTGATGTTGTATTCCTCTGCTGCTTATCAAAGATAGGAGAAAGATATTACGGGTATCACTAAAATAATATTTGAAAAGTTTTGTTATTTTAGGCAGATTAGCAAAAGTGCTTTCAAAAAAAATATGGCCTAGAAATTGGATAAGGCAAAATTCGAGCTCCCTGTTCATTATTATGATTCCAGCGCTGATCTTAGCATTAAATACGCGGCTAATTTGCTTAGCGCTTATCAGGGGGGCCAATAGCGGATGCAGTCTACCGGCCAATAAGGCTTGGCATAGGCTCACTGCACTACTTAAAGGGGAGGTGCTTTGTTGCAGAAGCACCTCATTGTCATTCTAAACAGAACCATGGCCCAACAGCCAAGGGAAAAGGCAAGACCATTTTCCAATACAGCACTAGGAGTCTTGGTCCTGGGGTGTACAAAGATGCCATGAGGTCATGCAAGGAGGCAGGAGGCCTTCAAGGCTGAACACTGTGAGAGGAGATTGCTCAAGCCATCATTGCAACGAGTGTTGTCCCCAGGCCCTGGAAATAGTGCAGCAAAAAGTTTAATGATCTCACACGAGTGGTCAAGGTGAGTGACTACATCATCAAATGCCATATTCCACCCTCTGCACCACAAGCCTCGAAGCATCGCTCCCCCATCACTCACCTACCAACAATCTCAACCACTCATACATCACAATCATAGCTTCATTTCACCCTCACACACTTACCACCGCTGCAAGACTCGCACCCACATCTCAGACCTCGCACACACTGCCAGCTTTTCAACCATGGCCGGCACGTTATTACACCACACTCACTGACACACTTCCCTTTCTCTTGCAGGCAAAGTTAGCGCTCACCTGCTGGAAGCCTTGGCAGATGGTTGGAGAGCAAGCCAGATTTTAGAACCTCATAGGGCTGGATGAAGCAGTTGTCGAAATAATTGGAGGGACAGTTACAGAGTGCGCGGCGAGCAGCGAAGCGGGAAGCATTGTTGATGATGACGGCATGTTTATACCTAACCCTGCTTCTCACATCCCAATTCCCCGCATCCCACAATCTCTTCTCACTTACAAGCTGCTGATGGTGTAGGCATGGATAACTCGCTTCCTGCCCCATCCCCTCACCACAACCCGACCCTTGTGCATTTCTCCTTTCAGATACCCAAGAACTCCAACCCAGCCTGTTCCCCAAGTGATGGAGGAGGAAGGTGATAGCAGAGAAGAAGAAGACACACCGGCACTGCAACTGACACTGGCAGATACCAGCGCAGAAAATGGCACTGCGCATACTTTAGAGGGTGGTATAGAGGCAGGATCTGCACAGGGTGAGGCACCAGCCATGAGTGAGCTGCCACCAGTCCTGGGAGAAAGGGGAGCTCGGGGGCTAGTTCAGCAGTGGGCAAGTTCGCACGTGAGTTCTGCTTCACCAGACTCAGATGTTGACCACGAAGGGGTGGCCTTCAGAAGAAGGGCGAGAGCCATGCACACAGTAATGCTTGGTGCAATGGTAGGTCTGCCAGAGAGCCTGTTGGAGCATGGAGGAGTCCGGCTCCAACATTGCACAGGGCAACGTGTGGAAGCTTGGAAAGAAATGCAGTGATTGCTGTCGAGGTTCATCCCGAGCAGCTCCGTAACACAGGACTCTGTGCTCTACGGGCTGTTCCCAGGGATACACACCGAGACAGACATCACCTGCCGCTGGAGGGCCATCAACTCGGTCAAAGACGCTCTTTGGTCTTGCCGAAACTTGCTGGTCTTCCAGAGCAAGGAGATGTCCACGTCTGCATGTTGCGGACTGGCGCAATCCAAGATCCAGGATTATGTGCTGAGGGATGCACTTAAAATTGGTGCAGTCGCCGCAAAGGCACGCTGGGGAAGGGCCACAGTTTAAAGCCCTTCTGCCACAGTAAACCTGGGGGCAGGAATCAGTACAAAACTCCCCTCGGGCTGTACTTGTAACTTCTTTTTTGTGTACGTGGAGCACCATGATCTGTAAACACCTATGTAGTGCCATGTACAATGCAAGGTCTGTTTCGTAATGCACGTTGAAAAGAAAAATTCTGTGTACTGTATAGTGACACATGTAATGTAATTTGTTGAATGTACTACAAGGTATCCCGAATTGTACCGAATTGTACTTGAACTGAAAAGCAAGGAAATGTATCGAACGGAACTGCCGTCAGCACCCAAATGTAGTGTATGGGATTGCTGACTGCAGCTAAATGGACTGAACTGCTTTTGAATGTACTGTACAAATTTTTATATGAATAAAGTATATTTTGAAATAAAAGAAAACGTGTGGAAGCTTGGAGATCACGATTTAAAGGATGGAAATGATGGGCAGATCCGTGAGTGACCTTGTGGACCCAGCCACAACGCGCATGTGATGGGCGATTTCACAGCTTCCACAACGCATCAATGCTACAGTGGAGCCTCAGACTGCTGCTATCAACACTGGGTTCACAAGTATCGAAAGAGGCTTTCAGGGTCCCACAGCACTCCTGCAATCTGTCCCCTAACAGATGGCTAGGAATACTGAAGTGCCGTCCCGAGGACGTGGTGGTGGGTCACTGGAGCAAGAACCTGCTGTCCTATCTCAGGATGACAGCATTACGACTCCCACCCCTGCCACTCTCCCAGTTCCCTTGCGGCTGCCTGTTATCCAACCAGCCCAGACCGCTGCCACCCATGCTGAGGTGGTGCAGTCTGCAGCCGGGCCTTCCAGCCCCACAACTACTCAAGGCCATCCTGCAAGGCCATCTGAAGTCTTCTCCACTGAAAGTCAGCAGCCTTCCTCCAGCCATGCTGGTGCCGCTGGGGGAGCAGGGGCCCAGGGGCAGCACGGGCCCAGCCCACACTGCGATATGTGCGCGCACTAGGTCCGTGCAGCAGAGCAAGTCTCCAGTCGTCTTGGTTAACCCTTGCCACTGGACCAAGACCTAGCTCTGTCAAGCCCGTGTGGTGGCTGGTGTGCAACGGCCACCCCACATTAAAAAAATCCACACACAGGCATCTTCCACCCTTCAACATGTCGTTCGGGATCTGGAATATTAGGTCCATCATTGAAACACCTGTGAACATTTTGAGATGGAAGCAAGTCATCCTCGATTCGAGGGATTGCCTATGATTTCATAGAAGTATGAGGGTAAGAAAAGGTACATAGAAAACAGACACTGAGGAATGCACAAGGGTGATTAGTTGTAATAAAGACCGAAAATGCTGGAAATCTCAGCGGGTCAGGCAGCATCTGTGGAGAGAGAAATAGAGTTAACGTTTCAGGTCGATGACCCTTCATCAGAACTCTTTTTAGTTGACTTTGTTCTTTTGATTTGCATTTGATATATTTAGAAGTTATGTCTGGAATGTGTGTTTTGTGGTGGCTCTCATTTCAGCTTTGTGCCCAGGAGGCTATTGTTATGTTCTGTGACAGAGGGATGGTTTGATGGGGAAATGGTGAACAACAGGGATCTGGGGTTTCATTCACTGGAGTCAGAGTCTGATGAGGTGCTCAGAGACAGCCCTTCCAGAATGAGGATCTGCTGCCCACCTCATCCTTTCCTCCTCCTGCTCCTCCTCCTGCTCCTCCTCCTACTCCTCCTCCTGTTCCTCCTCCTGCTCCTCTTCCTGAGGTGGTTTCGGAACCCCTGTGCCAAGGGCTGCGTGTTCATGATGGCCAACTTGTGGAAGATGCAGCTTACCACCACGAGATGGGACACCTGCACCTGGAGAGCACCTCCCATGTGGTCAAGGCAGTGGAACCATTGCTTGAGCATCTGCTGGTCTGCTCGATATCCTTCCTTGTGACAGGTTGGCTGTCATTCTATGAGTGTCGGTCACGATTGGTGGGTTTGTGGAGGAGAGTCATCGGCCAGGTTTTGAGCGGAGGGCCCTTGTCACTGAGCAGCCACCCTGGGGTTCGATGTGGTGGCTGGAAGACTGCTGGCACACCGGCCTGGCACAGGGTAAAGGCATCATGACTGCGGCCAGGATAACGGGTATTCGCCATCTTTGGTCGCTGGGCATGGTCGCACAACAACTGCACATTAAGTGGGTGGTAGCCTTTGCGGTTACGAAACATCTCAGGATTGATATGCGGTGCCCGGAAAGCCACGTGTGTGCAGTCGATGGCACCCTGTACCATAGGGTAGCCCAATATCCTGGCAAAGCCCACATGCCTTTTCCTCCCGCTTCTCTCTGTTCAGAGAAAAAACAAAGAAGACTCTTCCCCTGGAGATCAGAGCCTCTGTGACCTCCCGGATGAAGCGGTCGATGGCAAACTGGGGGATGAATGCAATGTCCCCTGCTCAGATAGGAGAAGTGCTCCCTTAAGAACCTGGTTGGGTATAGCCTCCTTCTGAGAGCCCTCCTGCCCCTCCTCCTCCTCCCTCTGCAAGCAGCTTGTTCTCTTTGCTGCCTCTGCTCCATCTCCCTGTCATGTTTCAGTGCGACGGATTCTTTAAGTAGATTCACCCCTCCCCGCCCCCTGACTGTGAGCAAGCAGTCTGAACAGAACCCTTCAATTCAGAAGCAACGCTTTCTCCACTTGCAGCGCCAATCCCTGTCACCTCATCAATTTTAAGTAACTGTAGAAAGCGGCTATCGGTTGCATCAACTTACATAAAAAGCAGCTAAAGGTTTTCCTTTTGATGTGGGCAACCTCTCACTGCCCTGAGCATATTGATTGTATCATGGGTCAACTACACAATATGGGACTTCAGTCATATGTAGCACATGGTCAGTAAAAATCAAAAAGCAAGTCATCTGCAAGTTGTTGATGATCCCTTTAAATACAACTGGTGCGGGGGTCTCTTGTGCGCTGAACGCACGTCCAGCTGTGTGTGAATTGGACAAGTTGCGCATTCGAGCGGCGCCGCCCAAAATAGCAGGTCGTGCATCAAACCAGCATTGCGCGCTGATTGACGTTACGATATAACTCATTAGCATTCTTCCGGTGAATTCAGCCAATGGCCGCGCTACCGGCCTGCCCAAAATGGTGGCCACCGCGGTCCGGGCCAGAAGTGGACGGAAGTGAGGTGGCTGCCATTTTCTTTTCCAAAACGACCTTAACGGCCAGCTCCAATTTTGCAGCTAAAGGTTTTCCTTGGGATGTGGGCAACCTCTCACTGCCCTGAGCATATTGAGTGTATCATGGGTCAACTACACAATATGGGACTTTAATCAGATGTAGACCAGACCAAGCCACAAGTAAGTTAGGTTTTTGCAACAATGCTACAGCTTGCAATGGTTATTTTCTGGTGCTGGCCATCATAATTCCGAATGTATTGAATTAAATTCAACTACTGACCATGTGCTCAAAACCTATAGTTTCTAGATCACTCTGCTACCACACCCGAGGTTTAGTTCGATATCAAGGCTGATGAGATATTCATCAAGATATAGGTAGTTGGACCTCACTGATGAAAGTGATCTAAGAAATGGGATCTGAAAAATCGAGAGTAAGAAAAGTAGAAATACCCAGAAAATGTAACAGTGACTTTATAGAAACCTGCAAACAGAAGACAGGCAGTGAGTTTATCATATAGCTCAAGCATGAGGAAAACCCTAATAAGTCAGCAGTAAGTTAGCAAGGGGATCAATACCTGGGCCCCAGATATTCACAATCTCGATCAATGATTTGGATGAGGGGACCAAATGTAATATATCCAAGTTTGCTGATGATACAAAGCTAG
This sequence comes from Pristiophorus japonicus, assembly GCF_044704955.1. NCBI lineage: Eukaryota > Metazoa > Chordata > Chondrichthyes > Pristiophoridae > Pristiophorus > Pristiophorus japonicus. The sequence continues at coordinate 10,847,106 of NC_091986.1, forward strand.
TTGGGGATGTGAGTTTGAGGAGGATGCAAAGAAACTTCAAGGGGATATAAACAGGCTAAGTGATGGGCAAGAACATGACAAATGGAATACAATGTGGTGAAATGTGAAGTTATCCACTTTGGTAGGAAAAATAGAAAAGCAGAGTATTTTTTAAATGGTGATAGATTGGGAAATGTTGGTATTCTGAGGGACCTGGATGTCCTGGTACACGAATCACTGAAAGTTAATATGCAGGTACAGCAAGCAATTAGGAAAGCAAATGGTATTTTGGCCTTTATTGTAAGAGGATTTGAGTATAAGAGTAAAGATGTCTTACTGCAATTATACAGGTCCCTGGTGAGACTGCACCTGAAGTATTGTGTACAGTTTTGGTCTCCTTACCTAAGGAAGGATATACTTGCATTAGAGGGAGTGTAACGAAGGTTCACCAGACTGATTCCTGGGATGGGGGGATTGTCCTATGAGGAGAGATTGAGTAGATTGGGCCTAAATTCTCCAGAGTTTAGAAGAATGAGAGGTGATCACATTAATACATACACATTTCTTACAGGGCTTGACAGAGTAGATGCAGGGAGGATGTTTCCCCTGGCTGGGGAGTCTAGAAGCAGGGGTCACAGTCTCAGAATAAGGGGTCAGCCATTAGGACTGAGATGAGGAGAAACTTCTTCACTCAGAGGGTGTGAATCTTTGGCATTCTCTACCCCAGAGGGCTGTGGCGGCTCAGTCATTGAGTATATTCAAGAAAGAGGTCGATAGAATTTTCAACATCAAAGGATATGGGGATAGTGCAGGAAAATGGAGTTGGGGTCAAAAGTCAGCCATGATCTTATTAAATGGCGGAGCTGGCTCGAGGGGCCGAATGGCCCACTCCTGCTCCTATTTCTTATGTTCTTATATCTGTATTATAATATTTCTGACCTGAGCTGTTACATTGAAAATATCATGTACTAGTAAAGTTATCTTAAGCATAATTACCACAAAGTTATATCTGATGCAAATAATTAAATGGAAACAATAATTAAAGCATTAATCATGCCAATTATTATATGAAAGTGACATTTTCTCCGTTGAAATCACCCATATTAAAAGAGATATAAATATCAGCAGTTCTCATTCAATGAGAACTTTTCATCTTGGCTGCTGTTGCTTAATTGCAGTAAAGAGAGATCAGAGGGGAAGACCAGATGAAGAAGGATATTATCCTTCTAGAGAATTTACATGCCAAGAATTCGCCACACAGTGCTGACAAAACAGCAGTGCTTGCAGTGTTTTGGTCTCAACAGAGACATTCTTACTGACATCTCTCATCTGTTAAATGCTGACCTGAAATCACCCTCATTAATAGCCGCCGCAGAACCCATAGCTGTGAAGGTAAATGCATTTATGGATTTTTATCCTGAACACTTCTTATGGACACGAGGGAATGATTATACTAATTTCCTTTGTGTCAAACTGTGTCCAGGAAACCATAGCTGTGTTGATAATGAACTCTGCCAAATGTATTCATTTTGCACTATCTAAAGCACAACAGGAAACGACACAGTAATGTTTTTATTGCCATTAAAGGATTTCCACTGGATTTGGGTGCATGTCCCTTGGGAGATCAATGACCTATCAACACACAATGTCCTATTAATACACAATGTCATTGCAAATGTACAATGTGAGGATGACCACTTTACAAGTACAGGCCCAAAATATAATATTGCAGGTTTCTACTGACTTCCACGTTCAATGCATGAGTGTTTTGAGCTAACAAATACTGTTATAAGTCTTTGAGAGAAATAAGAGCCTCTATTGTTGCTTACTATGCGGCCATATCTATGGATTTAAATGCAGGCTGATCATCAACAGATAATACCGTCCTACTGCAATACGGAACTGCTGTTTTTTTGGGTACTGTATATTCATGCAGTGAGTGAGCTGTTATAACGCAAGATCCTGCAAATCCCCTGGGAGGACAGTCGCACCAATGTCAGTGTCCTCGATCAGGCCAACATCCCCAGCATCGAAGCACTGACCACACTCGTCCAGATCCGTTGGGCGAGCCACATTGTTTGCACAAGACTCCCAAAGCAAGCACTCTATTCGGAATTCTTACATGCCAAGCGAGCCCCAGGTGGGCAGAGGAAACGTTTCGAGGACACCCTCAAAGCCTCCTTGATAAAGTGCAACATCCCCACCGACACTTGGGAATCCCTGGCCAAAGACCGCCCTAAGTGGAGGAAGAGCATCCGGGAGGGCGCTGAGCACCTCGAGTCTCGTCGCCGAGAGCATGCAGAAAACAAGCGCAGGCAGTGGAAGGAGCGTGCGGCAAACCAGACTCCCCACCCACCCTTTCCTTCAACCCGACCATTACACCTCAGCAATGCACACTATCTTTACGGACCTTCTGCCACATGTACTGAGACTGCTCTCGAGTGGGATGCTCTGGCTGCTTGGCGAGATTTTGTGATGTAAATTTTGGCGAAAAGTGTTTGGATGGAATATTAAACAACAACAGCTGTGAATCCGACATCCTGAAGAATGACCTTGCATCTAGAGGCCTTACTTGGAAAGAGATGCTGCAAGAAAGTCTTTTGGCTCTTCAGAGAGGAACATTTGTTCTTACAGATGATCATGTTTCAACAAATGTTGTCCTTTGTTACTGTTGTGGAATGCATGGCTTCCGTGAGCTGGCCTATCAGTACAGGCAGAACATTCCTGCTGCAGAACTTCCAGGGTCTGTAACTACACGTCCGGACTGCTACTGTGGTCAAAACTGTCGCACACAGGTTAAAGCACATCACGCCATGAAATTTAACCACATCTGTGAGCAAACACGTTTCAAGAACTGATGTTTTTGCAACATCAGAAGCCACACAGCCCTGGAGATGAAGATGGAATGGATCTGAACTTTAAAAGTTATCTTTAGGAATCTTTTTATACAATCAACCTTTGAGGCTATGGGTCACTGTAAAATTTATTATACCTAAAAGATGAGAGCAAGAGCGACCGACTGGCACAGAGAGCTCATCCATTTTTCTGTCGTGTGGTAGGAATCTTCTGCTTCAACATTTTGAAAAAAAAACATGTTCTATATTAATAATGCACACGGAGAGAGGCTTGCAAATGTTTACTCTGCTGTTTACTACTGTAATATCATGTTTTCCACATAAAATCGACGATTCTTAATGTTCTTTTGTTACTGCTGTGCAGTCAATATAGAAGTATGATTTTTTAATTTAAACTTAGAACTGGAGATGAAACGTTTTTTAAAAATGTTGCTTTTATCGGACAGTTATCTCGGTAAATTCAATGACTTGACCATAGGTAAGGCACTGAGATGCAATGTACGATTTCTTGCTTTCTGAAACATTCCCCCGCTGAGGTGACCTCAAAGTATTTGAACGATACCTTTTGTAGAAATTGAACATTCTCCAACTTAAAATTTTGGTAGAATGTATTTGAAGTGAAAGATTCCCATCGATCTATATTGAGGTCCTGCCCTTACCTTTGACTCCACACTCCCAATGCAAACATCCTAATTGTGTTGGCTACTGAAAGGGCTGAGCCCTGGCAGCTCCCAGTCTCCGAGGTGTAGTCGGTGCTCACTGGTTCCGAACATGGGCTACCAGTAGCTACCAAGGATAAGACAGATTCTTCTCATCCACAAGAAGATCATTCTGAATTGTTTGGTGTGATATTTTTATTAAATCACCAGGGTTTTCTCCTGAGTTTGGAGGCCTTTCCCTGATTTTCTCCCCTCGTTGTTTGAGTTAGTCCTTTGGGCATCAGGCACTCTACACTGTCTTGGTCAAGTGACCATTCTTCATGTAAGGGGTGATATTGGTGATTGTTAATGGGTATTTGACTGTGGGGGCTTTGCGGCCAACGCGGAACATAAGCACTTGCAGTAGGGGTAACTGGATAGTGATCAGCTACACCAACCTTGGCTGGGTCTTATTCCGCCTCCTGTCTAACTCCAGCGCGTTGAAGACATTTGGGAACAGGAGGAAGCCGTTCAGCCCCTTAAGCCTGCTCCGCCATTCAATTGGGTTGTGGCTGTTCTGCAGCTCCACTCCATTTACCTGCCTTTGCTCGATATCCCTTGATACCCTTACCCAACAAAACCTATCCATCGCAGTCGTGAAAGTTCATTTGTCCCAGCATCCACAGCCTTATGGAGAGAGAGTTCCAGATTGCTAATACCCTTTGTGTGAAAAAGCCCTTCCTAATTTCGTTCCTGAATTGGCGAGATCTACGATTTTTTTTTTGCACCCCTACAGCCACATCAGCTCAAGAACTTAGTGGTGTGAAGATAGCTTCCTGGTTTATATGGCTCAGCTACTCTTGGGTAAATTTGCTGCGAGGCACTGAGCCATAAAGACTGTCATGTCCCAGGCTTGATTTCCAATCCGTGGCGTTGGCTGATCTCCACCTGAGATTGGGGGTGGGTGCCGCAGTTGGCTTCAATGGCCCTGGGCTAAGGCAGAGAACCATCAGCCAGTGATCCCTGCTGGACTGTATTAGTGTGAAGACAATATTGGGCTCGGCTATGGTCTGCTCCAACGTGGGCCAGCCTGCTAACACTCAAAGTCGGGTCTTCAGTAGAAATGTAGTCACCTGAGTGAGGTATCCGAGATTTGTAGGTCTGTGCCCCGGCAAGGAGTTTTCACTATCGCAAGGGATGGGGAGGAAATTGAGGTGGAGAAAGGAGATAGGTTACTTCTGAGTTATTTCACCAACCAAGGTATGCATTTATAACTTATTTACCCAGAGAGTGGTGAGAATGTGGAACTTGCTACCACATGGAATAGTTGAGGCGAATAGTATCGATGCATTTAAGGGGAGGCTAGATTAGTACATAAGGAGGAAAGGAATATAAGGTTCTAGACACACAAGGCATCAAAGGGTATGTGGAAAAGCAGGAATATGGTGTTGAGATAGAGGATCAGCCAAGATCATATTGGATGGCGGTGCAGGCTCGAAGGGCTGAATGGCCTACTACTGCTCCTATTTTCTATGTTTCTATGTTTCTGTGAAGTTGCACAAGCTGCTGTTCAATTGCATAATGCCAAAACATCTTCCATCCAAGTCATCAATTAGCCGGTGCACAGTTAGCTGCGGCAATCTCCTAGGTCCACTGCAAAACAATCGGGCATATCGCTCCATATAAGAACATAAGAACATAAGAAATAGGATTGGGGGTAGGCCATATGGTCCCTTGAGCCTGCTCCGCCATTTAATAAGATCATGACTGATCTGATCATGGACACAGCTCCACTTATTCTAAGATCATGCCCTCTAGTTCTAGTCTCCCCCATCAGTGGAAACATCCTCTCTCATAAGATCACCTCTCATTCTTCTGAATTCCAATGAGTAGAGGCCTAACCTACTCAACCTTTACTCATAAGTCAACCCCCTCATTCCTGGAATCAACCGAGTGAACCTTCTCTGAACTGCCTCCAAAGCGAGTATATCCTTTCGTAAATATGGAAGCCAAAACAACACGCAGTATTCCACGTGTGGCCTCACCAATACCTTATATAACTGTAGTAAGACTTTCCTGTTTTTATACTCCATCCCCTTTGCAATAAAGGCCAAGATAACATTGGCCTTTCTGATCGCTTGCTGTACCTGCATACTAACCTTTTGTGTTTCATGCACAAGTAACCCCAGGTCCTGCTGTACTGCGGCACTTTGCAATCTTTCTCCATTTAAATAATAACTTGTTCTGTAATTTCTTTCTGCCAAAGTGCATGACCTCACACTTTCCAACATTATACTCCATCTTCTAAATTTTTGCCCACTCACTTAGCCTGTCTATGTCCTTTTGCAGATTATTTGTGTCCTCCTCACACATTGCTTTTCCTCCCATCTTTGTATCATCAGAAAACTTGACTACGTTACACTCAGTCTCTTCCTCCAATCATTAATATAGATTGTAAATAGTTGGGGTCCCAGCACTGATCCCTTCGACACCCCACTAGTTACTGGTTGCCAACCAGAGAATAAACCACTTATTCTGACTCTCTGTTCTTTGTTAGTTAGCCAATCCTCTACCATGCTAATATATTACCCCCAATCCCGTGAACTTTTATCTTGTGCAGTAACCTTTTATGTGGCACCTTGTCAAATGCCTTCTGAAAGTCCAAATACACCACATCTACTGGTTCCCCTTTATCCACCCTGTTCCTTACATCCTCAAAGAACTCCAGTAAATTTGTCAAATATGACTTCCTCCTCATAAATCCATGTTGACTCTGCCTGACCGAATTTTGCTTTTCCAAATATCCTGCTACTGCTTCTTTAGTAATGGTCACCAAGCAGACACCCCTAAAAGTCCTGCAGCACCATAGCTCAAAAGTCCCAAAACTTCTTTCTTCAACATTCAACATTTAGTTTCCATACCATTTAAGCATTCTCTTTTTATCCACGAGTTTGATGTTAGAGCGACACAAACATTCCTGTATGTTGTTAAATACCAATTTTGTAATTAAGATCCCTTATTTAATTTATTTGTTACTTCAACCATCCAGTGTTGTTATTACCACTGTACCAGATTTATATTTAACAAAAGCAGTTCTACAAATATCAGAGTAACAGCAAGGGAAGCATAAAAACTGTTTCAAACATGTTTAACAGCCCCTAAAAACGTAGGAAATATCAGTCGAGCTTATTCAAATGAGGGCCATCTACAAGAAATTGCCTTAATTAGTGTGTTATCAAATTCATAATTTCTTTAAGTCTGATGTTAATAGCCACTTTCATGTTGATTTGTTGCAATAGACTTGTAACAGATGAGTGTTGCCCAGTCAGCAGCAACATTGGAATAAAATATTCACTAATAACTGCAAGCAAGGAAGTCTTATTTTTTTAACTGAGTCTTCCTGGCCACTGGCCTCAGCAAATTTGGCAAGTTAACGTGGCAAGTTCACTGGCTACAGGGACCTGCGTGGCATGAACCTGTGATATTAGCATGCCACAGCATTAACTCCCAAAGCAAGCGCTCTACTCGGAGTTCCTTCATGGCAAACGAGCCAAAGGTGGGTAGAGGAAACGTTACAGGGACACCCTGAAAGCCTCCCTGATAAAGTGCACCATCCCCACTGTCACCTGGGAGTCCCTGGCCAAAGAGTGCCCTAAGTGGAGGAAGTGCATCTGCGAGGGCGCTGAGCACCTCGAGTCTCGTCGCCGAGAGCATGCAGAAAACAAGCGCAGGCAGCGGAAAGAAGGTGTGGCAAACCAATCCCACCCACCCCTTCCCTCAATGACTGTCTGTCCTACCTGTGACAGGGACTGTGGTTCCCGTATTGGATTGTTCAGCCACCTAAGGACTAAATTTTAAGAGTGGAAGAAAATCATCCTCGATTCCGGGCGACTGCCTATGATGACGATGATAAAATAAATAAGGTGAAATTGCAGTAAATTAATATTTTGGATTAATTCCATCTGTAACATTCCACTACTGTGAACTTTTCCTGTACTGTTCTTTATAATAACACTTTAAGAGCAGTAATATTATTGTTGACCTACTACTCATCATCATCATCATAGGCAGCCCCTCGAAATCGAGGAAAACTTGCTTCCACTTAAAAGTGAGTTCTCAGGTGACTGAACAGTCCAATACGGGAATTACAGTCTCTGTCACAGGTGGGACAGACAGTGGTTGGAGAAAAGAGTGGGCGGGGAGTCTGGTTTGCCGCACGCTCCTTCCGCTGCCTGTGCTTGTTTTCTGCATGCTCCCGGATGCTTTCTTCCACTTGGGGCGGTCTTTGGCCAGGGATTGCTAGGTGCAGGTGGGGATGTTGCACTTGATCAAGAAGGCTTTGAGGGTGTCTTGAAACGTTTCCTCTGCCCACCTGGGGCTCGCTTGGGAGTCTTGTGTTGGGCATGCGGACAATGTGGCCCGCCCAATGGAGCTGATCGAATGTGGTCAGTGCTTCAACGCTGGGGATGTTGGCCTGATCAAGAACACTGATGTTGGTGCGTCTATCCTCCCAGGGGATTTGCAGGACTTTGTGCAGACATCGTTGGTATTTCTCCAGTGATTTGATGTATCTGCTGTATATGATTCATGTCTCTGAGCCATACAGGAGGGCAGGTATTACTACAGCCCTGGTGCCAGATTTGAGGGCCTTTTCTTCGAACACTCTCTTCCTCAAGCAATCGAAGGCTGCGCTGGCGCACTGGAGGCAGTGTTGGACCTCGTCATCAATGTCTGCCCTTGCTGATCGTCGGCTCCTGAGGGAAAGAAAGTGGTTTATGAGGTGGTTTGCAGTCATTTGAGAGCCTTTTTCACCATACTTTATAATTTTCCCTGCACGGCCATGGGATTCACACAGCTCGGGAACCACGTCTGTCAACCTGAGGTGGGAGTTCAGTGACCATTGCTCCAGCTGATTACTTGACAGTTTGGAAATCAAACCAGAATAAAAACATGTTGATTACATCAGCGAGCAGATTGATGGAGATTCTGTTCTACTCCAAAGTTACTGGTAAATGCTAATTCAGAAATTCCTGAAGGGATGTAAATGCTACCCTGGATGGTGAGGGAAATACATTTTTCATTGGCCATTCTTGGCTGTTGCCTTCCAACTGAACAGTAATTGCAGTGAATTGATCAGCACTGTAAAAAAATGACATAAATCATTTGAATACTTTTTGTGTTGTTTCAGGTGTGATTGTCCAGTTACAGATTAAATCAATTCATCAACCGTAACAATTTAATTCTCATCACTCATCCCATTGGTTCAATTTGCTTTCAGTCCCCGAATGTGACGAATTAAATTTTTCAGTCTGAAACTTCAGGGGAATTTTTGTAGAGGTTCTCTCACTTGTTCATTGTTAACTTCAACAAAAGAGCTGCAGAAATCCCAGAAACACATTGTAAGCACCACTTACACTGTTTGTCAGGGATTCCACAGCTCTTCCGCTGAACTTACATAAGATTGTAAATCCACCCCATTACAATTATATTTCAATTCTGCTTAATATTATGTATTATATAAACAGCAGACACGTCAAATCACTGGAGGCAGTGTTGGAGGCTTTGAGGGTGTCCTTGAAATGTTTCCTCTGCTCACCTGGGGCTCGCTTGCCATGTAGGAGTTCCGAGTAGAGCGCTTGCTTTGGGACTACTACTGCACAGCCATTGTAACAATTCCACAAAATCATTTTGTAACACATAGATCAGTACTTTTGCAGGGAGCAACATTACAACAACAGCAACATTCATTTGTATGGTTCTTTTGACTTGGTTAAACGCCCCAAGATGCTTCACAGGAGTGTTATCAAACAAAATTTGGGCCAAAACTCATTGAAGCTTAAAAGAATGAGAGGTGATCTTATTGAAACCTATAAGATTCTGAGGGGGCTTGACAGGGTACATGCAAAGAGGATGTTTCCCCTTGTGGGGGAATCTAGAAGTGGGGGGCATAGTTTCAGAATAAGGAAAACGGAGATGAGGAGGAATTCCTTCTCTCAGAGGGTCGTGAATCTTTGGAATTCTCTACACCAGAGAGCTGTGGAGGCTGGGTCATTGAATATATTAAAGGTGGAGATAGACAGATTTTTGAACGATAAGTGTAGCGGGCAGGGAAGTGGAGTTGAGGCCAAGATCAGATCAGCCATGATCTTATAGAATGGCAGAGTAGGCTCGAGGGACCAAATGGCCTACTCCTGCTCCTATTTCTTATGTTCTTATGTAAAATTTAACACTGAGCCACAAAAGAAGATATTAGAACAGATGAGCAAAAGTTTGGTCAAAGAGGTAGGCCTTAAGGAGAAAAGAGAGATGAAGAGACGAGGAGATTTGTGAGGGAATTCCTGATCTTAAACTGATGGAATGGTTGCCAGTTGTGGAGAGAAGGAAATGGACGATACATAAGAGTCTAGAGTTAGGGGATTGCAGAGTTCTTGAAGGGTGGTAAGGGTAGAAGAGGTTACAGATGTAGGAGGGGCAAGGCCATGGAGGAATTTGAAAGAAAGGAAGATCATTTTAAATTTGAGGGATTTGTGGACCAGGGACCAATATAGATCAGTGTGCACACAGAAACATAGAAACAGAAAATAGGTGCAGGAATAGGTCATTCAGCCCTTCGAGCCTGCACCACCATTCAATGTGATCATGGCTGATCATGCAACTTTAGTATCCCATTCCTGCTTTCTCTCCATACCCCTTGATTCCTTTAGCCGTAAGGACCACATCTAACTTCCTTTTGAATATATTTAACGAACTGGCCTCACAACTTTCTAAGATAGAGAATTCCACAGGTTCACAATTCTCCCACTGAAGAAGTTTCTCTCATCACGGTCCTAAATGGTTTACCCCTTACCTTTAGACTGTGACCCCTGGTTCTGGACTTCCCCAAAATTGGGAACATTCTTCCTGCATCTAACCTGTCCAATCCCGTCAGAATTGTATATGTTTCTATGAGATCCCCTCTCATTCTTCTACATTCCAGTGAATATAAGCTTCGTCGATCCAATCTTTCTTCATATGTCAGTCCTGCCATCCCAGGAATCATTCTGGTGAACCTTCGCTGCATTCCCTCAAATAACAAGAATGTCCTTTTTGGTATCGGAGACCAAAACTGTACACAATATTCAAAGTGTGGCCTCACCAAGACCCTGGACAACTGCAGTAAGACCTCCCTGCTCCTATACTCAAATCCTCTCGCTATGAAGGCCAACATGCCATTTGTCTTCTTCACCGCCTGCTGTACCTGCATGCCAACTTTCAATGACTGATGTACCATGACACCCAGGTCTCGTTGCACCTCCCTATTTCCTAATCTGTCACCATTCAGATAATATTCTGCCTTCCTGTTTTTGTCAACAAAGTGGATAACCTCAGATTTATCTACATTATACTGCATCTGCCATGCATTTGCCCACTCACCTAACCTGTCCAAGTCACCCTGCAGTCTCTTAGCACCCTCCTCACAGCTCACACTGCCACCCAGCTTAGTGTCATCTGCAAACTTGGAGATATTACATTCAATTCCTTCGTCTAAATCATTAATGTATCGTGCAAATAGCTGGGGTCCCAGCACTGAACCTTGCGGTATCCCACTAGTCACTGCCTGCCATTCTGAAAAGGACCCGTTTATTCCTACTCTTTGCTTCCTGTCTGCTAACCAGTTCTCTATCCATGTCAATACATTATCCCCAATACCATGTGCTTTAATTTTGCACACTAACCTCTTGTCTAGGACCTTGTCAAAAGCCTTTTGAAAGTTCAAATACACCATATCCACTGGTTCTCCCTTGTCCACTCTACTAGTTACATCCTCAAAAAATTCCAGAAGATTTGTCAAGCCTGATTTCCCTTAAATAAATCCATGCTAACTAGGACCTATCCTGTCACTACTTTCCAAATGTGCTGCTATTACATCTTTAATTATTGATTCCAACATTTTCCCCACTACCGATATCAGGCTAACTGGTCAATAATTCCCTGTTTTCTCTCTCCCTCCATTTTTAAAAAGTGGGGTTACATTAGCTACCCTCCAGTCCATAGGAACTGATCCAGAATCTATAGAATGTTCAAAAATAATCACTAATGCATCCATTATTTCTCGGGGTGATGGCTGAGCAGGTCTCGGTGTGAGTTAGGATATTGGCAGCAGAGTTTTGAATGAGTTCACATTTATGGATTGTAAGATGTGATGTTGGCCAGGAGTGCGTTGGAATAGTCAAGACTGGATGTAACAGAAGCATGGCTGCGGTTTTCACCATCAGATTATTTCCACCGACATCCGCATTGACACCTGGAAATCCCTGGCCAAAGACCACCCTAAGTGGAGGAAGAACATCCGGGAAGGCACTGAGCACCTAGAGTCTTGTCGCCGAGAGCATGCAGAAAGCAAGCACAGGCAGCGGAAGAAGCATGCGGCAAACCAGACTCCCCACCCACCCTTTCCCTCAACCACTGTCTGCCCCACCTGTGACAGAGCCTGTAATTCCTGTATTGGACTGTACAATCACCGGAGAACTCACTTTTAGAGTGGAAGCAAGGCTTCCTCGATTTCGAGGGACTGTCTATGATGATTTCACTTAGATACTTTATCGCTCTCAGAAACGCTTTTATTGTAATGACCCTTTGTCAATGTTCTGTATTTTTTACAGCTCTTGTGTTCTGGTGAAGTTTTAGCAAAACTTCAATTACAGTCAGTATTTTAATGAATTAGGAGAAATTATATATGTATTTTAGGTTCGATATAAATATTACACAGTGTTTGGAGAAAATAAATCTCTGACAACATGTTAACATTGGCGAAAAATTTAAAAATATCAATATCATAAAAATAAAATTAATAACAGAAGGCAGTGGAAAATTTCTTTAAAACCCAAAAATTTAAAACAGAGACTAAGAAGTCTTGGAGTTCGAATGCTCATGGAGCTTCCCTCAGGGCCATAAGAAATAGGAGCAGGAGTAGGCTGCCTGGCCCCTTGAGCCTGCTCCGCCATTTAATAAGATCATGGCTGATCTGATCATGGGCTCAGCTCCACTTCGCTGCCCACTCCCCATAACCCTTTATCCAGTTATCACTCAAAAATCTGTCTATCTCCACCTTAAATATATTCAACAACCCCACCTCCACAGCTCTCTGGGGCAGAGAATTCCACAGATTTACAACCCCCTAAGAGAAGAAATTTCTCCTCATCTGTTTTAAATTGGCGGCCCCTTATTCTGAGACTATGTTCCCTAGTTTTACTTTCCTCTATGAGTGGAAATATCCTCTCTACATCTACCTTGTCGAGCCCCCTTATTATCTTATAAGTTTCGATAACATCACCTCTCATTCTTCTGCACTCCAATGATTATAGGCCCAACCTACTCAACCTATCTTCATAAGTCAATCCCCTCATCTCCGGAATTAACCCATTGAACTTTCTCTGAACAGCCTCTAATCTAAGTATATCCTTCCTTAAATACGGAGACCAAAATTGCATGCCGTACTCTCGGTGCAGCCTAACCAATACCCTGTACAGTTGTAGCAGGACTTCTCTTGGCCTTTATTGCAAAGGGGATGGAGTTTAAAAGCAGGGAAGTCTTGCTACAGCTATATAAGGTATTGGTGAGGCCACTCCTGGAATACTGTGTGCAGTTTTGGTTTCCATATTTACGAAAGGATATATTCGCTTTGGAGGCAGTTCAGAGAATGTTCACTAGGTTGATTCCGGAGATGAGGGATTTGACTCATGAAGAAAGGTTGAGTAGGTTGGGCCTCTACTCATTGGAATTCAGAAGAATGAGAGGTGATCTTATCGAAATATATAAGATTATGAGTGGGCTTGACAAGGTGGATGCAGAGAGGATGTTTCCACTGATAGGGGAGATTAGAACTAGTGGGCATAATCTTAGAATATAGGCCGGCCATTTTAAACTTAGATGAGGAGAAATTTCTTCTCTCAGAGGGTTGTAAATCTGTGGAATTCGCTGCCTCAGAGAGCTGTGGAAGGTGGGACATTGAATAAATTAAGACAGAAATAGACAGTTTCTTAAGCGATAAGAGAATAAGGGGTTACGGGGAGCGGGCAGGGAAGTGGACCCGATTCCATGATCGGATCAGCCATGATCGTATTAAATGGTGGAGCAAGCTCGAGGGGCCGTATGGCCTACTCCTGCTCCTATTTCTTATGTTCTTATACTCTATCCCCCTTGCAATAAAGGGCAACATTCCATTTGCCTTCCTGATTACTTGCTGTACTTGCAAACTAACGTTTTGTGTTTCATGCACAAGGATCCCCAGGTCTCTCTGTGCTGCAGCACTTTGCAATTTTTGTCCATTTAAATTATAACTTGCTTTTCTCTTTTTTCTGCCAAACTGGATAACCTTACATTTTCCCACATTATACTCCATCTGCAAAATGTTTGCCCACTCACTTAACCTGTCTATATTCCTTTGCAAATTATTTGTGTCTTCCTCACAATTTGCTTTCCCACCCATCTTTGTATCAGCAGCAAACTTGGCTGCATTACACTCGGTCCCTTCATCCAATTCATTCATATAGATTGTAAATATTTGAGGCCCCAGCACCAATCCCTGTGGCACCCCACTAGTCACTGTTTGTGAACTGGAAAATGACCCATTTATCCCGACTCTCTGTTTTCTGTTAGTTAGCCAATCCTCTATCCATGCTAATATATTACCCCCGACCCCATGAACTTTTATCTTGTGCAGAAATCTTTTATGTGGCACCTTATCAAATACCTTCTGAAAATCCAAATACACCACATCCACTGGTTCACCCTTATCCACCCTGCTCGTTACATCCTCAAAGATCTCCAGCTAATTTTTCAAACATGATTTTTCTTTCATAAAACCATGCTGACTCTGCTTGTTTGAATTATGCTTTTCCAAATGTCCTGCTACTGCTTCCTTAGTAATGGACTCCAGCATTTTCCCAATGGCAGATGTTAGGCTAACCCATCTATTGTTTCCTGCTTTATGTCTGCCTCCTTTTTTAAATAGGGGCGTTACATTTGCAGGTTTCCACTCCGCTGGGAACTCCCCAGAATCCAGGGAATTTTGGTAGATTACAACCAATGCATCCACTATCTCTGCAGCCACTTCTTTTAAGACCGTAGGTTGCAAGCCATCAGGTCCAGGGGATTTGTCCGCCTTTAGTCCCATTATTTTACCGAGTATCACTAATAATGATAGTATTAAGTTCCTCCCTCCCTATAGCTCTGTGATTATCCACTATTGGGATGTTTTTAGTGTCTTCTACCATGAAGACCGATACAAAATATTTGTTCAATGTCTCTGCCATTTTCCTGTTCTCCCTTATTAATTCCCCAGTCTCATCCTCTTGGGGACCAACATTTACTTTAGCCACTCTTTTGCTTTTTATGTACCTGTAGATATTCTTACAATCTGTTTTTATATTTTGTGCTAGTATACTTTCATAATCTACCTTCTCTCTCTTTATTATTATTTTAGTCATTCTTTGCTGGCTTTTAAAAGTTTCCCAGTCTTCTAGCCTCATTGTATGCCCTTGTTTTTAATTTGATACCATCCCTTATTTCCTCACATAGCCACAGATGGTTATCCCTTCTCTTATTCTTTCCTTCTCAGTGGGATATATTTTGTTGTGAGTTATGAAATATCTCCTTAAATGTCTGCCATTGCTCATCAACAGTCCCACACTTTAATCTATTTTCCCAGTCCACTTTAGCCAACTCTGCCTTTATATCTTTGTCGTCTCCTTTATTTAAGCTTAGAACACTGGTTTGAGATCCAACTTTCTCACGCTGCAACTGAATTTGAAATTCAACCATGTTATGCCAAATGAATAAAAGGAGTATCCAGTTTAATAATATCTGAGGTAGCTGGGTGATTCCATTTCAATGCATAAAACTACTTAAATAAAAGTGCATCTCCATTTTGATGAGACCACTTCTGGTGTGTCTAAATGCCCTGCCATAAAATTGAGCTTGTTACGATGGTGTTATATGGAACCAGGCTAGACCTTCTGCTCTGCTCCTGTGTCTGTTCCACTGCTGTACCACCAGCTTTAGTGCCCAGAAAATATACCCCAGTGAAATGTAACAAGGAAATCTAGTACCTGATTCATATCCAGTGGCCTGGAATAAATAGATTACTCTCAGTCTTGACCATTGAATGATTAACATCCGAACTGTGCCCAGGGTAAAAGATGAAACCGAACTATAGTTGAAGATTCATTTTTTTGCTTCACCTGCCGTCTGACTTTTTTTTTGTTAGTACTACCCTTAACAGAGACACAGGGCCCGAAATTCGCCACCGTAAGGATCGGTTTAATTCCATTTTTTGGAGCTTTTTTTTTTAGGAGCTAAATAAATTTAGGGCCATTTTGCTAGTTTCGCCAGTGGTGAACGCCATCTGTAAAAAATAAGGGCCGATTTTTTTGAGAACCGTTTTTGTGACGTCATTCGGGGTCAAATCCAACGATAACGCCGTCGTTTTACAAGTTTCCCAAATAAGAATATTTTTAAGGACCGTGCTAAATACCACTTTTAAGAAGCTTGCCTTACCTGGTGAAGTTGGATGGAAATCGGCGATAACGGCGCCATCTTGGGAAACGGAGCTGTGGGAGGGAACAAAACCTATATTTTATGGGACTAACTATTTGTACTGCACTTTTTTCGACAAACGGGCGTCTGTCCAGCCTCGCAACCCCACCGCCCCCCCCAGCTCGTACTGCATATTTTGACCGACAGGCAACAAGCCCAGCCCCCTGTCAAGCTCCGTCCCCTCCTGGCCGAATCATTCCATCTACTCTACGTGATACCAGAAGGATAGATGTACTTGGACTGGGATAAGGCACTTTGGCTGGCCCTTGCTGTCTTCTGCGGAGCTCTGTCCTCTGTCGCTTCAGGAAGTCAAAGTGGGTCGAGTTACAATTTGCAAAGTCAGTGACACTGTGGGATGGGCGGTTCCAGTGGCACATAGAAATAATAAAACATAGAAAACAGGTGCCCTTCAAGCCTGTTCAATAAGATCATGGCTGATCATTCACCTCAGTACCCCTTTCCTGTTTTCTCTTCATACCCCTTGATCCCTTTAGCCATAAGGGCCATATCTAACTCATTCTTGAATATACCCAACGAACTGGCATCAATAATTCTCTGCGGTAGGGAATTCCACAAGTTAAAAACTCTCTAAGTGACGAGGTTTCTCCTCATCTCAGTCCTAAATGGCTTACCATTTATCATTAGACTGTGTCCCCTGGTTCTGGACTTCACCAACATCGGGAACATTCTTCCTGCATCTAACATGAACAGTCCCGTCAGAATTTTATATGTTTCTATGAGATCCCCTCTCATCCTTCTAAACTCCAGTGAATACAGGCCCAGTCGATCCAATCTCTCCTCATATGTCAGTCCTGCCATCCCGGGAAACAGTCTGGTGAACCTTCGCTGCACTCCCTCAATAACAAGAACGTCCTTCCTCAGATTAGGAGACCAAAACTGAACACAATATTCCAGGTGAGTCCTCACCAAGGCCCTGTACAACTGCAGTAAGACCTCCCTGCTCCTATACTCAAATCCCCTAGCTATGAAGGCCAACATGCCATTTGCCTTCTTCACCGCCTGCTGTACCTGCATGCCAACTTTCAATGACTGATACACCATGACACCCAGATCTCGTTGCACCTCCCTTTTCCTAATCTGCCGCCATTCAGAAAATATTCTACCTTTCTGGTTTTACCACCAAAGTGGATAACCTCACATTTATCCACATTATTCTGCATCTGCCATGCATTTGCCCACTCACCTAACCTATCCGAGTCACCCTGCAGCCTCTTAGCATCTTCCTCACAGCTCACACCATCCACCCAGCTTAGTGTCATCTGCAAACTTGGAGATATTACATTCAATTTCTTTATTCCTGTGAAACTTCAGGGTGTGGCTTATCCTCCAAGGGGACCAATCGGAAACAAAGGGTGGAGCATGTTGGCCATTTTGGCAGTACAAATAAACGTGTCCATATTTTATATCGGAATGATAAATACTCTCTATTCTGTGTCTTCAGCTGGTTCATTTGCCATGCCAACAGAGGCAGCGTTACAATATAAACCCCAGGAAACCTATAGTCATGATTCCATTTTGTTGAACAAAAATGGGAAAGAATGATTCTCCAATTCAGAACCATAGCCAGGGTTGAAGTAAAATCTCCGATTTCTCTGTCCTGTGCCCGTATTTGGACAGGATCCTATTTCTAGCCCAAGTAACCAGCGTGCCATCCCAAACTGACCTGGGCAACATCCAAGATTCTGCTGCTCACACCGAGCCAGTTCTAATAGGCAACTTTGGTTTTAACTTATTTTTAATTCAAAATTCGGAGATGAGTGAAATCATCCATTCCTTTCAAAATCATTCCTGTTGCCCAGATAGTTTGTGTGTATCTAAACTTCACAGTTATGGTATGTGTCTGCAACACAGTGGCCAAAATCTCTGCCGAGTTGCAATTATGACTCGCATTACCCTGGAAACCCAAATGCTTTGAGTGTTGGGCATGCGCAGAACTGGCGTTATTTTTAAGGCAAAAAAAATGTATTTCTGTCCTTAAAAACTGAGGTATTTATGCACTGCACCAAAATTAAAAATAATTTTGGTGAAACTTAGGCCTTTTTTTGTGGGGGGTTATATTTGCCTAAAAAAAGGCCGTTAATCGGAAATAATGCCCAAAAAACAGAACAACGTGGAAAGTCTGGCCCAAAATGAGATAGGTATATCTTTTTGGCACAACAAAAATATGAATCTAGCCCTCAGAGGGAAAGAATTAATTTGAGCTTTTGGGTAAAATATTATTTTTAAAAGAACATAATTACTAAAAAGTAAGATTAAAAAAATTGCACTTACTTACTGGCATGTCATGCAAATAGACCCTGTTTTGGTTTATTTAATACATAGATAGCCTGCTAAATATTACCATTAACTCTCAGTAGAGAGCAACAGATTGGCTGCAAAAAACAGCCGATTATCAATTACATATAGTCAGGTTTCAAATGATCTTATCGAGACATATAAGATAATGAGGGGGCTCGACAAGGTGGATGCAGAGAGGATATTTCCACTCATAGGGGAAACTAAAACTAGGGGACATAGTTTCAGAATAAGGGGCCGTCCATTTAAAACTGAGGTGAGGAGGAATTTCTTCTCCCAGAGGGTTGTAAATCTGTGGAATTCTGTGCCCCAGAGAGCTGTGGAGGCTGGGTCATTGAATATATTTAAGGCGGAGATAGACAGATTTTTGAGCGATAAGGGAGTAAAGGGTTATGGGGAGCGAGCAGAGAAGTGGAGCCATGCCCAAGATCAGATCAGTCATGATCTTATTGAATGGCGGAGCAGGCTCGAGGGGCCAAATAATGTACTCCTGCTCCTAGTTCTTAGGTTCTTATGTTTCTTATGTAGAAGGGAAGCTGGTTTACACTTTATGTTGCGATGTTTGATGTCACAGCAGTTCCTGTCAGTTCACAGTGTGTTCTGAGCTACACTGTGGATGTCATAGCTTTTCTGTTAATTAAAGGTATTGCCTGTAGCTATGTTACCCAAATCATGTTCTGCCATCACTGCTGGCACTGTGCACACAGTACAAGTTATAAGTAGAGAGGAACACATATGCAAGAATTTTATGGAACCTGCAAGAATTCCTGTGGCACGAGAGAGAGAGAGAGAGAGAGAAAATCTGTTCCTGGGCGGGCAGAATGAGGCAGGTAGCAGCAGTCAGAGTTATGAGCTTTCAGGAACGTGAATAGGTCTAAAGAGGCTGGCTCGGCAATACAGACAGATGAATAGACTAGATAATGAGGTGTTTCAGTGTATTCAGGGATTATAAATCAACTGGACAAGAGGTTGATGACTTAAAGTAGGGAAGAAACAGATAACCCATTTTTAACCAGCGCACTGGCCTAGAAAAAGAGATTGTGCAAATGTAGTGTAAGCAAATTGTGGAACAATTGCATTGAATTTAAACCAGTGGAACATTCAGGTTCTTAAGATGCAGGGAGCCACTCCTCTGGGTACTGATCTTGGGTTAATGATTATTTTGATGTCATTTTGCTGATCCCCCATTCGCCATTTTTCATACGTAATCTGCAATCTGGAGCATCGTTATGATGTGTTGTTGCTAATCTGGCACTGTCCCTTTAAAACAATTGCTGAGGTAACTCACGGTGGGAAAGCAATCTAAATGGGCACATCTTGAAATCAGCTAGAGCCTAATTACTGTTAGAATTTTCCCAGATTGGTTCCGATCCTTGGGGTGAAGCCTGGTTATTTCAAGGTTAGAGAAACAGCAGGAATTATCAACTTTCTTTTCTGGTATACTTTCTAAAGTGCCAAGTTTGCAATCTGACAGCAATGTCTCAAAATGTGTATTAAGATTGATTTTATATATATTGTGTGCATATCAATAGTTCCTGTTGTATTGCTTGTTGTCTCTATTAAATCAAGATTTATACTGAATCTTGAAGAGTTTGGACTTAATTTGGCTGATTAGTTGTCCACGACGATGTCGGTTAAAAGTCAATTTTCCGATTGGTCTCTCAGTCTAAGCAAAGTCCTGCTCTCCAGTTCAATCGCCTGACTCCTGCAGTATTTAAGTAAGCTGTCACAGAGCCCAATTTAATTGATAGCTGTGCCACTTATTCCCATGTTAGATTTTTTAATAAATGTGAAAAAAGTTAAAGCTCGCTGGATTGAAATCTAACTGTTAACAGTTACCGCTCCAGTATCATATCACGGCAGTGCAGTAACGACCACTGGGTTCTGTGAAAGGTTTGAGTGCGCAGAGATACAGAGGTGAAGCAATGCAGCAATGAATGTCCCTGGTAAGAGCACAATCCCCAAATCTTTGGCAATCGATGTCGAAAAGTATGAGCTTGGCTTAATTGGCAGCACTTTTGTTTCTGATCCATATAATTGTGAGTTTCAGTCTCCCTCTAGGCTTGAGCACATACAAAGTTATTTTATGAATTTAATTAACAGAAACGCATTGAGATCGCGGGGCTGATCTTAACTTTCGGCAGTGCTGTAAGATAGGCAGCAGCTAAACAGCATCCCCATTCTTCACCTTGCGCAATTTTGCAGTGAGGTCAATAGTAAGGAAAATCGGTTGTGGTATCTAATGGCGGCTGATCCGGTACCACTCATTTTCAGCCATTGCAGTAAGTTGAATTCAGCCCTCTGTTGTCCAAATTCCTGATCGGTGTTTCCAGCAGGTGAAGCTCCACAACGGGAGTGCCAGTTCATAACATTACTCTTCTAATTTAGGTTGACAGTCTATTTCAGTGCTAAAGGAGTGCAGCATTGTCAGGTGTAACACCTATCAACTGAGATGTTAAACTGACTGACACCCTTTCTGTTTATTTAGGTCAACGCTAAAGATTTTTTTATTTTCAAGACAAGAGTTCTCCTGGTGTCCTGGACAACATCATCATAGGCAGTCCCTCGTATCGAGGATGACTTGCTTCCACGCTGAAAAAGGGATGAGTTCGATGAGTTCACAGGTGTTTCAATGAAGGACCGAATATTCCAGATCCCGAGCTACATGTTGAAGGGTGGAAGATGCCTGTGCGTGGATTTTTTTAACGTGTGGTGACCGTTGCACACCAGCCACCACATGGGCTTGACAGAGCTAGGTCTTGGTCCAATGGCAAGAGTTAACCAGGACGACTGGAGACCTGCTCTGCTGCACGGACCTAGTGCGCACACATATCACAGTGTGGGCTGGCCCGTGCTGCCCCTGGGCCCTCACCTCTCCTGGGCCACGATTACATTTCTCCACGATATCTCAATGTTCCTACACCCCGACCTCGCCACTCCCGCTCTACCTACCCACGCTCCAATAACCGACCTGGGTTATGGTGATATCCAATCTAGTCACACTCTTCACAGCCGTCGCTCTCCTGCACCAGCAAGCGCTGTAACTTGAAGTGTTATGCCTCCGCACGCCGCTCCTTTGAAGGCCCCGAGCTGCTGATGATCCTTGCGGGTCGGGCCAGAGTGCCGAATGCCGGGTTGGGCCTCTGCACGCCGCCACAACAAGGCTCACCCTGACAAGGTTCACCACAACAATGTTCTCTCTAATAATGTTCGCCTACAGTATACACTCTGACAATATCCACCTACAATGTTCACCTACAATGTTCACCCTGACAAGGTTCACCTACAATATACACTCTGACAATATCCACCTACAATATACACTCTGACAATATCCATCTACAATGTTCACCGACAATGTTCACCCTGACAAGGTTCACCTACAATATACACTCTGACAATATCCACCTACAATGTTCACCTACAATGTTCACTCTGACAAGGTTCACCTACAATGTTCACTCTGACAATTTCCACCTACAATGTTCACCTACAAGTTTCACTCTGACAAGGTTCACCTACAATGTTCACTCTGACAGTATCCACCTACAATGTTCACCCTGACAAGGTTCACCTACAGTATACACTCTGACAATATCCACCTACAATATACACTCTGACAATATCCACCTACAGTGTTCACCTACAATGTTCACTCTGACAATGTTAGTTCATTGTCATATAATAATATAATAATACAATACAGTCATTGTAAGTGAACATTGCACGTGAACACCGTCACAGCGAACACCGCCAGAGCGAACATTGTCAGGCAGTTCCAGAAATGTATGCTCAACCTAACCACCATCAATTATAGGATAATATCTCGATCAAACGCCTCTTTCTTACAAGTTTAGATGAATATATTACCTACAAATTGGTTCAAGTAAATGCAACAACATGTCAAACATTTGGACGTAGGAATCTTACGGGATGTAATGATTATTATTACAATGCCAATCAAACTCTCTGGTCTGGAAAGGGAACAATTTAAACGGTTTAATCTTATCCCTGCATGTAGTAAATTGTCATTAGAGATTTTTTAAATATTGATTTTTTTTCCCCTTACTTTTCCTTTCTATCTTAATCCAATCTTTCACTCACTTTATTTTGCTTTATTTACCTGATTTGACTCTAATTCACCATTTCTAATTCACCCTCTTTCTCCATTGTTCCTCTGTTTCTTTCTCAAACCTTAATTCTCATTTGTTAAGGGAATGCGGGGTTGGAAATTGCGCAGCGCCCTGAACAGGGCGCTAACATTTGCGGGAGCGCAGAAGGACAGAAGGATCGCCGGGCGCTACACAAATGGTTCCGACGGGAACTTCCACTTTAGCGCTCCAAGAGGGAAGTGGAGCGCTAAATCAAGTGCTACCACTTCCCTTAGAGTGCTAAAGCAAGCGAGAGAGGCAGTAGCGACAGGGTGCTGAACGATGTTCCGTGCAGCGCTTCGGTTTTACAGACTCCTTCCCTCACTTATCGAGAAGGGCCAGTGCTGTGGGTTATGTATTAATGCCAGACAAATTGTAATGACTCAAGAGTCTGGTTACTATAAACTCACTCAGGTCCAACCTGATCCACCTTTATTCCAGCCCAAGAGTGCCAGTGTGACAAAGACACCGAGCTTATATACAGGTGACCAAGCACACATGCCACATGAGTACAGCCCGATGACCTCCGACCACGGCGCCCTCTGGTGTCTGGTGACCCCCAAGCTTTTATTCATAACACGGGCATTGAAGGCGAAGGCTGCCATTGGTCGTCGACGGCATCTGCCATAGGCGCAGAGCAGCCCCAACCACTCTAAGAAAGAGCAGGGCTGATCAATCACGGGCTGGAAAAGAATGAAGATACTGGGGACATTCAATTTTGCCCTACCTGACCAGCACTGCCTTTAAATATCACTCCCCAAGCGGCCAGCTGAGGTGACAACGCCTCCTGCAACTGCCGCTGTTGACGCCTGGCGATGCTGCAGGGAGCGGGAGTGAATTTTACATCCGGGGCGGTAACGGGGCGCTACGCACCGACTGATGCCACGATCTCCGGGGTGCAGCAGAGCGAGGCGGTAAGTTTTAGTGCCAGCGCCAATCTTCAATGGAAGCTCGCGGGTGTCGATGATTCCACCGCACCCAGTCGGTAAGCCCTTAGCGCCCCGTCATCGCTCTCTGGAGGCGCTAACGGGAGGTGCAAAGGAGGCCAATTTCTCCCCCACACTGTTGGTCCCACTGTTCACTAAGGTCCCCTTGCCACACTGTTAATAGTTCATACTTCCAGCAAGTTACAGCACAAAAATATCTCAAATTGAGTGTGCAGGAAAAAGTACGCTGCAAAATGCCCCACTCCTGCAGGATGTGAGCCAAGTAAGGCAAAGAAAGAAAGTATCTTCTTTCTGCTTTCTGTCACCCTTGATACCCTGGTCTCATCCTAAAAGAAGTGGCCCCTAATTGACTGCAAGATAATCCTATTTAGTGCACTTTGCCACAAGCGGCAGTCAAGCAATGGTCTTAAAGGGTCAGTCCAAGTTAAACACATAGCTCAACATCACAACCATGCTCCAGATTAAAGTTATGGAAGATCATCTAACATATAATTTAAAAATATTCGTAGTGGCACCAAGCTAGAAATGTAAACTACCTTTGTAATAACTTACCCAACACTTTCAATGTGATTGGTAATTAAAGGTCTCAGTTTTATATGTAAAGATTCATTAATAGAGGTTGTTTTGGAAATCTGGAATGCAGAACAGCGGCTTGAATTCCCACCAACGAATATTGGATACTTGGATATGTGCTGCCACAATTTCCTGACCAATTTTTAATAAAATTATCCCTATTGTATAAACAAGCATCAGCCAGCCAAAATAGGGTTTATATAACAACATTTATAATGCTGGATCCATTCGACATGTTTGTGAGTGCTATATTTTGTGTTACTGGATTTCAGAGGCTCCGAATTAACTTTTATTTTAACACTGACAGTATTAAAATAGAGAAAACCTCCGGTTATGATGGGTTGGCACCTTTATCAGGTTCTCAGCGTGACTGATTCAAATTCCCAGCCTGTGAGATTTCCCCAAAATGGGCAGAATTTCCACAGTAGCCCAGCAATGCCCCAGGTATAATCCCTTAATGTAGAGGAGTGTGCAGAAGATCCATCGACATCCAAAACCGGCAGTACATAAGAAACAGGGTGACGTGGCAATCATTGAGTTCCACCCCGTTTTCCAGCCCTCAATCCCGGGTTTCTGCCTTGGCCCAGACTGGCATTTCGAGCCCCTCGTGTCTAGTGTCTATCTGTAGCTTTACACTTTCCAAAGGAATCACACCTCAAAGTGTGGAATCTGAAAGGTACTGCACTTCAAAACCATTGCATAAATATGATTAGCTAATGAATGAGTATTATGCCTGATTTCTTGATTTAATGCTTCTGGTGATGAGCAATGCTAGTAGGGAGCACTGGTCAGGAAATGGACCTTAATCTTTTGTTCATTTACCTTAATGGGCGAAAAAATCAGAAGTTGCAACTATTTTGGTAGAGCGTAACATCAAGTGCCCCTTTTGGCAAATGTACCAGAACCCACAAATTAACAAATAAACCTTTAAAATAAACTTTAAACGGTCAAATTAAAATTTGGTTGCCGGGGGTGATGATGCACTCCAGTCCCTCCGGCGCCCACTCCTCGCAGAAGGCAGCAAGCGTACCGGCGGACACCGCGTGCTCCATCTCCAGGGACACCCTGGCTCGAACATTCAGAGGTTGCAAGTTGCTGATTTGCTGACCTGCCCTTCCTTGGTCAGCACAATTGGAAGAGCCAATTGAGGAACTGGTCCGAATAAATTTAATAGGAATAAATCAAAGTACCAGAAGGTAATGATGAGGAATGACAGGCAAACAGAATAAAAGGACAAATAAATCCCTCAACTGTTTTTATTTCAAAGCTATCACTGAAGGTACTTCAAAACTGTCCAGTCAAATTGTTCAAACAACTTTTGCCTAGATTCTTTTAGTGGCCAGTTAACTAGATAAAGCCACCAAAAATCTATTTTTAACTTGAGGTACTGAAATAATTCAGCACAAAATCTTTCAGCTTACCCATAACATTTCCCATCTCTTCTTTCATTGCTGTTCACCTCCTTTTACTCTAAGAAGCCTGCCTTCAGACAAGTGCCTGGGGCTTCAGCTCGACTGCTATCCTGCCATTTTAACCCTCTCCAAGCAATCCATCTCAATACTTCCTGTGCTTGATGAATGTACAAGGGTTGACATTATTAATGTTTCCTTTGGGGGGCGGGGGGGAGGAGGGGGCAATGCACATGCATGGCCAATTGGCATGGCTTCAAGTTCAACACTGGCTCCAACTGCACCTTCCTCTAAATTCCCAAAAGGTACGCACCTTATTCCCTGCCCCAATTCTGGATTTCAATCCAATCCTCCCTCACAGTTCCTACTGCTGTCCCACATCTCTGCTATCTGATTCCCTGATGTTCTACTGCTCCTCTCCCGTATGATTACTCTTATTTTGAGCTCCTTCTGGCCTTCCTGATGCCCGACACTGCACACCTCTCTTTAACCCATTTCCTGATGTCCCCGACCCTCATCCCCCGATCAATCCAGCCCATTTAACAAGAGAGCATCTGAAAATGTGTTTTCTATTGAGATAAAATTGCTCGAATTTTTTTTTTTTATTTATTTCAATGAACTGTGTGGAATTACAAGTCAAATAATTACAAATGAAATATATTTCAATCAATGATTTTATTTTCTGGGGGAATTTATTAATTCATTGTGGCAGCATTTTTAATCAGATGTAGGATATTGATTTAAATATTGTTAAATAATTACAATTAATCAACTGACATTATTGATTAGAATCAGGACAGGAAATATATTTTAACCAAATGCTCATTATTTGAAGACTGCATTTTGCTATCTCCATCATGCTGCATTGTAACATTTAAGAACATAAGAACATAAGAAATAGGAACAGGAGTAGGCCATACGGCCCCTCAAGCCTTCTCCGCCATTCAATCAGATCATGGCTGATCCGATCATGGACTCAGGTCCACTTACCTGCCCGCTCCCTATAACCCTTTACTCCATTATCGGTTAAGAAACTGTCGATGTCTGTCTTAAATTTATTCAATGTCCCAGCTTCCACAGCTCTCTGAGGCAGCGAATTCCATAAATTTACAACCCTCTGAGAGAAGAAATTGCTCCTCATCTCAGTTTCTTTGCAGGAAACATCCCACAGGTGCTTGACTATCTCCAGCTCAGACCTTAGCTGAGTATTCTCTTTTCCATGACTTAGAATTAGTATACCTACGATCTTTTAACTGGCTCAAACTGCAGGAGACCCAGAGGCCGAAATGCCCCAGCACCTCGACAGGGGGCAGTAAAGGACTCGGGGTGGGACTTCCTGCCCCGGCGTGGAAGTCCCGCCCCCGGCCGCGAAATTGCGGTTACCGCCCCTCACAGGAAGTGGGACGCAATGTCGCGCCCTCCACTTCCTGTTGGGACGCCTTCTGGGGCGCTACTCAGATGCATTTGGCAGCTCTCCGCGGCTGCTCCGTGTCGTGCTGATGTATTTCAACGTCACCCCACTTCCGTTAAAGGTGTGGGCCGCTGCACACTCTGCTCGGCCTCTGATGGCCTCCACTGGCCATTTGGGCGGAGTGGTGTCGAGGTTACAGCCCGACACCCAAACGGAGTGCCGCACTGCACGATGGCGGCCCGGACCACGCAACGAAGGAAGAAGTCGGGCCGACCAGTGAGTCGGCCAAACCTGCACAAATGGTGGCGCGCGGGGCGCTCTCCACCTCCCCTTTAACTTCTGCCCCACGAGCGGAGGTCGGCCTAGTTAGCGACCCGCAAGGCTGGCGCTGACACCGCTCACAGCGGTCTTGCGGGCGCTGGCCAATGTCTGCCGTGGAGCGGACAGAGGTCGGCCCACGGCGCTAATGGGTCACCGTGCACGGCGATGACATCATTGCCGGTTGCACGGCAGCCCGGTGCGCTACTGTGGCCGTACCGCCTCTAACTCCCGTGCAATTTTGCCAGACCAAAACAGTTTTGAGCCCCATGGGGGGCACTAACGAGAGGTGCAAAACAGGGCAATTTCACCCCCAGATCCTTACTGCCTTGAGCTGCCCCTTTATCTCCACCTCTTATCATTGTGGGTTCACTTCATTCTCCCAAGGAACCAATGGACTTTTAGTATTTGTTTCTGCAACTGATGTTAATGGTTCCATCTCTGCACTGGTATCAAGTGCAACATGGGTTGCTGTAAATGCAGCAAAGCCTCTCCTGCTCTGGCTCGGACACCTAACAAGCCATCAGTTCTCAATGGACTATCTGTAAGCTCCAGCCTCGAGCCAGTTTCACAACTTGGGTCTGCCACATAGTTGTACCAAACTACACAGTTCTTACTACAGTTAAAATAAACTTGCAGCTCTGGATTTGGTGATGACTATTCTGTAGAAAATGTGACAATGACACCGTGTGAAAACGAGATCTTGATAATGGCACCTGGTTAATCTGAAACCTTATGTTTCTTGAGCAGAGAGGAGTGATATAAATAAGTGCAGTGAGTCTGTTTGAAATTATCCATCGTTCTCAACTGCGATTTTGACTTTTAATTATCTTTTCCCCCATTCATTGAATCAACAAATCGGCTGCATAATTAAAAATGGCAACCACCTATAATTGGAAATAAATGAACCTGAGCTTTAGTAATCCACAGAGAAAACCACAATAAGGAAAGAAAGACAGCGGGAGATATGATCAAATCTAGAGGGGCAGAGGGCAGAAAAAAAACACCAAGTGAAGGAAAGGGAGAGAAAGGAGACGCAAGTAAAGTTTTTATTTAAAGAAAGCGATCCGTTCAATGCTGAGTTTGTGGTGCCAGTGACTTCCATCAAGTCCTCATCTGCCTTCAGCATCGCTGCATGGATTCCACATATCAATCTTTATTTATGATGATTAATTCATTAATTTATTGATTTATTTTTTACATTCTGCTGTGTAAACAATCTCGCTGGTTATATAAATTTAATACATATTTTTTGTAGGATCTATTTTGTCTTCATGGCATTTTGTCACAATTGCTTTAGAATTAATATTTTCTGCCCAACTCCAGCATTTGAGCTTTATTGTCTGTTTGTTGATCGTTCGATTAACCACCAAAGATATTGTTTATTTCTCTGTCAGTATGCAAATGTGGCAGCTTCCCACTTACATTTTTATTACTCTGTTGCACCTCTCATGCTGAAGCGCATCAACGACGCAATGCAAAGACTATTAATGACAGACTGGGGAGCGTAAATGCCAAGTTAGTTCCATTAATAAAATCCTGTCGGTTCATCTGTAGCAGTTGTCTTTATGCCAGTCAGCACATTTTTTAACCTTTTCTTCCTGTTGTCAATAGCATTTGTTCAACTCACTCATTAGCTTGCATATGTATTACTTTTTCTTCTTTCAAAAATGTCTCCTCTCCCCATCTCTCCTGAAGGCATTAATCCGTGGCTGGGTGCAGTTCTCAGATCTAACAGCCGAACAGTCCTTTATTCATGAGTGAGCATTGGCAGTGAATGGCAACACGTTATTTGATTGTGGAGTGAGGAGCGAAGCAACTCTGCGGCTGAACTTGACTGTGTCCACGTGCAACATCTTCTCATACTCACTGCAGCACTGCAGCACGTACCACTGTTGCAGGAAAGTTGTACTCCAGCTCAATGGATTAATCCAATTATGTGATTTTAGTCTTCGGACAAAATAATAGTTCACTACATCTTATAGCAGATGGTGTTAACCAGGGCACTGTGTAATAATAACATAAGCACTTAAGAATATAAGAAATAGGAACAGGAGTAGGCCATACGGTCCCTCGAGCCTGCTCCGCCATTCAATACGATCATGGCTGATCCGATCATGGACACAGGTCCACTTCCCTGCCCGCTCCCCGAAACACCTTATGTCCTTATCGGTTAAGAAACTGTCTATCCCTGACTTAAATTTATTCAATGAACCAGCTTCCACAGCTCTTTGAGGCAGGGAATTCCGCAGATTTACAATCCTCTGAGAGAAGAAATTCCTCCTCATCTCAGTTTTAAATGGGCGGCCCCTTATTCTAAAATTATGTCCCCTAGTTCTAGTCTCCCCTACCAGTGGAAACATCCTCTCTGTATCCACCTTGTCAAGCCCCCTCATAATCTTATATGTTTCGATAAGATCACCTCTCATTCTTCTGAATTCCAATGAGTAAAGGCCCAACCTACTCAACTTTTCCTCATATGTCAACCCCCTCATCTCTGGAATCAACCTAGTGAACCTTCTCTGAACTGCCTCCAATGCAAATATATTCTTTCTAATGAGCTTCCTGTAGTCTGCTATCATTATAATTTATTAATTTATTAAGGATGTCATAGCAGTGCATTTGGAAAGAGGTGACATGATAGGTCCAAGTCAGCATGGATTTGTGAAAGGGAAATCATGCTTGACAAATCTTCTGGAATTTTTTGAGGATGTTTCCAGTAGAGTGGATAAGGGAGAACCAGTTGATGTGGTATATTTGGACTTTCAGAAGGCGTTCGACAAGGTCCCACACAAGAGATTGATGTGCAAAGTTAGAGCACATGGGATTGGGGGTAGTGTGCTGACATGGATTGAGAACTGGTTGTCAGACAGGAAGCAAAGAGTAGGAGTAAATGGGTACTTTTCAGAATGGCAGGCAGTGACTAGTGGGGTACCGCAAGGTTCTGTGCTGGGGCCCCAGCTGTTTACACTGTACATTAATGATTTAGATGAGGGGATTAAATGTAGTATCTCCAAATTTGCGGATGACACTAAGTTGGGTGGCAGTGTGAGCTGCGAGGAGGATGCTGTGAGGCTGCAGAGTGACTTGGATAGGTTAGGTGAGTGGGCAAATGCATGGCAGATGAAGTATAATGTGGATAAATGTGAGGTTATCCACTTTGGTGGTAAAAACAGAGAGACAGACTATTATCTGAATGGTGACAGATTTGGAAAAGGGGAGGTGCAAAGAGACCTGGGTGTCATGGTACATCAGTCATTGAAGGTTGGCATGCAGGTGCAGCAGGCGGTTAAGAAAGCAAATGGCACGTTGGCCTTCATAGCAAGGGGATTTGAGTACAGGGGCAGGGAGGTGTTGCTACAGTTGTACAGGGCATTGGTGAGGCCACACCTGGAGTATTGTGTACAGTTTTGGTCTCCTAACCTGAGGAAGGATATTCTTGCTATTGAGGGAGTGCAGCGAAGGTTCACCAGACTGATTACCGGGATGGCGGGACTGACCTATCAAGAAAGACTGGATCAACTGGGCTTGTATTCACTGGAGTTCAGAAGAATGAGAGGCGACCTCATAGAAACATTTAAAATTCTGACGGGGTTAGACAGGTTAGATGCAGGAAGAATGTTCCCAATGTTGGGGAAGTCCAGAACCAGAGGTCACAGTCTAAGGATAAGGGGTAAGCCATTTAGGACCGAGATGCGGAGGAACTTCTTTACCCAGAGAGTGGTGAACCTGTGGAATTCTCTACCACAGAAAGTTGTTGAGGCCAATTCACTAAATATATTCAAAAAGGAGTTAGATGAGGTCCTTACTACTAGGGGGATCAAGGGGTATGGCGAGAAAGCAGGAATGGGGTACTGAAGTTGAATGTTCAGCCATGAACTCATTGAATGGCGGTGCAGGCTAGAAGGGCCTAATGGCCTACTCCTGCACCTATTTTCTATGTTTCTATGTTTCTATATCAGTAAAGAATTGTTGCTACAATTGTACAGGACTTTGGTGAGACCACACCTAGAGCACTGTGCATAGTTTTGCTTTTCTTATCTAAGGAAGGAAATACTTTCCTTCGAGGCAGTACAATCGAGGATCATTAGATTGATTCCCAGGATGAGAGGGTTGACTTATGAGGAGAGATTGTGTCAATTGCACCCATACTCTCTGGGGTTTTAGAAGAATGAGAGGTGATCTCATTGAAACATACAAGATTCTGAAGGGGATTGACAGGGTAGATGCTGAGAGGTTGTTCCCTCTGGCTGGATTGTCTAGAACTAGGGGGCACAGTCTCAAGATAAAGGGTTGGCCATTTAAGACAGAGAGGAGGAGGAATTTCTTCACTCAGAGGGTTGTGAATCTTTGGAATTCTCTGCCCCAGAGGGCTGTGGATGCTAAGTCTCTGAGTATATTGAAGGCTGAGATAGATAGATTTTTGGAGTCCAGGTGAATTATGGGATATGGAGATTGGGCGGGAAAGTGGAGTTGAGGTCTGTTATATATGTAAACCTGTAAATATCTTGTGTAACCACCAGAGGGCTCATCCCCTGGAGTCCCAAGGGATCCCACAATCCCTTGGAAGCACCTGTACATAAGGAGGCCTCACAGGTTGGAGAGGTTCTCTGGAGACTGGTAATAAAGTAATATGGTCACACATTAATTCAAGCTTACAGTATGTGATCAGATTCTTTATTCAAAACACCAAGGTCGATGATCAGCCATGATCTAATTGAATGGCGGAGCAGGCTCAAGGCTCTGCATAACCAAACTGGATATATATTGTTCAGGGGTCTGAAGGTTTGGTAAGGAGGAGGAACTGAGGGAAATCCTTATTAGTCGGGAAATTGTGTTGGGGAAATTGATGGGATTGAAGGCCGATAAATCCCCAGGGCCTGATGGACTGCATCCCAGAGTACTTAAGGAGGTGGCCTTGGAAATAGCGGATGCATTGACAGTCATTTTCCAACATTCCATTGACTCTGGATCAGTTCCTATGGAGTGGAGGGTAGCCAATGTAACCCCACTTTTTAAAAAAGGAGGGAGAGAGAAAACAGGGAATTATAGACCGGTCAGCCTGACCTCAGTAGTGGGTAAAATGATGGAATCAATTGTTAAGGATATCATAGTAGCGCATTTGGAAAGAGGTGACATGATAGGTCCAAGTCAGCATGGATTTGTGAAAGGGAAATCATGCTTGACAAACCTTCTGGAATTTTTTGAGGATGTTTCCAGTAGAGTGGACAAGGGAGAACCAGTTGATGTGGTACATTTGGACTTTCAGAAGGCTTTCAACAAGATCCCACACAAGAGATTAATGTGCAAAGTTAGAGCACATGGGATTGGGGGTAGTGTGCTGACATGGATTGAGAACTGGTTGTCAGACAGGAAGCAAAGAGTAGGAGTAAATGGATACTTTTCAGAATGGCAGGCAGTGACTAGTGGGGTACCGCAAGGTTCTGTGCTGGGGCCCCAGCTGTTTACACTGTACATTAATGATTTAGGCGAGGGGATTAAATGTAGTATCTCCAAATTTGCGGATTACACTAAATTGGGTGGCAGTGTGAGCTGCGAGGAGGATGCTATGAGGCTGCAGAGTGACTTGGATAGGTTAGGTGAGTGGGCAAATGCATGGCAGATGAAGTATAATGTGGATAAATGTGAGGTTATCCACTTTGGTGGTAAAAACAGAGAGACAGACTATTATATGAATGGTGACAGATTAGGAAAAGGGGAGCTCCAACGAGACCTGGGTGTCATGGTACATCAGTTATTGAAGGTTGGCATGCAGGTACAGCAGGCGGTTAAGAAAGCAAATGGCATGTTGGCCTTCATAGCGAGGGGATTTGAGTACAGGGGCAGGGAGGTGTTGCTACAGTTGTACAGGGCCTTGGTAAGGCCACACCTGGAGTATTGTGTACAGTTTTGGTCTCCTAACTTGAGGAAGGACATTCTTGCTATTGAGGGAGTGCAGCGAAGGTTCACCAGACTGATTCCCGGGATGGCGGGACTGACCTATCAAGAAAGACTGGATCAACTGGGCTTGTACTCACTGGAGTTCAGAAGAATGAGAGGGGACCTCATTGAAACGTTTAAAATTCTGATGGGTTCAGACAGGTTAGATGCAGGAAGAACGTTCCCAATGTTGGGAAAGTCCAGAACCAGGTGTCACAGTCTAAGGATAAGGGGTAAGCCATTTAGGACCGAGATGAGGAGAAACTTCTTCACCCAGAGAGTGGTGAACCTGTGGAATTCTCTACCACAGAAAGTTGTTGAGGCCAATTCACTAAATATATTCAAAAAGGAGTTTGATGAAGTCCTTACTACTCGGGGGATCAAGGGATATGGCGAGAAAGCAGGAATGGGGTACTGAAGTTGCATGTTCAGCCATGAACTCATTGAATGGCGGTGCAGGCTAGAAGGGCCGAATGGCCTACTCCTGCACCTATTTTCTATGTTTCTGTGTCATTTGAAGGGGGATACCTTTTTATGATCATTAAGATATTTGAAGTGAGATTTTCATTAAAAATCTTGTTGTGAAAGTTAATCAAAGGCCTTAGTAGATGGAAGTTTAAGAAAAGGTTCTTGAAAGTCGAAAGATCTTTCAAAGGCTCAAAGAGTTAATAGGCCGTGTTTAAGCATTAATCACAGATCTGTACAAACAGTCTATCAAGGAAATAACAATACATGCTGTGTTAGCTAAATTAGGAAGAAAGAAGATGACCGAAAATGCTGATGAGGCTTGCAGCAGAGATAGCCTATAAGTGACCCCAGAGCACCACTGGAGAGCTGCACTAAGAGGTTCGAAAACCCACTAAATAAGGAGACGTTATATGATTTCATGCTTATGTCACATACAGTCTTAATACTGGAGGTTGTAAGGTTACACACGTTTCCACAAGGCACAGAAAGAGGCCACAAATTAAACATTGATTAAATTGATTTAATACAAAGTTTAGGGATTGACTGGACAAAGGGAGGAAAAGGACATCAACCCGGTGCAGGTGGTGACTCATCACCAATTAAGGGCAACCTCTGCGGTTGAGAACCAGACTGGGTTTTATGCAGAGAAACAATGTGGTTGATACATTTGATATGAACCCACAGAAGAGCCCCTGAACTGATTGGCCGGAGGGGGAAAAACAATTCTCTCTGGAGACTCCAATTCTGCAAAGAATCAGAACAACAAAGGGACCCCACAAGGTGTACATTTTTGGAGAATGAGGTCGTTAAGATGAGGAGTTATCTTTTGCCCTGTATACTCTGTGTGCAAATTGGAGACATCCAGACTCATCATTGCAGTCAGTCAAATGGATCACCACAACAACGTATCGATCCAAACACACTATCGGAAACCGAAGCTCAGCGGTGGATTATTCATAAAATGGATATAAGTATACGAGCTCGAAGCAGCTCAGAAGCGAAGTACAGAAGCGAAGCGAAGTGCGGAAGCAAACGGGAAGGAACAGAACTGAAGAGAATGACCAGAAGAGGAAGCAACCGGTCACGGAACCAGCGACCACGAACCTACAACACATGATTACAGCTAGGAACTGGATGGGTGATTGTATGTCTTCAGTCAGTTCTCTCAGAAGTCTAGTTCTGTAGATTTTAGTTAGTTTTTGCGTAATAAAACTGACAGTGGGTGAAGCCCAAACTTTGCGTCACATGTCATCCTTTTTCCTGTGATTCCCGAGGTCTACGAATCAAGGTAGAGTGTAAAACAAACACCCTGCAAGGTTTAGCAATGAGATAGTGAATATATTTGAATTTGAACTTCAACTCACTAAGGCTGTACTGTAATTTTTGACACCGAACATATTATGCCGTTATATTGTTACTGAGCAAAACCCAGCCCGTGCTGGGAAAATGTGACGGTTATAATTAAGCTGTTGTTTTGCTTAAAATGATTCTGATTCTGTTGATTTACATTGAATATCCAATTAACCTTGTATCAGCATTGACCATATCCTTGCAATTATAGTTCAACATAGTATTAATAATACATTGCTATGTCCACCTCATTCCTTGATGTCTCTGGCAAAAAGGAGTTAATTTGCACTCCACTTAACCTGGCACTGTGGTCCTGCTGTTGACAGATCTGTTTTCCTTAACCACAGGTATTACTGGGTTATGTCAGGGAATCTGGAGTTAATGACTTTAGTGAACCGACATGAATCTCTAAATATAAAATAGATCATCCTGATCTCACTTTCTAATGTGTACATGTCAACAAAGGGAGAAAGTTCATCTGATACCCTTCCACTAATATAGAAACATGGAAATATAGAAACATAGAAACTAGGTGCAGGAATAGGCCATTCGGCCCTTCGAGCCTGCACCACCATTCAATATGATCATGGCAGATCATGCAACTTCAGTACCCCATTCCTGCTTTCTCTCCATACCCCATGATCCCTTTAGCCGTAAAGGCCACATCTAACTCCATATTGAATATATCTAACAAATTGGCCTCAACAACTTTCTGTGGTAGAGAATTCCACAGGTTCACAATTCTCTGAGTGAAGAAGTTTCTCCTCATCTCAGTCCTAAATGGCTTACCACTTATCCATAGACTGTGACCCCTGGTTCTGGACTCGCCCAACATCAGGAAATTTATTCCTGCATCTAACCTGTCCAATCCCTTCAGAATGTTTTATGTTTCTATGAGGTCCCCTCTCATTCTTCTAAATTCCAGTGAATATAAGCCTAGTCGATCCAATATTTCTTCATATGTCAGTCCTGCCATCCCGGGAATCAGTCTGGTGAATATTCGCTGCACTCCCTCAATAGCAAGAAAGTCCTTCTTCAGATTAGGTGACCAAAACTGTTTTGTATGTAAACCTGTAATTACCATGTCTAACCACCAGAGGGCTTATCCCCTGGAGTCCCAAGGGATCCCACAATCCCTTGGGAGCACTTGTATATAAGTTTGCCTCACAGGCTGGAGAGGCATTCTGAGAACTGTAATAAGGGACTACGGTCACACTTACTTTGAGCTTGCAATGTCTAGTCTGACTCTTCAATCAAGACATAACAACTAGCGATGAGATACAGATAACGAACCCCAATGCAACAATGCAGAGAACTGTGGGCATCCTGGAGGAATTTTTGGAGGGAGATGATTGGGAAACCTTCCTGGAGCGACTTGACCAATACTTCGTTGCCAATGAGCTGGAAGGAGAAGGGAACGCTGCCAAACAAAGGCCGATCCTCCTCACCATTTTCAGGGCACCAACGTATGGCCTCATGAAAAACCTGCTCATTCCAGTAAAACCCACAGATAAGTCGTACGGTGTATTGTGCGCACTGGTCCGGTAGCACCTAAACCTGAAGGAAAGCCATCTGATAGCGAGGTATCGGTTCTACATGTACAAGAGGTCTGAACGCCAGAAAGGGGCGAGCTATGTAGCCGAGCTAAGGCGACTTGCAGGACATTGCGAATTTGAAGGGCACTCAGAGCATATGCTCAGGGACTTCTCTGTATTTCCCTTGGCCATGAAGTAATGCTTAGCAAACTTTTGACTGTAGAGGCCCCGACCGACATCTGAGCGCTCTCGTCCGGTGACGGCACTTTGTGTGCCTAGGTCTTAAACAAGTTCCCCTCGCTGTTCGAACCAGGCATTGGGAAGTTCCAAGGAGCAAAAGTGCAGATCCATTTGATTCTGGGGACGCGACCCATCCATCACAAGGCGAGAGCGATACCGTACATGATGAGAGAGAGGGTGGAGATCGAGCTGGACAGGCTGCAACGAGAGGGCATCATTTCGCCAATCGAATTCAATGAGTGGGCCAGTCCGATTGTTCCAGTCCTCAAGGGAGACGGCATCATCAGAATCTATAGTGATTACAAAGTAACTATCAATCTTTTCTCAATGCAGGATCATTACCCACTACCAAAGACAGATGACCAATTTGCGACGCTGGCGGGAGGGAAAACATTGACAAAGCTGGACTTGACCTCGGCCTACATGACGCAGGAGCTGGAGGGATCATCGAAAGGCCTCATCTGCATCAACACGCACAAAGGTGTCTTCATTTACAACAGATGCCCATTTGGAATTCGATCAGCCGCGGCGATAGTCCAGAGGAACATCGAGAGCTTGCTGTAGTTGGTCCCGCGCACCATGGTCTTCCAGGACAACATCTTGGTTACAGGTCGGGACACCGTCGAGCACCTGCAGAACGTGGAGGAGGTTCTTAGTTGGCTTAATCTTGTGGGGCTCAGGTTAAAAAGCTCTAAGTGCGTTTTCCTGGCACCTGAAGTGGAGTTCCTGGGGAGACAAATCGCGGTCGATGGCATCAGGCCCACCAATTTGAAGACGGAGGCAACCAAAAACGCACCAAAACCACAAACATGACGGAGCTGCGGTCGTTTCTAGGACCCCTGAACTACTTTGTAACTTCTTACCGGGTCTTAGCACATTGTTAGAACTTCTGCATTCTTTACTGCGTATGAATGGGTGTGGGGTAAAAGCCAAGAAAATGCCTTTGAGAAAGCTAGGAAGCTGTTATGTTCAAACAAATTGCTTGTGCTGTATGATCCATGTAAACGTTTGGTATGAGCATGTGATGCGTCGTCATACGGGGTCGGGTGTGTATTGCAACAAGCTAATGAATTTGGGAAATTGCAACCGGTTGCTTATGGATCCAGAAGTCTGTCTAAGGCCAAGAAGGCCTACAGTATGATCGAAAAAGAAGCGTTAGCATGTGTTTACGGGGTAAAGAAAATGCATCAATATCTGTTCGGGCTCAAATTTGAATTGGAAACCAAACATAAGCCGCTTATAATTCCTCATTTCTGAAAATAAGGAGATAAATATGAATGCATCGGCCCGCATCCAGAGATGGGTGCCCACGTTGTCTGCATTCAACTACGCCATCCACCACAGGTCAGACACATAAAACTGTTCCGATGCTCTCAGTAGGCTGCCATTGCCCACCACAGGGGTGGAGATGGCACAGCCTGCAGATTTAGTTTATGGTAATGGAAGCATTCGAGAGTGAGCAATCAGCTGTTACCGCCCGACAGATTAGAACCTGGATGAGCCAGGACCCCTTACAGTCCTTAATAAAAGCTGCAGGCTCCACGGGAGTTGGTCTAGCATCCAATTCGAGATGCAGGAAGAAATAAAGCCTTACCAGCGGCGCAAAGCTGAAATGTCTACACAGGCAGACTGCCTCCTATGGGGTAATCGGGTAGTTGTGCCAAAAAAGGGCAGGGACATTTTCATCAGTGATCTCCACAGTACCCACCCAGGCATTGTAATATTGAAAACGATAACCAGATCCCACGTGTGATGGCCCGGTATCGATACAGACTTAGAGTCCTGTTTGCACAAATGTAATACATGTTCCCAGTTAACCAATGCACCCAGGGAGGCACCACTACGTTTATGGTCCTGGCCCTCCAAACCACAGTCCAGGGTTCATATCGACTATGCAGGCCCATTCTTGGGAAAAATATTTTTTGTGGTTGTAGATGCATACTCCAAGTGGATTGAATGTGTGATAATGTCGGCAAGCATGTCCGCTGCCACCATTGAAAGCCTACAGGCCATGTTTGCCATGCACGGCCTGCCTGATGTTCTTGTAAATGACAATGGGCCATGCTTTACCAGTGCCGAATTCAAGGAATTCATGACCCGCAATGGGGTCAAACAATGTCACGTCTGCCCCATTTAAGCCAGCGGTCAGGCAGAACGAGCAGTTCAAACAATCAAGCAGAGCTTGAAAAGGGTAACTGAAGGTTCACTGCAAACTCGCTTATCCCGAGTCCTGCTTAGTTACCACACAAGACCCCATTCGCTCACCGGGATCCCTCCCGGTGAACTGCTCATGAAAAGGCCACTTAAGACAAGGCTCTCGTTAGTCCACCCTGATCTACACAAACAGGTAGAGAGCAGGCGGCTTCAACAGAATACATATCATGATCGCGCAAATGTGTCACGGGAAATTAAAGTAAATGATCCTGTATTTGTGTTGAACTATGGACAAGGTCCCGAGTGGATTGCTGGCACTGTTTTGGCCAAGAGGAGAGTAGGATGTTTGTGGTCAAACTCGCAAATAGACTCACCTGCAGAAAACACTTGGACCAAACCAAACTCAGATTTACGGATTATCCCGAACAACCCACAAGAGACTCCATCTTTGTCGACCCTCCAACACACACACAAGTGGCAACCGACCCAGCGGTTGACCATGAAGCAGAACCCCCATCACCCCCAGCAGGCCAGCGAAGACCCAACAAATGACTCACCAAAACAAGCATTTGCACCAAGATGATCAACCAGGGAAAGGAAGGCCCCAGATCGACTCACATTCTAAATAGTTACACGATTGACTTTGGTGGGTGGGGGGGGAGAGTGTTGTTATGTATGTTAACCTATAATTACCAGGTTTAACCACCAGAGGGCTTATCCCCTGGAGTCTAAAGGGAACCCACAATCCCTTGGGAGCACCTGTATATAATGAGGCCTCACAGGCTGGAGAGGCACTCTGAGAATAAAGGACTACGGCGGTCACACTTGCAGTATCTAGTCTGACTCTTCATTCAAGACATAACAAAAAATGTACACAATATCCAAGGTGTGGCCTCACCAAGGCCGTGTACAACTGCAGTAAGACCTCCCTGCTCCTATACTCATCCTCTCGCTATGAAGGCCAACATGCCATTTGCCGTCTTCACTGCCTGCTGTACCTGCATGCCAACTTTCAATGACTGATGTACCATGACACCCAGGTCTCGTTGCACCTCCCCTTTTCCTAATCTGTCACCATTCAGAAAATATTCTGCCTTCCTGTTTTTTGCCACCAAAGTGGATAACCTCACATTTATCCACATTATACTGCATCTGTCATGCATTTGCCCACTCACCTAACCTGTCCAAGTCACCCTGCAGCCTCTTAGCATCCTCCTCAAAACTCACACTGCCACCCAGCTTAGTGTCATCTGCAAACTTGGAGATATTACATTCAATTCCTTCGTTCAAATCATTAATGTATATTGTAAATAGCTGGGGTCCCAGCACTGAGCCTTGCGGTACCCCACTAGTCACTGTCTGCCATTCTGAAAAGGGCCCGTTTATTCCTACTCTTTGTTTCCTGTCTGCCATCCAGTTCTCTATCCACGTCAAAACATTACCCCCAATGCCGTGTGCTTTAATTTTGCACACAATCTCTAGTCAAAAGCCTTTTGAAAGTCCAAATACACCACATCCACTGGTTTTCCCTTGTTCACTCGACTAGTTAAATCCTCAAAAAATTCTAGAAGATTTGTCAAGCATGATTTCCCTTTCATAAATCCATGCTGAGTTGGACCGATCCTGTCACTACTTTCCAAATGCGCTGCTATTACATCTTTAATAATTGATTCCAATATTTTCCCCACTACCGATAGCAGGCTAACTGATCTATAATTCCTTGTTTTCTCTCTCCCTCCATTTTTATTTTTAAAAAGTGGGGTTACATTAGCTACCCTCCAATCCATAGGAACTGATCCAAAGTCTATAGAATGGTGGAAAATGACCACCAATGCATCCGCTATTTCTAGGGCCACTTTCTTAAATACTCTGCGATGCAGACTATCAGGCCCTAGGGATTTATCAGCCTTCAATCCCATCAATTTCCCTCACACAATTTCCTGACTAATAAGGATTTCCTTCAGTTCCTCCTTCTCACTAGACCCTCGGTCCCCTAGTATTCCCATAAGGTTATTTGTGTCTTCCTTAGTGAAGACAGAACAAAAGTATCTGTTCAATTGGTCTGCCATTTCTTTGTTCACCATTATAACTGCACCTGATTCTGACTGCAAGGGACCAAGGTTACAGATTTGGATGTTTTAATATACTTTTAATACATTGGCGGCAAGTGTATTATGCAACATTTAATGTTTATCTAGACAACACAAGATAGAGATCAGGAGCCCTACCCCAGGACAACTTTCTCTTCCTTCACTCCAGGTGACCCAAAGCAACTCCTTGGCATAACCTCAGCTCTAGGCAAGGGTTTCTGCAGCCGATGCCAGCACGCAGAGGAAGAGGGAAGGCGGGGCCTG
The DNA here is from genome assembly GCF_044704955.1 of Pristiophorus japonicus. Taxonomy (NCBI): domain Eukaryota; kingdom Metazoa; phylum Chordata; class Chondrichthyes; family Pristiophoridae; genus Pristiophorus; species Pristiophorus japonicus. The sequence continues at coordinate 10,888,320 of NC_091986.1, forward strand.
GGCTTGAGAGACCTGTGGGAAGCACAAGGAACTCCACCAATTTTATTGAACTTAACTTGATCTCTTCTGGCCAGTCCGTGCCTCCTAACGTGGTTCAGCTGCCGGATTCCACACTGATCGTGTGGGACTCCCCTCGCCCCCGCCCCCAGCACAACGTTCAAAACTGAACCGTGACTCTTGTATGTAAAATAGATTCCCCCGCCTGAATGTAGGGGAAGTCTCGGCCAACTTGAAAGGGGGTGAGGATGAAATGGCACTGGGCAGGCACAAAGTGATCTCAGTAATTCGACTCGGCCCAATCTTAACCCTGTGCCATGCTGCAAGCCCGCTGGGTGAGGAAGGTTAAAATCGAGGTCTTAATGCTTTTGCCTGAAATTCTTCACTGTTTTTTTAGCACGTGTGTTAACCCATTTATTTAATATATTGTTCAAAGGTGCAACAATGGTGTAGCTCACTTTGAGAAAATTCTCTCCATTCTTTTGCTTTCTATCTTCAGATCATCTCCCGTTGCTTGAAAACCTTGACTCCAGCTATTTTCTTTGCTTTAGTGTTGGGAAGCCGCAGTGGCCAAGCAGGCCTGAGGGTAAGTGATGACAGAAATTTATCCAACAGCAAAAAAAACTCCGAAGCTGCACAGCTGCATTAGCTTGTATTAGGAGATGGCTTTGCTGAAACTAGTTTTTGGATTTTCTTCAGTTGCACTCAATTCTTTTTCTGACCTAGAGCTGAAATTGCTTCTTTGAGGAATCAGAACTCTCTTTGCAAAGCAAATCAAGGAAAGTTATGATTTTCCTTCTTTCTGAATAACCAGAACGTGAGGCTTCTGCTGAGCATGTCCCCATGGTGTGGGTATGGATGGTTGTTGCTTATTGTTAACTGAACACTAGATGGTCCCCAGGATGGGAGTAAGCACATTTGTAGCAATTGCACTTCTGTTGTGCTGACAGGAATGTTCCAGAAGTGCTAAAAAATATCAAATGTTGGTTATTACCATGAACTTAAGCGTTTATTCAGACAAAACAGGCAAAATAACACAGTGGTGATTGAAACTGGTTAAGTGGAAAGTCTTGGGTGAAAACTCACATCCTTTATTGGGGCCGAAATTGGTCGATGCATATGGTCCGCCCATTTTTTGGCATTTCATACCGCTGAGACTGAAGTTGGTCAAAAATTTTCCAGCGGTGTGTTAGCGGTCTGCATCGGGCGTTATGTAGCCGAGTAGTTGAACCAGATTGACTATCTCCTTGATGGATGGTGTGGCATGGAACTGCGCATGCGTGAATTTTTTTTCCCCATTTTTTTTACCGAAGTGTTTTACCCGCGATTTAGGAGGTCAGGGGTCACCCGCACATGCGCAGTGAGTTGAAGAGGAGGGAGGGAGCAGCAAGCTAGTCGACGGCCAGTTAATTGAAAAATACATAGCACAGTGAAAATATATTCCTAAAAATTAACCATTCTTCAGTTTGAAAACTACAAAGAAATATTTAACAAAACAAAAATCATACAAATAGAAAGATTATGGCAATGTTAAAAAAATAAATTAAAGCACAGGAACATTGAGTCGGACAGGAGGTTGAGGGCGCTTGCCTTCGATGAGACGGAGTTACCTGCCATTCTGGAGCATATAACAGAGAGGTACTCTGAGCTAACAAAGGGTGGTCGTGGAAAGCCCCCAGCAAAGGAGTACAACAGGATATGGGACAAGATCGGGGAGGCTGTGTCATGCACAAGTACCATGATACACACCGGGGAAAGGTGCCGGAAGAGGTGGAACAACCTGGTGAGGGTCGCAAGAGAAAGTAATGATTTTATTTATGCACCCCGCCATGTGCCATGTATCATGTAAATGTAGGTCCCGTGTCACACGGATTATGTTATTTATCTTAAGGTTACGGCGATGTATTCGTGCTTTTCAGGCAATGACAAGTGGTTCAACGCAGTGCTTTTTTCTGTGTGTGTGTGTGTGTGCGATGTTAAATGGATTGAAGATTTTTACTTTGATTTACTTTACTTTCTGTAGAAGAAGACAACTGCAACAGCAGCCGATCAGTGTGCACAGTGGGCGGACACAACCCAGGAGCCTCTGAATAATATTGAGATCCGTGCTCTGTCCCTGGTCGGGGATAGCAACCGTGCCACCACCGGCATTGGAGCTGACCAACCCACGCAGGATGGTTAATTGAATAAAATGCAGTCTGTGTTGCAGTCCTTTCACGTCATGTCATGTAACTGTAACTGTAATGTTGGCCTGATGTAATGTAATGTACATAAGCACATAAGAACATAAGAATTAGGAACAGGAGTAGGCCATCTAGTCCCTCGAGCCTGTTCCGCCATTCGAAAAGATCATGGCTGATCTGGCCGTGGACTCATCTCCACTTACCCGCCCGCTCCCCGTAACCCTTAATTCCCTTATTGGTTAAAAATCTATCTCTCTGTGATTTGAATACATTCAATGAGCTAGCCTCAACTGCTTCCTTGGGCAGAGAATTTCATAGATTCACAACCCTCAGGGAGAAGAAATTCCTTCTCAGCTCGGTTTTAAATTGGCTCCCCCGTATTTTGAGACTGTGCCCCCTAGTTCTAGTCTCCCCGACCAGTGGAAACAACCTCTCTGCCTCTATCTTGTCTATCCCTTTCATTATTTTGAATTTTTCTGTAAGATCACTCCTCATCCTTCTGAACTCCAACGAGTAAAGACCCAGTCTACTCAATCTATCATCAAAAGGTAACCCCCTCATCTCCGGAATCAGCCTAGTGAATCGACTCTGTACCCCCTACAAGGCTAGTATATCCTTCCTTAAGTAAGGTGACAAAAACTGCATGCAGTACTCCAGGTGCGGCCTCACCAATACCCTGTACAGCTGCAGAAGGACCTCCCTGCTTTTGTACTCCATCCCTCTCGCAATGAAGGCCAACATTCCATTCACTTTCCTGATTACCTGCTGCACCTGCAAACTAACTTTTTGGGATTCATGCACAAGGACCCCCAGGTCCCTCTGCACTGCAACAAGTTGTAATTTCTCCCCATTCAAATAATATTCCCTTTTACTGTTTTTTTTTCCAAGGTGGATGACCTCACATTTTCCGACATTGTATTCCATCTGCCAAACCTTAACCCATTCGCTTAACCTATGTAAATCCCTTTGCAGCCTCTCTGTGTCCTCTACACAACCCGCTTTCCCACTAATCTTTGTGTCATCTGCAAATTTTGTTACACTACACTCTGTCCCCTCTTCCAGGTCATCTATGTATATTACAAACAGTTGTGATCCCAACACCGATCCCTGTGGCACACCACTAACCACCAATTTCCAACCCGAAAAGGACCCATTTATCCCGACCCTCTGCTTTCTGTTCGCCAGCCAATTCTCTATCCATGCTAATATATTTCTTCTGACTCCGCGTACTTTTATCTTCTGCAGTAACCTTTTGTGTGGCACCTTATCGAATGCCTTTTGGAAATCTAAATACAGCACATCCATCGGTACACCTTTATCCACCATGCTCATTATATCCTTAAAGAATTCCAGTAAATTAGTTGAACATGATTTCCCCTTCATGAATCCATGTTGCGTCTGCTTGATTGCACTATTCCTATCTAAATGTCCCACTATTTCTTCCTTAATGATAGTTTCAAGCATTTTCCCCACTACAGATGTTAAACTCACTGGCCTATAGTTACCTGCCTTTTGTCTGCCCCTTTTTTTAAACAGAGGCCTTACATTAGCTGCTTTCCAATCCGCTGGTACCTCCCCAGAGTCCAGAGAATTTTGGTAGATTATAACGAATGCATCTGCTATAACTTCCGCCATCTCTTTTAATACCCTGGGATGCATTTCATCAGGACCAGGGACTTGTCTACCTTGAGTCCCATTAGCCTGTCCAGCACTAACCCCCTAGTGATAGTCATTATCTCAAAGTCCTCCCTTCCCACATTCCCGTGACCAACAATTTTTGGCATAGTTTTTATGTCTTGCACAGTGAAGACCGAAGCAAAATAATTGTTTCAGGTCTCAGCCATTTCCACATTTCCCATTATTAAATCCCCCTTCTCATCTTCTAAGGGACCAACATTGACTTTAGTGACTCTCTTCCGTTTTATATATCGGTAAAAGCTTAGATTATTGCACTTGTAATGTTGGCCTCATGTGACGTCCTGGAATGTTGGGGGCATGTAGCTCAATGCATATATGTATTGTCTGTCTGTCTGCGATATTTAATGCAGGACTGCAGTAGTGGTGGGCATTTAAGTAAGACTGCGATAAGTCACTGTGCTACGTATTTATGTAAGCCTCACTCCTCCCCTGGGACCAAGCTTTTTAAAATGTTGTTTTGTACTTCCAGACTTGGACGATTCAGACCAGACCTCCACAGAGAAACCAGAAGACAGACCCACTGCCTCCACCTCTAGCATCACCCAGCCCTCTCCCGACTTCACCCCTGCCAGTGATGAGAAAGACGAAGAGGAAGAGGAAGAGCCACTGATCCTGCAGCCAGTGGAGGTGGAGTAGGGGAGTGGAGATGGAGGAGGATACACCAGCTCCATGTGTGACAGCTGGAACATCCCCCACCAGCGAGTCTGTATTCAGGGGATTCCCCCGTGGCTTTTCTGATTCTGAGGGACCAAGCCGTGTGCAGCAAGGCACCCACAGTGTTGCAGCGCCTTTGCCGTAGCAGGAAAGGTCGGTTGCTGTAAGCGTGAACCAGGACAGGGTGCATCTGACATAGGTCACCAGCTGCTCAAGGCCATGATTACAATAGCCACAAATATCATGGCTCTATCGGAGCGGCAGTCGGAGGAAAGGTTGCGTATGATCGCCGTGATGGAGGGAACCGCTGATGCCGTCAAAGCCATGGGGCAATCGACGGAATCGAGGCATGGCGCGGAATCCCCCCGTGCCATAATAGTCAGGTCGACAGCACCTGAGTGTGGGGAGCTGGCATCATCTCCCAGCCCTGAAGCCGTGCCAGCCACATCGCGAGCTTCTCCTGAGGCCCCAGTTATTGCGCCTGCAATGTCCGACCCCCAACAAAGCAATGGCACTCGGGGTGCGGTGCTGCACGCCAGCTTGGTACCACCACGGGGAGGTCCATGCCCAGGGGCACTGGGAAAAAGAAGGGTGGGAGTAGAAAAGGGGGAATTGCCCCAAGGATGGTGTAGCACACGGGCATGGACCGGGCAGAGCTCGTGGCCGAGGAAAGTAAAGGGTCTTTTTGTTGCAATTGAATTTTGAGTTGGAGAAGTTTATTAAAGTTGTAAAAGTTTTGTTAAAGTTGTTATTAAAGTTGTTACAGTTGTTTTATAGTTATAAGGGTGGTATTGCAGCCTGCCTCCCGAGTGGTTCAAGCATCGAAAGCGCTGCTTTAGCACTCCAATTATCTTTTCAATTATGTTACGTGTGGCTATATGGCTCTTATTGTCGTGGAAATGCTACACGGACACCCTCAAAGCTTCCCTGATAAAGTGCAACATCCTCACTGACACCTGGGAGTCCCTGGCCAAAGACCGCCCCAGATGGAACAAGTGCATCCAGGAGGGCGCTGAGCACCTCGAGTCTCAACGCCGAGAGCGTGCAGAAATCAAGTGCAGACAGCGGAAAGAGCGTGCGTCAAACCAGTCTGACCCACCTTTTCCCTCAACGACTATCTGCCCCACCTGTGATAGAGTCGGTGGCTCTCGTATTGGACCGTTCAGTCACCAAAGATCTCACTTCAGAAGTGGAAGCAAGTCTTCCTCGATTCCGAGGGACTGCCTATGATGATGATGATTGTATCATTGTGAGGGTTCTGTTTGAGGGTTCTGCAGGGGGGGGGTCAAGAGCCAGGTGGTGAGGTCGTACCCTTTGTCCCCCAGCATCTAGCATTTACAATGGTGGCTCAGACTTGAACAGGTCAGACACAGTGCTCTCACGCAAGATGTGCGCATCGTGGATGCTCCCTGGAAAGTTGCCATTCACTGTCATTATGCGCTGTGTATAGTCACATACGAGCTGCACATTGAGGGAGTGAAATCCCTTATGGTTTCGGTACACCTCCGTCTCCTGTAGTGGTGCTCGCAGGGCAATAAGGGTACAGTCAATAGTACTCTGCACCTAGGGGAAGCCAGCAACGCGTGCAAATCCTAAAACCCTGTCCCTCTGTGCCTCCCTGGTCATTGGGAAGTTCATGAATTCTATCCAGCGTGCTTCGGTTACCTGTTGAATGCAGCGATGAGTAGCGTGCTGAGAAATGAAGCATATGTCCCCAGTTGAAGCCTGAAAAGAGCCACATGCATCAAAGGAAAGTGCGGCAGTCACCTTCACCTCGACAGAGAGTGCAGTAATGTTGGTGGTACTGGGCTGCAGGTCTGCTTTAATGAGTTGGAAAATCTCAGTGATCAACTCTTTTCAGAAGCGCATTCTTCGAACGCACTGTGGATCGGTCAGGTCCAAGTATGAATGCTTCTCCCTGAAAATCCTTTGGGGGTAAGGCCTCCTCCTCCTCATTAGTCTGTGACCTCCTCCATTACCCTTATAACTCTGCTCAATACATTTTCTCACATCTGCTTCCTCCATTCGACAGGTTGTCAGCAATACAGGCTGAGATAATACAGGCCCCATTCTTTTTAAATCTCCAGAATATTTTTCAATGAAAAGAATATAACCTCAATGTCTTCTATCTTAATAAGTTGCTCAGTACCAATAAAAATCCCTTTTCCAATCTAAGTCGCAGTAAATTAACTGTTCACCTCAGAAATACGGAGGTGCTGCTTTAGCTAACAGTTCCCAATTTCCCAAATGGCGGATCCATGCACTCCGCCCATTCCTGCCCACTTAACATCGCGTAAAACCACCTTTTCCAGAACGGTATGCAGCTCTGGTGGTATGTTGGCGGTATGCGATGAAAATCGGACTTTTTGGGCGGTATGCGGGCGGTGCTGTGCGGCAGACGGTGTGCGTACCACTCGGCGGTATGTCAATGATGAATATTCCGCCGAGCGGTATGTTGGCGGTATGTAGGTGTTTTTGCCCAAAATTGCATTTTTCTGTGGTACGCCATCGGTACGTGGGCAGAAGGGGGCGGTATTTTGACTAATTTCGATCCCATTCTGTAATGCCAACCCTACCACCTCATAAATCAGGAGATTTGGTACAGAATTCATGGGGGCAAGTTTCGTCCTGAGTTGCTCCTATTATTTTGGAGCAATTAGTTTAGAATGGAGCATCTTAGAAATTGCAATTCTCAGCATTTAGTTTGCTCCAGTTCTAGTGAGTTAAAATAGCTTCATTGTAGAACAGATTTTTTTTCAAAAGGGGGCGTGTCCAGCCACTTACACCTGTTTTGCAAGTTTAGGCAGTAAAGACTTACTCCAAACTAACTTAGAATGGAGTAAGTGTAGATTTTTGTACGCTCAGAAAAACCTTGCCTACACTTATAAATCAGGTGTAGTGAACTTGAGATGGGGGTAGGGGAAGGGAAGTAATTAAATTCTACAAGCATTCAAGAAACTAAGAACTTTAATTGAATTTTGGATTTTAAATGACAAATTCAAGGCTGTGAGTGAGCCTAAAGAACTGTCAGGAGACAACTTGATTATTGGAATTGTCTGGGTGTTGAGGACTAAAGTAACCTGTCTGGAGAAATGGGTATTCGAGAATCCTTCTCCACAAGAGACATTAGCATTACAAAATGGCCCAGAGATAGCTACTCATCAACTTGAAACTGGAAAGCCATTTCAGCATATGCATCACAAAGAGGCCCATGCAAAAAACTAAGCACAAAAGGACATTGCAATTACCAAACTAATATTTCCATCAGGAAACAGTTTTCGAACATCAGCTCACCCGAGACTTATTAACTTTAACGAGCCCGCCAAAATATTACAAAGAAGAGTCAAGCCCGCCAAATTCAAACAAAGGATTCTGAACAGATTTGGCGCCAAGATTGGAACCACTCAAACCGTATAACTGGCCCCCTGTTTCAACAGAGGGTATGACATACTTGGCTATACAACCGAGACCATGTTTGTGTCATCAAGACAAGGAGAGAAACCAACGTGACAGTTGTAAACTAACTTCTCCAGCCTCGAAGTCCTAAAGTCCTGAAGGAAGGAAGAACATCACCATCACGGCAGCAACTGACCACAACCAACGTGGTATCAATGAAAAACCACCACGATCGACCAAACTCGAAACAAAATTCCAACGGGGAAAAACCAAAGAATCCACTCTGCAATCTAATCCTGACCTACCAACGGGTAAAAGATTACCTAAAAGACTGTAGATATCTATTTCTAATGAAGGAAACCGGATACTTGCCCCATAGATCCAAAATGCGCCTTACCGCATCAGCGGACTCAACCCAACTGAAGATTGTGCAGCAAGAAATCTTCTCCGACGTTCGGGGTATGGCAAGCAGACCCAACGCTTCCAGCAAACCCTGAAACTGTGATCTACCGCTAACTGGCAAAAGGATTGGTAAGCATAGTCCCTGCCTGCCCTGGAGTCCAACCTAGCTAGAATTAGGTAATGGGAGGTGGGAGGTGTAATTCTACTGTAACCCCATTTGAATGTAATGTGTTGTTCTCTATTAGAGTCATTATAAGCCATTGTAACCCCCTCTGAGTGTGTAAGGTATTGTTCTTTAATAAGTTTGAATAAGTTTTGACATTGTGCTTTCTTATTAGAGTAATTATAAGTTTGTAATTTTCTTGACTGTAATAAAAACAAAGTTCTTTTGCATCAAACCAGTGTCCTTTGCACTTTGTCACATCCCCCAAATAAATCCAGAGTACAGAATCCAAGGGAGTGGGAGCGATTCGAACTGCTCAATTTGGTCAGAATGGAATCTAACCCCCTCATAGGGACCACCCCCCTTACAATAGGAGATAATTAATTAGAGCACACCGCACCAGCAATGTCATAGCGCGTAGGCTGATGGGCAGGAATCCTTACCCACATCGGCACTATCTGGACATGAGCAGGCTGATTGTGTCAAAAAGCTGCATTTCTGCCGAGAAGTTGTCATTGAGGTCTGTTATATGCTGAGAGCTGATTTCTGCCCAGAAGCAGAATGCCGACTGCCTTGTCTGTTGCTGTTAAGGTAACAGCTGCACTTGCCTTCTATGCCTCAGGATCGTTTCAAGCTAAAACTGGAGATGTGTGCGCCATCTCTCAATGTGCAATACATGCCGGCGTTTACCAGGTCACGGCTGCACTGTATGCGCAGAGGAATGACTTCATCAAGTTCCCAATGACCCCACAAGCGATCCACGAGAGGGTTGTGGGTTTCTCCAGGATTGCTAGCTTCCCAAAGGTACAGGGCTGCATAGATTGTACCCATAAAGCCTTGCGAGCACCTATGGAGGATTCCGAGCAGCACAGGAATAGAAAAGGTTTCCACTCCATCAATGTGCAGCTCGTGTGTGATGACAAGCAGCGTATCATGTAAGTCGATTCGAGATACCCTGATAGCACCAATGATGCATTCATCCTATGCGACAGAGTTATATCTGACATGTTTCAGCAGCAGCCAGAAGGGCAGAGCTGGCTACTGGGAGACAAAGGGTATGGCCTGGCCACCTGGCTCAGGACGCCCCTACGTGTAACATGGACGGAAGCTGACCGTCAATACAACATGGCGCACATTGCGACGTGCAGCATCATAGAGAGGACCATTGGCTTCTTGAAACAGCATTTACGATGCCTGGACCAGTCGGAGGCCACTTGCAATACTCTCCTCAGATTGTCGGTCAGTTCACTGTTGTGTGCTGCATGCTGCATAACTTAGCCATCATGAGGCAGCAGGAGCTGGTAGTGGAACCAGAAGATCCACGTGAGGAGTCAGTGCCTGATGATAGTATTACGGAAGAGCAGGATGAGGATGATGACGATGATCAGGAAAGCATGCAAGTGCCTGATGCCGGAGCACGAGGTCGGAGGAGGGCCGTCCATCGTGCTCCTTTAACGATTGCTCGAGCCTTGTGCCAGCAGCTCATCCGTGAACGCTTCAATTACTGATGCCTGAGGGCTCTGCGACCACTGTTGCACATGGACATGTTTCTTCGTGGAGTTGTTCCTACGTTGTGTTGTGTTAATGGAACATGATTCAGTTTTAATGAAAAAATATTTTATTGAAAAGTTAACGTTAGTGTAATAAAATATTTGTTGTATCAAACTTTACTGTTTAATATGACTCTTTAAGATCACTTAAAAACTTGTAAAGTTACAAAAGTTACAAGACAATTTCAACGTGAAAAATCTTACAGTCTTAAGATCACTTAAACTTCAAGATCACCTTTTAGGTACAAAATTAAATAAGTTACAAAATGTGAGAGCATTTACACTATAAGATCACATAAAAACCCTAAGATCACTTGTAAGTTGTAAAGTTACAAAACTTACAAAACAATTTCAATTTGAAAAACGTTACTACAGTTACATCAAGAACAAGAACAAAAGCAGCAAAGAAAGGCTGCAACCATGTCTCATCCACATTTCAGTGAATGTTCACTTCTTCACGGGGGTGTCATTTGATTGGCGGGGCTGTGTGCCCTTATTGCAGCAGCTACCTCCCTGACAGCCTGTGCAGTCACTTGCATGCCCTCCCTGAAGGCCTATGCCATCGATTGCATTCCCTCGGACATTCCCTCCCTAAATTCCCGTGTCATTACTGCTATTTCTCCCGTCAGTACCATTACCTCTTCACCCACTGCACTGACGCTGCCCACGAGTGATCGGGCAAAGTCATTGGTCTCCACACCCAATGCCACAACCTGAGCTGCATCTGTTGCACGCTGCATCTCAGGAGAGCGTGTTTCCAATCTCCTTCTCCTCTGCCTGGATCTGCCTCATGGCACCATTCCACTGGAAGCCGCGGGCTGGGCTGGTGGGGCCCTGGGACTGCCTCGCGGCACCACTCCAGTGGGAGCCACAGGCTGGGACGGTTGGACCTTTGGTGTTCCAGACGGCAGCACTTGCGTGGGAGCCACGTGCTGGGATGGTGCGGCCCTGGGTCTTGCATTCTGCACCACTCGAGTGCGAGCCATGAGCTGGGATGGTGGGCAGTGGGTGTAAACTGCTGGATTACACCAGCAGCATCACTGGGACCCACGACATCGGAATCAAAACCATGGAAGGTGGAACCAGAACCTATGAAGGGGTTGAAACTCTGATGTCCGCTAATGTGGGCTCATAAATATTAAATTGGAAGGTCTCCCCTGAAGATATTTCAGTCATCGCCACCTGCAGCCAGTCTGGATCGTCCGCATCTGGTTCATCTGGTTCTTCTGGTTCTTGCTCTGTATCTTCAGGATCTTCAGGATTAGCATCATCATCATCATCTTCTGCAATATATATCAGAACAGTCAAATGTTTAGCAGCAGAGGAGGGGGCAGGATGGGTGACATGAGTATTCTCACACATAGCAGGCCAGGCAGCAGGTTGATTTCAAGGGCCACGATGCATTTTCAGGACTTAACCTCTCCCTCGCGTGTGGGCCCAGCTTGTGCTGTACTGATTGCTTTTCTCCGTGTACGACTCATCATAGCAGCTACCCTCTGTTCCAAAGGTGTCAGCGGATGCAGACTTGGTGTGCCTCCTCCTGTTCGAGTTGTTTTCCTTTTGTTGTGGGCCAATTTCTTCTGCAAAGAGTAAAATATAACATTTTAGAGTGCGTCTTTCTGCAGGGTGGGACATATACATTGAGTCAAATTTACAATTACGATTCAATTGAAAAATGAAAATATTACTTACACTAACTACTTGACCAAAGTTGTGACATTTCTTTTTACACTGGCTTCTAGATCTCAAGGTATGCACCACTGCGCAAGAATCTGGGATGGCAGGATGACATATGAGGAGAGACTGGATCAACTGGGCTTGTATCCACTGGAGTTGAGAAGAATGAGAGGGGATCTCATAGAAACATATAAAATTCTAACGGGATTGGACAGGTTAGAGGCAGGAAGAATGTTCCCGTTGCTGGGGAGTTCCAGAACCAGTGGTCACAGTCTAAGAATAAGGGGTAAGCCATTTAGGACCGAGATGAGGAGAAACTTCTTCACTCAGAGAGTGGTTAACCTGTGGAATTCTCTACCGCAGAAAGTTGTTGAGACCAGTTTGTTGCATTTTTATTAAAAAGGAAGTTACATATGGCCCTTACGGCCAAAAGGATCAAGGGGTATGGAGAGAAAGCAGGAAAGGGGTACTGAGGTTGAATGATCAGCCATGATCTTATTGAATGGTGGTGCAGGCTCAAAGGGCCGAATGGCCAGCTCATGCACCTAATTTCTATGTTTCTATGTTTCTTTCTGCAACTTGGTTCCAGCGTTTCTTCATTTCTTTGGGTGGCACTTTTATGCGACCTATCTTGCTGGTATCCAGCTCCTGCCATCTCTGCTCAATGACGTTAACTAATGTCTCCACTTCCTCAATGAAATAAATTATTTATTCTTGGTGGACATTGTTCCATTGCTGTATTCAATTGACACTCTTATTTTTCAAAACGCACAGTCCTTATTTTGAATGCACCTATGCAGTACTTGTTCTGGAAGTTTAGCAGCAACAAACAGCACTCACTGATTTCAGCAGGTGATTTCTTCAACAGTGCTGCTAAAGCATTCCTTCAGGCACAAAAAATCATCATAATTCACTCACAAGCCATTCCACAGCTCCACAAAACAAAACAGCACTTTTCCTGATGTACCTTTAAAAATGGCCGTGTGCCAATGTGTGTATCACACTGCGCATGCGCACATGCTCCAGCGTGCATGCGCAGGGCTACCGGCACGACGTCGGCTTCTGTGATCTAGCCCTGCCCCCCTGCAGGCAGAGAATCGGTGCCACGCTTTGGCCCCACCCCCCGCAGATGTTTCTATGCCGCGCCGAGCTGGAACGGGCCCGATTTAGAGCTGAGAATTATGCAGTAAGTAATAGGCGCACTTTTTAGCGGAGAAAACAGGCATGGCTCTCGGAGCTGCACCGTTCTAGACGCGGCCCAAAACTTCCCCCCCATAAGTGGCTATTGTTTTTAAACATCAGCCAATATAGATTGACAGTTGGTTTATAAACCTCATTAGCAACTTTATTGAATCTCTAACAGATCATGGCATTTTACAAAAACATTACTACTGCTTTACAAAAAACATTTAAAATTCTACATGTCGCTATGTTTGGATTTCGGGTTCTGTTGTGTATGCATGCCTCTTTACTGTATGATGTCTGTAACACTGTTATGCCTCACTGTATGTATCCTTATACTGTACACCAGAGGGTGCTGTTGCTGGAGACCTGAAGGTTGCCTGCACACGGCAGGTAACCCAGTATAAAAAGGAACTCACAGTTTGTTGTCGTCACTCAGGAGCTGCAAATAAAGGATTACAGGTCGACACAGTTTAAGTATCAAACCCTGCCTCATGGAGTCATTACTAAAGGTGCCTACATACACCACAACTGGCGACGGGAATACGAGATCATGAACTACACGATCAACATGTCTAACCTCAGCAACTTCCAGCAATTTACAGAGGGGGAAGATTGGGATGTTTTGTGGAAAGATTGGAACACTTCTTTATAGCCAACGACCTGGACGGGGACACACCAGCCACACTACCGAACAAACACAGGGCCACCCTGCTTAGCAGTTGTGGGCAGACCATCTACGGTCTCGTCAGGGACTTACTAGCCCCGGAGAAGGCAACCACCAAGAGCTATGAGCAACTTGTAACAATCATACGGGAACAACTAAAACCGAAAGAGAGCATTCTCACTTACCGGCGACCTGAGGGCCAAGAAATTGCCAAGTATGCTGCACACTTAAGAAGACGAGCTGCTCCGTGTGATTTTGGCGACCACCTTAATGAAGCACTAAGGGACATATTTTTCATCGGAATCGGCCACGAAGGCCTCCTACACAAATTGCTCTCGGATGACATCACGGTCACCCTGCAGAAAGTAATCCAAGTGATCCAGGCCTAATGGTTTCGGCCAGCAACTCCAGGCGAATACTGACCCAGGACTCTAAACCGGCGAGTGCAGTGCACCGCATGGATACTTCTAAAGGCAGACATGCTGCCCCGAGTCCCGCAACCCTGAGTCCGCCACATGGGGAAAGCCGGATGGCCCCGTGCTGGCGCTGTGGAGGAAACCACGGGGCCCGCCAGTGCCGCTATAAAGACTATGCATGCAAAGGCTGCAAAGAAAAAGGGCACCTTCAGAGAATGTGCAGAAAACACATTACTCATCACGTCTCTGATGAGCTGGCTGATCAACCGGGCTCCAACACAGATGAAGAGGAAGTTGCTCAAACCCTGAAATAGTATGGAATCTTTACCTGCTCCACCGAAAGTTCTCTGTGGACGATGGAAATGGACATCGATGGGGTCCCAGTATCCATGGTAATCGACACAGGGGCGAGCCAGTCTGTGATGAGCCAAATGATCTTTGAAAAAATTTGGATGAATCCTGCCACTCGACCAAAACTGTCTCCTGTCCAGGCAAAGCTGCTCACCTACACCAAAGGTAAAATCCAAATCGTTGGCAGCGTAGACGTCCAGGTCTCCCAGGGCGGCGTGCTGAACAAACTCCCCCTGTGGATTGTAGCCGGCGATGGTCGCACGCTGCTGGGCAGGAAATGGATGAACCGGGTCCACATCAGGCGAAGTGGCCCTGTGGAAGAAAAGACCACCACAGCCAACTTGCAGGAAAGCCAGGAAATGGCTGCAGCACCAGTAGCACAAGGAGAAACACTTGTAATCAAAATGGCAGCGGCCACACCATGAGCATGGAGGAGCATCACGTGACACCGAGTGGCCAATCGGATTTGAAGGCTCCCTTAAAGGAGACCGGTAACCAAAGAAATATAAAGGGAAAGTTTCAATTATTTGAGTACACGGACTTTAAAGCTAAAGATGTGATTAAATGGTGCAAGTATGAAAATGTATGCAAAGTAACAATGAATTGTGATGCTGGTTTAGCTACTGTGACTAATGAGATGAATGCAGATGTCAGTAAGGTTAAGAACAAGTTTATTATGCTTAACAATAATGATAGAGAATCTGAAATGCCTAATGTAACCATGTCTATTGAAACCAGGACACCCAAAATTGATGCAAGTGCAAGAATGTATAATATAGGCTCGACTATGTGTGATCAGAGCCAAGGTGTCATGTATACTGGTAGGACACTGCCAAAGGACATTGGGTCCTACAGGGACCATGCTGATGCCAATGGAATCCCCCTGTGGGAGACCCCCAGGTCCAGCAGGCTACCTGACCATGTAGCCCGGACCTTTGGAATGAATGTGATGACCCTTGCAGGACACACACACAGCCAGTGGGAGCAGACCCACTACAGGGACAATGGTCAATGGGCAGCCCAGTCACCACCAATGGCAACCTGCACCATATCCAGACCCACAACCCCTGGCCACCACGGCCAACACCAGGAGCATGAGGCCAATACCCTCCAGCTTCCCTGGCAAACCCTGGGATGACCCTCATCCCAATTAGTGGACAAGAAGCCCACCCAGTCTTGTGGCCCTGCCCACCACCCCACAACTACACACATCCTAGTGTATACACACCACCCACTGCTGCCATGGCTACCCGCCACACCCCCCCTGCCCCCGAGGGAGCCCACAACAGTGACATCTACATGGTCTGTGTGTAGGGAGGGGAAATGTACGAGGACAGCCTCAAGCACAGGGGTCACACCTGGCAACCACACAACCCTCACCACAACCTCCCATCGCCCACCACTGATCACCTTCCCTGGTCATGACAATAAGGATATGAAAAATGCTTAGGGGGGTGTATTGTTGTGTATGCATGCCTGTTTACTGTGTGATGTCTGTAACATTGTTATGCCATACTGAATGTACCCTTATACTGTACACACCTTACCTGTACATCAGAGGGTGCTGCTGCTGGAGACCTAAGGTAACACGGCAGGTAACCCAGTATAAAAAGGAACTCACAGCTTGTTGTCCTCACTGAGGAGCTGCAAGTAAAGGACTACAGGTCTACACAGTTTAAGTATCATACCCTGCCTCGTGGGGCCATTACTAAAGGTGCCTACATACACTACAGGTTCCTCTTGAGTTTCGGGTGGGTGACTTTTCAGGATCAGGTAAGCGCCAAATTATTGTATCGTAAACAAAAATTAAGACTTTGTAAGGCCTATTTTTTCAAAGAGGTGTGTGATCATGCTGATGATACGGATGTGGGATCTGACGGTGGGTGATATTTAGGTGCAGGCTATGGTGGGCCCGTTACACAGGCCAGCTCCCCAGCTCACTGTCCGCCCTGTCGGCCATTTACCACCAACAGCTGTGGGTGCCGTCTTCAATGAACAGTTATACTGTGCAATATGCTCACCAACCTGCAGCACACGCTCAGTATTTCCTGAAGGCTTCGGAGCACATGCTCCGAAGCGGCAGAATAAGTTTGACAAAGCCGCCAAGGAATTCCTGAAACAGTCCCAGGAGGTGAGCTCCCTGTTATCACAGTTATGTATTTCTACCATTTATGATTCACATTCGTGACGTTCACAGCATTTCCTTTCATCTCTGAATGAGTGCAGATCCCACTCGCATCATCTCACTCCTGATAATACTTTCAGCCCTTGAAGCACACTCAATACTCGTTCATTTGCGTGATTTGAATTGAAGTGCTGTTGGAAATCGGCCCACCGCATGTGTTTCTGCTTGAGATGTACAGATAGAACCGTTAGTGTGTCAGTGCGACCTTGTCTCACTAATACATCTAAAACTTGAGATTGACAGCTAAGTGTTTAGCTAGCTAATATTTCAAGCACAAAACATGTATGTTTACAGCATTCTTACAGATGTTTTGCTTATTTAATATGGTGTATCTGACTCATGTCCATGGTAAAAAAATGAGGCATAATTATATAATTGTTCTAACATGATATAATCCATAATTCTGCTTGATTCACTTGTTTCTTTTCATGCCCTAACCAAACAAAGATTTCAGCACCGCAAATCTATTTTGACTGATAAATCTCGGGCGGCTTGTACGGGCCCCAGACCTGACAGTTAGACTTTGGGCTGGACTTTCCACTCGGGTTCGCTGGGCATTGACCCCCCAAAAATATCACATGGACAGAAGGTCATTGCTTGGGAAGCTTTGCCTTCCACATTGCTGAGGCCCGTTTCGCATCGTTGGGCTATCGCTGGGCTATCGTTGGGCTATCGCTGGACTATCGCTGGGCTATCATTGGGCTATCGCTGGGCTATCGTTGGGCTATCACTGGGCTATCGCTGGGCTATCGTTGGGCTATCGTTGGGCTATCGCTGGGCTATCGTTGGGCTATCGCTGGGCTATCGCTGGGCTATCATTGGGCTATCGCTGGGCTATTGCTGGGCTATCGTTGGGCTATCGTTGGGCTATCGCTGGGCTATCGTTGGGCTATCGCTGGGCTATCGTTGGGCTATCGCTGGACTATCGCTGGGCTATCATTGGGCTATCGCTGGGCTATCGTTGGGCTATCACTGGGCTATCGCTGGGCTATCGTTGGGCTATTATTGGGCTATTGCTGGGCTATCGTTGGGCTATCGCTGGGCTATTGCTGGGCTATCGTTGGGCTATCGTTGGGCTATCGCTGGGCTATCGTTGGGCTATCGCTGGGCTATCGTTGGGCTATCGCTGGACTATCGCTGGGCTATCATTGGGCTATCGCTGGGCTATCGTTGGGCTATCACTGGGCTATCGCTGGGCTATCGTTGGGCTATTATTGGGCTATTGCTGGGCTATCGTTGGGCTATCGCTGGGCTATCGCTGGGCTATCACTGGGCTATCATTGGGCTATCGCTGGGCTATCGCTGGGCTATCATTGGGCTATCACTGGGCTATCGTTAGGCTATCGTTGGGCTATCGCTGGGCTATCGCTGGGCTATCGCTGGGCTATCGTTGGGCTATCGCTGGGCTATCGCTGGGCTATCGCTGGGCTATCGTTGGGCTATCGCTGGGCTATCGCTGGGCTATCGTTGGGCTATCGCTGGGCTATCGCTGGGCTATCGCTGGGCTATCGTTGGGCTATCGCTGGGCTATCGCTGGGCTATCGCTGGGCTATCGTTGGGCTATCACTGGGCTATCGTTGGGCTATCACTGGGCTATCGTTGGGCTATCACTGGGCTATCATTGGGCTATCACTGGGCTATCGTTGGGCTATCACTGGGCTATCGTTGGGCTATCGCTGGGCTATCGCTGGGCTATCGTTGGGCTATCGTTGGGCTATCATTGGGCTATCGTTGGGCTATCGTTGGGCTATCGTTGGGCTATCGTTGGGCTATCGCTGGGCTATCGCTGGGCTATCGTTGGGCTATCGTTGGGCTATCGTTGGGCTATCGCTGGGCTATCGTTGGGCTATCGCTGGGCTATCGTTGGGCTATCGCTGGGCTATCGCTGGGCTATCGTTGGGCTATCGCTGGGCTATCATTGGGCTATCGCTGGGCTATCGCTGGGCTATCGCTGGGCTATCGTTGGGCTATCGCTGGGCTATCATTGGGCTATCGCTGGGCTATCGTTGGGCTATCGCTGGGCTATCGTTGGGCTATCGCTGGGCTATCGTTGGGCTATCGTTGGGCTATCGCTGGGCTATCACTGGGCTATCGCTGGGCTATCGCTGGGCTATCGCTGGGCTATCGCTGGGCTATCGCTGGGCTATCATTGGGCTATCGTTGGGCTATCGCTGGGCTATCGCTCGGCTATTGGCCCCCCAAATCGCCGAAAGTCGCCATCCCAAAAATGGGCAATGTTCCAGCGATCATGACGGCTGAAACATCGCTAAGGCTGGAATATCGTCCATTTTGTGGGCACGAGCGATCTAAGTGGAAAGTAGTGCGGAGTGGCCAGAAGTGGCCGTGGCAAGGATAAAAATGTTACATTTCTGAGGAATCCTTGTGGGTCAAGGAGGAGCAGGAGTGCACCCTGTGCCCTGCAGGTATTCTTTGGACCCTCCCCCCACAACCCCAACCTGCGCCACCCCTCCCCAGTCCAAGTCTCTTCTCTCCTCTCCCACTTCAGCAGCCCAGGGGACCTGCATGAACTCCGTGACTGGGACCATTCCCTTGGATCCCGAGCTACAACTTCCACTCCCGGCCTCCGGCCCTGACGTCATTCCAGTCGGGTTGAGGGGCAAGACAGGGCTGCAACATTTTAATGAGGCCCGGTACTAAAACTGCTTCCAGAAAGTTCAGAGTTACTCTGTATCTGCTTCAGTTATTCCTGCCGTCTGGGCCATTTTTTTACAGTCTCGAGTAAAGTCCTGATGTTCACTGATTTCTCCTTGGCATGTGATGACATTTCTGTACTATTGCCTGCACTGTACCCATGTTCTTTTAATTTAATACTCTTGGTTTGGTCGGGATTCTCAAATATTGCAGGGTTTTGACCTCAAAATACAAGATAAAAAGTTGTTTATCTGTAGTGTTTTATATCACGTGTTTCTGTCACTGGGCCCTCCCTCAACAAAATCCGCTTGTTTGGCATTCTCCCGTCTGATCTATTTCCCTCACATTCCTCGGTTGGTATTTCTGGGATTATCTGCTTCCTGGTGGCACCGTCGCATGGACCGGTGGTGGAGAGTGGCTTATCGTCACTTGCCACATACTCCCAAACCAGGGTGCTCTTTGAACTGAGAAGCTGCCTGCCAGAAATGACAGGAATGAATTCCTTTTCATTTCCCGACTGGGGATTAGAATTCCATTTGCTCTGTTCGATTATCAAAGGAATTTAATGTATAGTGCAGCAACAGGGCATCAGCTACAAATCCCCCCCAAAAAGAAATGGTCGTTTTCTTAAGTTCTTTTGGTGATTTTTATAAAATCTTCATTTACGAGGGTTAGTGTTACATAGAAACATAGAAAATAGGTGCAGAAGCAGGCCATTCGGCCCTTTGAGATTGCAACACTATTCAATAAGATCATGGCTGATCAGGTACTATTTGGAAATGGAACATTCATCACTTCATGTATCCATTAGTTAAGTGCTGCATGAATCAAAAGAAAGTTTTTCCACTTTGCTAACTCAAATTCATTTTCAGAAGTGCAAATTGGTCTGTGTTATGATTGCTGTTAATAGTGCTCCTTGACAATCAATTGGTGTGGACATTAAGGGCAATCCCTCTTTTGATGTAGCTCATGTTTAGTCCAATGAACTATTGATCTTCTCAGTAATACAAATTAATTTGTGTGACAAACAACGTTCTTTGTTTCCTGCAAAAACATAGGGGGAGATATTCGTATAGTTTGCGCCTCCTGTTAGCGTCCCCTGGGGGGGGGCACTACAGCCTTCCGCAAAATTGCACGGGAGTTAGCAAAGGCACAAACCGGCAGCACCCCAGGCTGCTATGCCGCCGATGATGATGTCATCGCTATGCCCAGTGGCCCGTTTTCGCCCCGCAGCAGAAATTGGGCGCGTAATGTCAGCGCCCGCCTCGTGGGTCGCGGACTGGGCTGCTATCCGCTAGCGGAGTGAAAAGTAAAGGCAAGGTGCGCACCGTGATTTTTCTTCCCAGCCGACTTACGTTGTCTATTTCACGGAGTCCGTGCCGTGATGGTGCAGCTTGGCTCCCCACCCCTGTGCCTGGCTGCGCTGCCACGGCATCCTACATCCACGGTGGCCTAGTGGAGGGCCCTCACCCCATTGCACAGCTGGCCTTTAATGGACAGGGGAGGGCCCTTTGCTCACGCCAGAGCTACGCGGAGAGGCCGCATAACGCTGCAATATTCGCGCGCTTACCACCCCAGTCCTTCCCTCAAGAGGAAGTGGAGCGCCTGACATTTTGCTCCACTGCCTCTTGGGAGCGGTAACCCCATTGGAGAAAAGGATAGCAATGTGCTGCCAACTTTACACATGCATTGTCCGTATAGGCGAGGGAGGTGGTATTGTAGGTGTTTAACCCAGAGCTAGCTAAGTTGTTCCTCAACATTGTGAATTCTTGACCTCACATAGCAGCATCAGACTCGAGTTAAATGGAGGACATGCAAAGCCCGCTTTTGCCCAACCTGCTGCAAATCAGTTATGTACCAATTTCTCCCATTTATTGGCCATGAGATGCTTGAGAGTTATTTATAGCCATGACTTCATTATATTATCCCAGCTAAAATCCCATTCTTGGAAAGGATTTAGATAAACACAGAGCTGAAAACACATCGATATTCTTCTGATTTTTTAAGTGCATGTATGCTCCCTTATTGGTTCACAAGCCTTTCCATTCCCTTCAATGACGCCATTATTAACGAGAGTGAAAGAGTAGTTAAGCTATTGACATAGGTGTGATATCTTCAAGAGCACACTTAACATACAGCCTGTACGATGGCTGCAGGTCTGGAACTCCCTGTGGTAGCCTCTTTCCTGTCAGGTGACCTGACTGTTTATTAAACAGCACTAGCTGCAGTAACACAGGAGTCCACAGTATGGAGCTACAGGCATTACACTTCTCCCTCCTTAATGAAGAAGTAATTATAACAAACAATCATCATACATAACTTGCATGGTTATACATAACAAAGGATATGGACTTATTTTGCCATATTTACAAATCAAGCTTAACCACTTGTTTTCTGTTTCGAAGAGGATACCTTCACTCTCGAACAGAACCTTCCAAACATGGTGTCGAATTTAAACTCATTCGAGGCTGATCCTGAGCGAAGTTTTATTCCAAGGGATGCCCTTGATTTCCATTTGAGCTCTCTCTCACTTCAGACTGTTTGTTTTCCTGACTTGGATTCAGACTTACATTCTGACGTTCTCTAGGATTTGTTTCCAGTACATTAGATGTAGGATATGCTACTGGTGTATCAAAACTATCTGATGAGTCAGAAATAATTGAATCATTCCCACCTTCAACTACTTCCATGTCTGTGGGTAAAATATGATCAATGTGAACAAACCTAACCTGTCCATGATCAAACATCTTGATCAAATATGTACGAGGACCACATATCTTCAACACTCTTCCTGGTAACCACTTTAACCATTTATGGTGATGGTTCTTCACTCTCACCTTCTGATTTAATTTCACACTTCTCTCTTTTACTCTACCTCTGTCATGATTTTCTTTCTGTCTTAATTGTGTCTCTTCTACGGACTGTGCCAAGTTTGGTTTTCACAACGAGAATCTGGTTCGTGGCTGTCATTTGAGATACAACTCTGCTGGTGTTCTACCAGTAGTTGCGTGAGGCGTATTACGATACGTTATTCGAAAATTAGCCAATTTGTGGTCAAATGGCAACTGTCGTTTCTTTGAATTTGGATCCAACATTTGTGAGGGCACGTTTTACAATTTGTACGGTGCACTCTGCTGCACCATTCGAAGCAGGGTTGTATGATGGAACCTTGGTATGTTTCACAATATTTTTGCTTGTGAATTTTGCAAATTCTTCTGAATGAAATTGTGGTCCATTATCCAAAACAATTTCTTCTGGGAGGCCAAATGAAGAAAATAATCTTTGCAAAATGTCTAATGTTTAACTTGTTGTGATTTTCCACATTGGAAACATTTCAACCCACTTCGAATTGCTATCAATCACAATAAACAATTGTTGTCCTTTTAACTCAGCAAAATCAATATGTAGCCTTTGCCACACCCTGGGAGGCCATTTCCATGGCTGTAATGGTACTAATGGTGGTTGCTTGCTTCCCAATTAACATGTCGTACACTGACTCACGATGTACTCTATATCTTTATCAAGACCTGACCACTATAAGTAACTGCATGCAAAACTCTTGGTCAAGCACATTCCCAGGTGCTGGTCATGGGCGTCTCCTAATAATTTGACCTGAATTTATTTGGTATAACCACTCTTGCACCCCACATAATACAATCTTTATCGACTGATAATTCATTCCTACGAATGAAGAATGGATGAATATCTTTGTCTGTTACCTGGTTTGGCCATCCATTTGCAATATAATCATACACCTTTGACATAAGTGTGTCACGCTTGGCTGCTCTACCAATCTCTTCAGCTGTGACTGGCAGTTCGTCAATGTATGAAAAATAGAACACCTCTTCCCTATCGGGTGTAACTTGTGATTGGGAAGGCAATCTAGACATAGCATCAGCATTACTGTGATCAGCTGATCATCTGTATTCAATAGCATATGTATATGTTGAAAAAATCAAAGCCCATCTCTGCATTCGGGCTGCAGCTAATGTTGGAACTGGGGACTTTGGATGGAGGATTGCTGTTAGGGGCATATGGTCCATAACGAGAGTAAACTTACAACCATACAAGTATTTCTGGAACTTCTTGATCTTAAAAATTAATGCCAAAGCTTCCCTTTCGACTTGCGAATAATTACACTCACTGGCACTGAGCGTGCATGAAGCAAAAGCAATTGGTCTCTCCTCCCCACTATCTAATACATGAGGGATTACTGCCCTAACTCCGTACGGAGAGGCATCACATGCAAGCTTGATCTCCTTAGATATGTCATAGTGAACTAACATGGTGCTCTCTACCAATTCGCTTTTACACTCCTTGAGTACTACATCGCATTCTTTTGACCACTTCCAATGGGCCTGTTTTTTCAAAAGTTCATTCAGTGGATGTAATACTGTAACCAAATTTGGTAGGAACTTCCCACAATAGTTCAAAAGACCCGAAAATGATCGAAGTTCAGTGACATTCTTGGGAGTAGGTGCATTTCTGATTGCATCCAGCTTTCCGTTGGTTGGATATAAACAATCTTTGTCTACTCTGTACCCTAAATACTCCACTGAGTTTTGAAATAACTCACACTTATGAGCAGACACTCGTACTCTGTGCTTCACTAGCCGTTTGAGGACTTCATTCAATATGTTATTATGAATTTGCCTATTTGGTGCTGAAATTAATATTTCAATCCAAATAACATACTACCCCTTCAATACCTTGCAAATCTGGTTCATTACCCCTTGGAATATGGCAAGGGCGGAAGACACTCCAAATGATAGCTTATTAAATTGATACAGGCCTAGATCCCATCCTTGTCGCCAATGTGTTATCTTCAAGAGCAAGTTTAACACACAGCCTGTATGATGGTTGCATGTCCGGAACTTCCTGTGGAAGCCTGCTTCCTGTCAGGTGACCTGACTGTTTATTAAACAGCACTAGCTGCAGTAACACAGTACGTCCACAGTGTGGAGTTACATACATTACAATAGGAAGATTTTAAAAATACATAATTGTGCCTTAAAACAGGTGTAAAGTAAGAGAGATAGTATGATATTGTAATCCTTAAACCATAACTTATTTGTTGCCTTATGAAATGAAGTTACTTTGTGTGCATCACGGATAAGGTGTGACTGGCTGTTGATAAAGGACCCAATAATAACATTTTCCAAAGGTTGATCTAGTGAATGACTGAACTTCGGGCAATTTTTCATACCTTTTTTTTACGCCCATTTTTTTTGGCCGATATCCTGTCTTTGCTAATAAAAAGAAACCTTAAATAATATACCTTTTAACTAGACCGTCTGAAATGATGCAGCCTCATCACTCCCATCATGAAGTGGAATGCTGCAGGGCAAAAGTTGAGCAGAACATTGAAAAAAATAATAAAATAAGGCCGACAATAATTTTGAAAGGAGACGGAAGTGTCCAAGCTGTAATATAAGAGAGAGCAGCGTTAAGCAAATGCTAAATGAACTTGCGGAGAGAATTTTATTGGAGACAGCTCTTGTGGATTGATAAGCTGGAGGAATGTAGTTAAGCTGAAAACGAGATAGGATCAATAGAAAACAGCATGCCAAAACATCTCAAAATCACTAATTGATCTCTTGTTATGACATTTTTAAAATTGGAATTGAGGGTTTCAGTTGCTTACACCTCTGACTCGCTTTGCTCATGAACCGAGCTCTATGTTTGTCCAGGGACCCAGTCCTTCACTCTGGTAAAGATTTACCAGATCCAGTCCTTCACTCTGGTAAAAATTCCATGTGTGGCTGGAATGTTAAACCAAAGGCAGGATAATTGACATATAACTGATGTCCATCGGCAGAAGCAGCTGGCGCACGAGGCATGAGATGATATGCCCTTTCATCTACCCACATATCCAAAGCACTACTTCAAAACGCAAGTGCTGTGCTTCCTAATAATAGTAGTGCCTGCACAGAATCTGCATTCTCCTTCCATCCATGGCTGGTGTAAGGGTGTCATTAGGCTCGGCCCAACGTCAGTGTTCTCGATCAGACCCACACCCCCAGCATCGAAGCACTGACCACACTTGAGCAGCTCCGTTGGGCGGGCCACATTGTTCGCATGCCCGACACAAGACTCCCAAAGCAAGCGCTCTACTCGGAACTCCTACACGGCAAGCGAGCCCCAGGTGGACAGAGGAAATGTTTCAAGGACACCCTCAAAGCCTCCTTGATGAAATGCAGCAAGCCCACCGACACCTGGGAGTCCCTGGCCAAAGACCGCCCTAAGTGGAGGAAGAGCATCTGGGAGGGCGCTGAGCACCTCGAGTCTCATTGCTGAGAGCATGCAGAAAACAAGCGCAGGCAGCGGAAGGAGCGTGCGGCAAACCAGACTCCCCACCCACCCTTTCCTTCAACCACTGCCTGTCCCACCTGTGACAGAGACTGTAATTCCCATAGTGGACTGTACAGTCACCTGTGAACTCAGTTTTAGAATGGAAGCAAATCTTCCTCGATTTTGATGATGATGATGATGATGAGGCTCGGTCTCCCAGGCGTCAATCCTTCACTGTACCTTCCTCTTTTAAAACAAATATGACTTAGGTGACTGGTACAAAATAAATGCATTGTGGGAGCTGCCGGGTAATTGGGCAATGCAGGGCATGACTCTATTTCGGTGATTGCATACTAGCTGGGCATTGAGAGAGTAGAACTTCCTCCTGTTTGTATAAATAACAGTTTTATCGGCAGGGACCCGAATAGCTACATTGGAGCAATTCATTGTCTCTTGCATTCATGAAAAACTAGCAGTGTGGTGGGATTGCACAGTCCGCTCCTGCTTCTGCTGGACAGTAACAAATGAAGTCACACAATTGAGCCACTGCGTCCTTGATAAATGTAACCTTCTGTGTCTGTGTTCTTTGCCAAAGCCCAGGTATCTCTGCCTGGTATGGGACATCCACAGTCCCCACATTACCACGGTTTCTCCGTGGTGCGGGTGTTCTTGTGTCTCTCCAGGTTGAATGATCAGTTGAAGCGTCGTCCACACACACAACGCGTGTACGGTTTCTCCCCGCTGTGAATGATGCAATGTTTTTTTCAGGCTGTGTAACTGGTGAAAGCTCTTTCCACAGGCAGTCCACTGGAACACTCTCACTCGGGTGTGTATGTTTCGGTGCTTTTCCAGTCAGTCACACTGATGTTTGAAATCTTTTCCCGGACAGCACTTCGATATTTGTTGTTGCCAAGATAAGAGGAGACTAATTGATATCCTGTTACTGACTGCTCCATTTTTGATCGGGGTGGAGGAGCGGTGAGAGATCGGGGCCCAGGAGCATTGTGATCAGGGCCCAGAAGAGGCGAGGGCCCAAGGGCAGCACAGGCCAGCCCACACTGCGATCTATGAACAGTGGGAGCATGTGTGCACACTAGGTCCGTGCAGCAGAGCTTGGTCTCCAGTCGTCATGGTTAACCCTTGCCACTGGATCAAGACCGAGCTCTGTCAAGCCCATGTGATGGCTGGTGTGCAACGGCCACCCCACGTTAAAAGAATCCACGCACATCTTCCACCCTTCAACATGTAGTTCGGGAGCTCGAATGTCAGGTCCCCCATTGAAACACCTGTGAACTCATCCCTTTTTGGTGTGGAAGTGGGTCATCCTCGATACGAGGGACTGCCGAATGCTACTAGGTACATCCAAGAAACAATGTAGCAGCAGTCAGAACAGTGTGCACCTGATGAATCTTTGACTTCTGTTCGCCTGTTCCTGCCTCTATTCCTGAGCAAAGGCCCACGTCACAGGAACACTGAATGTAATGCCCGTTATGTTGTGCGTGCAGAATAACTTGCACAAATCAGCTGCAGCCTTTGGATTTTACGCTACAACCTTCCCTCAGAATCATATGCTTCCTCTGTAAGAAATGCTGGCTCATCTCTAACACCCAAAGTGTATCGTAAAAGAAAGAGTATTGTGGAAGTTCATCAATCCAGTCACCTCCCCTACGCCCCTAATTGGCAATAATACTGGAATTAATTATCTTAGATTCTGATTTGTCTGCATCCTGTACTTTAATGCACAGAATCCCCTCCGCTGCCAATCATGCGGGTCACTGCTGTAAACGGGGTAGATCCTGACATTGTGTGTTCATGTGAAATGGGTGACTTCATAAGAACATAAGAACATAAGAAATAGGAGCAGGAGTGGGCCATTTGGCCCCTCGAGCCTGCTCTGCCATTTAATAAGATCATGGCTGATCTGATCATGGACTCAGCTCCACTTCCCTGCCCGCTCCCCATAACCCTTTACTCCCTTATTGCTCAAAAATCTGTCCATCCCTGCCTTAAATATATTTAATGACCCAGCCTCCACAGCTCTCTGGGGCAGAGAATTCCATAGATTTACAACCCTCTGAGAGAAGAAATTTCTCCTCATCTCAGTTTTAAATGGGTGGCCCCTTATTCTAAGACTTGCGAGATGTAAAATGGGCTGTCAATTCACTATCATCTGTTTTACACAATTGCACAAAGTCAAAATCTACCCCAACAATTGACGCACATGATTTGCTGCTTATTTTCACTGTTGATGTAAGCCTTTGCACTGAGGGTAATTTTTAGCCTGCAGTAACCCATAGTTAATTCCCAAACAACACATAAGCAGCATTTTCTAAGCTTCGTCTTTTAACATGGTACTGTAAAGGAGCTTTCTGTATCCGTTGGGCAATGTAATGCTTGGCTATGATTGGTCCCTGCTGAAGGAATGCAAAATTCACAAGAAACCCCCGCCCCCCCCCCTTTGTGTTTGGGAAATTTAATTTGGGACGATCTACCGAAAAGTTTGGAACTCTAAAGTGCTTATGGAAGAAACTACAAACTTTAATAGAATTTTGGATTTTAAAAGACAACCTCAAGGCTGTGGGTGGACTTACGGAATTAGCAAGAGACAGTGTAATTAAGTAAAGCTACCTGGGTGTGAGGACTGAGTTAACCTGTCTGGAAGAATGAATATTCGAAAATCCAAGAGACATGAACATCACAAAATCACCCAGAGGTAGCTACCCATCAACGTGGGTCTGAACAACCATTGCAGCATATACATTACAAAGAGGCCTAATCCAGCCTGTATGTGAAAGACTAAGCACAAAAGAACATTGCAATTACCAAACAAATATTTCCATCAGGAAACAGTTTTCGAACATCAACTCACCCAAAACATATCAACTTTTAATGAGCCCGACAAAATGTTACAAAGAAGAACCAAGCCCGCCAAAATTATACAAAGGATTTTGAACAGATTTGGCGGCAAGATCAGAACACTGAAATCATATAACTGACCCCTGTTTTCAACAGAGGTTAGGTGGTTGCTAGGTAGATACAAGGCTACCTCAGATGCCATACTACACCAAGTGCTACACTGCGAGTATGTCATCAAGACAAGGAGAGAAACCAACTCGACAGTTGTAATCTAACTTCTCCAGCCTCGAAATCCTGAAGTCCTGAAGGAAGGAAGAACATCACCATCGCAGCAGCGACAGACCACAGTCAACGTGGTATCAAGGGAAAAACAATCGCGATCTACCGTTAACTGTCAAAAGGCTTGGTAAGCATAGTCCCTGCCTGTCCTGGAGTCTAACCTAGCTAGAATCAGGTATTGGGAGGTGGGAGGTATAATTTACTGTAATCCCCCTTTGAATGTGTAGTGCATGGTTCTTTATTAGAGTGATTTGTGATTTTAAGTTTGACCCTGTACCTTTCCTTGTATTATTCTTTATTAGAGTGATTGTAAGTTTGGCCTTGTATTTTCTTACTCGAGTAATAAGCCTGTATTACCTTGACTATAATAAAAACAAAGTTCTTTGCATCAAACCAGTGTCCTTTGCACTTTTTTCACACCCCCAAATAAATCCAGAATACAGAACCAAAGGGAGGGGGAGCGATTCGAACTGCTCAAGTTGGTCAGAAGGGAACCTGACCCCCTCATATAGACCAACCCCCTTTAACTCCTAAACGTTTGATTGATGACAGCATGTAATTAGCATATACCAATCAGTTGGAACGCTATGTCCAAACATTCATATGGACAGAAAATAAAGTTAGATTTACACATTGGTAGGATCCTCAGAAAAGGTTGATTGCTATAACAGTGCAGTGTTACAAAAATAATTGATCAAAAATCCTGAGAATGTCAGAGTTGGCTGACAGATCCCTGAGGATCAAACTAGCTGTAGGTATTAAGTGTTATCATCTTAAAACCTCTTCAGCACCAACAGAAAGAGAAAATTATCTGCTTAGCATTTGGTTAACTTCTGTAGGAGGGATCCAGGATTTTGACAGTGCTGGGGCTAATGCAAGATGACACAAACACAAGATTATAGTTCAATGATTTGAAGCATTAACTAAGAAAGATAATACCCAGGCCCAAGTTCTCCACTTTAGGTACAATGGTTGTCTTCGGTGCAGATAAGCTTAGTGCATCTGATACTTTATTTGGAACAGTGCCTTTCACAGGTTACTGAAATTGTTATGTGTCACTACTGATAACGGCAAAGAAAAACAACCAAAAAGGCAGCTGTAATGTATGTACCTAAGGTCTGCCAACCAACAGGGAGCACTACTGTTGGAGGTCCTAGGGTCATAGATGCACTCGTGCTGGGCCCAGTATATAACCTGAACTTCACCTTTGTATCTTCACTTCTGGAAGCCATTAAAGACTGACCAGGTTACACCTAGTCACTGGCTCATAGTACGGAGTTCATTGTATCATTTCATACACTACAACTGGCGACGAGGCAAATACGAACCCATGCAAAAGTATGGCGAGCACAGCACGAGCGAGTACTGTTGAAATTCTCGAGAGATTCAATGAGGAAGAGGATTGGGGAGATTTCACGGATTGTCTTGACCAGTATTTTGTGGCAAATGATCTAAACAAAAGCAAGGATGCAGAGAAGTGCAGGGCAGTTCTTCTCACCGTCTGTGGCCCCACGATCTATGCACTCATCAAGAATCTGCTCTCACCCACTCTTCCTACAGAAAAGGATCACAAAGAACTGTGTGCTCTAGTTCAGGAACACCTTAAACCCATGGAAGGAATCCTCATATCCAGATATCGCTTCTATACGCACATTCGTCCCGAAGGCCAGGACATAGCGGCATTTGTTGCCGACCTGAGACGTCTTGCAGGGCCTTGCAAATTTGGGCCTGCGTTGGAAGACATGCTGCGTGGCTTTTTGTGATTGGGGTCAACCACGAGGCGATCTTAAGTAAGCTGCTGGCTGCGGAGACGCCAGACCTCAGCAAGGTCATCACCATCGCCCAGGCTTGCATGTCCACGCAGAGAAGCACAAAGCAGATATCGTGACAAAACAGGAACTCCATGGCAAGTACTGTGCAGAAAATTGTATCAACGGCCAGCAGAGCTGCACATGGCAGGGCCTACTCAACTGCATTTGGAAGACCGGGGGCCTACTCGATTGCAAAGGCGAGAACGGGAGCCGCTCAAAGCCCGCCATCAGACGCAAATCCGAGCTCAACGTGGTGGCGTTGTGGGGCAATCACCGACCCCATCAGTGCCGCTTCAGGCAGTATGTATGCAGTGTGTGTATGAAGTCGGGGCATCTTCAGCGGACGTATCCACAGTACAGCAAGTGAGCTGCGACACACCACATGGATGATGATCAATTCAGCGTGGATCTGGCGATGCAGCCCGAGGCATTTAAGAGCTCCGAGGAGGAAGTGTATAGCGTACGTGCATTCCTAACAAAGAGCCAACCGATACTGATGTGGGTAAAATTACTAACAAAGAGCCAACCAATAATGATGGCGGTAACATTAAACGGCGTGCCAGTATCCATGGAATTAGACAAGGGTGGCAATCAATCGATAATGAGCCAGAGGACTTCCAAAAAGCTGTGGGAGACCAAGGCAGAGAGCCCAAGCTGAGTCCGATAAATGTCAAGTTGCGTACCTACACCAAAGAGCTCATACCAGTGATCGGTCTTGCAGCAGTAAGAGTGTTGTACAAGGGAGCGTTTCATGATCTACCTTTATGGATTGTCCTGCGCAATGGCCCATCGTTATTCAGCAGGAGCTGGCTCGAGAAAATAAAATGGAAATGGTACGATATCAAAGCTTTGTCATCAGCGGATGATGATTTGTGTGCTCAAGTGCTGAGCAAATTTCCCTCACTGTTTGAAACGGGAATTGGCAGCTTCAAGGGAGCCAAGGTGCAGATTCACCTAGGCCCAGAGGCAAGGCCCATCCATCACAAAGCCAGGGCAGTCCCGCACATGATGAGAGAAAAGGTCAAGCTCGAATTGGACAGGCTACAACGCAAGGGGGTCATCTCACCGGTCGAATTTAATAAATGGGCCAGCCCCATTTTTCCAGTGTTAAAGAGTGATGGCACAGTCAGGATTTGTGAAGACTACAAGGCCAGGATCAACGGAGTTTTGAAACAAGATCAGTACCCGCTACCGAAAGCTGATGACCTGTTTGCAACGCTAGCCGGGGGAAAATCGTTCACTAAATTGGATCTAACATCGACCTACATGACACAGGAACTGGTTGAATCATCAAAGAAACTTACGTGCATCAACACGCACAAAGGACTCTTTATTTACAACAGGTGCCCTTTTGGCATTCGTTCGGCGGCAGCCATATTTCAGAGAAACATGGAGAGCCTATTGAAATCCGTCCCCAGGACCGTGATATTCCAAAACGACATCCTAGTCACAGGTCGTGACACCGCCAAGTACCTGCACAATCTGGAAGAGGTTCTGCATCGTCTGGGCAAAGTGGGACTCAGGCTGAAACGTTCTAAGTGCATTTTCATGGCACCAGAGGTCGAATTCCTTGGATGAAAGATTGCTGCAGATGGAATCAGGCCTACAGACGCAAAAACAGAGACCATCAAAAATGCGCCCAGGTCCCAGAATGTGATGGAGCTGCATTCGTTCCTGGGTCTTCTCAACTACTTCGATAACTTCTTACCCAAATTGAGCACAGTATTAGAGCCTTTGCACAAGCTGCTCAGGAAATGAGACGACTGGGTGTGGGGTGAACTTCAAGACAGAGCCTTGAGAAGGCTAGCAATCTGTTGTGTTCCCACAAACTACTAATACTCTATGACCTATGCAAGCGTCTAGTTTTGTCCTGTGATGCGTCGTCCTATGGGGTCAGCTGCATACTCCAGTAAGCCAATGAGTCAGGCAAACTACAACCAGTTGCATACGTGTCTCAAAGCCTGTCCAAGGAGGAAACAGCCTACAGCATGTTAGAGAAAAAGGCTTTAACATGTGTTTGTGGGGTAAAATAAAATGCACCAGTACCTATTTGGGCTTCGCTTTGAGCTGGAAACCGATCACAAGCCACTTATATCGTTGTTCTCGGAACACAAAGGTATCAATACCAACGCGTCATCCCACTTCCAGAGGTGGGCGCTGACATTATCTGCCTATGATCATGTCATTTGCCATAGACCAGGCACCGACAACTGCGCTGATGCATTGAGCCGGTTACTGTTGCCAGCACCAGAGGTGGAAACGCCAATGCCCGCAGAGCCACTCATGGTCTTGGATGCCTTTGAGAGTGAAGGGTCGCCTGTCACTGTTCAACAAGTTAAGACCTGGACCAGCCAGGATCTGACCCTATCGGTTGTAAAACGTTGTGTTCTTAATGAGGACTGGTCAACCATCTCAAAGGAATTGGGTGATGAAACCAAACCGAAAAGCCGTCGCAAAGATGAGATTTCTATCCAGTCCGACTGTTTACTGTGGGGTAATCATGTTATAATGCCCAAGAAAGGCAGGGTGAGATTTGTATGGGAGTTACATAGTATGCATCCCGGCATTGTCATGATGAAGGCCATCGCCAGGTCCCATGTTTGGTGGCTTGGCACTGACTCGGACTTAGAGTCATGCATGCATCAGTGCAGCACTTGCATGCAGTTAAGCAATGCCCCAAAGGAAGCTCCACTCAGTCTGTGGTCATGGCCATCCAAACCATGGTCTAGAATCCACATCGACTTTGCGGGCCCCTTCCTTGGTAAAATGTTTTTTGTGGTGGATGGAATGTGTGATCATGTCATCCAGCACTTCCACTGCCACCATTGAGAACCTGAGAGCCATGCTTGCCACACATGGTTTGTCAGACATTGTTGTCAGCAACAACGGACCGTGTTTCACGAGCCTGGAGTTTCAAGAGTTCATGAAACGCAATGGCACAAAACACGTGAGGTCAGCCCGGTTCAAACCCGTGTCCAATGGTTAAGCAGAGCGAGCAGTTCAAACCATCAAGCAGAGCCTGAAACACGTAACTCACGGTTCCTTGCAGACATGCCTGTCACACATACTGCTCAGTTACAGGACAAGGACACACACGCTCACCGGGGTCCCGCCTGCGGAACTATTGATGAAGAGAGGCCTCAAAACCAGGCTATCTCTAGTCCATCCTGACCTTAATGATCATGTCGAAACCCGACGTCAACACCAGCAGTGGTATCATGATCGCGCCGCAGTGTCACACGACATATCTGTAAATGACCCAGTGTATGTACTTAACCAAGGTCAAGGGCCCAAGTGGCTCCCGGGCAATGTTACGGATAAGGAGGGTAACCGGTTGTATATGGTTAAGCTCAAGAATGGGCAGATGTGCAGGAAACACATTCATCAAATCAAGCTAAAACACACTGACGAACTGGAACAGTTGGAAGAAAACACCGCGAGCTTAAACGACCAACACACTCACGTCCAGCCATCAGAAGAACTCACTGTGGTCAATGCCCAACCCCAAGTCGTGATTGGCACGGAAAGCATTGGGATTGTACTGAGACGGTCAACCAGGGAGCGAAGGGCTCCGGACCGTCAGAACTTGTAATATGGACTTGTGCCAAGAATTTGGGGGGAGTGGGGGGGGAATGATGTAATGTATATACATAAGGTCTGCCCACCACCAGAGAGCACTAGCGTCGGAGATCCTAGGGTCATAGGTACACTCATGCTGGGCCCGGTATATAATCTGCACTTCACCTTTGTATCTTCACCTCTGGAAGCCATTAAAGACTGACCAGGTTACACCTAGTCACTGGCTCATAGTACAGAGCTCATTGTATCATTTCATACACGACAGAAGCAAATTAATTGGCTCCCTTTGATGGCCTTACAGCCCTAATTAATAACGACATTAAAGTAGCAGTAGTCACTGAAACAACTTTGCAGAACAGAGGTTGGAAAGTGACATGGGAAGTATACACTGCAGCGTGCACTTAACTGACCTCACTGCGATACGGTTCACCAATGATGATTGCCAACTGTCAATCTTCAGGGTGGCAGGTCATATGACTACCAAAGCCCATCAACATCATCATCAGAGTTGTGAACTTTGGTAATTCTCTACCACAGAGGACTGTGGATGCTCGGTCTTTGAGTATATTCAAGGCTCAGATCGATAGAATTTTGGACTCTAAAGGGAATCACGGGATATAGGGATCGGGCCGGAAAGTGGAGTTGAGGTCGATGATCAGCCATGATCTTATTAAAAGGCGGAGCAGGCGAAAGAGGATGAGTGGCCTACTCCTGCTCCTATTTCTTATGTTCTTATGCCTGGGAGAAGGTCATGCATGCAGTGAATAACTTGTTCCCGACATAAATTTCAGTGAAGAAGGCCCCTTTAAGTTTGACCACCAGGACTGGGGGTCATCAGCATTAAAGCTGAAAATGAGAATGGTAAGTCGACGAGGTCTATTAGAATATAACTCCCCCCCCATATCAATTGTAATGCTATAGCGGAAAGAACATTGCAGCAAGTTAATTACAGTTTATGTTTTCGCTTGTGCATTCTCAGCTGGTGAGGTCAATGCATGGCAATGCATGGTTGATGCAGGAGGTCAGGAGTAAGCTCATCATCATCATAGGTGGTCCCTCGAACGAGGATGACTTGCTTCCACACCAAAAGGGATGAGTTCACAGATGTTTCAATGGAGGACCTGATGTTCCAGTCCTGAACTTCAGGGGTGGAAGATGCCTGTGGGTGGATTTTTTTAACTTGTGGTGGCCGTTGCATATCAGCCACCACACGGGCTTGACAGAGCTAGGTCTTGGTCCAGTGGCAAGGGTTAAACCAGGGCGACTGGAGACCAGCTCTGCTGCACGGATCTAGTGTGCACACATATCGCAGTGTGGGATATTCAGGAGTAAAAACAGCAACAGTAACTCCCACTGTCCCTTTCACTGGACACTTCCTATTGCCTTGGCAACAAAAGCACTACATTTTTGAAATCAGAGAACAGATGGCAGTGCTGCACTAAGTCAGGGGATGCACTCAGTGACATCTCTGTGGAGGTGCGTGTTACCTGGCCATTTTTGTTTTGCCTAAGGATGGATCTCTTCAACGGAACGATTCCCAAGTACTTCGTGGGCACTGAAAAATGACTTGGCTCCCTCGGGCACAGTTTAAGCAAACACCCAGGTGTTTTGAAAGTGGGCATGACACAAATGTTAAACAATTTAGTCCAACTGGCCAGAACTATGGGGCTTGTTGCTACGTCACAAGTTGCATATCTGCATGTCTTTGAAGGCATATCGGCAGCAGGCTTAAGCTTATGGCTTGCACATGTAGCTGCTTTGGATGTAAATGGGATTTAAAGAGTAGAGCACCTCAGGGAGTAAATACAAGCATGTGTGGCCGTAAAGGTCTCTGCTGAGGTAGCTCCCACCATTATCGCCGCTACCATCGTATTATTTGCTAAGTGGTGTCCCAGCAAAAGATAAAACGACGGGTACTCCTGCTGTTAAGACATCTGTGCAGTTACAGAAATATCTGACTTTGATATCTGTGAGCCCTTGGCTACATTCTTGGGACTGGCGCAAGACTGTCGGAGATTTTAGCCGATAAAGGTAGCAATATGGCAATAAATGATCAATGATTCTGATGTCTGGATCACTGGACGAGCACAATAAGCATCTGAGAGAGAAGAGATGCAAGGGAAGCATGCAAAGGTAGACCTTCACGTTGACTGATTAGAAGATGTCCACAATAAAGATGTGAGACTTCATACTTACTGCATTGTTCAATAATGCCCCATTTTGTACACCTGTACAACATGCTGGTTTCCGGGAGCAAAACAGCATACGGAATGCTTGCTTTTATTAGCCGAGGCATAGAATACAAGAGCAGGGGGCGGTGGGGGGGGGGGGGGGGGGTGGTTATGTTTGAACTGTATAAAACATTGGTTAGGCCACAGCTGGAGTACTGCGTGCAGTTCTGGTCACCGCATTACAGGAAGAATGTAATTGCACTAGAGAGGGTACAGAGGAGATTTACAAGGATTTTGTCGGTAGTGGAGAATTTTAGCTATAAGGACAGATTGGATAGGCTGGGTTTATTTTCCTTGAAACAGAGGTGATTGAGGGGAGACCTCATTGAGGTGTATAAAATTATGAGGGACCTAGATATAGTAGATAGCTAGGGGCTATTTCCCTTAGCAGAGGGGTCAACAAACAGTGGGCATCAATTCAAAGTAATTGGTAGGAAGTTTAGAGGTGAGATGAGGGGGAATTTCTTTACCCAGAGAGTTGTGGGGGTCTGGAATTCACTGCCTGAAGGGGTGGTTGAGGCCCATAAATCGGCACGGTCCCGGCCTGCAAGACCATCAGCAGGCCGGGGCCATTGGAGGGAGCGGTGTGCGGCGGTATACCACTGCAGGGAGCGGCGCGTGCTGCTGCAAGAGGGCGACGGCTACGAAGCCAGGTCGCTGATTGCAGTGCGGGCAGGCACAGCAGGAGGGGCGAAGGAGCGGCGAGAGTCCAGAGAGGGAAGTGACCAGGTCCCAGGTGAGGCATGAATCTGGGGCCCAGAAGAGGTGGGGGCCCAGGGGCAGCACGGGCCCAGCCCACACTGCGATATGTGTGCGTGCTTGGTATGTGCAGCAGAGCTGGTCTCCAGTTAGTCTTGGGTAATCCTTGCCACTGGACCAAAACCTAGCTCTGTGCAACGGCCACCACATTAAATAAAATCCAAGCACAGGCATTTTCCACCCTTCAAGATATATTTAGGGATCTGGAATATTTGGTCCTTCACTGAAACACATGTGAATTCATCCCTTTTTGGCGTGGAAGCAAACCTTCCTCGCTTCGAGGGACTGCCTATGATGATGAGAGGTAGAAACCCTCATCACACTTAAAAAGTACTTGGATGTGCACTTGAATTGTTGTAACCTGCAGGGTTACTGACCTAGAGCTGGAATGTGGGATTAGGCTGGATCATCATAAGCAGTCCCTCGAAATCGAGGAAGATTTGCTTCCACTCTAAAAGTGAGTTCTCAGGTGGCTGTACAGTCCAATACAGGAATTACAGTCTCTGTCACAGGTGGGACAGACAGTGGCTGAAGGAAAGGGTGGGTGGGGAGTCTGGTTTGCTGCACACTC
Source organism: Pristiophorus japonicus (assembly GCF_044704955.1). Classification (NCBI taxonomy): domain Eukaryota; kingdom Metazoa; phylum Chordata; class Chondrichthyes; family Pristiophoridae; genus Pristiophorus; species Pristiophorus japonicus. The sequence goes on from NC_091986.1 coordinate 10,925,870, forward strand.
CTTCCACTGCCTGCGCTTGGTTTCTACATGCTCTCGGTGAAAGACTTGAGTTGCTCAGCGCCCTCTCAGATGCTCTTCCTTCACTTAGGGCGGTCTTTAGCCAGGGATTCCCAGGCGTCGGTGGGGATGTTGCACTTTATCAAGGTGTCCTTGAAATGTTTCCTCTGCCCACCTGGGGCTCGCTTGCCGTGTAGGATTTCCGAGTAGAGAGCTTGCTTTGGGAGTCTTGTGTCGGGCATGCGAACAATGTGGCCCGCCCAACGGAGCTGCTCGAGTGTGGTCAGTGCTTCGATGATGGGGATGTTGGCCTGGTTGAGAACACTGACGCTGGTGCGTCTGTCCTCCCAGGGGATTTGCAGGATCTTGTGGATCACCGTTGGTGGTATTTCTCCAGCGATTTGAGGTACCTACTTTGGTCTGGATAGCCTCTTGTTGGCCGCATGGACACAATGGGCCAAAATGGCCTCCTGCCATGCTCTAAATTTCTATGATTCTATAAACTGACAAATAATTGGGGCGGACTTTACCTCTTCCAGTGGATACCAGGCGGGGGTGAGTGGGGGAGCTGGCCTCCCATCGATGGTCATTTTTAAATTGCTGGCACCAAGAACAACTGTCCAAAACCGCAGGGGTGCTTTTCAAAATATGCATCGGGACCCGACTACCATTTACCGCTGGCCTGAGCAGCTGGTCCGACAGAAGGTGAAAGGCACCTCTGTAGCAAAAAGATTGGCGGTAAATAAGCTTGACCGAATTTGAATGGATCAGCATGCCTTAAGAGGTTGAAAGTCGTGTTTGTGAGTAAACCTCTTTAAACTTGCTGATCTGAAACATTCTGAGAATAAACTTGTTATCAAACAATTGAGATCAGACTGAGTGAGGCCACAGTCCAACAATCAAGACATCAGTAGCTGAAAGGAGGTCTGCAAGACAGGACACAAGTCAACGACTTTTGCACAATGCATATTGTTTGGTTCAGAGACGTGGACCATATACAGTAGACACCTCAAATCACTGGAGAAATACCACCAACAATGTCTCCGCAAGATGCTGCAAATCCGCCGGGAGAACAGCAACGTCAGTGTTCTCGATCAGGCCAACCCCAGCATCGAAGCACTGACCACACTTGGCCAGCTCCGTTGGGCCACATCGTCCGCATGCCCGAAACAAGATTCCCAAAGCAAGCACTCTACTTGGAATTCCTACACGGCAAGCGAGCCCCAGGTGGGCAGAGGAAACATTTCAAGGTCACCCTCAAAGCCTTCTTGATAAAGTGTAACATCCCTACTCACACCTCCCTGGCCAAAGACAGCACGAAGTGGAGGAAGAGCTTCGGGGAGGGCGCTGAACACCTCAAGTCTCGTCGCCGAGAGCATGCAGAAAACAAGCGCAGGCAGCGGAAGGAGCGTGCGGCAAACCAGACTCCCCACCCATGATGATTGTGATGTCCTGACTCAATGGTACAAAACCCACACGCGCACATTCTATGGACAAGGTCACTCTATGACCTGAACCTTTATTCACAGGACCAATAAGTGATGACCCTGCATGGGACCTCCCTTTATATACCTGGATGACCAGGTAAGGAGTGTCTCCCACAAGTTCACCCCCTGTGGTCAAGGTGTGCATTGCTTACGTATATCCAGTATTGCAGTGGTGTTACATAGAGGTTACATACATGACAATGATGATGACTGAGATCCAGCCATTAAAACAGCTGGGCTCCCGCTGCTGCTCCTGGATTGGCTGGCTATTCGCTAGGCCGCTTTCCGAGCGCACTGGTTTCAGTTGAGCCTTGTCCACCGCTCCGTTGGTGAAAATGCCATCAGCTAATGATCAAACTGGGTAGCCGAAATTCTCGAGGAGCCAATCACCTGAATTTAGCGGCAGGACCCAATTAGCGTTTTTGTGCTTAGTTTCCCAGCCGCGGGCAGCCAAGTTGAGAGGCTGACTGGCTGTCGGGCGGTTAGGCCTTCGACACCAGGCCACAGCCGAGAGGCAGAAAGGAGGTAGAGGGAGTGTGGGGGGCTGGTGCGCGGGGGTGTGGAAATGGAACATCGTGAAAGGGCTCGGTGATCGGGGGGGAGGGGGAGACAGGGAGAAGTCAGGGAGGTTAGAGAGATTGGGGGAGGAGGGAAGTAGATCGCGAAAGGAGCCCATGATGGGCATAGCAAGGCGGCGGGAGGAAATCATGGGCCGGGGAGGTCATCGAGGGGGCATTGGATCACAGGGGGGAGGTCCGATTGCTGAGGATTTTGCTTGGGGGGTTGTGGTGTCTCTGCACCTTGCTACTGAATCACAGGAGGCATGTACTGCAGACACAGTCACTGCGTGGCCTTTCTTTATTCCCAGGACCAAGAAGTGATGACCCTGCGTGGGACCTCCCTTTAAATACCTGAGTGCCCAGGTGAGGAGTGTCTCCCACGAGTTCACCCCCTGTGGTCAAGATGTGAATTTCCAGGACATATATACAGTGTACAGTGTGGTTGCATGAAGGTTACAGTTACATGAAGGTTACAGTTGTATGAAGGTTGCATACATGACATCACCTCCCCCCTCACGTCTTTTTGTGTCAAGGGTTAAGTCTTTCAGGCGGTCGACGCTCTCTCATGGAGCGCCGCAGTTGGGGCTCTGGTGGCTGAGCCTTGGCATACGTCTCTGTCACCTGAGGTGATTCTGGCCTGTCCGGGCTGGCCGCAGGGACTGTGCATGCTGTGGATTGTCCTTGTTGCTCGTCCACTGGCAGTGGTGTGGGTGACATCTGATGCTCTTCCTCAGGTTCCTCAGTGTCTGTGCTGAACCTTTTCTTTACTTGGTCCAAGTGTTTGCGGTATGTCTGCCCATTGTTTAGTCTGACCACTATGACCCTATTCCCCTCTTTGCCAATTACGGTGCCCTCAAGCCACTTGGGTCCCAAAGCATGGTTAAGAACAAATAACGGGTCATCAATTTCTATACACCTCCCTCTTGCATTTCGATCATGGCACTCGGTTTGGGACTGGCGCTTGCCCTCAACAATGTCTGCCAGGGCTGGATGAACGAGGGTCAACCGCGTTTTAAGCGTGTGTTTCATGAGTAGTTCCGCTGGCCAGCAGGAGGCGCGATAGGCAGTACTGAAGGGAGGGTCCTTGGATACGGAACATGCCCTGTTTTATGACTTGGACCGCACGTTCCGCCTGGCCATTGGAAGCCAGCTTGAACGGCGCTGTCCGGAAGTGTTTGATGCCATTACCCGACATAAACTCCTGGAATTCATGGCTGGTGAAGCACGGGCCATTGTCGCTGAACAGAATGTCCGGCAAGCCGTGGGTCGCGAAAACCGTACGCAGACTCTCCACTGTGATGGATGTCGTGCACGCGTTTAATATGTTGCACTCGATCCATTTCGAGTATGCATCGACAACGATCAGGAACATTTTTCCCATGAACGGGCTCGCCTAGTCTACGTGGCCAGGGCCACGGACTGAGTGGGGCCTCCCTGGGGACATTGCCCAGCTGGGCACACGTCGTGCACCTGCGAACCCAGTGTTCTAGGTCTGAGTCTGTTCCCGGCCACCATGCATGTGACCGGGCAATGGCCTTCATTAGCACAATGCCAGGGTGCTCGCTGTGGAGTTCCCTGATGAATGCTTCCCTTCCTTTCTGGGGCATGACTACCCGGCTGCTCCATAACAGGCTTGGATGGAGAGATCATTCATCCATCTGTGAAACGGTCTGACCTCCTCGGGGTACCCAATCCCCAGTCAGAACACATTTCTTTATCATGGACAGGAGGGGGTCTCTGTTGATTCATATTTTGATCTGACGGGCTGTGACAGGGAAGCCTGCAGTGTCAAAAGCCTCAGCGGCCATGACCACCTCAGCGCTTTGTTCCAACGCCCCCTCAGTGGTGGCCAGTTGGAGCCTGCTGAGCGCGTTAGCGCAATTCTCAGTGCCGGGCCGGTGCCGTATGGTGTAGTCATACACAGCCAGCATGAGAGCCCATCGCTGTATGCCAGCTGACATTGCACATCCATCCTATTACACATCCATCATATTACGCATCCATCATATTACACATACATCATATTACACATCCGTCATATTACACATCCATCATTGGCATTGACAGCCTTGCTGTTGGACAACAGGGATGTTAACGGCTTGTGGTCCGTTACTAGCTCGAACCGCCTACCGAAAAGGTACTGGTGCATCTTTTTCACCCCGTAAACACAAGCGAGTGTTTCCTTTTCGACCATGCCGTATCCGCGCTCTGCCTGGGAGAGCGACCTGGAGGGATAAGCCACCGGTTGGAGTCGGCCGTCATCATTAGTCTGCTGCAACACGCACCCAACCCCATAGGATGATGCATCACACGTTAAAACCAGTTCTTTACAGGGGTCGTACAAGGTCAACAGCTTGTTAGAACAAAGCAGGTTTCGCGCCCTATTGAAAGCCCGTTCTTGACCGTCCCCCCCAAAACCATTCACAACCTTTACGCAAGAGCACGTGTAACGGCTCCAACAATTGCTTAAGTTCGGCAGCAAGTTCCCGAAATAGTTCAAAAGTCCCAGGAATGATCGCAACTCCGATGTGTTGCCAAGCCTGGGTGCCCGGCGGATGGCCTCCGTTTTAGCTTTGGTGGGCCAGATTCCGTCTGCGGCAAAACTCCTGCCCAAAATCTCGACCTCTGGTGCCAAAAACACTCACTTGGGCTTTTTCAACTGCAAGCCTACCTAGGCCAGTCGGCGTAGCACCTCCCCCAGGTTTTGGAGGTGTTCCTCGGTGTCTCAACCCGTTATTAGGATGTCCTCTTGGAATACGATCATTCCAGGAATGGATTTAAGCAAGCTTTCCATGTTCCTCTGAAAGATAGCGGCCGCCGAACGAATGCCAAAAGGACACCTGTTATAGATAAATAGCCTCTTGTGCATCATGATGGTGGTCAGAAGCTTGGATTCTTCAGCCAGTTCCTGAGTCATGTAGGCCGAAGTGAGGTCCAACTTGCTGAACAGCTTGCCACCTGCCAGCATGGCAAAAAGGTCTTCAATGTTGGAAGCTCATAAGGGACTGACTGGCTCCTGTGTCCAGCTCCATGCGCACCGGGATGCCATTCAATAAAACTTTCATCATCATGGGTGGCGTTTTGGTATATGAGCTGTGGACGTCAGCCACATGAACCCGCTGAACTTCGGCATCCATGACTTTTCCCCAAGCATCATCCTACATTGGAGACCCCTCGCCTGGTTCCTCTGTCTCTTAGATTAGCCTCGCTACAGCCTTTCTGCACATTCTGGCCAAGTGTCCACTGATGTTGCAATTCCTAGATAAATTGCTGGAATCTGCAGCTTTTCACAGTATGTCTACCCCCACACCTCCAGCATGAGCTGAGGTTGTTGTGAATAAAAGGACTGTTACCAGGCATTCCTCTCTGATTGTCCCTTCGGTTATTTCTAAGCGCTCTGATGGTGGGTGTCAATGGTCCCATCACCGGACGCATTGTTCCTCGAGATGGCGTGAATTGCCAATCCCCTTTCCATTGTCCCTGTTGCAGGCCCACCCTAGCTCCTGTTGCTGCCTGGCCGGTTTCAAAATGCCCTTGTTTGCCTACAGGGTCCTGAGCTGCGTTCACAATGTTAACTCCCTGGAACCAGAGCTGCACGCGTAAATTAGCTTGGTCTCCTCTTCCCCTGCCATGAAATTCTGAGCTAACAACACCGCCCTTTCTAAAGTCAAGTCCTTAGTCTCTATGAGCTTCTTGAAGATCCCGGCATGACTAATGCCCTCAATGAAAAAATCCCTTAACGTCTCCCCTCGGCAGGCGCCTGTGAACTTACAGAGACTGGCCAAGCACCGCAGGTCCGCAACGAAGTCCAAGATGATTTGTTCCTCCCGACGCCGGTGTGTGTAGAACCGGTGCCGGGCCATGTGTACGCTACTCGCCGGTTTGAGATGCTCACTGATCAGCTGGCTGAGCTCTTCGAAGCACTTGTCCGCCGGCTTCTCGGGTGCGAGCAGGTCTTTCATCAGCGCGTACATCTGTGGTCTGCAGTTGGTCAGTAGAAGCGCCCTCCGTTTGTCAGCCATTGCCGCTCCCAGCCAGTCTGTTAGATCTCTTAATTTCCAATGAAATACAAACTCCGATTGTAGTTTTAATTTCTTTATTTCTGGCAGAGAGCAACAACAAGCTTCTTGGCTTTAAGCCAGGTCTTTGTCCTTCTGAGACCACATGGTCAAAATGGCTGTACTTATACCTGGATCAATTTACAGAAAATAACTCGCCTTCTTTGACCTTATTGGCTCAATTAATAGTCTTTTAACCTTTTAATTGGCTCGCTACCCAAGGGTCCTAAAATGTCAAGTTGATTGATGACTTAATGCAACATGCTACCACTCATGTAGCATCTCTGACTTGGGGGTCTGTGAATTTTCACAGTCTGTCAAAATGCAGCCTGTTTGAATTCTCTATCAATCCCCCCTTTGATTCTTTCACAAACTGAATCATAAAACATCAGGTATCACTGGTTCAACATTCTACGAAATAATTTCATACATGTTAATAGAGTTTCCTTCCAAAATTTGTTGATGTGTTTCGCCACATGTCCGGACTAGTAGCTTACACACAAATTTACACCAACCCGAGTTCCATCGTGGCCACAATGGAAGTCTGGTTTTAGTAGGTTTATTAACCTTATTCCAATTTAATCCAAATCAATATCTTAATTCAACCAGTAAACAACCTTCCCTTAAGCATAACATACCCCTGTGCCACGTACAGACGATCTGCTGGGACCTGCAAGGTGTCTCACATGCGGGACAGCAGCTACAGCCGCCTGGTCGCAACAACATTTAATCAACATAAACAAACAATATAAAAGCAAAACAATTACAACAAATAGAATTAAACCTTCCACCAATGAAGTTCCTATTGAACCTAGCCATTCAGTGGCTCCACTCCACAAAGTGAATGATGGGGGTTGCTTAAGTTTTTCTACCTCATTTTGGATATGCTCCGCTAAGTGGGTAATTTCTTCGGAGCTATCGGGGATATATGTGCAACACTCAGTTCCGAGTAGGGCGCAAGTACCTCCCTTTTCAGCCAGGATGTAATCAAGTGCCATTCTATTCTGTAGGGCTACTGTGTGGATTGCTACCATTTCTGCATTAATTTTAACTCGGGCCTCTGAGGTATCATTGGCTACCCGTTCCACAACGGATGCTATGTTAATGGATTCCCTTGCCAGTCTGGCGGTCCCATACCTGGGGATCAGAATGGCAAAGAACCTCTCTGTTTCTGTGATAGCTCTCTTAGGACGGTGTAAATGTTCCGACAGTGACTTTATATGATACATATAAGGCACAATATAGGCTAAATAGCAGGATCCCATCCAATTCTGGGGCAGCCAAGGGTAGGCCTTGTGGCCACACACCCAGTAGGTGCCATTATAGGCAATTAATGTTAGCTGTTTCTTTGACAGCAACACTCGGGGGCCTGTCCAGGCTTATCCATCTGTTTTATTCAGAATCCCCATCGGCCCAGTTTGGACGGTTCCGTGGCTTGATTATATTATAATTCCGGGAGCAGTTACTATACCCCATATTTTGGCCTCCTTTGATGTTTCTAATCAGACAGACCGATTCCCCCGGTCTTCTGATTCCCGTTGTATTAGTGATAACAAAAAATGGGGGCCGTTTGGAATTATTGTAGCACGGTTGGTATCCCCCTTCAAAGGTAGTCAGATTGTAACCTGCTGACTTCCATTTACGTGCCCAGTTTTCCATATCCTGAAACACATTGCCTGTTTTGTTTTGATTAATTATCCACTCAGCCATTTCCGAGATATTCAAGGGAACTGGCCTCAAGGGAACCCCTCCCTTTGAGTGAATAGGAATATGCGCACACACCCAACAACTAGAAATGTTACCTTGTTTGGCATAAATGTATAACATATATAAAAAGGTATTTACATGTAATTCCCTTGCTACCCTACTATTTCCCTTTGGTGCAGAGGGTCGGCTAGTAAGAAGTAGGCCTATGCCTAGAATACCTACAATCAATAATACAGTAAATTTATACATTTTCGCAAAAAGTAATTGTCCTTATTAGATTTCAGCTTCAGTTACGGGTACTCGTTTAACGTGTGAAGCGTGGATCCAGGCTTTCTTTCCTTGGACTTTAACAGCTGCCTGGGTGGTCAATAACACTTGATAAGGTCCCTCCCACTTGGCACCCAAAGGTTCTTTATGCAACTTTTTCACATACACCCAGACTCCCGGGATGATGTCGTGTCCTCCTTCGGGTGGATTACCCCAAGCTGCCGATACCTGTCGGGAAACAGAACTAATAGCATTGGTTAAGTTCTGACAGTATGATAACAAAGTGTCACTCATTAAGTGAACATCAGCTTTCTGTAAATCGATAGTTCCTGGCAGTGACATGGGTCTTCCTGTTATAATTTCAAATGAGCTTAGACCTGTAGTTCTGTTTGGAGTTGCTCTAATGCTACATAGCACTATTGGTAGTGCCTGGGGCCATGGTGTTCCTTCTTGGTGATATTTGGCAAGTCGTTGTTTCAGAGTTCGATTCATTCGCTCTACTTGTCCTGATGATTGTGGATGATAAGGACAGTGTAAATCCCACGTAATGTTCAGTAACCTGCAGACTTCTTGGCAGGCAGCACCTGAGAAGTGCGTTCCCTGATCTGAGTCAATGCTACTCGGGACTCCCCATCGGGGAATGTAATCCTTACACAAGACCTTTGCAGTGTGATTGGCTGTGGCTCTTGTAGTTGGGACAGCTTCTACCCATCTCGAGAATCTGTCGACCATGACAAGAATGTTAGTGTTTCCTTGGCATGAAGGAAGAGATATATAATCAACCTGCAGATGCTGGAATGGTCCGACAGGGGCAGGGGGCCTCAGTTGGGGCATTACCGTGATGGGTCCAGAATTATTTTTCTGGCAGACCACACAGCGGTCTGTTACCAGCTGGGCATGTTTTTTAAATCCCCGACCCCACCAACTTTTCTGGAACCGTGCCGTCATCTGTTGTGAGGCCAAGTGTCCCCACGAGTGGATCTGTTGGGCTAAAAAAGGCATAAGCGCTCGTGGCGCGACTGGTTTGTCGGTAACTCTTTGTCTCCAGACACCATCTTCACATAGCTTAATTCCTGCCTCAATCCATGCCCATTTTTCCTCTCGGGAGCACTCGCCTTGCATTGTTTGAAGGTCTCGTGTCAGAGTCCTGAGTGCTTTCAATCTGCACATCTGTGTTGGTTCTTCTGGGGGAACGCCCTGTGAGGCGGCATCTTTAGCTGCCTGGTCGGCTCGGGCATTTCCCTGTGCTTCTGTGGTATTTTCCTTGGTATGGGCCTTACACTTCAGGATGGACACTTCCTGAGGTAATTGTATGGCCTCCAGTAAGTCTCGGACTTCTTTTCCATTTCGGATAGGTGTACCAGCAGCAGTGAGGAATCCTCTTTTCCGCCATAACAGACCAAAGTCGTGAGCGACTCCAAAAGCATAACACGAATCTGTGTAGACATTAGCTGTCTGTCCTTCTGCTATTTGACATGCTTCTGACAGGGCCCGTAACTCGGCTTGTGGTGCTGACGTTCCTGAGGGTAAACATCCTTTTGCCACTACCTCATATAAGGTTGTAACTACCCATCCTGATTTTCTGGTACCATTGTCAACAAAGATGGAACCATCTGTAAACAGTATGAGGTCTGGGTTGTGCAGAGGCTCCTCTGCTGCTAAGGCTAATTCTTCTGTTTCTTTTAAAATCTCCACGCAGTCATGCTCTTCACATTCTCCCCCCTCTTGCTCCCTCGATTCTGACATCGGGAGCATAGTTGCGGGATTAACCGGGCTGGCCCGGAGGATATGGAGATTAGGAGCTTCCAAAACTGCTGTCCAGTGGGTCCATCTTGCTGCCGTCACATGAGACATTCTATTCATAGACAGCAAAGCGTGTACGGTGTGGGGACACTTGACAATCAGCTTTTGGTCGAGGACTAGACCCGCAGTGATCATTACCACTCGACATGTAGCTTCCATAGCCCTTAGGCAACTTCCCCATCCAAGGGCTACCGCATCCAGTTTTGCCGAATAATAGCCAATAGGTCTTTGCCGATCCCCATGTTCTTGTGTCAGTATAGCTGTCATATATCCTTCTTTCTCATGGACAAACAGGGTAAATGGCTTACCACTGTCGGGGATTCCCAGAGCCGGAGCCGAACACAAAGCCTTTTTCAAACTCAGGAAGGCCTCTTGCTGTTCTTTAGTGAGGGTGATGGCTTCTTTAGAGGCACGTTTCCCCTTTAAAATATCATTCAGTGGCTGAGCAAGCTGTGTGAAGGAGTCAATCCAATTTCAGTTAAAATGACACAATCCTAAAGAAGACCTTAGTTCCTGAATAGTGGTGGGTTTTTTAGCAGCCCGAATGGCTGCAGTTCTATCCTAGGTAAGTTCTCTCTTTCCGTTGTAGGTATTAGACACCCTAGGGCAACGGCACCTGTAGCATAAGGTTAGAATTAAATATGTAACCTGTACCATAAAATGGCAACCAGTGAAGCCTCAAGGGATTTATGTTAGCTGAAATAGACCACATTCCTGGAGACTGATACTTGTTGTTTCCCACACACAGGACCTGCAAGCAAGCTCTGCAGGTGTCTCTAATCAGCTAGGCCTCAGGACCAAATGTCCTAGAAACAATTACGGCTCTGTAGCAGATGGAGATAAGGAGGCTACCAAATGCCAGCATCCAAGGACAGTAAGATAAGGGAGGCCCAGGCCATGTTACAAGACACATGAGTCATCCCTAGCAACACACCCCTTAGCAACACATCTCTTGGCAACACATGAGCCACTTTATGTTTAGAAACTAACTTTACCTATTGGTCTAATTGAATCTATAATCAATGATTGGATAGTCTGTAACTGTAGTAAACTGTTGTAAAACATATGTTGTAAAACATATAAAAATCCATGTAACCCTTTGTTCAGCGGAGAGAAGCCTGGACTCAGTCCTGTGATTTCCTCCTCGCTGGCGTAAATAAAGGCCGCACTGGCGTTGGAACCGACTCTAAGTGTTGAGTGATTCTTCTGATAAACACTAACACTAACAGTGGCGTCACGAACAGGATTTCGGGGTCGCTGGGCGCCCTTGGAAAAACCCGGATGAGTATACAAAATTATTTTTAATTATAAAGGGTGCGGAAGGTGGATGCTGGTTGATCGACACGAGGAGACGGTCCAATATCTCAAACACCTAGCCTGAGCCTGAATTAAGAGGACTTTAGTCCCATGTGATGGCCAGGAATTAAGTAGGTGCCGGGAACACACTTGGACCGTGGGATTGTGATACTGAAAGACATCTTCCGGACCCAGTAGTGTAATTTGAAATATACCCCGGTGTAGAACCAAGCAGTGCACAGTGGCTAACGGAATCCAAACCTGTGAACAGGGTCGGACCAACAGGCCGAGCGGTGGTAGGTAGTCGTTAAGGATATGTAGAGCACTGCGGGAATTGCTTAAACGCGTTTTTAAGAATTGTATAAGTTTGTGTAACAGCAGAACTTGTGACCTGACAGTAGCTAGGAGACGGTTTACTACAAGTTACGCTAGGTAGAAAGCGGACCTCTGAGAGTAGATTCCTAACGGTACTAGTCCTACCCAGGAATGGCCATGAAAACAAGTAAACTCGAGTGGGGATCAGAAGGGTCCATTACCCGCCATCTGGCGGAAAAGCAAAAGAAACTAATCGAAAAAATGATTAGCTCAGGGTGGAATCCTCAGGAACTACCAGCAAAGCAACGGGAATGGTGGGAGAAGGAACGGAAAGTCAAAAAAAAAAGGCTGTGGTCTTGATACTGCGAGCCCATGTAAATTAACATAGGAAACTAAGATTTAAAAAAACTGACGATGATTGTCTTAAGTGAAGTATGGAAGAGGAATAGAGCCGGCCAAAGAAAAAGATTAATAGGAAAGAAGAGAGACTTTTGTGAACGTCTTTCTTAAATGAGAAGTGCCTGTGTGATGTTGTGACTGCGGAATGAATTTTTATGTTGTCATGTTTCTGAAAGCCTGGTTGGAAGAGGAATGCAAATGTCTGTTTATTTTAGCTAACCCTTTATGTGGGAAGTTTTAAGACATTTTAAGTTAGAAACGCAGGTGTGGATTTATTCAGATGATTCAGATGATAAGTTACGGAGCTAGGAAATGTACAAAGGATAGGTTTGTTGAGCAAAAGATAAAAAATACATGGTCCCGGTGGTTAAAAAAAAGTATTTACTTGTCGAAAAAAAACATGCAATGATTGATTGGGTTGAAAGACATAAATTTAGTCTCGGAATGAGATAAAGAATGCTTTTAAAAAAAAAGAGCTTCTAACAAAAAAAAGGTTTTAAATAAAGATTGAAATTACAAAGTTTGAATTGGGATTTTGAGATTTCCAAAATGGACAGTGTTTATCAAGAAAAGTCCCGAACAGTCTAAACAAGCAGGAGGGTTTTGAAGATAACGAGGAGAAAGAGAGAAATTTAAAAAAAATTAAATTTCAGTAAACAAAATTGCTATTGTATGTGTGGTCTCGTTTTAAATCAATTTAAAAAAAAATTATTTGGCAAGTACTTGAATTAGAAGTTAAGAAAACATTAGAGTTTACTCTAATGATTTGTGCAGTTTAACGGATTCCTAATTTCTAAGCCAGTTTTGAAGGCACAAAGACTTTTTTTTCAGATGATTACGTGAAGTCACGTAATGACATCAGGTCTTCTTACAAACCTGGAAAGGAGTTAACCCTTTCCATTGACAGCCGTTTAAGATACTGAACATTATTAGTTTGGATTTCTTAATAGAAAAAAAAGACTCACCTAACAGAGGAAACATGAAATAAAAACAGAACTAGCTTATGTAATAAAACTTGCCTGATAAAATAAAGAAATAGATACTCAATAAAACAAATTGAAGAGTTAAAAGCTAAGATAAACAGGCTGGAAGAGATAATGGGACTAGACGGATAGTGCAGTCCGCAGCCATAGCACCATCACCGATGGCAATAGAGCCAATGTACTCCACGGTGGGTAGGTGTAGTCCACAAACCCAACCTAACGGTAAAGCAGACAACGATGTTCGGAGGAATAGCTTTGGCCTTGGTCATAATAGGAGTTTGGGTAATATTTAAGTGGGTAAAGACACGGGCGCACGCCCCACAGATTCAACTCAAAATGGTTCGATTATAACCTTGTGCTTCTGATTTCGCAGGGTGACAGGGATACTCGTAGAGCAAAAAACTTAACTCCTGGTGATGACCAGGCCGTCTGTTTAAAATTATAGATAATACCTACCAGAATGGGAATACGAACGGCACTCCTCATAATATGGATAGCCCTGCGACAGGCACTTACCCTGGACGACACCGACAGACGGCAGAACACGCTAAAAATAAACAATCACATGAACTATGGAGTTATATTCAATTTAACAGACAGAGTATGTGTCCCAGCCACTAAAGATTGGAGCAAGGACAGGACTTATTTTAATGCATGGTTACAAGTAAACCCTAATAAGAACCGAGTATGTGTACAGTGCTCCACGGGTATAAGGAGCAGCTGCATTAAACAGAGGGATGTCAAAGGGCCCGATGAATGTACTTTCGGTATAATTTGCGCGCCTCCGGGACAATCCCAACAATCAGTCATCTGCAAAAAGGGAATGGGGCTGTGTGGGTACTACGAGGTGATGGGGGCGGCTGCAGTATCATTGTATGTATGCTTCTCACCCCCTCCGACACCGCGCCCCATAAGAACCACTTGCCCGAGGAACTGCCTTGTCCCATGACTACTAAGGGACCAGAAAATGGGATTGTAATATACAACGAAGGGGAATTATTGTATGATAATGTTAAACATGAAATTGTGCCTGTTCTGATCAATATTTCAGGAATCCAGATGCCGGAATACTGAACAGAACAGTCAAGGAAGATGTATAATGTATTAAGTAAAGTTGTAATGCAACAGGCTGCCGATGCAATGGGTGCCAGTAGATTCCGAGGACAGGGGTCAGCCCCCAGGAGAAAGAGGGAACTAGTTAATGATATTGCTACCGTTTTCAATACAGGGACCTCCGTAGTAAGCTCAATAGACATACAAGGATTAAATGAGAGAGTGGAACAGCTTAGAGGGGTGATGAATGGATTATTAGAAAGGGTGGAGCAAAACCAGGAAGACCAAGCCAATCTAGGAAAGGAGGTTGCCGAAATCCAGTTGGATGGCATCTCAGTCCTGGAAGCTCACGCCAAAACCATCAATCACCTCATTGATAGAGAAAAAGAAGATACAGGAAAGCAAAGACAGGGGCAACTCTGTCACGCTTATGGTCTGTGGATGATGGGACAGATCCGCCACAATCTCGACCAGATCCAACACGGGGAAGTACCCGCTTGGAAAGACAGTTCACATCTGGCTCAGTTGGCTAACCAGAGGGGGACACTGGATAATTGTACTCTGAAGGGACTGACCCGAGTATACCCAGCAATTCCAGATTACAGATGGGTAGGAATACTGGGATAGGGATAGTCCTGATGATCCCTATGGCCACGCCGGACTCAGGGCCGTTCCCCCTGTACCAACTAGAGAATATCGGAGTAATACGGGAAAATGTCTCCATGCGTTACTATCTGACCACCACCTCCGCCGTTCGTCGAAACAACATACTTACCGGGATTTCTCTAACAGATTGCAAGCAAGGGGGGGGGATGCCCTCACCCAGTAGGCCGAGGGGAGCTAGATGAGTGCGGGTTTAACCGAACCGACGGGTGTGTACTAGAGATAGTGCCCGCACATAGGCACTTCGCGAGGTCAGGTTGTGGAGGAAAAGGAAGATACTGCGTCTCTACCACAGAGCGTTCATACCAGTATAATAACCTGCAGTGCCCTATACCACAGCCAAACTTTTGCTTTACGCCACTACGACCTGTCACAATCGGACAAGCGCATATCACACAGGTTCGGCGCCGGAAGCCTGAAGTTATTGAGGTAACCGATCAGCTCCACGATCATTTACAGGATTATGACGAGCCAGATCAGGTCCCGATCCCACATCTAACCGAAGTATTACAAGAATTGAGGATCAGGGGGGTCAATCCGTAAAGCTCTATCAACAACTGCAAACTAAAATCAAAGTACTGGAAGAAGATATCGAAATAGACTTACAAAGTCAGAGTTGGTGGAGAAAGGTCTGGGACTGGGGTATAAATGTGAACAAACATCCATCCTTGGATTCGTATAATTTCACACATGCTGGTCGGGATACAATTGATCTTAGTAATAACATGGGGAATAATGGCCTGCCAGGCATGCAGACACCATTCACTACGAAGAGGGACCCAGGATCGGTCCCCAAATAATAAACAAGCCTATCTAATAAAGGAGAAGGAGGATTTGACCTTAGTTAATTTGATCTAAGCAACCGGGACTCCTGAAACCACGTGACTGGCCAGCACGTTGAGGCAGGGAATACCGGGCCGTGCACAAAATCAAACATAAGTAGGGCGGTCGGTTAAAGGGGGACTAGGACTAGTCCCCTTACCGAAAGGGGGGAATTGTTGTAGGTATTAGACACCCTAGGGCAACGGCACCTGTAGCATAAGGTTAGAATTAAATATGTAACCTGTACCATAAAATGGCTACCAGTGAAGCCTCAAGGGATTTATGTTCGATGAAATAGACCACATTCCTGGAGACTGATACTTGTTGTTTCCCACACACAGGACCAGCAAGCAAGCTCTGCAGGTGTCTCTAATCAGCTAAGCCTCAGGACCAAATGTCCTAGAAACAATACGGCTCTGTAGCAGGATGGAGATAAGGAGGCTACCAAATGCCAGCATCCAAGGACAGTAAGATAAGAGAGGCTCAGGCCATGTTACAAGACACATGAGTCATCCCTAGCAACACACCCCTTAGCAACACATCTCTTGGCAACACATGAGCCACTTTATGTTTAGAAACTAACTTTACCTACTGGTCTAATTGAATCTATAATCAATGATTGGATAGTCTGTAACTGTAGTAAACTGTTGTAAAACATATGTTGTAAAACATATAAAAATCCATATAACCCTTTGTTCAGCGGAGAGAAGCCTGGATTCAGTCCTGTGATTTCCTCCCCGCTGGCGTAAATAAAGGCTGCACTGGCGTTGGAACCAACTCTGAGTGTTGAGTGATTCTTCTGATAAACACTAACACTAACACTTTCCTTGTGAAATCTTTTGTCCCAGGTATACAACCTCTTCTTGGGATATTTGTGCTTTGTCGATGCTGGCTTTATGTCCTTTCAGCCGAAGGTGGTCCAGCAAAGCTCGTAAATCTTGTTCATGCTGTTCTTCCGTGTTTGAAGCTAGCAAGATATCGTCTACATATTGGATGACTGTGGATGACAGGGGAGGTAATTCTCGCAAATGGCTTTGGAAAGCCATGTGGAATACTGTAGGGCTGTTGTGGAAAGCCTGTGGTAACCGGGTCCAAGTATACTGTTGTCCTTTGACAGTGAAAGCAAACCACTGTCGAACCTCCGGTGCCAGAGGCACTGACCAAAATCGGTTGGCCATATCTATAACCGAGAAATATTTATGTTCCGGTTTGAGGGCATTAAAAATGGTGGAGGGATCTGCGACCAAAGGAGCTTTTTGATCAATACACTGTTAGCTTTCCTATAATCGACAGTCAAACGCCAAGTCTCATTAGATTTCTGTACCGGCTACACGGGGCTATTGGAGGAGCTATGCATTTTAATAAGCACCATTTATCTCTCCAATTGCTGAATAACCGGTAAGATTCCCGTGATGGCAGTTGGACTGATGGGATACTGTTTAGTGCATGGAGGCTTGGTCCCGGTAAATGACGCAGGCACCATCTGAAGTAGGCCACAATCGTTCTTATCTTTAGCCCATATCGGGTGTTCCTTCAAATCTTCTTTCTTCAAAGTTCTAATTGACCATGTCACCCGACCATCCTCGAAATGCAACGATGAATTTACTTGGATTAGAACGTCCATTCCCAAAAGAGGTTGATCTACTGGGGTGGTTAGTTCATGTGGACCCAGCCCTATAAGTACCGGTGTTGTCCTTTTAATTTCCATTTTATGGCCCCCAACACCATAGGCTGTACGTGCCCTACCATCCAACGGCAAAAAGTCTCCATATTGTAGGGGTAAGCATGTTAATTCCGCCCCTGTGTCTAAAAGACAGTCCACATCCTTATCGCCCACCCTCACAGTTATATATAGCCCATCTCCCCTTTGTTGTATTAGTGCGAAGAGGGGGGCCAGGGTGGGCTCTAATCGTTTTTTGCTATCCCAAGTAACTCCTTCTGTTGTTGTATTGTCAGTCGCTTAAATGCTTCTTTGAGGTCGTTATCTTGTGACAAGCCTAGTTTGTTGGCTGAATTGTATCCCTGGCTGCGTCCTCTTACCCAGCCATGACCTTTCTGTTTTGCCCTGCACGTCTTGGCCCAGTGACCTTCTTTCCCACAATAATGACATTTTCCAGGTAATTTTCCTAATGACTGTTTATCGGAATCCTGGGATTTTCATCCCACAGCCTGTACAGCTCGGACTTTAGCTCCCATATCCCGATCTAATTGGTTACATCGATCCACCAATGCTGCAAAGGTAGTTCCTCTTGCTTCCCAGTCCGGTAACACTACCTTAAGCATTTTGGACAGTTCTGGCTTTAGACCTGCCACGAAAGCTGCTTTCAGGGGTCCAAACACTTGTTCATCCATTTCCTCATCCGTATTATTCATACCCGAATGTTCTAGCCACGTGCATCGAAACCGCTCGTCATACTCCAGGCCCTCCTCTGTTCCTTTCTGTTGGCAGGCTGCAATTTTTCCCCAGTCTGTCTTAGCTGGACTGAAGGCATGCAGCCAGTGTTTAATCGCCTCCCATCCTGCATCTAAATCTTGCTCATCCTGCCCCAAAGCTTCTTCTATCTTGTCGTGCAATTTTCTTCCCTGTATTTTTGGCACCATTAAGGTCAAAATTTGCACTCCGTCCCAGGGATGAAGTTGATATATATTTCTGAAGCAGTCCAATTGGTCCCACGTTTTTACTCCCCCTTTCTTTGGATTGGGCAATTCCTTGGACCATTTATCAATTTTCTCTGGGTCTGCCGGATCATGAACTAAGTATTCTGCATACACCCTTTTCCTCGTTTTTTTGGTTCCGCCCTCATCCGCAGTCTCTTCTGATTTGACTACAACTCGTCTTTTTTTAAACGGGGCAAAGCGCACCCCTAATTCTTCATCCTCTGACCCTGTATTGTCGGAGGATTCAGAATCAGTATCTATTCCTCGGTCGTGTCTTCGGGTTTGCACTTTTAATTTATCCAAACATGGGTACCCTGGGAATTGATCAATACATTTTCCTTTTCCTATTACTGTCTCTTGACCTAATGATTTTTTCCATTCTTTAATTTCACCTTTAAGATCTTTAACTTCCGCTTCCAGCTTTTCAAGTTCAAGCTTTTTCTGTCGCAGCTGCGCACAAACTGCTTGCAATTGATCCTTTGTACTGGTCAGTTCTCGATCATGTTGGGAACGCATTATAATTCATTCCGCTTTCGAATCTGACCCATAACCGCTAGGGACCATCTAGTTCGCTCTTTATTTTTCATACAGGTCGTTTTTCCCCAGACCCTTTTAATCTCGCCCAAGGACCATTGTCCTTTGGAGGTTCCGTACTTTTGTTCGATCTTAATACAGGTTTTAGATAAGTTGAATTGTTGCTCTATGTATTCTTTCAACTGTTCGAGAATTAAATCTAGCAAAACTTCAGGTGGTGCTTGTCCACCTTTAACAGGTGTAGGCAATTCTTTGCTCTTATCTCCTCCTGCCATAATACTGATTTCTTTACTGGGGTCTCGAGTCGTAGGCTTTCTAGCCGATCAATAGGTCGGTGATTAATTAACTAACACACCGCCGAAGTTTAGACGTCGATGGGACTTCGAGCCGACTACCAACTGGAGGGTTCGCAAACCGGAGGCTTTCGGAATCGCGTAGGAGGAGAGGCGAATTTAGACTTTTGACCGAGGACTTTTAAAAAGAGGTGTGCTTACCTCAGTATGTATGTCCGATGTCCAAAATTCAGTTTCTTTCCTCAGCGATCCTGTTCGTGACGCCAAAATTGTTAGATCTCTTAATTTCCAATGAAATACGAACTCCGATTGTAGTTTTAATTTCTTTATTTCTGGCAGAGAGCAACAACAAGCTTCTTGGCTTTAAGCCAGGTCTTTGTCCTTCTGAGACCACATGGTCAAAATGGCTGTACTTAAACCTGGATCAAATAACAGAAAAGAACTTGCCTTCTTTGACCTTATTGGCTCAATTAATAGTCTTTTAACCTTTTAATTGGCTCGCTACTCAAGGGTCCTAAAATGTCAAGTTGATTGATGACTTAATGCAACATGCTGAACTGCACGTAGCAGCCTTGACTTGGGGGTCTGTGAATTTTCACAGTCTGTCTAAATGCAGCCTGTTTGAATTCTATATCTCTGCTGGAGTCTCTCAACGAAGTCGTCCCAGTCCTCACCCACACAGTAACATTCCTCTGTGCTACCGGTGGCCATCCTCGTGGTTCGGTGATTCCCGTTTCTCGTCGCCAAATGTGGTGTCCCTGCACCTTGCTACTGAATTACACGAGGCATGTACTGCAGACACGGTCAGTGCGTGACCTTTCTTTATTCCCAGGATGAAGAAGTGATGACCCTGCGTGGAACCTCCCTTTAAATACTTGAGTGCCCAGGTGAGGAGTGTCTCCCACAAGTTCACCCCTGTGGTCAAGGTGTGCATTTCCAGGACATATTTACAGTGTACAGTATGGTTGCATGAAGGTTACAGTCACATGAAGGTTACAGTCACATGAAGGTTACAGTTGTATGAAGGTTGCATACATGATAGGGGGAGACCGGGAGGAGACAGTCCGACTCGTTCTGGCCCACAAGCAGTGCTAGAAAAGCAATTCCCTGTTCAATGCTCCCGGGAGTGGGTTCGTCACTTGCCCCCATCTTGTCTCCATAAAAAAACGGAAGTGGGCCGGTTTGAGGTGGGAATGGGTTGGAGTTTGAGGCTTTTTACATTTTTACTTCCCCCCCCCACCCCAAATCGCATGCGGGACAGCGCAGTCATAATGAGGTCGTTGCTCCTGAGATTGTGATAGAAACATAGAAACATAGAAAATAGGTGCAGGAGTAGGCCATTCGGCCCTTCGAGCCTGCACCGCCATTCAATGAGTTCATGGCTGAACATGCAACTTCAGTACCCCATTCCTGCTTTCTCGCCATACCCCTTGATCCCCCGAGTAGTAAGGACTACATCTAACTCCTTTTTGAATATATTTAGTGAATTGGCCTCAAAAACTTCCTGTGGTAGAGAATTCCACAGGTTCACCACTCTCTGGGTGAAGAAGTTTCTCCTCATCTCGGTCCTAAATGGCATACCCCTTATCCTTAGACTGTGACCCCTGGTTCTGGACTTCCCCAACATTGGGAACATTCTTCCTGCATCTAACCTGTCTAAACCCGTCAGAATTTTAAACGTTTCTATGAGATCCCCTCTCATTCTTCTGAACTCCAGTGAATACAAGCCCAGTTGATCCAGTCTTTCTTGATATGTGAGTCCCGCCATCCTGTGAATCAGTCTGGTGAACCTTCGCTGCACTCCCTCAATAGCAAGAATGTCTTTCCTCAAGTTAGGAAACCAAAACTGTACACAATACTCCAGGTGTGGCCTCACCAAGGCCCTGTACAACTGTAGTAACACCTCCCTGCCCCTGTACTCAAATCCCCTCGCTATGAAGGCCAACATGCCAATTGCTTTCTTAACCGCCTGCTGTACCTGCATGCCAACCTTCAATGACTGATGTACCATGAAACCCAGGTCTCGTTGCACCTCCCCTTTTCCTAATCTGTCACCATTCAGATAATAGTCGGTCTCTCTATTTTTACCACCAAAGTGGATAACCTCACATTTATCCACATTATACGTC
Source organism: Pristiophorus japonicus (assembly GCF_044704955.1). Classification (NCBI taxonomy): domain Eukaryota; kingdom Metazoa; phylum Chordata; class Chondrichthyes; family Pristiophoridae; genus Pristiophorus; species Pristiophorus japonicus. The sequence goes on from NC_091986.1 coordinate 10,946,894, forward strand.
ATCTGCCATGCATTTGCTCACTCACCTAACCTATCCAAGTCACTCTACAGCCTCATAGCATCCTCCTCGCAGCTCACACTGCCACCCAACTTAGTGTCATCCGCAAATTTGGATATACTACATTTAATCCCCTCGTCTAAATCATTAATGTACAGTGTAAACAGCTGGGGCCCGATCACAGAGCCTTGCGGTACCCCACTAGTCACTGATCCACTCACAGTTGTTCTAAATGCCATGGACTGTCCCAGCATCCAATTCAATCGGGGCTCCCTTGCAGCCCCCTGCCTTCTGTGTTCATGCACTAACTATAAAGAAATATTGTCGCACTGCTCATCCTGTAAGTTGTATTGCAGTTGCTTCTCTCCAGTTTAAAGCGGGGAGAAGCAATAGCTGGAGTCGTTAATGGCCGAGAGGTGGCGAGCAGTATGGATAGAAGTGATTGTACAACAAGTAGAGTCAGAAAACGCTGGAAATACTCAGCAAGTCAGGCAGCATCGATGCAGAGAGAAATGGGCCGAGAATTGCGGCCTCTCCGAGTGTGTACGAAGTGCGCATGGACCTGGCGAGACCTCGCAAAAAGCCGGTTCTCGGGCCACGATGCACATGCGCCCAGAACTGGCTTTGCTGATCTGTCAAAATGTCTTTACCGATTCAACGCATCCCCGGGAGAAGGACATCCCCGGGAGAGATTGGGCTATTTGTGCCCAGCGAATGTCCTTCAAACTCTTACGCCTGTTAAAGGCAGGCGCATAGCTTACTTTTACCAGGGTAGTAGTTTTAAAACATAAAAAGATTAAATTTAATCACTCATTTTTATATTAAAATCCCTGTCCATTAAGGTAAGTTTATTTTTAGCCATATTAAAACACACTAAAAAAAATGTTAATTTTTTTCTGAAACATTTAATTACCTTCAATTTCAATTATTTTTAAACACAGGCAACTCTCGATTATCCGGGTCCCACGGGGATTGGGCTATTCCGGGTAAACAATTTTTCCGTTAGGGTGAGTCTACCTTTTAAAGTTAAAACTTTAATGAATAAATACCATCGTTAAGGCGAGTTTACATTTATAAGTTAAAACATTAATAAATCAACATAATCAGCGACAAACAGTAACAAAAGATGGACATTACCAGCATGCATGTACAGGCTCTGTGCCTGGAACCCGGTGCCGGCCCTGCACTCGTTCCCAACGTCAGCGGCTTCAGCAGTGCCCACACACACACACACACCAGCAAAGCAAGGGAAGAGGAGGCTGATTTTTACGGTGAGTGCGAGAGAGAGAGTGTGAGAGAGAGAGAGAGAGAGAGAGAGAGTGTGAGAGAGAGAGAGAATGAACAAATACAAATGAGCACAGTGTTTGGAAGGCCATTTTTCCAAATTATTTGGAGCTGTCTTTTCACTTGTTAGCAACAGAATTTTAAATCCCATTACAACGGTTTCCCCTTGCATCCGTGTACGGATAATCGAGAGTTGCCTGTATATGCGGTGTGTTTTTTATTTATTGTACTGTGTTTCTTGTTTTAGGGGTTTATTCTCATTGATAGTAATGGGAGCCAGTAGAAATAGAGCTCCCATTTTTATCAATGAGAATACTGGATAGTGATTGGTGGTCCAGGCCCACGTGATCCCATCATATGCCTCCGTATCTGGAAGATAAGTCCCCATGCGCTGCGCAGTGAATGAAAGCCTCCGACCGGTATCCTATATTCCTCCGGGACCACCAGGTATTTTTGTAGATTTTTTTCGGGTCGGAGACTTTGGTCCGAAGGAAGCCTCCGACCACAATTTTCCCCCCAATGTTTCAGATCTGAGATCCTTCGTCCACAGTTCTGACTGTGATTGGCTCTGGCAGAAAATGGGGGTGGAACTTCCTACTGGGCAGTAGCACAAGTCAGATGCTGCCAAATGGTCCACCCCTTGTACATCCCACCCCATATTCCATTCCAGTGATTTTAATGGAACAGAATAAGAACATAAGAAATAGGAGCAGGAGTAGGACATTTGGGCCCTCGAGCCTGCTCTGCCATTCAATACGATCATGGCTGATCTGATCATGGACTCAGCTCCACTTCCCTGTCCGCTCTCCATAACCCTTTACTCACTTATCAGTTAAAAAACTGTTTAATTCTGTCTTAAATTTATTCAATGACACAGCTTCCACAGCTCTCTGAGGCAGCGAATTACACAGATTTACAACCCTCTGAGAGAAGAAGTTCTTCCTCATCTCAGTTGAGGCGGCCCCTTATTCTAAGAATATCGGGTGGAGCATGTAAGAGATGTCCCTTGTAATTCTGCCCGCTTTGCACTGTCACCCAGGACGAATTTCAACCCCTTTTGCTCCAATTTAGAGATCCCTGATTATCTCTCTGTTGCAGGAACTCAAATATCCACATTCTCTGCAGAATTGAGTACCAATGGAGCTGGATACCTGCAGGCAAGCAGAGCACAGAACAGCACCACAGGTATGGCCTTTATTTTCTGGATGAGGCTTGATGATAAGTGCATATTTCTGCACTGCTGGCAGTAGCAGACACAGCACTGATCTCAGAGATCTTTGAATCTATTCAAATCAAAACAACACTGTGGAAGAAATAACCTGAAGAGTTTCTTGTAAAAAGAAAGCTACTTCTGATCTATGGAAAAGTTTAAGCTATTGAGGTATTGGCTGTTCTCTTTCAATTCTTAATCTATCGTAGAACTGCAAGCGTTTGAGAAATTTGACATTATCAATTACCTCTTCATCTGTGGATTGCTGTGAGAGTATAAGAAGATAAGCAAACCTCTCAGGCAGTGTTCATTCAGAAGGAAAATCAAATGAATAATCCTTAACTTGTTAATCCTACTGCATTCAAATATATTTTTAGATTTTTAGTAAGCTAACTCAATGGTAGAATTGTCTTTTTCATCCAAAGTCAGCGTCAGTCACATTTCTTGCATTTATTTTCTATATTTCAATTTCAGCCTTACAATGCACAATTTGTCGTTTAAAATATCACAGGGCCACTTTTTGTTTTCAGCTGACATTGGGAAGGTGATGGAAAGTGGTGGTTGCAGCATGCACTGCAAGGGACAGTGCAAGCCCGTTCAGGAGGGCGGCTGGATTGGACGTCACCTTAATCCAGGTCGCTGATTGGGGCGTGGGCAGGTACAGCAGGAGAGGCGGCAAGCAGCAGAGGAGCGGCGAGGTCGGGGCGGAGGAGCGGCGAGAGGTTGTAGAGCAACGTGATCGGGGCCCAGGAGAGCCAAGGGCTCAGGGGCAGCACGGGCCAGCCCGCACTGCGACATGTGTGCGCGCTCGGTCTGCGCAGCAGAGCTGGTCTCCAGTCGTCCTGGTTAACCCTTGCCATTGGACCAAGACCGAGCTCTGTCAAGCCCGTGTGCTGGCTGGTGTGCAATGGTCACCACACGTTAAAAAAAATCCACGCACAGACATCTTCCACCCTTCAACATGTAGTTCCCGACCTGGAATATTAGGTCCTCATCGAAACACCGGGGAATCATCCCTTTTTGGTGTGGAAGCAAGTCATCCTCGATACTAGGGACCACCTGTTGTATATGCAATAACTCAATAAACTGAATACTGTAAACTCCGAACAGGTACAAACCTGGCTCGACTTTATTAGGGCCCAAAGTGATCACATTACAAGATGGCTGGCATTTTACACCTGGGCCGCACACATGTGCGCACAGCCCAATGACCTCCGACAGTGGCGCCACCTGGTGACTAGTAAACCCAAGCATACATACATGACAATATCCCCCTTTAAGATATTAGTAACAGTCTTTTTACAAATTAAGACGGTCTGCGGTTTTCCCCTCCCGAGTTGATCGTCTCAGTTCAACTCCAGCCTCGGGCGAGCGTTCTGAGTCTGTTATGACTGGGGGTTGGGTAGCCGATCTGTTGGGAGTGGCAATGACCATGTCAGGGATTGAAAGTCCAGATTCATTGATCATGTCAGGGATTGAAAGTCCAGATTCATTGATGACAGCGGAGACCTCTGATGACTGAGGGTAGGTTGGTTGGTCGCTGATTGTGATTTCCTCAGACTGTTCCGATTCATCCGTGTACCACAGCTTTAGCTGATCGACATGTTTCCTGCATGTCCGCCCATTTTTGAGCTTAACAATAAACACTCTGTTACCCTCCTTGGCCATAGCAGTACCGGCGATCCATTTGGGAACTTTGACCATAATTCAGTACAAAGACAGGATCATTGATAGAACTGTCGCGTGATACAGTAGCGCGATCATAATACCACTGCTGACTTTGACGTCTGTATTCGACACGATTATTCAAGTCAGGGTGGATAAGAGAGAGCGTGGTCTTGAGACCTCTCTTCATCAATAGATCAGCAGTGGAAACCCCGGTATGCGTATGGGGTCCTGTAACGAAGCAATATGCGTGACAAGCGAGTTTGCAGTGAACCTTGAGTTACACGTTTCATACTCTGCTTAATGATTTGGACAGCATGCTCTGCTTGACCATTGAATGTGGGTTTGAATGGTGCTGACCTCACATGTTTGGTACCTTTGAGTTTCATGAACTCTTGAAACTCCAGATTAGTGAAGCAAGATCCGTTGTCGCTTATAACGATGTCAGGCAGACCATGAGTGGCAAACATGACACGAAGGCTCTCAATGGTAGCTGTGGATGTGCTGGATGACATGATTGTACACTCTATCCACTTGGAATATGCATCCACCACAACTAAAAACATCTTTCCTGGGAAGGAACCTGCAATGTCGATGTGGGTTCTGGACCATGGTTTAGAAGGCCAAGACCACAGACTCAGCGGCGATTCCCCTCGTGCTTGATCTCATGTATTCAACCGTCATTGTTAGCCATGTATAGAAACATAGAAAAATAGGTGCAGGAGTAGGCCATTCGGCCCTTCAAGCCTGCACTGCCATTCAATAAGATCATGGCTGATCATTCCTTCAGTACCCCTTTCCTGCTTTCTCTCCATACCCCTTGATTGCCTTCATCGTAAGAGCCATATCTAACTCCCTCTTGAATATATCCAGTGAACTGGCATCAACAACTCTCTGCGGCAGGGAATTTCACAGGTTAACAACTCTCTGAGTGAAGAAGTTTCTCCTCATCTCAGTCCTAACTGGCCTACTCCTTATCCTAAGACTGTGTCCTCTGGTTCTGGACTTCCCCAACATCGGGAACATTCTTCCCACATCTAACCTGTCCAGTCCCGTCAGAATCTTATATGTTTCTATGAGATTCCCTCTCATCCTTCTAAACACCAGTGAATAAAGGCCCAGTTGATCCAGTCTCTCCTCATATGACAGCCCAGCCTTCCCTCGAATCAGTCTGGTGAACCTTCGCTGCACTTCCTCAATAGCAAGAACGTCCTTCCTCAAACTAGGAGACCAAAACTGAACACAATATTCCAGGTGAGGTCTCACTAGGCCCTGTACAACTGCAGTAAGACCTCCCTGCTTCTATATTCAAATCCACTAGCTATGAAGGCCAACATACCATTTGCCTTCTTCACCACTTGCTGTACCTGCGTGCCAACTTTCAGTGACTGATGAACCATGACACCCAGGTCTCGTTGCACCTCCCCATTTCCTAATCTGCCGCCATTCAGATAATATTCTGCCTTCGTGTTTTTGCCCCCAGAATGAATAACCTCACATTTATCCACATTATACTGCCTCTGCCATGCATTTGCCCACTCACCTAACCTGTCCAAGTCACCCTGCAGCCTCTTAGCGTTCTCCTCACAGCTCACGCCGCCACCCAGTTTAGTGTCATAATGCATAAGCTGACCTGAGTTGTACACCTTGAGAACATTGACCACAGGGCTTGAACTTGTGGGAGACACTCCTAACCTGGACTTTCAGGTATAAAAGGGGAAGCTACACACACCTTCATCACTTGAGGTCTTGGTAATAAAGGTAGCTGGTCACTGAGTGACCTTCTTTCAATTATGGGCCTCGTGTGCATTTATACTGTATAGTAATGACATATCATTGGTGATGAGAAAATGGTATTTAAATCATGCGAGCATGGCCACTAGCAGCACAGAAGAGAGGTACTGAGTTGGTGATGATTGGGCCGACTTTATTGAGAGACAAAAGCAAAGTTTTGTCGCTAAGGAATGTTTGGGACAGGATTCGGCCAACAAATGCAGGGCTCATCTCCTGACGGTTTGTGGATCCAGAACCTACTCCCTGATAAAGGACCTTCTAGCGCCAGAGAAGCCGGCGGACAAGACGTTCGAAGAGCTCAGTAAGTTGATGGGGGAACACCTTAAACTGGCAAGCAGCATGCACATGGCGAGACACCAGTTTTACACACACCGGCGGCGAGAAGGGCAAAGTGTCCCTGACTTCGTGGCAGATCTCCGGCGACTGGCGAGGCTATGTAAGTTGACAGATGCATGCCGAGCGGAGATACTGCGAGACTTTTTATTGAGGGCATCAGGCATGCTGGGGTTTTCAGGAAACTGATTGAGACCAAAGACTTGACCTTGGAAGTGGCGGCTCTGATAGCCCAGACATTTATCTCAGGGGAGGAAGAGACCAGAATGATGTATCACAAAAATCTTGGCTCAAATGCGGCAAACGACCAGGGAGTCATCATTGTTAATGGGGCACACAGTTCACTAAGCAGACAAGGGCAATCGGACATGCCCCAGCATGTAGTCAAACCCAAAGGGGGAATTCAACAGAGACAATGGCTAGCTGTACGGCAATTCATGCCATCGCAATGGACAATGCGGCCAGTAATGGGGCCATCAACACCTGTTAATGGTGCGCTTAAGGAGAGTTACAGAGACAGTCAGAGACGATCAACTGGTAATGGACCTTTTGTTTCCAACAACGGGGCCTCCAGGTCATGCTGGAGCTGTGGAGGCAAACACCCAGCCAGAGCTTGCAGGTATCAACAATATACCTGCAGAAACTGCAACGTCAGCGGTCACTTGGCGCGTAGGTGCAGGAAGCGTGCTGCCAGGTTGATGTATGAGGAGGACGGGCCCGATGTAAGCCCTACAAGGCCAAATGAATACTGGGAGTAATCGCTGGAAGCTGAAGTTCAGCGAGTTCATGTGGAGCACATATACAGTTCATATACCAGGACGCCACCGATAATGATGAAAGTGCTCCTCAATGGCATCCCAGTATTAATGGAGCTAGACACGGGGCCAGCCAGTCCCTGATGAGTATCAAACAGTTCGAAAGGTTGTGGGTGTCCAAGGCCAGGAGGCCAAAATTATTGCCGATTGACGCACTGCTACAGACATATACAAAGGAGATCATTCCGGTGCTAGGCAGTGGCATGGTAGTCGTGACCCACAAAGATTCGGAGAACAGGTTGCCACTCTGGATTGTCCCGGGGAATGGTCCCCCACTACTGGGGAGGAGTTGGCTTGCTGTCATGAACTGGGAATGGGGCAATGCCAATGCAATTTCCTCTGTGGAGCGAGTATCATGCTCACAGGTCCTGGACAAATTTGACTCGTTATTTCAACCCGGCATCGGCACTTTCATGGGGGCCAAGGTATTGATTCACATAAACCCGCAGGCCAGGCCAGTACACCACAAGGCCAGAGCGGTGCCGTACGTGATGCGGGAAAAGATAAAATGCGAATTGGATCGCCTGTTGAGGGAAGGCATCAGCTTGCCAGTCAAATTCAGTGACTGGGCGAGCCTGATCATGCCGGTGCTCAAGGCGGATGGGTCGGTCAGGTTATGTGGCGATTACAAGGCCACCATCAATCGGGTGTCACTCCATGACCAGTACCTGCTACCGAGAGCGGAGGACCTCTTTGCGATGCTATCCAGTGCTAAACTTTTTTCAAAATTGGACCTGACCACAGCTTACATGACCCAGGAGCTGGCGAGTGAGTCGAAGAAGCTGACCACCATCACGACACACAAAGGGTTGTTTGAGTATAACAGATTTCCATTCGGGATTCGTTCGGCCGCCGCGATCTTTCAGCGATATATGGAAAGCCTCCTCAAGTCGATTCCAAGGACGGTGGTTTTTCAAGACGACATCCTCATCCCGGGTCGAGACACTGAAGAACACCTCCACAACCTGGAGGACGTGCTACGCAGACTGGACCGGGTAGGGCTGCGACTGAAAAGGTGAAGTGCGTCTTCTTAGCTCCAGAGGTAGAATTCCTGGGGAGGAGGGTAGCAGCAGATGGGATCAGACCCACTGCGTCCAAAACGGAAGCGATCCAGAGAGCACCCAGACCCCGTAACACAACAGAGCTGCGTTCGTTCCTGCGGCTCCTGAAATATTTTGGTAACTTTCTTCCCAAATTGAGCACGCTGTTAGAGACGCTACACATGCTCCTATGCAAAGGTCGCAATTGGGTTTGGGGGGACAGCCAGGAAAGGACTTTTAATAGAGCATGCAATTTGTTATGCTCCAACAATCTGTTAACGTTATATGACCCATGTAAGAAACTTGTTTTAATGTGTGATGCGTCGTCCTATGGTGTTGGGTGTGTGTTGCAGCATGTCAATGCCAATGGTCAGTTACATCCGGTAGCTTATGCCTCCAGAAGTCTGTCCCAGGTAGAAAGGGGCGACGGGATGATAGAAAAGGAAGCGCTAGCATGTATATATGCAGTAAAAAAAATGCACCATTCATTGTTTGGCAGGAAATTTGAGCTGGAGACAGATCACAAATCCGTAACGTCCCTTTTGGCCGACAAGAAGGCCATAAATGCTAATGCATCGGCCCGCATACAGAGGTGGGCACTCACGTTAGCCGCCTATGACTACACAATTCTGCACAGACCGGGCACTGAAAACTGCGCCGATGCACTCAGCAGGCTCCCACTAGGCACCACTGAGGGGGCAACTGAGCATGATGCTGAGATGGTCATGGCTGTTGAAGCTTTCGAAAGCGAAGGCTCACCTGTGACAGCCCGTCAGATTAAAGTCTGGACAAATAAAGACCCGCTACTGTCTTTAGTTAAGAAATGTGTCCTGAATGGGGACTGGGCAGTCACGTACGGGTCATGCCCTGAGGAATTTAAACCGTTTCATAGGCGCAAGGTTGAACTCTTGATTCAGGCCAATTGCCTACTGTGGGGAAACCGAATAGTCATGCCCCAGAGGGGCAGAGAGGTCTTTATCAGAGAACTTCGCAATGAGCTCCCGGGCATTGTCATGATGAAGGCAATTGCCAGGTTACACGTTTGGTGGCCAGGGATAGATGCAGACCTGGAACTTTGTGTTTGCAGATGCAACACGTGTGCTCAGCTGGACAACGCACCCAGGGAAGCCCCCCCTCAGCCCCAGGTCCTGGCCCTCCAAGCCATGGTCACGCATCCATGTGGACTACGCATGTCCTTTCATGGGAAAAATATTTTTGGTTGTAGTAGACGCCTACTCCAAATGGATTGAGTGTGCCATTTTAAATTCAAGCACATCCTCTGCCACGGTAGAAAGTTTACGGGCACTGTTCGCCGCCCATGGTCTACCGGATGTCTTGGTCAGTGACAATGGCCCGTGCTTCCTCCTCTGGTATCTCGGATTGCATATCCGGATCTGCGCTAGATGTGGTCATCATCCTCCACATGGTGTGTCGCAGCACGCTTTCTCAGTTGCGGACACATGCGTTGGAGATGCCCACTCTCGAACAGCCTTTACAAATATACTGTTTAATCTGACACTGATGATGTCGATGATTTCCCCCACAACGCCAACACGGTGAAATTGGATTCCTTCACGTTGGCGGACTTTGAGCAGCCACAGGTTTCACGTATGCAGTCGGATAGGCCCTGCCATATGCAGCTCTGCCAAATGACGATACTATCTTGTTTACAGTACTTGCCGAGTTCCGATTATTCAATGATATCTGCTTTAAGCTATTGTCCGTCATCATGCCTGATGGCCTTGCTCAAATCTTGCATCTCCTCCGCCAGTAGCTTACGCAGGATCACCTTCGTGATTGATGCTGATTACAAAGAAGTCCCGCAGCATGTCTGCGAATGCAGTTTCGAACTCACACGGTCCAACTAGACGTCTTAGATTGGCAACAAATTCCGATACATCCTGGGCCTCAGAACAGACATGCGTATAGAATCGATATCTTGTGATGATGATACCTTTATCTGGTTTGAGATGGTCACGTACCAGAGCACACAATGTTTCATAGTTCTTGTCCATTGGACTTAAGGGCGAGAGGAGATTCTTTATGAGTCCATAGAGTTTTGGAGCACAAACCGTGAGGATCGCCCGGCGCTGAACTGCGCCTTCCTCTTTCTCCATTTTGTTGGCCACCAAGTATTGGTTCAAGTGGGCTACAAAGTCTGCCCAATCTTCTCCCTCCACGAATCACTCCTGAATTCCAATTGTGCTCATTTTTACATGCAAAACTTCTTGTTACCTCGTCGCCAAATGTTGTGTATGCAATAACTCAATAAACTTAATACTGTAAACTCCGAACAGGTACAAACCTGGCTCGACTTTATTAGGGCCCAAAGTGATTACATTACAAGACGGCTGGCCTTTTATACCTGGGCTGCACTCACATGCGCACAGCCCAATGACCTCCAACTGTGGCGCCACCTGGTGGCTAGTAAACCCAAGCATACATACATGACACCGCCTAAGAGAAGTGAGGTGGATGGAGCACCCCGGAAACTGCTTGAAACCATCAACTTTCCCGCTGTGCCTCATTACCCTTTGATTGGTAAGCTGATTGCGCATTTCGAGCTGGTTGTTGATTGAAAGAGCCTCAAAAAATCAGCTGGCTCCTTTGCGGAGCCCACGTGGTCCAGTTAAATTAAAGCAGGGGACGGGGGAGGTGTTCCCTGGTGTGGACAGCAAATAATCAGATATTGCAGGGGTCAATTTCTCTGGGACAGGAAGACCATGGACCCCCAACAAAATAATTTCAAAACCCTTAACTTAGCTTTAACCAGAGCATTCTGCAGACGTGACTGTAATGTATGCACCTGTGAGTATGCTCACAGGTTTGTGGAGCTGTTCGCATACATCTGGGCCAGGGTGTCCCTAGAGATGGAGCACGCGGTGTCCACTGGTACGCTCGCGGCCTTTCGCGAGAGGTGGGCGCCGGAGGGACTGGAGTGCATCATCATGCCCGGCAACCAAATTTTAATTTGATTTTATGTTTTAAAGTTTAATTTGTTTTAATTGCCGGGGTTTTTAGTGTCTCCCTACCCTTTTATAGGAGGCACTTGGAAAATATGGAATTTTAATGCCCTAAAAAAAAACACAAAAAAAACCCCTACAAAAATACAAAAAAAAACTAAAAACAAAAAAAAAAGAGGGCTGTTATAAGTGTCTGGAGTGTCCCCCAGATCGGGGGGCACTCGATCTAATGTTTATTTGTACTCCCCAAAAGAGTTGTGGAGCTGTTTCCCCCGCCAACCAAATTCCAATTTGATTTAAGTTACTGGCAAAAGTTTAATTTGATTAATGTGTCGGTTTTAGTGCCCCCTTTAATCAGGGGGCACTTGTATTAAAGTTTGCCATCTAATTTACCCCTTTAATAAGGGGGCATTTGATTTACAGGTGCAACTAAAATTGTTGTGGAGCTGTTGCATTGTGAGTGGCTCAGCCCATCATGTGATGTTCACAAGACTCAATAAAACCCCAGCCAGTTGGGTTCAGGGGATCCATGATGTGTCAGGGGGTTGTGAGCCTCGTGGATGAACTAGTAATATGTAGTGTGATTGTTAAACCTTTGTTAATAAATCAGCTAGTTCTTAATAGCAATGTGTTGTTATGAATGCTTAAGCAAAGAACCTATGAAGCAAATACATCGTGATGCCTTTAAGACTGCTCGGTAGGGAGTTCTTTACAAGTACCAATAGGCGGAGGGGCCAAAATTGCTCCTTTCTTTAAGAGCCGTGACTGTCTCAAAGAGGCAGCCACGGGTCGTTGATGACTCTCTGCCTAGTTGGTGTGAAGGACCATTTTTAAATTGCTCTACCCGCGTTTTGCAGCGGTAATCGCTATCGCGCTGCCCGTCCTCCTGCCCTGTTTGGCACGCGCGGACCCCCAACGACCAGCAATGATGCCCTTTCCGCCCCGCGCATGAAATTCCCCCATGGGGGCGGATCGGTGGCCCTGGTCAGTGCCTCCCGACAGGTTTCCCCGGCGGGAGGCTGTGTCTGCCTGAGCGGCGCATCCGCCCTTAAAGGGGAGGGCGCACTGCCGCGGACGCAGTTTCATTTCATTTGTCGGTCTACTGCCAGATCGGCCCGACAGTGGTACCCACAGGTTCGACTGGGCCGCCAACAGCCAGCCCGGCACCCCCGTCTTGGGTGCCGGACCGCTGGCCCAGTGGATCTAACTAAACCCCATGCAGAGCACACAGCGGCTCTCCCCTTTAACTGAAGGGGAGGGATGTTGTGACGTATCAGCGTGACGAGGCTAAGACCTGAATTTCTATCGGGTCACCTCAATTTCGGCCCTGGAGTGTGTGCAGCACACACTTAACCCATTGATACCTGGAAATTGCGTCAAGGACCTAATGATGTCGTAAGACTCCAATTTCCATGGGCTAATGAGGTGTCTACCTATTTTCAACAAGTTCCCGAGATGCCCAAAGAAAGAACCTCACCATATTGCCCGTGGGCCACACTTTGGTGCGAATGGCCCTGAAAGTGCTGTGCTCTCATTTTTATCTCCCCACTCTCCCATTCCCGCTCAGCGGCAACCCCAGAGTTATATTTTGCTTCATTAGATTTGATCAATTAACTGATCCCCTATATAGTTCATAATCAATAGGCGGCCTTGTTGGAGATTATTGCAGCAGTATTGGGTTGTCATATATTTGCTCCTTCGTGTACTGAATAGGCAGTGATTCCTCCTGTCTTTCAGTGTGCCACAAATATTCTCTGATAGATTACATCTTGGGCACTTAAGTTACAGAACTCTCCATCATTGAGTCACTGAAGATATCAGATCATGACCCAATATCAATCAGTGTGAAGAATGTCCTTAGAGTGTGTTTTAATGACTTGTTAATTCAAGGTCATGATCATAAGAATGATGGAAAACATAATTAGCAGCAGATTTCCTGCAAGTAGACCCTGGTGTGTCACCATGGGAAGTATTAAAGGCAGTGATGCATGGAAAAATAATTGTATTTGTATTGGTACTAATAAAGAGGGAGAAGCAAGCGAAAAACCGTGCAAGTGGAAAAGACTCACAAAGAGACAGGGTTGGAAATATGGACGGCAATTTTAACACCAGTGAGTGGGTTTGGGAGTGAGTGAGCTTATTGTGGATGATTTCATCGACATCATGTCACTGATGGAAACCTTGTTGAAGGGCGATGACACCTGACCTTTAATTGAAGCCTCCCCACCTGCCATACCTTCCACCACTTGCACCGCTCAGACCGCTGTGGTGGCGGTGTGGCTCCCATCAGCAAATCACAACTTGGTCTGTCCCCTACTCCTCCGGTACTCTCTCCTCCTTTGAGCATCTCACCTTATTCCACCCCTCGCCACTCTCATTTAAAATTCTCGTTCTCTACCGCCCACCCAAATACCATAAAAATGTTAATATCAAGATATCTTCACTACTTTCCTCCCTCAGCCTCTGCATCAAATGATTTCTCATCCTCGGTGATTTCAACCTACATCTCAATTCATCATGCTCTCTCTCCTCTGAGTTCACTTGCCTCCTGTCCTCCCTTAATCTCCCCCTCCGTGTAAACTCCCTAACCCAAATTCATGGCCAGCCCCTTGACCTTGCCATCTCTCGTGGCCTCGCTACTCCCATTGTGTCAATCACAGATAAGGCCCTCCCTGAGCACACACATCCCCCTTCCACCCCGTCCCATCCAGCCCTACCTTCTTCTTTGTCCGCCCCTGGAAAAAACTCTCTCCAACCCTCTTACAACTGCACTGGTGAACTCCCCTTTGGCCCTCCATTCACCATGACATTTCTGCAGCCACCGATCTACTCAATCACACCCTCACCACCACCTTTGATGTCCTAGTCTCTGATAAAACAATTACTCTCTCTCTTCCTGTCCTTCCCACTGGTACAGCCCTGATCTTCGCTCACTTAAGTCCAAGGGACACAACTTGAACGGATATGATGGACATCTGGTTTAGCCATTCACCGCCAGGTATGGCTGGACCACATAAAGAACGATCGGGTCCTGCTCTCATCTGACAAAATCGATCACTATTCCAGAATCATTCTGGAATGTAAAGATAAACCTTGGCTTCTATTATTTACTATTAACCGTCCTTTTATACCCCTCTCCCCAGTCTCCGCCCTCACCTCCGACAACAGGAGGAGCTCATGGACTTCTTTGTCTCTAAGATTGAGACCATCCGTTCAGCCGCCTCTGCCTCTTCCCTTCCTTCCCCTAGCCCAGCGGGCCAAACTTCCTCTAAGGGTCCCCCCTGCCCTAGCCCTAAACTCCCATCTTTCTCCTGTTTCTCTCCGATCTCCCATCATGACCTTTCCGAGCGTATCCTGTCCATGAGACCCACTTCCTGCTCCCTTGATCCTATTTCCACCAAACTGCTGATCACCCAACTTCCTTTTCTGGCTCCCATGTTAGCTGACATTGTTAACGGTTCTCTCTCCTCAGGTACTGTCGCCCTCTCCCTCAAATCTGCGTCATCACCCCTCTCCTCAAAAAAACAACTCTCGACCCCTCCATCCTTGCAAAATACCACCCCATCTCCAACCTCCCTTTCCTCTCCAAATCCTTGAACCAGTTGTTGCCTCCCAAATCTGTGGCCATCTTTCCCGCAATTCCATGTTTGAATCCCTCCAATCCGGTTTCCGCCCTGCCACAGTACCAAAACGGCTCTCGTCAACATTACAAATGACATCCTTTGCGACTGTGACAAAGGCAAGCTTTCACTCCTCATCCTTCTCAACCTGCCTGCAGCCTTTGACACGGTTGGCCATTTCATCCTCCTCCAACACCTCTCCACCCGTCATCCAGCTGGGTGGGACTGCACTCGCCTGGTTCCATTCTTATCTATCTAAACGAAGCCAGAGAATCACCTGCAACGGCTTCTCTTCCCATTCCCGCATTATTACCTCTGGTGTCCCCCAAGGATCTATCCTTGGCCCACTACTATTTCTCATCTACATGTTGCCCTTTGGCGACATCATCCAAAAACACAGGGTCAGTTTCCACATGTACGCTAATGACACTCAGTTCTACCTCGCTACCACTTCTCTCCACCCCTCCATGGTCTTTCAATTGTCAGACGGCTTGTCTGACATCCAGTTCTGGATGAGCAGAAATTTTCTACAATTGAACACTGGGAGGATCAAGCAATTGTTTTCAGTCCGTGCCAAAAACGCCGTTCTCTAGTCTCTGACTCCATCCCTCTCCACAAATTCTGTCTGAGGCTGAACCAGACTGTTCGCAACCTTGGTGTCATACTTGACCCTGAAATGAGCTTTCGACCACATATCCGCAACATAACTAAGACCGTCTATTCCACCTCTTTACCATCACACGTCTCCGCCCTTGCCTCAAATCATCCGCTGCTGTAGCCCTCATGCATGCCTTTGTTAACTCTAACTTGACTATTCCAACACTTGGCTGGCCTCCCACATTCTACCCTACGTAAACAAGAGATCATCCAAAACTCAGTAGCCCGTGTCCGAACTCGCACCAAGTCCCATTCACCCATCACCCCATGCTCACTGACCTACGTTGGCTCCCGGTTAAGCAACGCCTCGATTTCAAAATTCTCATCCTAGTTTATAAATCCCTCCATGACCTCGCCCCTCCCTATCTCTGTTATCTCCTCCAGCCTAACAAATCCCCTGAGATATCTGCGTTCCTCAAATTCTGACCTCTTGAGCATCCCTGATTATGATTGTTCAACCATTGGTGGTCATGCCTTCTGTTGCCTGGGTCCCAAGCTCTGGAACTCCCTGCCTAAACCTCTCCACCTCTCTACCTCTCTTTCCTCCTTCAACACCTCCTTAAAACCTACCTCTTTTACCAAGCTTTTGGTTACCTGCCCTAATTTCTCCTTATATGGCTTGGTGTCAAATCTTTTGTCTCGTAACACTGCTGTGAAGCACTTTGGGTCGTTTCACTATATTAAAGGCGCTATATAAATGTAAGTTTTTGTTGTTAAATGAGCTGAACTTGACCGCGCGTCGGAAGCTGGTTCCAATTCACCATTTTTGGCATTTCACTTGAGCACGGTTCTGCTGCATGCGAGATACCCCCTTGCAAGAGGTGGGTTACCAATTGAAAGCTATTAAGAGGTGGTTAACAGAATTTTTTTAACAGGGGTTTTGAACTGTTACTGTGGGTGCACAGGTTTCCTGGATCTCGCCTGTGAAAGCAAGGTGAGAGCACAATGGCACTTGAGGGGACTAAGGAAATGACGAGCAAAAACTCCCACAAGTACTGAGACCTCTCACCTGCTTCCTTGCTCACAGCAACAGTCCTGAGTGTTGGCTTTCAGTACTTTGCAGGTGGTCTTTACAGCTTTGGAGGTGACTTACATGACATTGAAGGTCATTCTCCCTACATTGCAGGTCACGCTAACAACTTTGGAGGCTTGTGCAACTGATCTCCCCTTTACATCCGTCATCTATCAGATCAGCATGGCTGCTGCTTATGCTGCTTGTCTGTCAGATAAGGACCAAGTTGCTTCCCGGGATCTGCAGAAGACATTTCCAGGATTTCACAGTCGGCTGCACACACATGCATCACCCAGGTGACCAATGCCATGTTTGCCAGGGCAGGCAATGATGTACATTTTACCACCAAAAGAGCCAATCAGAGTCGTGTTTTTTGGTTCTGGCTGGCTTCCCACAGGTACAACAACTGCGCACAATCAAGGTACTTCCGGATCTCACAGGTGTGTTCATGAACTGTAAGGGCTTCCACAGAGAAGGTTCACTAGGTTGGTTCCAGAGATGAAGGGGTTTACTTATGAAGATAGGTTGAGTAAGCTGGGCCCCTACTCATTGGAGTTCAGAAGAATGAGAGGTGATCTCATTGAAACTTCGAAGATAATGAGCAGGCTCAACAAGGTGGACGCAGAGAGGATATTTCCACTCAGAGGGGAAACTAAAACTAGGGGACATAGTCTCAGAATAAGGGGCCGCCCATTTAAAACTGAGATGAGGAGGAATTTCTTCTCTCACAGGGTTGTAAATCTGTGGAATTCTCTGCCCCAGAGAGCTGTGGAGGCTGGGTCATTGAATATATTTCAGGCGGAGATAAACAGACTTTTGAGTGATAAGGGAGTAAAGGGTTATGGTGAGTGGGCAGGGAAGTGGAGCTGAGTCCATGATCAGATCAGCCATGATCTTATAGCATGGCAGAGCAGGTTTGAGGGGCCAAATGGCCGACTCCTGCTCCTATTTCTTCTGTTCTTCTTATGTACTTATGCAGACTCCTTCAATGTACAGCTTGTCTGTAACCTTAAAACGATCATTATGCAGGTGCGTGCAAGATTCCCAAGGAACTGCCACGATGCATTTGCCATGTGCCAGTTCACCCTCCCTGATCTCTTCGCACCTCTGAACAGAATAATCGCCTGGCTGCTTGGAGACAAAGAGCTATCCTCTTAAAACGTGGCTGATAACACCCGTGAGGAGCCCAAGCAATGAGGCCCAAGAGCCATACAATGAAAGCCGTATGACGACAAGATGTGTGGTTGAGTAAGCAATCGGGATGCTGAAGATGTGCTTCAGATGCCTCGACAGATCTGGAGGCGCATTTCAATACACACCAGGTAGGGTCCCAGAATGGTCGTGTTTTGCTGCGCTCTGTACAACCAGGAACAGCAGTGAGGATTGGAGCTGCAGGAGGAACAAGGTGCAGAGCACCTACCCTAACCCTCACCCTAAATGCCCAGCACATTGTCTCCTCAGAGGAGCAAGATGATGATGAGGAGGAAGAATATCATGTGACCATAGCACCTTGCTGCCCAGGTTGGATTCATCATCGCAAGATTCAGTTAGATTTCACCACTGTCCCCATCTTGCAGCTACATGCTGGACCCTCTTGGCTCCTGCCCCTCCTCCAGCACAAAGCAGTTCTGCCCTTCTGCACATCCCTGATTATAATCACTCAACCATTGGTGGACGTGCCTTCTGTTGCCTCGGCCCCAAGCTTTGGAACTCCCTCCCTAAATTTCTCTGCCTCTCTACCTCTCTTTCCTCCTTCAAGATGCTCCTTAAAACCTATCTCCTTGAACTAGCTTTTGGTCACCTGTGTTAATTTCTACTTATACGGCCCGGTGCCAAATTTTTATCGCATAACACTCCTGTGAAACACCTTGGGATGTTTCACTATGTTAAAATCGCTATATAAATACAAGTTGTTGTTGTCATTGCAAACAACAAAACATCCCTCTCACAGGCATCCATTGCTCAGAATTAAGTCTTGTGTCAACATTCATCAAAACTGAGAAGGCCAGTTGCCAGGCTGCAGGCAAAGTTGGTCAAGACTGGAAAGAGATGCAAAGAAATCATTTTACATGTGGTTCAATACTTGTATATTAACTCATCAGTGTAACATGTCTAACACACCCATGTGCCTACCCTTGTGCAACTACTAATCTTTCACCTTCCTTTTCCTGCATCATGCAACCTCTGTGGCTTCAGCAGAGAGAGAGGCCGGCTACTCATCTTGCTCTTGGCCATGTCCTCTTGTTTTTGCAGCCCTTGAGGACCCCGCCAAAGACTGCTCCCCCTGCACCTGTGTAGAGGCAGACTCGGCCATCGTTACACAAGGCAGCATGACTATGACTATGGGGGTGGGGATAGCAGGTAAGAAGTGGAAGTGCTTTGAGCAGTGTCCCCCACTCCTCTGCCCCCTTCTCCACATTCTCTCTAATGGCCCACTCGCACTTCCCTGGGAACAAATGAGCTGGAGGGCACTTTGCTGCACATCAGTGGGGCACTGAACAGCCAACGCTTGGTTTTGATCTGCCCTATTTAAGGTGGCATTGTGTGTGTGCAAGCCATTGGTGAGGGCAAGCTTCTACTCTTGTGATGGCCGCGTTTGATGCTCCATGGAAGGTGGCCACTCTTTCCATGGATGAAAACGTCATCGCTAAGGCCTGCAACATCCTGCCACTCATACTTGAGATGGGCTTCCCGCCGGGGACAGCTGTCGGGGGTACCGACAGGGGGCCGATCAGCTCCCACTGGAATTTAGAAGAATGAGAGGGGATCTCATAGAAACATACAAAATTCTGACGGGACTGGACAGGTTAGATGCAGGAAGTTGGGGAAGTCCAGAACCAGGGTTCACAGTCTAAGGATAAGGGGTAAGCCACTTAGGACTGAGATGAGGAGAAACGTCTTCACTCAGAGAATTGTGAACCTGTGGCATTCTCTACCACAGAACGTTGTTGAGGCCAGATATATTCAAAAGTGAGTTAGAGGTGGCCCTTACGGCTAAAGTGATCAAGGGGTATAGAGAGAAAGCAGGAATGGGGTATTAATGTTGCATGATCAGCCATGATCATATTGAATGGCGGTGCAGGCTCGAAGGGCCAAATGGCCGACTCCTGCCCCTATTTTCTATGTTTCTGTGTTGCTATTCTCTCTGCAAGCACGCACAGTGCAGCGGGAAATCCTGCCAGAGCCTCACATATTTATTGTTGCTGCTCCAGAATGATCCACTTTGTTGACTGCCCCCGAGGTTAAGCATCTGTGTCCAACTGAGCAGAGCTTGGAGCGTCCTGTGCCCTTCAATGAGAACTCTCCCCCGCTCGTCCTATCGCCACTTACTCTTGCTCACATGTGATGTCTAAGACACCAGGTGACATCACCACTCTCTGCCTTGCTGCTCTCACCGACGTGTGTATCTGCACTGTTGCACAGTGTGCATGAGTCCTGTGACGGCGTACCCTCAGAGTTATCTACCTCCTCTGACAGCTTGATGGGCCTGCGGGAGATAAAAGACAAGGTAAGAATGTGTTAAGTTAACATTATGCACATCATATTTCACTGGCTGCTGACGTCAAGTCAACGTGAGTGACTGTTGTATTTCATGTGGCTGTGTGATATTTAATTCTGTCACCAGGCAGCTGGGAGTTCGAAATGTCGAAGACCAGGTCCTCAAATCTGCCACCAAGCTCATGGTCTACAGGGCTGTAGTAATACCCACCCTCCTGTATGGCTCAAAGACATGGACCATGTGCAGTAGACACCTCAAGTCGCTGGAGAAATTCCACCAACAATGTCTCCGCAAGATCCTGCAAATCCCCTGGGAGGACAGACGCATAAATATTAGTGTCCTCAACATCCTCAACTTGGAGCACTGACCACACTTGATCAGCTTCGCTGGGCAGGCCACATTGTTCGCATGCCAGACACGAGAGTCCCAAAGCAAGTGCACTACTCGGAACTCCTTCATGGCAAACGAGTCAAAGGTGGACAGATGAAACGTTACAAGAACACCCTCAAAGCCTCCCTGATAAAGTGCAACATCCCCATTGACACCTGGGAGTCCCTGGCCAAAGACTGCCCTAAGTGGAGAAAGTGCATCTGGGAGGGCGCTGAGCATCTCGAGTCTCGTCACCGAGAGCATGCAGAAATCAAGCGCAGGCAGCGGAAAGAGCGTGCGGCAAACCAGTCCCACCTTCTCTTACCCTCAATGACTATCTGCCCCACCTGTGACAGAGTCTGTGGTTCCCGTATTGGACTGTTCAGTCACCTAAGCACTAATTTTTAGAGTGGAAGCAAGTCTTCCTCGATTCTGAGGTACTGCCTATGATGATGATGATGGTGATAGGAGTTGCCCATCTCCCCATCTCCCACTGCCATGCATGTTGACATTCTGCTTATCTCAAGTGGATCATCCTCTGCAGCTGTGAGCTTGGCGATGACTCCGATTCTCTGCCTCTCTCAGATGTTCTGCGCTCTCTTCTCCTGCAAGAAGCAAAACAAGAGACCTTTGAATGAGTCATGGAATAAGCGGAACAGATGAATGGACAACATCTGTTACATAAGAATATAAGAAATAGGAGCAGGAGTATGCCATACGGCCCCTGGAGCCTGCTCCACCATTCAATAAGATCATGGCTGATCTGATCTTTGCCTCAACTACACTTCTCTGCCAGCTCCCCATATCTCTTGATTCCCTTATCGCTCAAAACTTTGCTTATCTCCGCCTTAAACATATTCAAGGTTGTTACGGGTGACTATGAGGGAGAGGCGTCACCATTGCTATAACATGAGGATGAATGTCAGTGGTGGATGGGCAGTTGGGGATGTGAGGGAGTGCAGAGACAGAGAGAGATGGGTTCACCTGCAAGATAGGCTGATGTGAGGAGTGATGTTCAGGAGTAGGTTTGATAAGGTAGAGTTGGGCTAAGACGCCTATCAAGATGCAGTTGAATGTGCCATTGTAGTCACCTTTCCTGCCCTCAGGAGGTCATTAAATAACTTCCTGCACAGTATCCAGGAACATGGCACCACACTCTTGCTGCTCACCTCCTCTGCTAGCTCTCGCCACGCCTTCTTCATCATTGAAGTTGGCTTACAGGGACTGGTCACTAAAGCGAGGTGCAGCAAGTGTGGAGGTTCCCAGAACTCACACCATTAGGTTCCTAATGTGGCTCATTGTATCTGCGCTTGGTCATGGGCAGTTAGTCCACACAGGGGCCATTAGCCAAGGCAGCAGCAAGTATTCTTTATTGTTCAGTTTCCAGCCCTTAACTAGCTGGTATCCGGTAGGCTGGCGTCAAGTGAGTCAATCATGACTGCTGCCTGGGTTCAGGTATTAACATGCAGTATCCAGTGCAGATGGTCCTTGCAATTCATGTATGTTGGACTGCTGTGCACAGGAGCAGGAAGGGCAATATGCATGTAATTATTGATTCCCTGAACTTCTGCAAATATGTGAACATAAGAACATAAGAAATAGGAGCAGGAGTTGGCCATTTGGCCCCTCGAGCCTGCTCCACCATTCAATAACATCATTGCTGATTGTCACGTCTTGGTTAATCCTTGCCACTGGATCAAGACCCAGCTCTATCAAGCCCATGTGGTGGCTGATGTGCAACGGCCATGAGACGTTAAAATAATTCATGCACAGGCATCTTCCACCCTTCAAGATATAGTTCGAGATCTGGAATATTAGGTCCTTCATTGAAATACCTGTGAACTTCTTGGCGTGGAAGCAAGTCATCCTCGCTTCGAGGGATTGCCCATGATGATGATGGCTGATCCGATCTTGGCTCTGACTCCACTTCTCTGCCCACTCCTCATAACTCTTGACTCCCTTATCATTCAAATATCTGTCTATCCCCGCCTTAAATATATTCAATGACCCAGTCTCCACTGCTCTCCAGGGCAGAGAATTCCAAAGGTTCATGACTCTCTCAGAGAAGAAATTCCTCCTCATTTTCATTTAAATGTGCGACACCTTATTCTGTAACTATGCCCCCTAGTTCTAGATTCCCCCACAAGGGGGAGACATCCTCTCTGCACCTACCCTGTCCAGCCCCTCAGAATCTTATACGTTTTGTGATTCAATGGAAACCTAGACTGTCACTCCCTGGGATCTATGGGGAAAGTGATATAGTAGTTTCCACTGGCAAACAAGGAATTAGTCACCTGTTTTATGCATCAATGCATGGCAAACTAAGTTATGCTGTTGCTGTCCCTACTGGCCCCTGGAAAGTGCATGAGACAACAACGTTTGGGACAGTTGTCATCATGCATACTCTGCAGTGTGGCTGCCGGTCCTCCCATGACATATTACATAGCTCTAAAACTGCTTCCCTTGTGAATGAAAATCCCCAAAGTCTTTGCTCTCCTGTGAGTTTGATAGTGTTCCTATGGATCTGGTATATTTAGGTGACAAGATAATACTGAGATAGGAACCTGTGATAAATTCTTTATGACATCACTAACAACACGCAGTACAAGATGGCTCCAATGTATCACGTGTCTTTCATTGTATTTACATCAGCAGTTGCATTACCACAGTAGTCCCCTGGGCGGAGCCGCTAGGGAATCCAGAAATCCTATCCGACATTGCCAAATGTGATACATATTTACGACTGGAGGCGGTGTTGGACCTCGTCGTCGATGTCTGCGCTTGCTGATAGTAGGCTCCCGTGGTATGGAAAGTGCTCCACGTTATCCAAGGCCGCACGGTGGAGCAGTGTTGTGTGGCGGGGTCAGGTTGGTGGAGGACCTTTGTCTTATGGATGTTTAGTGTAAGGCCCATGCTCTCGTACACCTCAGTGAAGATGTTGACGATGGCTTGGAGTTCAGCCTCTGAAAGTGCGCAGAAGCAAGTGTCGTCTGCGTACTGTAGCTTGACGACTGAGGATGGGACGGTCTTAGACACGTGTTCTCGATCAAGCCTCAACATCGAAGCACTGACACACTCGACCAGCTTCGTTGGGTGGGCCACATCATCCACATGCCTGACACAAGACTCCCAAAGCAAGCGCTCTACTCGGAATGCCTGCACAGCAAGCGAGCCCCAGGTGGGCAGAGGAAACATTTCAAGGACACCCTCAAAGCCTCCTTGATAAAATGCAACATCCCCACCGACACCTGGGAATCCCTGGCCAAAGACCGCCCTAAGTGGAGGAAGAGCATCTGGGAGGACGCTGAGCACCTCGAGTCTCATCGCCGAGAGCATGCAGAAAACAAGCGCAGGCAGCGGAAGGAGTGTGCGGCAAACCAGACTCCCCACCCACCCTTTCCTTTATCCATTGTCTGTCCCATCTGTGACAGAGACTGTAATTCCCATATTGGACTGTTCAGTCACCTGAGAACTCACTTTTAGAGTGGAAACAAGTCTTCCTCGATTTCGCGGGACTGCCTATGATGAAAATGATGATGATTCTTACGACATCACTAACAGCATGCTACAAGATGGCTCCAATACATCATGTGACTTTTATTGTATTTACATCAGCAGTTGCATTACCACATTTGTCCACTAGGTGGAGCAGTAGTCCACGAGGGGAGCTTTATATTACAGTAGCATCCTGCTATGATGAACCTATATTTCCCGGCATCCAAATGAGTTCCTTCTTCCTTTCTCCTCAAAATAGCACATGTATAAGGGACTTCCAAATAAGGCTCCTAACTCTCCAGGTGTTCTTGGAGGTTTCAGCCCACAATGCAGCCCCTCTGTAAATTTTACACTTTTCTCCCCTTGAGAGAGAAGGTTCAATAGGTTGATTCTGGAGATGAGGGGGTTGACTTCTGAGGATAGGTTAAGTAGGTTGGGGCCATACTCAATGGAGTTCAGAAGAATGAGAGGTGATCTTATCGAAACTTATAAGAAAATGACGGGGCTTGACAAGGTGGATGCAGAGAGGATGTTTCCACTGATGAGGGTGACTGGAACTAAGCGGCATAGTCTTAGAATAAGGGGCTGCCCATTTAAAACTGAGATGAGGAGGAATTTCTTCTCTCAGCGAGTTGTAAATCTGTGGAATTCTCTGCCCCAGAAAGCTGTGGAGGCTGGGTCATTGAATATATTTAAGGTGGAGATAGACAGATTTTTGAGCGATAAGAGAGTAAAGGGTTATGGGAGTGAGCAGGGAAGTAGAGCTGAGTCCATGATCAGTTCAGCCATATTCTTATTGAATGGCAGAGCAGACGCGAGGGGCCAAATGGCCGACTCCTGCTCCTATTTCTTATGTTCTTAAGATGGACAAATTGAGTCCTCCTTCTCTATTCCAATGGCTGCACGCCTCTTTAAATATTTCAGCATTTGAAATGCAGCATGAAGGAAATTAATGCTCTGTATATATGGGGAAAGCTTGCATGTGACCTGTGACAAGCGGGGAAAAAAGAAAGCTACCCTGCAAGCCACAATAATGTCACTTCTGCCACATTGAAATAAAATTTAAACAAGTGCCTATTTCCGCCGTGGTGCAGCAGTCCCTTGGCGATCGTGACTATGAATGAGGAGGCAGTGCAAATGGGGCAGGGACCAAGCTCAAGTGGGTTTCAGCCCCTTTTACCTCTGGATTACACCCCAGAAATGAACACGCATGGAACACAATGCAGTGTAAAAATCAACCTCGACAATGACCGAGACCAGGTTCAAATATTGTTAAGCAAAGCGTCTTTCTTAGAAATGTATCTGGTCATGCGTGTCTGTTATTCTCTGCTCAGTCAGCTATGGTGTCACAACCTTTCTCAGGTGGTGTCCCTCTCCTCCAGCAGTCTGTCTGTCACTATTTGCTTAATTGTCTTTGATGTTGTGTTTGCATCTTGTTTCTGTTTATTGCATAAATAGGTATTGGCCAGTGCTTCTTCATGCATGAAGCACCTTGTGATAGGACTTGTCAGACTTATGTTGATGCTGATAACTCAGATACTGATCTCTTGTGTGTATTCCAGACACTCACTTGTTTTACTCGCCCATAGCTAGAGGCTTGACTACCTCCTGATATTTGTGAAACCTCAGTAGTTTTGTGATATTCCGGTTACATAAATAGATGACAACATTGAAAGCTTTTCCATGTCTTGCCAGGCACCCAATGTCAAATCATGCTGAACATGCTGAATTAAAGATGGATATCCCTACATTAGTTGTTCCATGATCCCAAATTGATCGTGAGGCATTTCATGTCTGTCAAGCCTCACTGTGCTCCGTAAACGCATTTGATTAATCTTCAATCCAGTTTTCCAATGCTAGCAATCTATAAACCTTTCTGTGCATATTAGAAACATAGAAGCATAGAAACTAGGTGCAGGAGTAGGCCATTCGGCCCTTCGAGCCTGCACCGCCATTCAATGAGTTCATGGCTGAACATGCAACTTCAGTACCCCATTCCTGCTTTCTCGCCATACCCCTTGATCCCCCTAGTAGTAAGGACTACATTTAACTCCTTTTTGAATATATTTAGTGAATTGGCCTCAACAACTTTCTGTGGTAGAGAATTCCACAGGTTCACCACTCTCTGGGTGAAGAAGTTTCTCCTCATCTCAGTCCTAAATGCCTTACCCCTTATACTTAGACTGTGACCCCTGGTTCTGGACATCCCCAACATTGGGAACATTCTTCCTGCATCTAACCTGTCTAAACCCATCAGAATTTTAAACGTTTCTATGAGATCCCCTCTCATTCTTCTGAACTCCAGTGAATACAAGCCCAGTTGATCCAGTCTTTCTTGATATGTCAGTCCCGCCATCCCGGGAATCAGTTTGGTGAACCTTCGCTGCACTCCCTCAATAGCAAGAATGTCCTTCCTCAAGTTAGGAGACCAAAACTGTACACAATACTCCAGGTGTGGCCTCACTAAGGCCCTGTACAACTGTAGCAACACCTCCCTGCCCCTGTACTCAAATCCCCTCGCTATGAAGGCCAACATGCCATTTGCTTTCTTAACCGCCTGCTGTACCTGCATGCCAACCTTCAATGACTGATGTACCATGACACCCAGGTCTCGTTGCACCTCCCCTTTTCCTAATCTGTCACTATTCAGATAATAGTCTGTCTCTCTGTTTTTACCACCAAAGTGGATAACCTCACATTTATCCACATTATACTTCATCTGCCATGCATTTGCCCACTCTCCTAACCTATCCAAGTCACTCTGCAGCCTCATAGCATCCTCCTCGCAACTCACACTGCCACCCAACTTAGTATCATCCGCAAATTTGGAGATACTACATTTAATCCCCTCATCTAAATCATTAATGTACAATGTAAACAGCTGGAGCCCCAGCACAGAACCTTGCGGTACTCCACTAGTCACTGCCTGCCATTCTGAAAAGTACCCATTTACTCCTACTCTTTGCTTCCTGTCTGCCAACCAGTTCTCAATCCACGTCAGCATACTACCCCCAATCCCATGTGCTTTAACTTTGCACATAAATCTCTTGTGTGGGGACCTTGTTGAAAGCCTTCTGAACGTCCAAATACACCATATCAGCTGGTTCTCCCTTGTCCACTCTACTGGAAACATCCTCAAAAAATTCCAGAAGATTTGTCAAGCATGATTTCCCTTTCACAAATCCATGCTGGCTTGGACCTATCATGTCACCTCTTTCCAAATGCGCTGCTATGATATCCTTAATAATTGACTCCATCATTTTACCCACAACTGATGTCAGGCTAACCGGTCTATAATTCCCTGTTTTCTCTCTCCCTCCTTTTTTAAAAAGTGGGGTTACATTGGCTACCCTCCACTCCATAGGAACTGATCCAGAGTCTATGGAATGTTGGAAAATGATTGTCAATGCATCCGTTATTTCCAAGGCCACCTCCTTAAGTACTCTGGGATGCATTGTTCTGATACTTTTAAAAGCTGATTCATGTGTTTCCCATTCAACCTGTTTGCATTGTCCAAATGCCCGACACAAGACTCCCAAAGCAAGGGCTCTACTCGGAGCTCCGACACGGCAAGCGAGTCCCAGGTGGGCAGAGGAAACGTTTCAAGGACACCCTCAAAGCCTTTTTGATAAAGTGTAACATCCTCACTGACACCTGGGAGTCCCTGGCCAAAGACCACCCTAAGTGGAGGAAGAGCATCCAGGAGGGCGCTGAACACCTCGAGTCTCGTTGCCGAGAGCATGCAGAAATCAAGCGCAGACAGCGGAAGGAGCGTGCGGAAACCAGGCTCCCCACCCACCCTTTCCCTCAACGACTGTCTGTTCCATCTGTGACAGAGACAGTGAGTTCTTAGGTGACTGTACAGTCCAATACGGGAATTAAAGTGTAGACTTTCCAATTTAATGACATCCCATTTTCGTTGTCAGTAGCACATCAAATGTTCACACCCCAGTCTATTGCTTCGTGTGTCCATGTAAGAATCTAGGGCTAAAAATTCGATAAGGCCCGAAAACGGGCGCAAGGTTTGTGAGGCTTGATCTGCCCGCCCCCGGTGAAAGCATTCGCGCAACCCGCTAATTAACATGATTTATACGCTGAGCATGGTACTGACTGAGTGCTTAGTAGCGGGTCGAAGTTCAGGCGAAGTGCTTTCTATTAAAAGCGAGACTGCAGTTTGAAACGCAGTCTGCACTTTTTAAAGGGGAGGAGCTTTCTGAAATAAACACTTATTTGACATTGTTGTCAAGGTAGCTATGACTCAGTCGGGCAGAGAAAGGGCATCTCGGGTCTCAGATATAGCACTGGAGATATTAGTGCAGGGAACTGAAAGGAGGAGGCAGGGAGCAAGGAGGCCTTCCAGACTCACAGTCAGAAGGCAGTGGGGTCAAATAGCTGAAGCGGTCATTGCCACCAGTCTTTCCCCCAGGACCTGGATCCAGTGCCGAAATATGTTTAATGACCTCACATGAGTGGTCGAGGTGAGTGAATGCTTCAATTGCCATATCCCACCAACTGCACCACTGGCCTCACACACTGCTCAGTGCATTACTCCTCCATCACTCACCTACCAATTATCTCTATCAATCATAACTCATACTTCACAATCATACCTTCACCTCACCCGCACACACTTACCATTGCTGCAAGCCTCACACACACTTCTCACGCCTTGCACGCAATGCCAGGTAGCCAACCATGGGATTATCATCATCATCATCATCATCATAGGTGGTCTCTCGGAGTCGAGGATGACTTGCTTCCACTCTAAAAGCGAGTTCTCAGATGACTGATGAGTCCAATGATGGATCTACAGTCTCTGTCACAGGTGAGACAGACAGTGGTTGAAGGAAAGGGTGATTGGGGAGTCTGGGTTGACGCACACTCCTTCTGCTGCCTACGATTGGTTTCTGCTTGATCTCGGCGATGGGACTCGAGGTGCTCAGCGCCCTCCCGGATTCTCTTCCTCCATTTAGGGTGGACATGGGCCAGGGACTCCCAGGAGTCAGTAGGGTAGTTACACTTTATCAAGGAGGCTTTGAGGATGTCCCTGAAGCGTTCCCATTGCCCACCTGGGGCTCGCTTGCCATGCCGAAGCTCCGCGTAGTGCGCTTGCTTTGGGAGTCTCGTGTCGGGCTGATGGCTGTAGCCTGCTTGTTTAAAGTAACCTCAGGGGCAAATTCCGAAGCAGAACTGAGTGAAGTTTGAATTTAAAGAGGCAATTGCAACAAACAGGAAGTGGTATTTTTTTGATGGACATTCAAGTTCCGCAATCAGCGAAAACGGTCATGTAATCTTTAACCAAACAGAGTTGGACATTATGTTTTGTCTGGGATCAGCTTGATGGAGGTATAAAACCCACGAGACAAAGAATGTTCCTGCTCAACGCTCAAGAGAAAGAACACCAGAAGATGATGGAAGACATGGAAGGGAACACGTGGAAGGTATATTTCAGATGGACTGATCACCCATTGAATTATACTGAGCCAGTTTGAGCATAAGTACTACTGAGAGGATTGTGCATAACCAGTTAATGTTGGAGCATATGCAAATTTTAAGGTAGTTTTAATTGTGTCAAACTGGGGCGTAGGGGGTGGTGTGTGGGGGTCAGGTTCACCTCTGACCTTCTGAGCAGTTCGAATCACTCCCACTCCCTGGGTTCTAGACTTTGGATTTATTTGGGGGATGTGACAAAGTGCAAGAGACAACTGGTTTGGTGCAAAATAACTTTGATTTTATTAAAGGCAAGAAAATACAATGTCAAACTTATAATCACTCAAGTAAAGAACAGTACATCACACATTCAAAGGGTTACAGTGAATAATACACCTCCCACCTCCCAATACCTAACACTGACTAGGTTAAACTCCAGGGCAAACAGGGACTATGCTCACCGATCCTTTATGGTCAGTTGGTGATGGTTTGCGATTTTGGGGTTCGGTGGATTCTGTAGGTTCTGCTTGCCGTACCCCGAACGTCATAGAAGACTTCTTACTGCGCAATCTTCAGTTGGGTGGTGTCCGCTGATGCGGTAGGGCGCGTTTTGGACTTATGGGGTAAGTACCTGTTTTCTTTTGTTAGAAATAGTTTCAAAGTCTGTTGAGGTAATGTTTTTCACCTGTTGGTAGTCAGGCCTAGGTTGTAGAGTGGAAACTTTCAATTCTTCGGTTTCTTCCTGGCGGAGTTTTGTTTCGAAGTTGGTCGATCGCGGTGTTTTTGGTGGTACCACATTGGCTGTGGTCGGTTGCTGCCGCGATGGTGATGCTCTTCCTTCCTTTTCCAATTTCAGGACGTCAAGGCTGGAGAAGCTAGTTAAAACTGCTGCGGTAATCTTTCTTCCTTCTTGATCTGATGCATAGCATAGCATTGCTTAGCATAAGCATTGCATGTCCTTTGTTAAAGCACGGCCCAATTATACCTTTGGAGCCATTCTAATCTTCGCGCCAAATCTGCCCGGATTCTTTGTTTAATTTTGGCGGGCTTGACATTTCTTTGTCATATTTTGGCGGGCTCATTAAATGTTAACCTGTCTCGGATGTGTCGACCTTCTAAATCTGTTTCTTGATGGAAATATTAGCTTTGGTATTTGCAGTGTCTGTCTGTGCTAGGGTTTCCCATGCGGGCTGGATGTGCCATTGTTATTATGTATGGGCTGGAATGGTTTTCCAGATCAGGATGATGGTTAGCTATCTCAGGGTTAATTGTTGCTATGTGAATGTCACCTGGGGAGAAGTGTTTTCGAGTATCCACAATTCTCCAGACAATTTGCTTTAGTTTCAATACCCCAGACAACTTTAATACTCAAAACTGGCTTCTTTGAAGGATAGTTACTTTAGTCCTTAACCCTGCCCACACAGACCCAATCTGCTTTGTAAAATCCAAAATTTGATTAAAGTTTGTAGTTTCTTCCATGTGCACTTTAGGATCTCAAACTTTCTGGTAGATAGCTCCAAATTAAATTTCCTTTCCAATGAGTCCAAACACTGGGGGGGCTTTCCCAAGAAGTTTGTACCCTTCAGGGGGAATTTGTAGCTATGGTTTTTGGTTTTAAATGTGTATGTGGTAGTTTTGAACTCGGAACTTATAGTAATTTTAAATCTTTTTAATAAAATCCATTGTATTGGAAAATTTCAGTGTTCTTATAAATCTTGAAGTTTGAAACCCGTAGGCAGAAATGCTGCAGAAATGGTGATCACTGAAGGGACATTGATCTAAGAACACTGACTGTGGGGGATAAAAAGAGAATGTCTATGGATGAGTTGATAGTGAAATATATTCGCAGTAGAAGCAGACCAACTGACTCATGGGTGCAGGATATAACGGAGGAGAAGACCCCATCTAGAAAGCGAGTGACTGGACAGTCCTCTCACCAAAATGCTGTGGCACAAGGCAGTGTTGCTGATGGCTTACTGCAGGGAGTCAGATAATAAATTAAAATTGAGAGAGCTGGAGAAGGCCATTGTGGAGTTAAAAAGAAAAGTTAGCCATAGAGAAGCAATGGTTAATCGCCTGCCCAGGGAGCTGAGAGAGTCACAGAATGGCAGAGAGGCTAATAAGCTGCGCCTGGGGAACACAATCGAACACTTGCAATGTCCGGTTACAGAGTGCTCGAGGGGCTGCGATGAATATCAGGGGGAGTGCAATGGAAATTTTAGGCAGGCCAAGGAGGCTGAGGAGGCAGCCAGAGAATTAAAAGCAGCTTTTAAGGTGCTGCAAAACCCAAGGGAAAATGATACTGATCACAACAGTGTGCAGAAGAGTCAGAGACTCGGAAAAGAGCTGGACATAAAAATGGGAATTATTTGCCTATTGAACCCTGATATCGAATAAGAGGTGGAGGAAAGGGGGGTGGGGGGGTGGTCTGATGATGGGCCCCAGTATGGGAATGTAAGGCCTCCACCTGAGGCGCCTACACTCCCGGTGCCGATGAACCCCATGCGGTGCCGTCTGAACAGGGTGGCCAAACAGGGGATTGCAAAGCGATTATGTGGCCCCCTATAATACGACCCAGCTAAAAGGAATGGTTCAAGATGTACTGAAGCTGGGCGTAAGGGATGACCAGAGGTTCCAGGAGATTAAAGTGGTGCAGAGAAAGGTTGTGTAACAGAATGGGCAGAAGGACCATGTGGAATCCAAAAAGAACTTCAAAAGTTTTGGATACAGGTTACTGATTCAGAAAATAATTGTCTGCCCAAAAAATTGTTTCTTCTGTTTGTTTTAGCTCCACCCATTTTTTTCCAGGACAAAAGTGATGTGTGGAATGTGGAGAGAGAAGCCCCTTTGTACTGAAGGAGAGATAAAGGGAAGTTAGTTGCTCTGGAGACTGTTTAATAAAAGCAGGAAGGAATTTTTTTTAAAAAGATGCTCAGTGGGAATTCAAACCATGAAACTGTTGGCATATAGCAGAGAAAAGTACTAAAACCTACAAGGGGCAACAGATTATGGTGCAGATTATAAAACAAACATTAGATGGTACAACACTGAACAATGTAGAGGAGCAATCGACAGATCCCGGAAGGTAGCAGACCGGGTAGATAAAGTATTGAAGAAGGCACACGGAATACTTGTCTTTAGTAGTCGAGGCCTGGAATACAGGAGGAGAGATGTCATGCTTGAACTGTAGAAAACTCTGGTTGGGTCACAGCTGGAGTGCTGTGTGTGGTTCTAGTTATTACATTGCAGGCAAGATGTGATTGCACTGAAAAGGGTGCAGAGGAGTTTTACTAGAATATTGCCGAGACTGGAGAATTTTTGTTGTGCAGAAAGATTGGGCGGGGTCTCTTTTCTTTAAAACAATGCAAGTCTGAGTGGAGACCTTATTCAGGTATATAAATGTATGAGGGACCTGGATAGAGTGGTAGGAAGATCATGTTTCCCTTGATGAGGGGGGTGGTTCAACATCCAGGGGGCATAGGTTTAAAGTAATTGAGGGGAGGTTTACAGGAGATTTCTTCACCCAGAGGGTGGTTTAGGTGGGAGAGGGTGGGGGGGGGGGGGGGGGGGTGTCTGGAACTCACTGCCTGGAAGGGTGCTAGAGGCAGAAACCCTCACCACATTTAAAAATGTGCCCTTAGAGTGTGCGGGGATCAGAAACTAAAACTGGTTTAAGGAATAATGGATAGTTATGACTGAATAAAAAGGAGAAAAGGGAAGACCATGTTTCTTTCTTACTGTTCTAGTGTTTTTCTTGGCTGGTTAAAGTTATTGGGAAGGCAAGTTCCTTTGTGTGGTTGTTGCTCCTCCCCCTTTTCCAAGTGGCATTGGTTAGTTTAAGATTGGAATTACTGAGGTTAATTAACCTATTGAAATCAGACTTTTTTTTTCTGACCATGATAAAATTCTGGTTGGAGTAAATTGTGAGAAGGGCTTGTAGTTTCGGACATAATGCATTTCACATCAATAATTGGTATTATTTTTTAAAATTCTGACCAATGTGTAACTGGGGAGATAAGGATGAAATGCTATTGATGTGTGCGAAGTTGTTTTCCTAAATGTTTATTTTAAAAATAAAAGCGCAAAAACTTTACAAAGGTGAAAGTTTTTTTTGAACTGGGAAGTTAAACTGGAAAGACTGCAAGCTGTGTGACTGAAGTTGACATTGATCGATGGTGTCTGTGTTTGTCGGCGTTTGAAACAAAGAAAGTTAACTTCATAGGCAGCCGTGGACTGTGTTTTAATTCAGTGCGCGATAACTTTTGAATATTAGAAATGTTCTTAACTTGAAGAGAATATTTGCTTCTAGGATAGAAAGAATTTTTAGGATCATGTTACAAATTAACCCCTTGGGCTCTTAAGCAGAGTCACCAGGATTCTCGGTTTCTTTTGTTTTAAGTAGTTGACCATTGGGAAGAAGGGATGCTGTTTAAAGGGGTTAGTGGATTGTGCCTGAGGGATCAGGAGGGCACACCACCGTAAATGACTACATCTGGCCCCGAGTAAACCTCAGGAGTGGGAGATGGGGGGGCCAGGTAATGGAACAATACTATGCCAGGGTGGAAGTTTTGAACTCCTGTACAAGGGACCGTATAATCCTGTTGAGAAAGCTAGTCGCATGGTATGCGCAATCCGGCTACCTCAGAGAATTAAGTGGTTTTATATTAACTAGTTTAAGTTTTTTTA
Source organism: Pristiophorus japonicus (assembly GCF_044704955.1). NCBI lineage: Eukaryota > Metazoa > Chordata > Chondrichthyes > Pristiophoridae > Pristiophorus > Pristiophorus japonicus. Next base: position 10,980,763 of record NC_091986.1, read on the forward strand.
GTTCACCAGCAGGTACTGAGACAAGAAGAAACGGTTATGAACATGGGGAGCTGGATTCGTCCTCTCCGTGGGGATGAGGAAGAAGGGGTGCCGAATGGGATACCCCCAACTAATCAGGTACAGCAGGATCCAAAGGGAAGTGGATAGGACACAGGAGCTGGAAGAATTTCCTCAGGTCACACATCTGGAACCACTTCCTGTCCACAGACCTGCCTCACAAACCCCTCCAATCCCACGAAGTAGTAGAAGACTTAATGGGAACGCTAGAAGCAGGGCGGCCGAGGGTATAGTACTAGGGAACATTTACAGTGGCATGGTCATCATACCACTGTAACCGTCCATTATATCAAGCGATGCAAGGGCAGGAGCATGGATGTACAAGCAGTAGACTTTAAAAAAAAACTCATCCAAGGGTTCCTTATCTTGTGAATAAACAAATTTGTGGGAAAAGCCAATTGTTTATCATAAACACATCCCTGGGCCAAAAAATGGGCTAATGGTGATCCCAACTCAGATGATTTTGAACCATGATGTGCATCATGAAGTAGCACCTGTAAATTGAATCTGATCAAAGTGGGACCACCTGGGTGGTGCAAGCCTAAACAGCGCGGCTACATGGGAGAATGATCAAGGAATTTTGGCAGAGGGCCAGTACAATTTACACCAAATCCAGTGAAAGTAAAAAGCTTAATCACACTTGACAAGACTGGTATCCAATCTAGTAAGAGAGTAATTAAGGAAAGGGTAAGGCCTATTAACGATCATGAGGGTAATCTTTGTGTGGAGGCGGAAGATGTTGGTCGGGTTCTTAATGAATATTTTGCATTTGTTTTCACAAAGGAAAGAGGTAATGCAGATAATGCTATAGAGGAGGAGTGTGATATTCTGGATGAAATAAATATAGTGACAGAGGAAGTATTAAGGGGTTTAGCAGCTTTGAAAGTAGACAAGTCCCCAGGCCTGGATGAAATGCATCCCAGAGGAAATAGCAGAGGCCTTGACCATCATTTTCCAGTCCTCTTTGGACATGGGCATGGTGCCGGAGGATTGGAGGACTGCTAATTACTAACCTTGTTTAAGAAGGGAAAAAGGGATAGGCCGAGTAATTACAGGCCTGTCAGCCTAATGTCAGTGGTGGGAAAATTATTGGAAAAATCCTGAAAGACAGGATAAATCTGCATTTGGATAGACAAGGATTAATTCGGGACAGTCAACACCGATTTGTTAAGGGAAGATCGTGTTTGACTAACCTGATCGAATTTTTTGAGAAGGTAACCAAGAGGGTCGATGAGGGTCGTGTGTACGATGTAGAATATATGGACTTTAGCAAGGCTTTTGATAAAGTCCCACATGGTAGACTGGTCATGAAGGTTAAAGCCCGTGGGATACAGGGCAAAGTGGCAAGTTGGATCCAAAACTGGCTTGGAGGTAGAAAGCAAAGGGTAATGATTGATGGATGTTTTTGTGACTGGAGGATGTTTCCAGTGGGATTCCACAGGGCTCAGTACTGGGACCCTTACTTTTTGTGTTTTGTGGTGTATATCAACGATTTAGATTTGAATATAGGGAATATGATTAAGAAGTTTGCAGACGACACTAAAATTGGCTGTGTGGTTGATAATGAAGAGGAAAGTCATGGACTGCAGGAGATATCAATCTAGTGGTCAGGTGAGCAGAGCAGTGGCAAATGGAAATTAATTCAGAGAAGTTTGAGGTGATGCTAATAAGGAAAAGGTACACACATTAAGCAGTAGGTCACTTAAAAGTGTAGATGAACAAAGGGACCGTGGAGTGCTTAGCCACAGAACTCTTTTTTGGGAGAAAATTAAAACATTAAATCATTAAATCGTGTCCCCCCCGATCTGGGGGGCGCACCAAACATTTCCAAGGCCCTTTTTTTGTGTGGTTTTTTTGGGGGGTTTTTTTAAAGTTTTTTTTTGGGCACTAAAATCTCATTTTTTTCCTCGAAGTGCCCCCTATAAAAGGGGAGGGGGACATTAAAACCCGGCAATTAAAACAAATTAAACTTTAAAACATAAAATCAAATTAAAATTTGGTTGCCGGGGGTAACGATGCACTCCAGTCCCTCCGGCGTCCACCTTTCGCGGAAGGCCACGAGCGTACCAGTGGACACCGCGTGCTCCATCTCCAAGGACACCCTGGCGCGGAAGAGAGGCAGGCAGTCAGGCTGAACGACCCCCTCGACCGCCCGCTGCCTGGACCGGCTGATGGCACCCTTGGCCGTGCCCAGGAGCAGTCCTACGAGGAGGCCCTCGGACCTACCCGCTCCCCTCCGCACAGGGTGCCCAAAGATCAGGAGTGTGGGACTGAAGTGCAGCCAGAATTTCAGGAGCAGCCCCTTTAAATAATAAAACAGGGGCTGCAACCTCGTGCATTCGGTAAAAACATGGAACACGGACTCTTCCAGACCGCTGAAATTGCAGGCGGCCTGGGAGCCCGTGAACCGGCTTAAAAATTTATTGCACGGGACTGCTCCGTGCACCACCCTCCAGGCCAAGTCCCCGATAAATACTGGGAGGACTCCCGCGTAGAGTGCCCTCCATCAGGGACCCCCGCCTCCTCCGGACGGCAAGATGGTACGCCATGGCGTGTCCGGATGGCAGGCGAGGATGGCAAAGTTGAGAGTGTGCAGGAGCAGCCCGTACAGGAAACCCCTCCGCGCGGAACTGAAGTGCACGGAGGGGATTTCCCCGAGGCGGCTCAAGTTGTGAGGCGCCAGCTCCCGAGGGACGTTCCGGGGTTTGGCGCCGATGAGGAATTCCGTCCGGACGGGGGTCAGTTCGGACGGGATCTTCACACATGCTTGAGCCTCCTCGATGCACCTAACGGAGTCAGGGCCTAAAGCAGTTTTTAGCGACTCGATGGTATCGGCCGCGCAGCGGACGTTGGCAGAATTTAGGCGCTGCGCCAGCGTGTCTGGCGCCATCCAGCCCGCTCCTCCACCATCGAGCAGGTCCCTGACCCTGGTCACCTCACCAGCCACAGCCCTCTCGTCCAACCGCCACCTAAAACCTTGGTCGTGGAGGTACGGATTCCCGAGTAGCGGCTCCTGCAGGACAGCCACCACTCCAGCCGGTGGAGAGCTGCGCTTGGTGGAGACTTTGTTCCAGACCCTGGTGAGTTCCTTGTAAAAGACAGGCAGCTCCCGGAGGGCGGTCCTGGCACCCCTCAAGTTCACAAACAGGAGCTGCGTGTCGTAGTTGAGGACGTGCTGCTGGCGGAAGAAATAGGTCGTCAGAGCGCACCACCTAGGAGGGGGCTCGACGTAAAGGTATCTCTGCAGGGTCTGAAGACGGAAAGTCGCGAGCTGGGTGCTGACGCACACCAACGACTGACTGCCCTCCCCAAGCGGGAGACTCAAGACCGCGGCAGAGACCCAGTGCTTCCTGTTGTTCCAGAAGAAGTCCACCAGCTTCTTCTGTATCTTGCTGACAAACGCAGGGGGAGGGGTCAAAGTGACCAATCGGTACCACAGCATGGCGGCCACCAGCTGGTTTATGAACAGCGCTCGACCCCTGCAGTCCTGTCCAGCGCCCGAGGCGAGCGGCGAACTTGGCCTCCAGCTCTTGCCAGTTCGTCGGCCAGGCTTCCTCGTCGGGGCTAAGGTAGACTCCCAGATAGAGGAGATGGGTCGTGCTCCAGGCAAAAGGCCTGAGCTCCTCCGGCAGGGAGTCCACCCGCCACTGACCCACCAGGAGTCCGGAACATTTCTCCCAGTTGATCCTGGCGGAGGATGCGGCCGAGTAAATCTCCTGGCACCCACGCATCCTCCGCAGGTCAGCGGGATCCTCTACCGCGAGGAGCACATCATCGGCGTAAGCCGAGAGGACGACCTCCACGCCCGGCCCTTGCAGAGCCAGTCCCGTCAACCTCGTCTGCAGGAGGCGCAGGAAAGGCTCCACGCAGATGGCATATAACTGGCCGGACATGGGGCATCCCTGGCGCACCCCTCTCCCAAAGCGAAGGGGCGCCGTCACGACCCGTTAACCTTTATCAGACACTCCGCGGCGGCGTACAAAAGTCGGATCCAGGCGACGAAATGCGTCCCGAACCCGAAAGCGCGCAGAGTTCCGAACAGATAGTCGTGATCCACCCTGTCGAACGCCTTCTCTTGGTCGAGAGATAGGAAGGCGACCGACAGACCAGCCTCCTGGGAATGATGGATGAGGTCCCGGACCAGATGGATGTTATCGTGGATTATCCGGCCCGGGACCGTGTAGGACTGGTCGGGGTGGATCATGTGGTCTAGGACAGCGCCAAGGCGAGCAGACATCGCCCTGGCGAAGATTTTGTAGTCCATGCTGAGGAGGGAGACCGGGCGCCAGTTCTTAAGGAGGCGGAGATCGCCCTTCTTAGGCAGCAGGACGATGACTGCCCTGTGCCAAGAGAGGGGCATCTCCCCGGTCGCCAGACTTTCCCCCAGGACCCACGCGTAGTCGCCCCCCAGGACGTCCCAGAACGCCCTGTGGAACTCCACGGTCAGCCCGTCCAGCCCCGGGGATTTTCCCCTCGAGAGCCGGTCGAGGGCACCGGTCACTCCGCCAGGCTTAGCGGAGCTTCCAGATTTTCGGCGCCCTCCGGGCTGACCTTCGGCAGGTCCTCCCACAAAACTCTACGCGCTTCCTCGCTGGACGGATCCGGAGAGAACAGAGCCCCGTAATATTCACGGGCCCTGCTGTTGATGCCCTCCGGATCCGAGACGAGAGAGCCGTCGTCGGCCAGCAGCGTCAAGAGCTGCTTACGACACTGTCTTTTTTCCAGCGAGTAGAAGAAGGGGGAGCCGCGGTCCAGATCCCGCAGGAACCGGATCCGCGACCTCACGAACGCGCCTCGGGACCCAACGAGCCTTGCCCACGTCCCACCATAGCCTCAAGGAGGGGAAGCCCCCCTGCTTCCTTCTCCAGTCGGCCCAGAAACGACGGAACGAGTCCTGGAACCGCACGTCCTCCAGCAGCCGGTTGTTAAAGTGCCAGTACGCGGACCCCGTCCTCGCGCGGAGCGAAGCGAGCTCCGCCCACACCAGGTGGTGGTCCGAACACGGCACCGGCCGCACGGAGGCCGCCGGGACGCAGGAAACGTATGCCCGAGACACGTAAAGGCGGTCGACTCTGGACCATCCTACTCCAGGCCTCACCCAAGTAAAGGCGCTGGAGTCGGGGTGGAGATTTCGCCAGACGTCCACCAATTCAAAGGACCCGACCAGGTCCCTCAACTTCTCCATCGCCGTCATGCTCTGTGGGGCACCGGAGCGGTCCCTCGCCTCGAGGGTGCAGTTAAAATCCCCCCCGAGGACAACGCAGTCGCCGACGTCGACGGAGCCAAGAAGAGCGGACACTTCTTCGAAGAAATGCGTTTGCTGCGGGTCGGGCTGAGGTGCGTACACGTTCACGAGATGGAGCGGCACGTCCCCCAGGCGAACCGTGACGTGCAGCAAGCGGCCTGGCACGGGCTCCTCGACCCCCAAGACCTCCGGCTGAAAATGCGGGGCCAACAAGATGGCCACCCCACTAGAAGTGGCGGTGAGGTGGCTCATGCGGACCTCTCCTTGCCATTCCAGGAGCCACGTGGCTTTGTCTCCCGGAACGGTGTGGGTTTCTTGCAGGAATCACACCGCATATTTCCCCTCCCGCAGGAGCGAAAAATTGTTAAATCTACGGTGTGCCTCTCTGCCGCCGTTGATGTTGAGGCTGGCTATGATTATCTTCATGACAAAAGCATAGTGCAACCTCTACCTAACCTATTGTGGGGGAGGGAGCGGAGTCTTTTGTTGACCTCCACTCCTTCAGCAGCCCAGCGAGGAACCTTTTGAGCCGGCACAGCTCAAGGCCTTGCGCCTTTGATAAGGGCCGGCCCGCGGCCATGGTTTTAGCGGCGGCGCGGACGGACGCGACGAGCAGCCCCGGCTCGGACCATCTTTCCAGGGCCAGATGGGTTCGGTTGCGGCGACCCTGGCTCTGGACCAAAAAGTCCAGGAGTTCCTCTACGGGAATGAGGAGGGACTCAGCGGCGGGCACGAGAAGATCTACCGCCTCACTGGCAATGGACTCCAGATCTTCTCCCGAGTCCCCCACTGAGTCCCCGTCCCCCTCTGGGAGGTCGCCGCCAGCAGCCGGCCCGTCGACCGCACGAGGTACGGCAAACGGCCCGGCCGCTCCATCCAGCCCTGGCTCTGCCCCGATCCCACCCCCAGGGTCGTCGGCAGAGGAGTCCCCACTGGGCTCTTTTAAAAGTGGTGCTGGGTCAGGAAGCGACAGCGGAAGGGGTTCCTCCTCCGCTCCAGGAACCGGGGAACACGGTGAGACCCGGCCAAAGTAATGTTGCAGGTCCTCCAAGTACCCCAGCTCCAAAGTAGGGGGCGAGGGTTGTTGTTCTTCCCCCTCCCTGCCGCCACTCCCCGGCCCAGCGTGTACAGAATCGGTAAAATTATTCATATTTTCCATTTCTTCCGGGCCGAGCGACACCCGGGGGAAGTTGGTTAATAGCTGGGCGGGCTCAGGTTCGGCCTTTTCGGCCCTGCCCGCCTCAGTCTCCGGGACGCTCGACCCGGCGGCAACGCATTCCTCCGCTGGCCCCACGCTCCCTACAACAGGCAGATATTCCACGCCATCCCCGGGAGGCAGAGGCTGGGCAGCCTTGACTGTCTCACCCTCCCCGGGGACAGATTCCTCCTGCCTATGGCGCAGTTTGGGGGCGCTGGTGGGGGACGTGGGACACGCGGCGGGCACCGACTCCTCCGCGAAGGGATGTTGTTCCCCCTCCGCCTCATTGGAGCGGTGCCTCCTTTTGTTCCTGGGGGCGCGCGGAGGCAGGGAGACCTCCATGTCTGCCGAGGCTTCCCGCTCCACTCCCCCCTTTTTCTTATCTTGCCCGCGCCCGAGCCCCTCTGTGATATTGGTCAAGGGCTCGGGCACGGGCTCAGGGCACCCCACGCTCGCCGGTGACGGGGTTGGGCTGAGCGCGGTAAACAAATAATGGCGCACCGAGGGGACCCGCCTCGAGATGTTTCGCCTTCTTCCGTGCCTTCCTTCCGATCGGACGCTCTCCCTACCCCCTGCCGGAGGCCGTGAAAACAAAGGCCCCCGACGATGCCCACGCACCCACAGCTCCCGGCACGCAGATGCTACTAGGGGGAGGGGTGGCGGCGGCGCCAGCCTTGGCCACCCTCGGTGGTTTGGCGGCCTTGGAGGCAGGGCAGTTCTTGCGAACGTGCCCCACCTCCTTGCAGGCATGGCACCGCACGCCGTCCGACGTCCAGAAGACGCGGTAGGCAGTCCCCTCGTGCACCACATTAAAATTGCCCTCTGCCGTCTCCTCCCGCGCCAGCCGGACAAAGAGCTGGCGGCGGAAGGAGAACACGTGGCGCAGGCTGCTCTCCCTGAGGCCGAGCGGTATGGGGTTGATCCCCGACCTTACCTCCCCCAGTTGGTGTAGGTGAGGGAGGAGGAGCTCAGCGGGAACAAAGGGCGGGACGTTTGAAAGGATGACTCTCTGCGCAGTGGCCTCGAGAGGGTCCACCGGCAGGAACGTCCCGCCCACCGTGAGCCCCTTTTCGAGGGCCAGGGACACTGCCCGCTCCGAACCCAGGAAGAATACAGCCTTCCCAGACATCTTGGAGGCTGCGACAATGGCCGAGGGGCCGACTACCCCAGCCATCGCCCGCACGCACTCCTCGATGCTCATTGTGGGGTGAGTGTAGCTCTTGACCCCGTGTTTTTTTGTTATGAGTCTGAATGGTGGCAGGGCAGCAGGAGGCGCAGGAGGCGCCGTGGACGTGGACGCTGCCTGCGCGTACGTCTTAGCTGGCCCTGCCACCGGCGTAGATGGGGTCGCCATCACGGGGTCCCTTTAAGGGCTACACCCACCCCAAAGTCACAGGCCCTAATGTTCTTTAATTGGCCTTGTTGGTGTTTTGAGCAGAGGGAGCTCTTAATGGGGCACACCTCTCCCCTAGTTAACGAATGGGGAGGGGCCTTGCTCCCTCTGCTCAGTTGTCTTAATTTAACTTTAATTTAAGGAGGAAAGGGGCTCTCAGAGAGAGAAGGGAGAGACAGAGAGAGAGAGCGAGGGTGGGTGGGAAAGAGGGAAGCTGCGAGGGCAGGTCTCCCCTCACAGCGATGGGTGGTCGTTTTTCTGGGGTGCACTCCCCAGATGATGGAAAAAAAAAACAAGACACAGTCCTTGTAGATGGTCTTCGGGTGGGGGGAGAAGATGTCTTCACCTGGGGCAGCTGGAGCCACCTAGGCACACACTCCCAATGATGTTAAATAGGGTGATTAGTAATACTTCAGCCAGGTTGCTCCAGCTATCCCAGGCTAGGCAATGGGGGAGGGGTGCTTCAGTGGTGTGTGGGGCCTAGCTGTAAGCAAGACCCCCACACACACTTCCACACACACACACCCCCCCGCGATGTTCCGGCCCTCAAGATGGTCTTCTTTCCTCCCCCCACCGATACAACAAAATCTTTCGGGGAATGCACCAAAACACATCCACCTGTTGAAGATTGTAGAAATGGCTCTCCCTCCTTCCACACTGGATGATGTTTTCTCAGGTTGTTGCTCTTTTCCCCCTCTCTCCAACTCTCTGCAGCAGTAATAAAACTGATACATTTTTCTGCTCTCCTCCTCTCCCTCTGGATGAATTGGAACTGTAGTAAGCCCCTTCCTCCTCTTCCTGGGCTGGTCTCAGGGTTCACTCTAGGCCTTCCAGGCAGGAGCAAAGCAGGTAGCTCCTTCTCTCACAGCAGCACAGCTCCAACTGTATAGGCCACGCCTCCAAAGCTCCACCATTGGTCCACAGATCCCTGAAAGTAGCAGGCTAGGTGGATAAGGTGGTTAAGAAGGCATACGGAATGCTTGCATTTATTAGCCAAGGCGTAGAATATAAGAGCAGGGAGATTATGCTTAAATTGTATAATACTTTGGTTAGGCCACAGCTGGAGTACTGCGTGCAGTTCTGGTCGCCGTATTATAGGAAGGACGTGATTGCACTAGAGAGGGTGCAGAGGAGATTTACTAGGATGCTGCCTGGAATGCAGAATCTTAGTTATGAGGACAGATTGAATAAGCTGGGTTTGTTCGCTTCGGAACAGAGGAGGTTGAGAGCAGATCTCATCGAGATGTACAAAATGTTGACGGTCCTGGACATATTGGATAGTAAGAGTCTATTTCCACTGGTGGAAGGGGCTATTATGAAGGGGCATTGTTTTAAGGTGTTTGGTGGAAGGTTTAGAGGGGATTTAAGGGAGGCTTCTTTACACAGAGGTTGTGGGAATCTGGAACTCGCAGCCTGGAAGAGTGGTGGATGCAGAAACCCTCACCACTTTTAAGAGATGGTTGGATGGGCACTTAAAGTGCAGTAACCTGCAGGGTTACGGACCTAGAGCTGGTAATTGGGATTAGACTGGATGACCTTTTGTTGGTCTGCGCAGATATAATGGTAAGTACTGCAGGGAATAGAATACAGCCAGGGCGATCTCCTGGACTAGTTTTGATCGCCTGGATGGGTCAGAGAGGAATTTTTCCAGATTTTTTCTCCCTAAATTGGCCTGGGTTTTTATCTGGTTTTTGCCTCTCCCAGGAGATCACATGGCTCCAGTTGGGATGGAATGTAGATGTTTTTAGTATAAGGGGTGTCACAGTAGTGTGTGGCAGACTGGTTGGGCTGGGTGCTCTTTGCCTTTCCGTCATTGTTCATGGGTTTGTATGTAACCTTTAGGGCTGCTGACAAAGGGCCGTGCTGCTCTTTGTCGGCTGGCGTGGACACGATGGGCCGAGGTGGCCTCCTTCTGCGCTGTAAATTTCTATGTTTCTATGTTTCTATTTGGTCCCGCCATTCAATAAGATCATGGCTGATCTGATCATGGAATCAGCTCCACTTACCTATCCGCTCCCCATAACCCTTTACTCACTTATGTCTTAAAAATCTGTCTATCTCCGCCTTAAATATATTCAATGACGCAGCCACTATAACTCTCTGGGGCAGAGAATTCCACAGATTTACATCCCTCCAAGTGAAGAAATTTCTCCTCATCTCAGTTTTAAATGGCCGGCCCTTTATTCTGAGACTATGTCCCCTAGTTTTAGTTTCCCCTATGAGTGGATGCATCCATCTTGTCCAGCCCTCTCATTACCTTATATGTTTCGATAAGTTCACCTCTTATTCTTCTGAACTCGAATGAGTATAGACCCAACCTATCTTCATAAGTCAAGCCCCTCATCTCTGGGATCAACCTAGTGAACCTTTACTGAACAGACTCCAATGCAATTATATCCTTTCTTAAATACGGAGACCAAAACTGTACACAGTACTCCTGGTGTGGTCTCACCAATACCCTGTTCAGGACTTCTCTGCTTTTATACTCTATGCCTCTTGAAATAAAGGCCAACTTTCCATTTGCCTTCCTGATTACTTGCTGTACCTGTATACTAACATTTTGTGTTTCACGTACACCAGGTCCCTCTGTAGTGAAGCACTTTGCAATTTTTCTCCATTTAAATTATAATCTGCTTTTCTATTTTTTCTGCCAAAGTGGATAATCTCACATTTTCCCACATTATACTCCATCTACCAATTTTTTTGCCAACTCACTTAGCCTGTCTATATCTGTTTGCAGAATTTTTGCTTTCCCACCCATCTACAATGATAGGTTCTTTCTATTGTCTAGAAATGTGCTATTTGAAATGTGTTTATAAGTATTAAACCCAGTTTCTAAAAGTTATAGGGGGAGAAATTGCTTACCTTGGCACCACAGGTTAGTGCAGCGCCAAGAACGTGGCGGCCATCACTCTTCCGGTCCCGCGGCATCCTCCATTTTCAAAGTCCCGGTAGCACCGGCATTCTGAAATAGCGTCCTGCAAAGATAAAGCAGAGTCGTGTCTTCACTCTAACTTAACGTCACCATGGCGAACTTCGTCCGTACTGCTGAGTTCAGCCTTGCGTCCTAAGCATGCCAGGTAAACCCAGTGTGTAAGCAGACTGACCGGGGCACACACATCTTTCAGGGTAAGTTTGCATTTCACCTTTTGGACCTTTTTTTATTTTCATTTATTGAAGTAGTGGCTCACTGCAGTTGATTTTAAATGCTTTTTTAAATGTGTAGGGAGTGCTGCTGGATGCTTGCAAGGCCTCAGATGGTAAAGGAAGGCCTCTGACAGGACATAAAATGCTGCAAATACTCAGTAGGTCTGGCAATATCCGTGGAGAGAGAAATAGAGTTCATCTCGGGTTGGGAGGCTGCCAGAGCTGCTGAGTATTTCCAGCATTTTATGCTTTCATTTCAGATTTACAGCATCTGCTCACAGAGGGAAGAGGAAGACACAGAAGAGGAAGACACAAAAGAAGAGGAAACCAGAAAATGAGGAAGCGAACAAAAGGATGCAATACAAAGAGAACTTTCTGGCAGGATATCTGAGAGCGAATCATCCATCTGCAGTACCAGTAACCACAACCCCATTTCCCCTTCCAACATAAGTCCCACACCTTACCTTCCCTCCGTTACTGACCATCACAGCGTCCTTTTGAAATAAAATCCACCACAAAGCAAACTTTCCAATCCACCTATATACATTTATCCATCCAATATGGTATCAAGAAATCAACCCATCACCCTTAGTGACTGTCTTGTGTGTGCCTTTGCCTATCCTGATATCACACAGTGCTACCCCAGTGGCTGCAGCAAGGCTGATGGAAGGCTGCTGACTTTCAGTGGGGGCACTGTAAATGGCCTTGATGGTCAACCTTGAGGAGCTGGTGGCTGGGAATGTGAAATTAAATGACAGCGTTTCTTCTTCTCCTTTTTCACTCTCCTCTCCCTATTATTGGTCACCCACTGGATGGGCAGGCTACATTTCTCGGTTGTGTGAAATGAGGAAGGCACAAGATTTGAGTTGTGGTTAGGGGCGGGCGGGAAAGCAAGAAGTGCATGCGAGTATGAAGGATAACGTATGAAGATACCAGCATCTTGTAGTCTTCCAGCCCCGCCGCTGGCCAAGGGCTCATCCATGCCCCCGCCAAGAATGGTCTGCAACGTCTCCTCCGAGGAAGTGAGTTGAGGCTGGGAATGGGAGATGTGGTCGGTGCATGATTGTGGGGGGCGGGGAATCGTGCATTGAACAGTGTGTGAGGCGAGTGAAGACGGCTTTTGATGATGCATTCACCGACCGTGACCGGTGATCTGCGGTCACAAAGCTTCTTTGGGCACTGGAGCCAGGTGGTGGGGGTGACACGGCTGGCAGTGATGGTCTCGGTGATCTGGTCCCAGATCATTCTTTCTGGAGGGGCTCCTGGCCCCCTGTGGGTAGAGGGCCTCTCTTGCAGTGCTGACCCCCTGCACAAAGCCGGAGTGCTGCGTGCAAGACCCTGGGTGCCCCTTTCCCTGACTTGTTGAACCATTTCCATTAGTGCTGAGGCACGTTTCCTATTTTTTGAGGTTCGGGAGAGAATTCAGCTTTTAAGTGCTGAAGACTCCCATTTGGGACTTCTTTTTAATGTTATTTTTTTTTTTGAACGGTAGGAAGGGCTAAAAACTGCATTTTAAATTTAATTTGTTTTGAACGCATTGCCCCTTTAATTCATATCCCTTTTAGCTGCTCATAATTCATTATGAACCCGACAACCTCGCTCTCAGAGGCAGTAAGAAGCCTCAACGCCGCCCCTGGACGGGAACTTCAGGTCGGATGCCTCGACTAACGCCACCGGGAGGGCATTCGCGGTAAGTTAGTGCTGCGCTACAAATCTCCAGCCCCCAGCAAGAATTTTTGCCCGGTCGCACTGCAGCCATTTTCAGTGGCCGTAAAACCCAAGGCTGTGGTGACATCGGCAGGTTTCAATGTCCAATTTCTAGACCATTAGCAGACAACAGGAACAAATTAGCACTAAAATTGGCTGTTATATTCAGAGAGGGCATAATGATACCGTAGAACAAGGAATGAAAGACTGGCATTTATATAGCGCCTTTCTCAGGACATCCCGAAGCACTTTACTGTCAATGAAGAACTTTCTAAGTGTCACTGTTGTAATGTAAGAAATGCAGCAGCCAATTTGCGCACAGCAAGCTCCCACAAGCAGCAATGCGACCATATGATTTGTTTTAGTGATGTTGGTTGAGGGATAAATATTGTCCAGGACACCAGAGAAAGCTCCACTGCTCTTCTTCAAAATAGTGCCGTGAGATCTTTAAGTCCAAATGAGAGAGCAGACAGGGCCTCAGTTGAAATTCTCATCCAAAAGACGACACCAACGTCAGTGTAGCACTCCCTCAATACTGCATTGAGGTGGCAGCCAAGATTTTGTGTTCTTATATCTGAAGTTGGACTTGAACCCACACACTTCTGATTCAAAGGTGAGAGTGCTCCCAGTGAGCCATGGCTAATGCATATTGTATGGCTCAGAGATGTGGATCATATACGGTAGACACCTCAAATCGCTGGAGAAATACCATCAACGATATCTCCGCAAGATCCAGCAAATCCCCTGGGAGGACAGATGCACCAACGTCAGTGTTCGCGATCAGGCCAACATCCCCAGCATCGAAGCACTGACTACACTCGACCAACTCCGTTGCATGGGCCACATCATCTGTAAGCCTGACACGAGACTCCCAAACCAAGCGTTCTACTCGGAATTCCTACATGGCAAGGGAGCCTCAGGTGGGCAGAGGAAACGTTTACAGGACACTCTCAAAGCCTCCTTGATAAAATGCAACATCCCCACCGACACCTGGGAATCCCTGGCCAAAGATCGCCCTAAGTGGAGGAAGAGCATCCGGGAGGGCACTGAGCACCTCGAGTCTCGTCGCCGAGAGCATGCAGTAATCAAGCGCAGGCAGCGGAAGGAGCGTGCGGCAAACCAGACTCCCCACCCACCCTTACCCTCAACCACTGTCTGTCCCACCTGTGACAGAGACTGTAATTCCCGTATTGGATTGTTCAGTCACCTGAGAACTCACTTTTAGAGTGGAAGCAAATCTTCCTCGATTTCGAGGGACTCCCTATGATGATGATATACCTACTGTGAAAAATAGAAAAAATATATTAATGCACCATATGGTATTCTTCTAAAGTTGTTTTTGAGGCTCATTTGTGAGGCGGAGTTGAAGGAACTTTTGCATACAGTTACTTGGTGTAGAAATCAGGAGCACAAAGCAGAAAATGTTTATTCTCTGGACTGACTTTTCTTAACATGATCTGCACACAAATTGACTACAAACTGTTTCGGGTTAAAAGAATATAAAAATCTATTTATGTGTGGTGAATATTTCTCTATAATTTGCTTGCATCATAAAAATAGTGGGTACATTAATAAAGGGATTTTTAATATATAATTTTTTCATTCTCTTCAAAAATCTGTTTCATTAGCTCAAAAAGTATTTTCGTGCCTATTTGTAAAAATACATATTCTGTGCTAACAAGCTACCAGGTTTTCTAATCAGGCTTGCTGGCTGAGGCATGTGGTAAGGCAGTGACATCTGGAAGCTGAGTTCAAATCTAGCCCAGAATAGAGGGCTGAAATGTTCTTTGTCTGCCGGCTAGAAGGATAGAATGTGCTCTGGTTCAATCCACAAAATAAGCTCCAATTCAGAACAAATTAGCACTCTCACTTAGGGCCCAAGTTTGCCCAGGAGTTGTTCCGTTTTTTTTTGGAGCAACTAGATTTTTTTGGAGTGTCTTAAAAATCACAATTCTGCCCATTTAATTTGCTCCAGTGTAAGTGAGTTAGTTAGGTTTTTTTTAAGTTTAGTTTTTTTTTCAAAAGGGGGCGTTACCAGCCACTTACAACTGTTTTGGCCATTTAAGCCAGTTTAGACAGCTAAAAGTTACTCCAAACTAACTTAGACCAGCGTATGTGGCCACTTATGTCCGCACAGAAAAACCTTGCGGTATATAAGAAATCAGAGCAGGTAGCCAGAGATAGTTGGGGGAAGGGAAGTGAGAGGACCTTGCAAAGCACTAAACACCTTCACAACAACATTAAAGAAGCATAAGTACACTTAAAGCACCCAGCCACTAAACAAAGCACAAAAATAAACATTCAATAACAAATAAAAAATACAAGGAAGTTGAGAAGACCTGCACCTAGCACCAATGCTTACAAATCACTAAACAAAGCAGAAAAAGTAATAAGCAATTAATTAACAAATAAAAAATAGTTGGAACCCTGCACCTAACACACCAAGACCAAAGTAATAAAAAATCAATCAATCGATAAATAACAAATTAAAAATAGAAGTCCTACCTTAGGGAATACAGTGGGCCGCCGATGAGGGAGCCCATTTGGCCAGGGCTAGGGGCGATGTGCTTCGGCCCCCCCCATACAGCCTGCAACACATGCAGAGATTCGGGCTGCGAGGAGCTACTGCACATGTGCGCACACTCTAGCGCGCATGTGCAGAGGTCCCTGCACTGTTTTCAGCGCCGTTTCCTGGCTCCTCCCCCCCATTGGATGTGCTGCACCACGCTGAGGCCAAAGACGTCCTGAGGAGCGGGGAGAATTGTAAGGTAACTTTTCGTTGCCCTTTTTAGTCTAGAAAGTGGGCGCACCTCATGGAGGTGTGCTGTTTTTATAGGGGGGGGGGGTGGGGGTGGGGGTGGGGGGGAACTTGGGCCCTTAGAGAGGCCGTAGTATGGCTGGTGTAGAACAGAGGACAATGTCGCACTGTTGCTGTAACTGACCTCTTCAGTGTGGTGCTGAGACACAAGGTTGGGGTAGAATGAATGGAGCCTCATTCTGAAACTGCGTACAGTTTTGATTTCCAGGATTACAGGAAGGATATATTTGCATTGGAGGCTGTTCAGAGAGGGTTCACTAGGTTGATTCCAGAGATGAAGGGGTTGACTTATGAGGAAAGGTTCAGTAGGTTTGGCCTGTACACGTTGGAGTTCAGAAGGAAACTAATACGATTATGAGGGGGCTTGACAAGGTGGATGCAGAGAGGATGATTCCACTGATGGGGGAAACTAGAACTAGGGAACATAGTCTCAGAATAAGGGGCCACCCATTTAAAACTGAGATGAGGAGGAATTTCTTCTCTCAGAGGGTTGTAAATCTGTGGAATTCACTGTTCCACAGAGCTGTGGAGGCTGGGTCGTTGAATATATTTAAGGCAGAGATAGACTGATTTTTGAGTGATAAGGGAGTAAAGGGTTCTGGGGAGTGGGCAGGAAAGTAGAGCTGAGCCCATGATCAGATCAGCCATGATCTTATTAAATGGCGGAGCAGGCTCGAGGGGCCAAATGGCCGACTCCTGCTCCTATTTCTTGTGTTCTTATTCTGGAAGTGCTTAATGCTTATACTGGGTCACCTGTATTATAGGGAAGTAAGTCACCTAAAACTTTTCAAAACTATTTCTCAGGGTTACGCTTGAAAATATAATCAATCACAAGGGACTCGAATACCTTCGTGTTTTTAAAATAACTCTTGAGTCCTTCTAAAGGTCCACAGTAGTCCTTGCAGAGGCTCCTCTGGCTTTATTAGGGGGTAAGCTGGCTATTAATTAAATGGATGAGGACCTAACTGGCTCTCATTTCCTTCTCAGCAAAATTAATGGTGCATTTTTGAAGGTTGGAAACCCAGCAGATCAAGGTTTATGCTCCAAATGACTTTCCACTTCCCCTGCCCCCCACCCCACTGAGATTGCACTACAGTTCTATTCTGGCGCACCCACATCCCGAATGATAATTTATATTGCTGTCGAGCGATTTGGGATGTCGTGACGTGAAAGGCGCTATATAAGAATGCAAATTCTTTCTTTTATAAAGTTTATATCGTGGTTGTTCTTGCTTTGATTGGGCATTAAAACAAACTGCGTCAATTTATTTCGAGTGTTGCTAGCTTTGAATCTGGTACATACTGTGACAGAAGGAAAGATGATTATACAGTGCTACTTTGTCGATAAAAATATGCTCCATTATTGACATATCCAGTACTAACTATGATGAACGCACAAAAGAAATATATAACAAGTAACTGATAGTTTCAAACATAAATAATGCCAAGTTCTATTTTCAGAAGGACTTTCATTTGTACCAGTGTTGAATTAAAATAATAGAAGTTTGCAGTTTGACCTAAAGTCATGGGGGATGCACTGCAAAAATCTGATGTAGAAAGCTATGAGTTTGACTACATTTAAAACATGACTGGAGGAAATATTTACATGTTTGGAAGCATGTTTGGAAATGCACTGACTAGCACTATCCCACGACTATAGAAACAAATTCTCTTTGTACTGCTGAAAATACATGAATTATAGAATTGTTTATTTCATATGTTCCACATTAAAATCTATAGGAGAATCAATATATTCTGAATCACAAAACTGGGTATTCAGTCATCCACCTAATGTGACAAATCTTTGTTTCATTCAGTGATGAT
The DNA here is from genome assembly GCF_044704955.1 of Pristiophorus japonicus. Lineage (NCBI taxonomy): Eukaryota > Metazoa > Chordata > Chondrichthyes > Pristiophoridae > Pristiophorus > Pristiophorus japonicus. Next base: position 10,998,151 of record NC_091986.1, read on the forward strand.
AAATTCAATTGCTCTCTCTGAAGCGACAATTTAATTTAATCTTGATCTGCAATTCTTTCACTTGGCATTGTGGACCTACATTTCTTTACTGGAATATCTTCTGGTCCTTATTCTTTTCTGAATAATTTACTGCGTAGTCGCTTGCATTCTTCAAACTATCTGGCTTTCCCTTTCTTTTTGCTGCAAGTGTGTGTGTGTGCCTCTCTTCCAAGTCTGTACGGCTGTCAGTTCTATTTATATCTCCAGCATCACTGTCACTATTAGAAAGGAGGATATTGGCAGCTTGCTGTGCTGCCAGACTTTGTTACTCTCATAGCTGGTCCAAGAAAGTCTTTTTTTGAATCGAGAGAAAAACACAGCAGAATAAAATAAAAGCTCTCTTCACATAATGTTGATCCTTGGGGTTCATATAAGTTCAAAATAGTATTATTATTTCAATTTAAAGTTTTCTTCCAATTTCTCACATGGTCATTTTTATCCTGAATCCCCAGTTAGTCAATTCATTGACTTTTTTAAAAATCTGAACAGGATCATATTAATGATTCTTCAGTGGAAAGGTAACCCAAAAGCTTAACCAAGCACAACAAATTAACACTCATTACAAAATATTCACAATAAATTACTTCACAGAAAAAAATAATAGCTGAAGTGATAAACATAGATGAGATATAACACATAATTCAGTACCTTACAATAAAATTAATATCTAAAAATTAGTGGATTTTCAGTGCTTTCGCCTGGTGTTAATGGGCAGTGAGTGGAGTTGGAGAATAACAGTCGCAAAATAGCCTTACCGCCTCGTTAACTCACGATCACACATCACCCCGTGTGCTCGCTGAGTTATATTGGTTCCCGGTTAAGCAACGCCTCGATTTCAAAATTTACAACCTTGTTTACAAATCTCTCCATGGCCTCGCCCCTCCCTATCTCTGTAATCTCCTCCAGCCCCACAACCCCAGAGATGTCTGCGCTCCTCTAATTCTGCCCTCTTGAGCATCACTGATTATAACTGCTCAACCATTGGTGGCTGTGCCTTCTGTTGCCTGGGCCGCAAGCTCTGGAACTCCCTCCCTAAACCTCTCCGCACACTCTACCTCTCTTTCCTCCTTTAATATGCTCCTTAAAACCTACCTCTTTGACCAAGCATTTGGTCATCTGCCATAATTTCTTCTTATGTGGCTCGGTGTCAAATTTATTTGCTTTGTCTTATCATCGTGATCATCATCATCATAGGCAGTCCCTCGGAATCAAGGAAGACTTACTTCCACTCCTGAAGTGAGTTCTTTGACGGCTGAACAGTCTAATACGAGAGCCACAGATTCTGTCACAGGTGGGACAGATAGTCATTGAGGGAAGGGGTGGTTGGGACTGGTTTGCCGCACGCTCTTTCCGCTTTCTGCGCTTGATTTCTGCATGCTCTCGGCGTTGAGACTTGAGGTGATCAGCGCCCTCTCGGATGCACTTCCTCCACTTAGGGCGGTCTTGGGCCAGGGATTTCCCAGGTGTCAGTGGGGATGTTGCGCTGTATCAGGGAGGCTTTGAGGGTGTCCTTGTAGCGTTTCCGCTGCCCACCTTTGGCTCGTTTGACATGAAGGAGCTCCGAGTAGAGCACTTGCTTTGTGAGTCACGTGTCTGGCATGCAGACAATGTGGTTGTTTAAAAAGCTGTTTAAAAAGGGGGCAGACAAAAGGCAGGTAACTATAGGCCGGTTAGTTTAACATCTGTAGTGAGGAAAATGCTTGAAACTATCATTAAAGAAGAAATAGCGGGACATCTAGAGAGGAATAGTGCAATCAAGCAGATGCAACATGGATTCATGAAGGGGAAATCATGTTTAACTAATTTACTGGAATTCTTTGAGGATATAACGAGCATGGTGGATAGAGGTGTACCGATGGATGTGGTGTATTTAGATTTCCAAAAGGCATTTGATAAGGTGCCACACAAAAGGTTACTGCAGAAGATAAAGGTACGCGGAGTCAGAGGAAATGTATTAGCATGGATCGAGAATTGGCAGGCTAACAGAAAGCAGAGAGTTGGAAATCGGTGGTTAGTGTGTGCCACAGGGATCGGTGCTGGGACCACAACTGTTTACAATATACATAGATGGCCTGGAAGAGGGGACAGAGTGTAGTGTAACAAAATTTGCAGATGACACAAAGATTAGTGGGAAAGCGGGTTGTGTAGAGGACACAGAGAGGCTGCAAAGAGATTTAGATAGGTGAAGTGAATGGGCTAAGGTTTGGCAGATGGAATACAATGTCAGAAAATGTGAGGTCATCCACCTTGGAAAAAAAAACAGTAAAAGGGAATATTATTTGAATGGGGAGAAATTACAACATGCTGCGGTGCAGAGGGACCTGGGGGTCCTTGTGCATGAAACTCTTTTGAGTTTACCTGAAAATAAACATAAACATTAAAACCATGCCACCCGCCTGGGTGACACAGCAGACATTTTCAAGGCCCCTTTTTTTTTTTTCCATTTTTTGGGTTTTTTTGGGGCGCTAAAATCAAATTTTTCCAGTGCCCCCTATAAAAGGGGAGGGGGACACTAAAAGCACCGGCAATGAAAACAAATTAAACTTTAAAACGTAAAATCAAATTAAAATTTGGTTGCCGGGCGTGATGATGCACTCCAGTCCCTCCGGTGCCCACCTCTCGCGGAAGGCCGTGAGCGTACCGGTGGACACCGCGTGCTCCATCTCCAAGGACACCCTGGACCGGATGTAAGAGCGGAAGAGAGGCAGGCAGTCAGGTTGAACGACCCCCTCGACCGCCCGCTGCCTGGACCGGCTGATGGCACCCTTGGCCGTGCCCAGGAGCAGTCCTATGAGGAGGCCTTCGGACCTACCCGCTCCCCTCCGCACAGGGTGCCCAAAGATCAGGAGAGTGGGACTGAAGTGCAGCCAGAATTTCAGGAGCAGCCCCTTCAAATAATGGAACAGGGGCTGCAACCTCGTGCACTCAATAAAAACATGGAACACGGACTCCTCCAGACCGCAGAAATTGCAGGCGGCCTGGGAGTCCGTGAACCGGCTTAAAAATTTGTTGCACGGCACTGCTCCGTGCACCACCCTCCAGGCCAAGTCCCCGATGAATAGTGGGAGGACCCCTGCGTAGAGTGCCCTCAATCGGGGACCCCCGCCTCCTCCGGACAGCAAGATGGTACGCCATGGCGTGTCCGGACGGCCGGCGAGGATGGCAAAGTTGAGGGTGTGCAGGAGCAGCCCGTACAGGAAACCCCTCCGCGCGGAACTGAAAGGCATGGAGGGGATTTCCCCGAGGCGGCTCAAGTTGTGAGGCGCCGGCCCCCGAGGGAGGTTCCGGGGTTTGGCGCCGATGAGGAATTCCGTCCGGACGGGGGTCAGTTCGGACGGGATCTCCCCACGTGCCTGAGCCTCCTCGATGTACCTAACGGAGTCAGGGCCCAGAGCTGTTTTTAGCGACTCGATGGCATCGGCCGCGTGGCGGACGTTGGCAGAATTTAGGCGCCGCGCCAGCGTGTCTGGCGCCATCCAGCCCGCTCCTCCGCCATCGAGCAGGTCCCTGACCCTGGTCACCTCACCAGCCACAGCCCTCTCTTCCGACCGCCACATAAAACCTCGGCCGTGGAGGTACGGATTCCCGAGCAGCGGTTCCTGCAGGACGGCCGCCACTCAAGCCGGCGGAGAGCTGCGCTTGGTGGAGACTTTGTTCCAGACCCTGATGAGTTCCCTGTAAAAGACAGGCAGCTCCCGGAGGGCGGTCCTGGCACCCCCCAAGTTCACAAACAGGAGCTGCGTGTCATAATTGAGGTCGCGCTGCTGGCGGAAGAAATACCTCGCCAGAGCACACCACCTAGGAGGGGGCTCGACGTAAAGGTATCTCTGCAGGGTCTGAAGACGGAAAGTCGCGTCCTTGTGCATGAATCCCAAAAAAGTTAGTTTGCAGGTGCAGCAGGTAATCAGGATGGCGAATGGAATGTTGGCCTTCATTGCAAGAGGGATGGAGGACAAAAGCAGGGAGGTCCTGCTGCAAACTGTATAGGGTATTAGTGAGGCCACACCTGGAGTACTGCGTGCAGTTTTGGTCACCTTACTTAAGGAAGGATATACTAGCTTTGGAGGGGGTACAGAGACGATTCACGAGGCTGATTCCGGAGATGAGAGGGTTACCTTATGATGATAGATTGAGCAGACTAGGTCTTTACTCGTTGGAGTTCAGAAGGATGAGGGGTGATCTTATACAAACATTTAAAATAATGAAAGGGATAGACAAGATAGAGGCAGAGAGGTTGTTTCCACTGGTCGGGGAGACTAGAACTAGGGGGCACAGACTCAAAATACAGGGGAGACAATTTAAAATCGAGTTGAGAAGGAATTTTTTCTCCCAGAGGGTTGTGAATCTGTGGAATTCTCTGCCCAAGGAAACAGTTGAGGCTAGCTCATTGAATGTATTCAAATCACAGATAGATAGATTTTTAACCAATAAGGGAATTAAGGGTTACGGGGAGCGGGCGGGTAAGTGGAGCTGAGTCCACGGCCAGATCAGCCATGATCTTGTTGAATGGCGGAGCAGGCTCGAGGGGCTAGATGGCCTACTCCTGTTCCTAATTCTTATGTTCTTATGCATGTTCTTATGTGGCCTGCCCAGCGGAGCTGATCACGTGTGGTCAGTGCTTCAATGCTGGGGATGTTGGCCTGAATGAGGACGCTGATGTTGTTGCGCCTGTCCTGTAGGGGGTGGTCTCGGGGGTCAGGTTCACTTCTGACCTTCTGAGCGTTTCGAATCGCTCCCACTACCTGGATTCTAGACTTTGTATTTATTTTGGGATGAGACAAAGTGCAAGAGACAATTGGTTTTGGTGCAAAGAACTTTGATTTTATTAAGGTCAAGAAAGTACAATTTCAATGCTTGCAATCACTAGAATAAAGAACACTTTATCACACGTTCAAAAGGGGTTACAGAAAATAATACACCTCCCACCTCCCAATGCCTAACTCTGTCTAGGTTGAACTCCAGGGCAAACAGGGATTATGCTCATCAATCATTTTATTATCACTTGCCGGTGGTTCGCGATTTCGGGGTTTGCTGGACTCTGTAGGTTCTGCTTGCCGTACCCCGAACGTCGTAGAAGACTTCTGACTACTTAATCTTCAGTTGTCCGCTGATGCGGTAGGGCGCGCGTTGGACTAATGGGGTGAGTACCCACTTTTCTTCCGTCAGCAGTAGGTTTTAAAGTTCTTTTAGGTAATGTTTCACCTGTTGGTAGCTAGGAACAGATTGTAGAGTGGAAACTTTCGAATCTTCGGTCTCTTCTTGAAGAGTTTTGTTCTTAGAATTTATCGATTGTGGTGCTTTCGCTGTTATGACGTTGGCTGTGGTCAGTTGCTGCCGCGGTGTCGATGTCTAAAGTTACTGGAACTGCTTTTCTCTGTCTTGATGGTGTTGTTCCTTCTTCTTCGGTAGCAGAGCAGTGTGGTCGGGTGTGTCGTTGAGGCTGAAGATGTTGATGTTCAGAAGAACTGCATAGAAGGCTGTGTAGCAAGCTCTCTGGAAGGCTCATTAAGGCTGCTGCGGTGGTCTTCTCTTTTTTTTACCCGTAAAACAGGGCCCCAGTTAGATTTTGGGAGCTGCTCTAATCTGCGCGCCAAATCAGCCCCAATTCTTTGTCTTAATTTTGGCGGGCTTGTTATCTCTTCGACATATTTTGGCGGGCTCGTTAATGGTAACCTGTCTCGGATGTGACGATCTGGCGAATTTCTTTCTCGATCGGAAAAATTAGTTTTGGTATTTGCGATGTCTGCCGAGGCCTGGGTTTTCCATGCGGGCTGGATGGGCCATTAACATTATGTATGCGCTGGATGTGTTTCCTGCTTAGACCTATGGCTGGATATCTCTGGGTCGATTGTTGCTATGTTAATGTCTCTCGGGGAGAAGGGTTTGGCAGTTTACACAATTCTCCACCCAATTTGTTCAGCTTCAATACCCCAGACGGTTTCAATACCCAAAGACTGCCTTCTTTGGATGCTAGTTGTCCCTTTGTTTTGCAGCCCTTTTCACACGGACCCAATCTGCCTTATAAAATCCCACATTTGGTTAAAACTCGTAGTTTATTCCATGTGCATTTTAGGATTCCAAACTTTCTGGCTGGTAGTTCCAAATCGAATTTCCTTTCCAATGAGTCCAAACACGGGGGGGGGGGCAGGGGGTGTTTACCATGAATTTTGCAATCTTACAGTCCTCCCAGGGGATTTGTAGGATCTTGTGGTGACATCATTGGCGATATTTCTCCAGCAACTTATAAGACGGCTGTGAAGCACCTTGGGATGTTTTACTAGGTTAAAGGCGCGATATAAATTATAGTTGTTTTTAAACGTAATGATGCGGCAGGCTCCATTTTGAAAGGGGCCTTTCAGCGAGTGTCCAAAACGCCTGCTTATTTCAGACAATAGGCCCCTTTTAATTTGTAAATCAGGATCCTAGTATGTAAATCGGACAACAATTGCCATTTTCGGGCAAAACCGGTTGGGAATGATCTGTACCCATAGAAACATAGAAACATAGAAAATAGGTGCAGAAGTAGGCCATTTGGCCCTTCTAGCCTGCACCGCCATTCAATGAGTTCATGGCTGAACATGCAACTTCAGTACCCACTTCCTGCTTTCTCGCCATACCCCTTGATCCCCCTAGTAGTAAGGACTTCATCTAACTCCTTTTTGAATATATTTAGTGAATTGGCCTCAACAACTTTCTGTGGTAGAGAATTCCACAGGTTCACCACTCTCTGTGTGAAGAAGTTTCTCCTCATCTCGGTCCTAAATGGCTTACCCTACCCCTTATCCTTAGACTGTGACCCCTGGTTCTGGACTTCCCCAACATTGGAAACATTCTTCCTGCATCTAACCTGTCTAAACCCGTCAGAATTTTAAACGTTTCAATGAGGTCCCCTCTCATTCTTCTGAACTCCAGTGAATACAAGCCCAGTTGATCCAGTCTTTCTTGATAGGTCAGTCCCGCCATCCCGGGAATCAGTCTGGTGAACCTTCGCTGCACTCCCTCAATAGCAAGAATGTCCTTCCTCAAGTTAGGAGACCAAAACTGTACACAATACTCCAGGTGTGGCCTCACCAAGGCCCTGTACAACTGTAGCAACACCTCCCTGCCCCTGTACTCAAATCCCCTTGCTATGAAGGCCAACATGCCATTTGCTTTCTTAACCGCCTGCTGTACCTGCATGCCAACCTTCAATGACTGATGTACTATGACACCTAGGTCTCGTTGCATCTCTCCTTTTCCTAATCTGTCACCATTCAGATAATAGCCTGTCTCTCTGTTTTTACCACCAAAGTGGATAACCTCACATTTATCCACATTATACTTCATCTGCCATGCATTTGCCCACTCTCCTAACCTATCCAAGACACTCTGCAGCCTCATAGCATCCTCCTCGCAGCTCACACTGCACCCAACTTAGTGTCATCCGCAAATTTGGAGATACTACATTTAATCCCCTCGTCTAAATCATTAACGTACAATGTAAACAGCTGGGGCCCCAGCACAGAACCTTGCGGTACCCCACTAGTCACTGCCTGCCATTCTGAAATGTACCCATTTACTCCTACTCTTTGCTTCCTGTCTGGCAACCAGTTCTCAATCCATGTCAGCACCCTACCCCCAATCCCATGTGCTTTAACTTTGCACATTAATCTCTTGTGTGGGACCTTGTCGAAAGCCTTCTGAAAGTCCAAATCTACCACATCAACTGGTTCCCTCTTGTCCATTCTACTGGAAACATACTCAAAAAATTCCAGATTTGTCAATCATGATTTCCCTTTCACAAATCCAAGCTGACTTGGACCTATCATGTCACCTCTTTCCAAATTCGCTGCCATGACATCCTTAATAATTGATTCCATCATTTTACCCACTACCGATGTCAGGCTGACCGGTCTATAATTCCCTGTTTTCTCTCTTCCTCCTTTTTTAAAAAGTGGGGTTACATTGGCTACCCTCCACTCAATAGGAACTGATCCAGAGTCAATGGAATGTTGGAAAATGACTGTCAATCCATCCGCTATTTCCAAGGCCACCTCCTTAAGTACTCTGGGATGCAGTCCATCAGGCCCTGGGGATTTATCGGCCTTCAATCCCATCAATTTCTCCAACACAATTTCCCGACTAATAAGGATTTCCCTCAGTTCCTCCTCCTTACTCGACCCTCTGACCCCTTTTATATCCGGACGGTTGTTTGTGTCCTCCTTAGTGAATACCGAACCAAAGTACTTGTTCAATTGGTCTGCCATTTCTTTGTTCCCCGTTATGACTTCCCCTGATTCTGACTGCAGGGGACCTACGTTTGTCTTTACTAACCTTTTTCTCTTTACATAGCTATAGAAACTTTTGCAATCCGTCTTAATGTTCCCTGCAAGCTTCTTCTCGTACTCCTTTTTCCCTGCCCTAATCAAACCCTTTGTCCTCCTCTGCTGAGTTCTAAATTTCTCCCAGTCCCCGGGTTCGTTGCTCTTTCTGGCCAATTTGTATGCCACTTCCTTGGCTTTAATGCTATCCCTGATTTCCCTTGATAGCCACGGTTGAGCCACCTTCCCTTTTTTATTTTTACGCCAGACAGGAATGTACAATTGTTGTAGTTCATCCATGCGGTCTCTAAATGTCTGCCATTGCCCATCCACAGTTAACCCCTTAAGTATCATTCGCCAATCTATCCTAGCCAATTCATGCCTCATACCTTCAAAGTTACCCTTCTTTAAGTTCTGGACCATGGTCTCTGAATTAACTGTTTCATTCTCCATCCTAATGCAGAATTCCACCATATTATGGTCACTCTTTCCCAAGGGGCCTCGCACAATGAGATTGTTAATTAATCCTCTCTCATTACACAACACCCAGTCTAAGATGGCCTCCCCCCTAGTTGGTTCCTCGACATATTGGTCGAGAAAACCATCCCTTACGCACTCCAGGAAATCCTCCTCCACCGTTTTGCTTCCAGTTTTGTTAGCCCAATCTATGTGCATATTAAAGTCACCCATTATAACTGCTGCACCTTTATTGCATGCACCCCTAATTTCCTGTTTGATGCCCTCCCCAACATCACTACTACTGTTTGGAGGTCTGTACACAACTCCCACTAACGATTTTTGCCCATTGGTGTTCTGCAGCTCCAACCATATAGATTCCACATCATCCAAGCTAATGTCTTTCCTAACTATTGCATTAATCTCCTCTTTAACCAGCAATGCTACCCCACCTCCTTTTCCTTTTATTCTATCCATCCTGAATGTTGAATAGCCCTGGATGTTGAGTTCCCAGCCCTGATCATCCTGGAGCCACGTCTCCCTAATCCCAATCGCATCATATTTGTTAACATCTATTTGCACAATTAATTCATCCAACTTATTACGGATACTCCTTGCATTAAGAGACAAAGCCTTCAGGCTTGTTTTTTTAACACCCTTTGTCCTTTTAGAATTTTGCTGTACAGTGGCCCTCCACTTTTCCTCATCTCCTTTCTATCTTTTGCTTTTGCCTCCTTTTTGTTTCCCTCTGTCTCCCTGCATGGGTTCCCATCCCCCTGCCATATTAGTTTAACTCCTCCCCAACAGCACTCGCCAACACTCCCCCTTGGACATTGGTTCCGGTCCTGCCCAGGTGCAGACCGTCCGGTTTGAACTGGTCCCTCCTCCCCCAGAACCGGTTCCAATGCCCCAGGAATTTTAATCCCTCCCTGCTGCAACGCTACTCAAGCCACGTATTCATCTGCGTTATCCTGCGATTCCTACTCTGACTAGCACGTGGCACTGGTAGCAATCCCGAGATTACTACTTTTGAGGTCCTACATTTTAATTTAGCTCCTAGCTCCTTAAATTCGTTTCGTAGGATCTCATCCCTTTTTTTACCTATGTCGTTGGTACCAATGTGCACCACAACAACTGGCTGTTCTCCCTCCCTTTTTAGAATGTCCTGCACCCGCTCCGAGACATCCTTGACCCTTGATTCACTGGAGTTCAGAAGAATGAGAGAGGACCTCATAGAAACGTTTAAAATTCTGACGGGTTTAGACAGGTTGGATGCAGGAAGAATGTTCTCAATGTTGGGGAAGTCCAGAACCAGGGGTCACAGTCTAAGGATAAGGGGTAAGCCATTTAGGACCGAGATGAGGAAAAACTTCTTCACCCAGAGAGTGGTGAACGCGTGGAATTCTCTACCACAGAAAGTAGTTGAGGCCAATTCACTAAATATATTCAAAAGGGAGTTAGATGAAGTCCTTACTACTAGGGGGATCAAGGGGTATGGCGAGAAAGCAGGAAGGGGGTACTGAAATTGCATGTTCAGCCATGAACTCATTGAATGGTGGTGCAGGCTAGAAGGCCGAATGGCCTACTCCTGCACCTATTTTCTATGTTTCTATGTTTCTATGTTTGCACCAGGGAGGCAACATACCATCCTGGAGTCTTGGTTGCGGCCGCAGAAACGCCTATCTATTCCCCTTACAATTGAATCCCCTATCACTATCGCTCTCCCACACTTTTTCCTGCCCTCCTGTGCAACAGAGCCAGCCATGGTGCCATGAACATGGCTGCTGCTGCCCTCCCCTGATGAGTCATCCCCCTCAACAGCACTCAAAGCAGTGTATCTGTTTTGCAGGGGGATGACCACAGGGGACCCCTGCACTACCTTCCTTGCACTACTCTTCTTGCTGGTCTTCCATTCCCTAGTTGGCTGTGGACCCTTCTCCTGCGGTAAGACCAACTCGCTACACATGCTACTCACGTCGTTCTCAGCATCGTGGATGCTCCAGAGTGAATCCACCCTCAGCTACAATTCCGCAACGCGGTCCGTCAGGAGCTGGAGGCGGATACACTTCCCGCAGATGTAGTCGTCAGGGACATTGGAAGCGTCCCTGAGTTCCCACATGGTACAGGAGGAGCATATCAAGTGACCGAGCTCTCCTGCCTTGACTTAACCCTTAGATACACTTAAATTGGCAACAACAATGTTAAAAGTTACTGACTTATAGAAGAGAAAAAAGAAAAACTACTCACCAATCCAGCCAATCACTTACCCCCTTGGCTGTGACGTCACCTGTCTGTTTCTTTCTACTTTTTTTCCTTCTCCCTGTAGCTGCACCAGCAGGGCCTTTCGCCGACCCCGGACTTGCGCTGCTCAGAGCTCCCGCCTCCTCGACTCACTGCTCGAACTGCCTGACTCCCGCTGGCCTTTATAGGCCTCTCGCCGACCCCGGACTTGCGCTGCTCCGAGCTCCCGCCTCCTCGACTCACTGCTCGAACTGCCTGACTCCCGCTGGCCTTTATAGGCCTCTCGCCGACTCCGGACTCGCGCTGCTCCGAGCTCTCGCCTCCTCGACTGACTGCTCACTCTGACCAATTCCATGGGCAGTGGAACTGAAGAGCCCCACCACAGGTAAAATGTTGAATTATCTCTGTGGGCCCAGGAGGTGCAGAGGTGCTCGCCTGCGATTCACAAGGATAATCTCGGCTGCTGCCGCTCGGTGGTGGGGGTATTCTACCCTCCACAATCGCGACTTCTCCCACAGCTTACCACGCTCGCGGTACCTCTGGTCCGAGTTTAACGGTTTCAGTCCAGCAAAGCTGCATCGGGACGGACGCCTGTTGTGCGGACGGCAACGTGGCCGCCAGATTTCAGCGAGGCCGGAGCCTCGGAATATCGAGTGACTCATCGCTGCCAGAATGGGCAGCTCATCCATGAGGCTCTGCCAGATGGCTGGCCAGAGGTAAATCCCAAGGCTGTGCAAATGGACGGGCCCAGGAAAACCGCAGGAACCTCTTCCCCTCACAGTCACAGCTGCCTCAGGTACATTGCCCTTGTTGGACAACCAGCGGGGGTCGTTCAGCCCGACTGCCTGCCTCTCTTCTGCGGTTACGTTCGAGCCAGTGTGTCCCTGGAGTTGGAGCACACTGTGTCCACCGGTACGCTCGCGGCCTTCCGCAAGAGGTGGACACCGGAGGGACTGGAGTGCATCATCACCCCCGGCAACCAAATTTTAATTTGAGTTAAGTTTTTAGTTCAAGTTTAAATTGTTTATTTGTGGGTTCCAGTGCCCTTACCAAAAGGGGGCATTTGATTTCCGTTTCTTCGGAAATAGTTATTGGACACCCAGTGTCGATATCGAGAGGAAATTCGGCCTCATAAAAGAGTTAAAATAGATCATATGGAAGCAGAGATTCTTCTGTGTAACATTTTCGGAAATGAGTTAATAACGTTGGGTGAAATCCTTTTCTTCACTATTTTAACAAAATCAATCATCTGTTGTTTCGCGCATTAACTAATTTAAAAAATATCGCTCAGGAAAATGTCGATGCTTCATTTAAATGCTGAAATGTTCAACCGCTTTGATTAAATACTTACTTTCTGTGTCCAGAGTCTTTCCGGGCAAAATTCAGTTGCGCCCCGTTTGGGGCGGTAACTTTTAACTTTTAGAAAATGTAGCGACCGGTGAAATTCCTTGCCAAACTGTGGGAAATTGGGCATTTGCGCCCCAGGAGTGAAGGCGGGGATGGGGTTGGTAAATGAGACGTGAATGGCCTCAGCTGAGTGCTGTGGGGACGCTATTGACAGGGGGTTACCCAATTTCAGCTGAGTCACATTCAGCAATCAGCCTTCGATCCTTGACTCCAGCTCGATCTGGCTCTGAAAGGGGAGGTCATTTCAACCTGCTGCTGCTCATTTTTCAGCATTGCTGCACTTGATCTGTGCATCTCGGGAACTCAGAGACCTTTTGTGCAATGACTGCTGTGAGTCCCCCTTCAAGGGAGAGAGCCACCCGGTTTAACGAGGCAACATTGGTGGGGGCAGTGGAGAGAAGGAGGGAGTCGCTGTTCCCTCCATTGGGATAGAAGCCATCGCCATGGGTTTTCAGGGCCTTGCGGCCAGACGTGGCACAGGAGTTGTCGGGCGCAAGGTGAAAGTTGCTTTAGCACTCTGACGGTCTGCTCCATGATGTTCCTGGTGGCGGCATGGCTCTCATTGTACGAGTGCTGGGCAGGAGTGTTGGGGTTGCGGAGGGGAGTCATGAGCCCGGTGGCTAGCCGATAGCCTTTGTCTCAGAGCAGCTACCCGCGAGTATGTTGTGGTGGCTGGAAGAGAGCTGGCACACCGGTCTGGCGCAGGATGAAGGCATCGTGGCTGCTGTCAGGGTAGCGGGCATTGACGGTGAGGATTTGGCGTGTGTGGTCCCACACCGACTGCACATTCAATGAGTGGTAGCCTTTGCAGTTACGGAAGACCTCTGTATTGTGATGCGGTGCCCACAAAGTGGCGTGGGTGTACTCGATTGTGCCCTGCACTGTGGGGAATCCCGCTATCCTGGCAAAGCCACATACACACTCTTCCTGCTTCTTGCTGCTCATGGGGAAGGAGATGTAGGCCCTCCTCTTTCTGTACAGAGCATCTGTGACCTCGCGGATACAGCGATGGACGGCAAGCTGCGAGATATTGAAGATTTCTCCTGTTGTCCACGAGAAAATCCACTGGCGTAGAAATTGAGCCCGATGATGACCTTGACTGCCACCGTGAGAGCTGTCCTTATCCTGGTCTGAGGCTCCAGGTCTGGTTGCAGCAGATAACACAGCTCTGTGACCACGTCCTTGCTGAAGCGCAGCCTTCGCACACACATTTCCTCTGTTCCTCGGTGATATTGATGTAGGAGAGCTGCTGCTGGAATAGCAGCGGAGGGTAATGTCTCCTGTTGACAGCCCTTTTTGCCCTCCTCCCTGTGGCCTCATTTTGCTGCCTTTCTCCCTCTCCCTCTCCCTCTCCCTCTCCCTGTTCCTCTCCCTGTCCCTCTCCATATCTCTCTCACTCCCCCTCTCCCTCTCCCTGTCTCCCTCTCCCTCTCCCTCTCCCTCTCCCCCTCTCCCTGTCTCTCTCTCTCTCCCTCTCCTTCTCTCTCCCTCTCCCTCCCTCCCCCTGCCCCTGTATCTCTCCCTCTCTCTCTCCCTCCCTCCCCCTCCCACTCTCTCTCTCCCTGTTCCTCTCCCTGTCCCTCTCCCTATCTCTCTCACTCCCCCTCTCCCTCTCCCTCTCCCTCTCCCTCTCTCCCTCTCCGTCTCCCTCTCCCTCTCTCTCCCTCTCCGTCTTCCTCTCCCTCTCTCTCCCTCTCCGTCTCCCTCTCCCTCTCCCTCTCCTTCTCTCTCCCTCTCCCTCTCCCTCCCTCCCCCTGCCCCTGTATCTCTCCCTCTCTCTCTCCCTCCCCCTCCCACTCTCTCTCTCCCTGTCCCTCCCCCTCTCCCTCTCCCTCTCCCTGCCCCTGCCCCTGTCCCTCTCCCTCTCCCTCTCCCTCTCCCTCTCCCTCTCCCTCCCAGTCCCTCTCCCTGTCCTGCTCCCTACAAGTCACTATATTTCTCTCTCGCTTTCTCTCTGCCTAAGCAACCACCGACGGTGATATTGGAGCAGGAGGTCAAGTGCCAACACAGCCCCCATGAAACGATATAAATTTCAAATATATCTTCAATGAAAGAAAGCAATTGTTAGGAGACAAAACTGTCCTTGAATTGAAAATTGCTGCAATCTGTCCACCAGCCACACTGTCAATGTGTTCGCAAGCTGCACAGAGCAATGGCCAACAAACTGTTTGCAAAGATGGTGCCTTTAAATAGCATTCCTCCAGCCGACTCCCAACTGCAATTCGACAGGCGGAGCTGTCGTCAGCGCAAGGCCATAAGTGAGGGGGCGCAGCTGAATTTATCTTCTGGGGCCGTAATGGGGCGTTGCGCATGGTGATTATGTTATCGTCATGTGCAGCTGAGAGGGGCGCTACCTCTTGGCACCTCCGCAAAACCCCTGCCCAATTTCGGAGGGGGGCAGGGGCACTGTTCTCGTTGCGTCGGGATTAAAAACCATTTGCCGGAGGCGCTGACGGCAGGAGCCCAATTTGGGCCCCTTTATATCTCTCCACTATGTCAGCTCTTCATTCCAAATTCAATTCAATTCACAATTTGAAAGCTTATAGCAGGAAGATGCCTCCTGTTCAAAATGAAAGTCTGGAGGTTACAGTGACCGGTATCATATAAATGCTTAACACACTTATATCAAATTACTCAAATTGCTATTTTAACAGAGAATGTTAACCCGATCACTTGAAATGGATTACACTGCCATGAAAATGGGGGAAAGGGACATTTGACATGAATACATTAAGCATTTGTAATGACTTGCCAGTGGACTATAAATTTTGGGATTTTTTTTTCATATGTGGTACACATTGGTCCTGTCAATCGTCTAGAACTTGATTTCATGCTAAAGAAGAAGTAAAGAAAAACTTGCATTTATATAGCGCCTTTCACGACTACCAGGCATCTCAAAGCACTTTACAGTGAAGGAAGTACTTTTGGAGTGTAGTCACTGTTATAATGTATGAAACGTGGCAGCCAATTTGCGCACAAGCAAGCTCCCACAAACAGCAATGTGATAATGACCATACAAGCTGTTTTTGTGATGTTGATTGAGGATAAATATTGACCCCAAGACACTGGGGATAACTCCCCTGCTCTTTTTCGAAATAGTGCCATGGGATCTTTTATGTCCACTTGAGAGAGCAGACGGGGCCTCAGTTTAACGTCTCACCCGAAAGATGGCACCTCCGACAGTGCAGCACTCCCTCAGCACTACACTGGAGTGTCAGGCTAAATTTTTTAAGGGAGCTAGTGCACTATATTAAGAGATACTTTGATTTTTATGCAATAATATTACAAATCCTTACATTCCATTGTGGCCTTTGAGAGGATTATGGGAATGGGATATTGATCTAGTAGTTTAATTAGATGCGTGGCACTAAGCACAATTGTCAATACACATTCATTCTGCATGTCACGTCATTTCCATAATGTATCAAACACTGTAAATACTTATTACACATACAAAAATCTGTCTTTGCACAATACAATTCTGAAATGTATTCCTGAGAATTTTGGCCATGTTAAAGCTCAGTTTAGATGTTTGTGTGGTATGATTCTGCTCGATAATAATTTACTTAATTTGATCATTATCGATAAATGTTTTCAACTGAATTAAATGCATATCGGGAAATGTAGCTTGATATTAATATTGCTAAAAATAAAAGGCTGGAAATCTTCAGTCCTTTCAGCGTAACTCCAGTGGGAGTACAGAAGAAGGTCACAAACTAGGCCAGACTCTAGACATGTCAGGTTTCGGCCTTATCATAAGGATTCCTTTGGCCTTTGTTTCAGTGAAGTCCCTGCCTATCCCAAACAAGGCCTCTGATATGAAGGAGGCAAGTAGTCCCTAGGCTGGAGTTCCCACAACCCCAGCCTCTTCGAGGCCAAATGCATCTTCGGAGTCCGGTGTGTCAGGAAAGTAAAGTGGAGTGCAGCATCTTCCATGACAATATGGTGATTACCATGGGGTCCAGGCTCAGGACTAAGGCCTGGACTGCCAAAGAGGATTTGTAATTTCTTTGAACAAAAAAGATACATAAGAAGTAGGAGCAGGACTCGGCCATTTGGGCCCTCGAGCCTGCTCCCCCATTCAATAAGATCGTGACTGCTCTGATTTTGGCCTCAACACTTTCCTGACCACTCCCCATAATCCTTGTCTTCCTTATCATTCAAAAATCGGTCTATCGCCACCTTAAATGCAGCTGCTTTTCAAAAGTTTCCTTCCGTCGGATGGGTACTTGGCACTTTTGCCTTCGGCCCAGGCAATAATAATGGTCTTTGTGGCCTCCTGTGGTAGACAGGTGCGTGAGATTTACCTCTCGTGGCACAGGCACCCGCTGTATGTATTTAAGTTGCATGTTCCCCACCCCTACCCCACTCCCCTGCATCCTCTGTTGATCAGCACAAACCCAGCGTAAATGCCAGGATTGCTGGCACAAGCATTTTTATCATAATCTATTTGCACGAAGTGGTGGTAAAATGAGTGACACTCAGTAAATAGGGTCCTTCCCCGTCACTAAGTTATCCATGAAAATCAGATCATATTGTTGGTAAAACATATTGTACTGAACAAAAGATTCTATTGACATTCTGCAACACAGAAGTGTACCGTTTTAATTGAAGTTAGAAGAAAGCTGTTGCTGACCTGACAAAACTTTGCAATTGCCTTACTCTTCTGGGAGACTTAAGTTCAAGAGGTCCCGAAGAAAGGAGATGAAGGCCTTGAAGGGACAACCATTAAGGGTCAGAAATGAATTGGGTTCAAACCATGTCACCTTGGGCTTTTAGCTCAAAGAATTTTTTAGCACAAAAACGCAGTGGAATCAGTAACTGTTTTGACAGTAATGAATTGAAAAAAAAATCAGCTGAAAGCAAATGTCATGTAAGTGCACCAGTAAGATGTATTAGAAGCATAGACAGAGTCACATCGTCATGAAAATATGGAATAATTCAGTGTTGTGGCTAACCCACAGCCAACCTCGAAGTATTACGCTTTCTCACCAAATGCAAGTTCAAAAAATATTCCTTTCTACTCTATCAATTCCGTCATCTCAATTTATCAACACTCAAAATCTAGTCAAAATAAATTCCTTATATAATTTATGGTAACGTGTTATTGTGCATTTTTCATGATGTTTAAGTACTGAACGTGTGAAATTATTATGGGGGAAAATTGTGGTTGTAAGCTTTGTTTTTTTATTGGTGGTCCCGGAGGAATGTAGGATTGTGGTCGGAGGCCTAGTTTCACAGTCCAATATACGGGAACATGTCTTCCAGGTGTTCATACCCTGGGATCACTTGGGCCTGGACCATCAATCACTCTCTAGTATTCTCATTGATAATAATGGGAACTTTGTACAGAAAACAAGAAACACAACACAATAAATCGAAAAAAAACACCTCACATATTTAAAATTAATTGAAATTGAATGTAATTAAATGTATTTAAAAAATCATTTTTTTAATAT
Source organism: Pristiophorus japonicus (assembly GCF_044704955.1). Taxonomy (NCBI): domain Eukaryota; kingdom Metazoa; phylum Chordata; class Chondrichthyes; family Pristiophoridae; genus Pristiophorus; species Pristiophorus japonicus. The sequence goes on from NC_091986.1 coordinate 11,016,053, forward strand.
GTTTTAATTGGGTTAAAAATAAAATTACCTTAATGGACAGGGTTTAAAATATAAAAATGAGTGATTAAATTTAATTTTTCTATGTTTTAAAACTCTTATGCTGGTAAAATTAGGCCCTACACCTGCGGCGTAAGAGTTTGAAGGACATTCGCTGGGCAGGAGCCCAATCTCTCCCGCGCATGTCCTTCCTGCGGGGATGCATTGGAACTGACAAAAGACGTTTTGACAGATCGGAAAAGCCAGTTCTGGGTGCATGCGCATCGCGCGTCGAGAACAGTATTCGCGAGGCCTCGCCGGGTGCGTGCGCACATCGTACACACCCAGAGAGGCGGCAATTCTCGGCCCAGTATCAATTACAATGGATAAACGTTTGACTTCACGTCATGAGATTTATAGTAAAATTTATGGTATCCTGGTACTGTACACTATTGAAAAATAAAACTCATAAGGCCCTTATTTAAACATGCTCAGAGAATAATTTAAATAGTACAAGGTCACAAGCCAGTAAAACATAGATTAAAGTATCACACAAATGTCATGATTCGAAAATAAAATAATTTAACAGCTAATCACTTTAATCCTCAATGCAGCTGTATAATAACTGATTAAAATATTCTCATTCTTCTCAAGGGATTTTATATTATCTGGAAGATGAACATGCTGAATTTTACATCTCGTGAAGAATTGGATAAGGAGAATTAGCTTCTCCCTCACCCCTATCCTGTTGCCTCCATCTGCTCTCCTAACTCTTTCCATTTCCCCTCACCACACTCGCCTGACTTCCCATTGCCCCACATTGATAAAGCAACCCTATTAATGTATCTATTATTATCATTATCATAGGCAGTTCCTCAGACTCGAAGAAGACTTGCTTCCCCTCTTAAAATGAGTCCTTAGGTGGCTGAATAATCCAATACGAGAACCATAGTCTCTGTCACAGGTGGGACAGACAGTGGTTGAGGAAAGGGGAGGGTGGGACTGGTTTGCCGCACGCTCCTTCCGCTGCCTGCGCTTGATTTCTGCATGCTCTCGGCGATGAGACGCGAGGTGCTCAGCACCCTCCCGGATGCACTTCCTGCACTTGGGCGATCTTTGGCCAGGGATTCCCAGGTGTCAGTGGGGATGTTGCACTTTATCAGGGAGGCTTTGAGGGTGTCCCTGTAACGTTTCCGCTGCCCACCTTTGACTCGTTTGCCGTGAAGGAGTTCCTAGTAGAGCGCTTGCTTTGGGAGTCTCGTGTCTGGCATGCGAACAATGTGACCTGCCCAGCGGAGCTGATCACGTGTGGTCCGTGCTTCAATTAACTATTCGTAGCTAAACAACTGAATGCCTCTATTGCACCCAGAATCCTAATTCTCCTTATCCCTCATATGATGTCCTCTTCTATCGGTTCTATGCACCTGTATCTCCGCAGGTCGGGACCCAGGTACAGCAGAGGAGGGGGAAGGCCGTGGCGGTCTTGCGACGAGTGATTGGGGTGGAGGAGTGATGAAGGATCGTGACTGAGATTTGGTGGGTGATCGTAACGGAGGTTCAGCGAATGTTTCGTGCGGAGGTGCGGCGGGAGATCGTGGCCGTGGTACGACGAGTGTTTTTGTGGCGGAGGAGCAGTCAGGGATCGTGGCGGAGGTGTGGCGAATAAGGGTATGGGGCCCAGAAGAGCCGAGGGCCCAGGGTCAGCACGAGCCCGCCCACACTGTGATATGTGTGCGCACTAGGTCCGTGCACCAGAACTGGTCTCCAGTCATCCTGGTTAAGTCTTGCCACTGGATAAAGACCTAGTTCTGTCAAGCCCGTGTGGTGGCTGGTGTGCAATGGTCACCACACGTTAAAAAAATCCACGCACAGGCATCTTCCACCCCTGAGGTCAGGACTGGAACATCGTGTGGTTCATTGAAACATCTGTGAATTCATGTGGAAGCAAGTCATCCTCGTTCAAGGGACCGCCTATGATGATGATTATAGAAACATAGAAAATAGGTGCACGAGTAGGCCGTTCGGCCCTTCGAGCCTACTCCACCATTCAATATGATCATGGCTGATCATGCAACTTCAGTAATCCATTCCTGCTTTCTCTCCATACCCTGTGATCCCATTAACTGTAAGGGTCACATCTAACTCCCTTTCGAATATATCTAATGAACTTGCCTCACAACTTTCTGTGGTAGAGAATTTCACAGGTTCACAATTCTCTGAGTGAAGAAATTTCTCCATAACTCGGTCCTAAATGGCTTACCCCTTATCCTTAGACTGTGACCTCTGGTTCTGGACTTCCCCAACATCGGGAACATTCTTCCTGCATCTAACCTGTCCAATCCCGTCAGAATTTTATATGTTTCTATGAGATCACCTCTCACTCTTCTAAATTCTAGTGAATTCAAGCCTAGTCGATCCAGTCTTTCTTCATATGTCAGTCCTGCCATCCCAGGAATCAGTCTGGTGAACCTTCACTGCACTCCTCAATAGCAAGAATGCCCTTCCTCAGATTAGGAGACCAAAACTGTACACAATATTCAATATGTGGCCTCACCAAGGCTCTGTAAAACTGCAGTAAGACCTTCCTGCTCCTATGCACAAATCCTTTCGCTATGAAGGCCAACATGCCATTTGCCTTCTTCACCGCCTGCTGTACCAGCATGCCAGCTTTCAATACACCACATCCACTGGTTCTCCCTTGTCTACTCTACTAGTTACATCCTCAAAAAGTTCTAGAAGATTTGTCAAGCATGATTTTCCTTTCATAAATCCATGCTGACTTGGACCAATCCTGTCACTACTTTCTAAATGCGCTGCTATTATATCTTTAATAATTGATTCCAACATTTTTCGCACTACCGATGTCAAGCTAAACCGGTCTATAATTCCCTGTTTTCTCTCTCCCTCCTTTTTTAAAAAGTGGGGTTACATTACCTACCCTCCAATCCATAGGAACTGATCCAGAGTCTATGGAATGTTGGAAAATGACCACCAATGCATCCCCTATTTCGAGGACCACTTCCTTAAGTACTCTGGGATGCAGGCTATCAGGCCCTGGGGATTTATCGGCCTTCAGTTCCATCAATTTCCCTTACACCATTTCCTGACTAATAAGAATTTCCTTCAGTTCCCCCTTCTCGCCAGACCCTCGGTCCCCTAGTATTTCCGGAAGGTTATTTGTGTCTTCCTTTGTGAAGACAGAACCAAAGTATTTATTCAATTGGTCGGCCATTTCCTTATTCCCCATTATGAATTCACCTGATTCTGACTGCAAGGGACCTACATTAGTCTTCACTAATCTATGACTATGATGCACCTGTTTGCCCCATTCTACAGTTTTAGCACCTTTCTACATTCAGCACCCTGACCCAGCCTACCCCCTACAGTGGCATGAAAGGAAACCCTTAGACCTAATGCCTCCTAAAAACCCTTGCTCTTTCACTCCTCACACCACTCTTACTCTCTGACCCATCATATTCCCCATATGCTCCTCATTCCATTGACCGCTGCTTGACCAACCCTGTCCTCACAGCAACCTGAGGGGAATGCCTCCTCTCTCCTTTGCCCAGCTACACTCAGTTCCGCTCTGTGACTCACTCTATTCCTCAAAAAGCTAGTGGCCTTCAAGTTTAACTGCAAAAAAATACAATCCTGATTTAAAATGTCAGCGGCAGCCCTTTATGAGCTGCTGGTTGGCCCAACCTTAGGATCGGCAGTCAACCAACAACAAGATTTCACACACATTTTTGATGTGCAGCAAGCCCATTGAAATGAGGGAAAATGACCCAAGTCAGAAATCCATCCAGCCCACCCTTGCCAGGCAGACGTTGTTGTCTCTTTTAGGTATTATGAAGTAACAATGTATATTTGATGTTGTCAAATGTATTTATGTATTTATGTCTTAGTTATCCATTTTTCAAGAGTTTGTGGACAATTATAGTACCTGTCGATATGTGCTATAAGATGTATTTCACATAACTAAAAGAGCTAAACAAGCCATTACTATTCACTTCATCTATCATTGCAAAACATTGCACTTTCCGTACCTGCTCTCCATATTTGGTATAATTCCTCTAAACTTTGACTAATGATTAATATTTCTGTAATTGATCTATAACTGTTTTTTAATGTTATTTTCTTGATATTTAATGACCACAATGCTAAAGGAAAGAGCCTTTCTCATGGTCCTGAGAAAGTCTCTCACATCTTGAGCTCCCAGATCAATAATTCTATTTTGAAATTTCTACAATCTACATTTATGTGTGTCTAATATCTCTAGTTTGTCTTCAAAACAGGTTCCAATTTTATTTTTCTCAAGAAGACAGATTGCACGCTTATACAATTGTCAAAAAGTAGATTGGCTGTAGAGCAGAGCCTCTGTAGAATATGGCCCCAATATTTACGGGAAGGTTGGGAGGGAACGCAGGCACCCTTAGCAGTTGGGAAACCCATTTGTATGGGGAAAATGGAGGTCCTGATCAATTTAACAGCAGAACCACGGTTCAAATGTTATTTCTCCTTTTCCCGGCCGGCAGCCAGCCAGATTTAGAAACTGGTGGGCTGTCAGATGGGAAGGCCTGTGGTGAAGAAGGAAGCCAGGGAGGGGGATGATATAGCCAGGGAGAGGATTGTGGGGAGAAAGAGATTGGTGGGGGGGGTAGGCTGTAGAGATTGCGGGCTGGTATGGGATTGCCCGGGGTGGGCGGAAGTACTGATCGTGGTGGCGGTGGGGGGGATTGGCGGGGGCAGGGGGGGGGGTGTATGACTGAAGATCGGATTTCGGCGAGGGGGTTGCTGATCACTGCAGGTGAGTTTGTGGGGTTGCGGGGGAGATTGGACTCCTGCCCGTCCTGGTGCACTAGTAATGCTGACAAACCACTTACCTGCACGATCGGGCAGGACTTACCTCCCTACAACTGTTGGATTTACCCTAACCCTGGGATACCCGGCCAGCAACTGCTGAAATCTGAGCCACTCAGCCCCATTGAAATATTACAATTCCTGACCCGCCTCTTGAGACGAGATTACTTGTCCGACCACCAACCCGCCCTGGTTAAACCAGAAGTAAGCGCGTTCATGGCGGATTGGGGTTCGGTTTCCCTTTTTAAGAATTTAATTTCCCCCGTCCCTCTCGAGGGGTTAAAATTCCACCCCATTATCTTTGAGTGCTAACCATCAAAAAGCTTATAGCACATGTTCAGCTAATAATCTATACAATTACTTTGTATGTTAATATGCATTTAAAACAGTGCTGGTTCATCCTATAGTGTGGTACATCAGCCTTGGACAAAGTGAACCATTTTTCATACCTTGGGAGCCTACTGTCAGCAAGGGCAGACATCGATGACGAGGTCTAATGTTGCCTCCAGTGCACCAGCGCAGCCTTTGGTTGCCTGAGGAGAGTGTTTGAAGATCAGGCACCAAGCTTATGGTCTACAGGGCTGTAGTGATACCCGCCCTCCTGTGTGGCCCAGAGACGTGGACCATATTCAGTAGACACCTCAAATCGCTGGAGAAATACCACCAACGATGTCTCTGCAAGATCCTGCAAAATCCCTGGGAGGATAGACGCACCAACATCAGTGTTCTCTGTCAGGCCAACATCCCCGGCATCGAAGCACTGACCATAGCCGACCAGCTCCATTGGACGGGCCACATTGTCCACATGCACGACACGAGAGTCCCAAAGCAAGCGCTGTACTCGGAACTCCTACACAGCAGGTGATCCCAGGTGGGCAGAGGAAACGTTTCAAGGACACCCTCAAAGCCTCCCTGATAAAATGCAACATCCCCACCGACACCTGGGAGTCCCTGGCCAATGACCACCCAAAGTGGAGGAAGAGCATCTGGGAGGGCGCTGAGCACCTCGAGTCTCGTCGCCGAGAGCATGCAGAAAACAAGCGCAGACAGCAGAAGGAGCGTGCGGCAAACCAGACTCCCCACCCACCCTTTCCCTCAACCACTGTCTGTCCCACCTGTGACAGAAACTGTAATTCCCGCATTGGACTGTTCAGTCACCTGAGAACTCACTTTTAGAGTGGAACCAATTCTTCCTCGATTTCGAGGGACTGCCTATGATGATGATGGTACATCAGACACTACTTTTCTCATTTGAATTAAAGAGCAAAAACTTTGTTTTCTTCGATCCCTCAAATTAAATGTTGTTGGCAGAAAGCAGCCTTATGATCTTGTCTTTATGCAGGCTTCAGCTTATTATATTCTTCCTCCTTTTGAGTGCTGTCGTGCCTAGCAACAATCTCAGTTCCCCTGAGCCTTTGATTTGATAAGAATCAATCACATCCCCCTCCGCTAGCTTAACTGAACATTAGGTTGAGCAGAAGCAACAACTATACAATTTTGTGGGGGAAATAAAACCCAAATCTGAAAAGATCTGGATACAGTCGTCTGGAATCCAGAACAAAATTATTTCAATTTACAATTTACCAGATAGTAAGAGTGTAATTGTGAGTGTCAGCTGTGGCTCAGTGGGCAGCACTCTCACCTCTGAGTCAGAAGGTTGTGGGTTCAAGTCCCACTCCAGGGACTGGAGCTCAAACAAATCTAGGCTGACACTCCCAGTGCAGTGCCGAGGGAGTGCTGCACTGTTGGAGATGCAGTCTTTCAGCTGAGACGTTAAACCGAGGCTCTGTCTGCTCATTCAATGGAGGTAAAAGATCCCATGGCACTATATTGAAGAAGAGTAGGGGAGTTATCCCTGGTGTCTTGTTCAATATTCATCCCTCAATCAACATAACAAAAACAGATTATCTGTTCATTATCATATTGCTGTTTGTGGGAGCTTGCTGTGTGCAAATTGGCTGCCACGTTTCCCACATTATCAACATCATAGGCAGTCCCTCGTATCGAGGATGACTTGCTTCCCCGCCAAAAAGCGATGAGTTCACAGGTGTTTCAATGAAGGACCTGATATTCCAGATCCCGAACTACATGTTGAAGGGTGGAAGATGCCTGTGGGTGGATTTTTTTAACATGGGGTGGCCGTTGCACACCAGCCACCACACGGGCTTGACAGAGCTCGGTCTTGGTCCAGTGGCAAGGATTACCCAAGACGACTGGAGACCTGCTCTGCTGCACGGACCCAGTGCGCACACATATCGCACAGTGTGGGCTGGGCCCGTACTGCCCCTGGGCCCTCGGCTCTGCTGGGCCCCGAACTCAAGCCTCTCCTGGGCCCCGATCACATGGTTCCACGATCACTCGACGCTTCTTCAACCCAACCTCACCGCTCCTGTTGTACCGGCCCACGCTCCAATCATCAACCTGGACCTTGGTGACGTCCCTCTTCACAGCCATTGCTCTCCAGCATGCACTGTACCTTGATGCAGCATGTACCTTTGAAGGTCCCAACCTGCTGATGGTCCTTGCAGCTTGGGGTCGCCACACCGGATGTTTCCCACATTACAACAGTAACTACATTCCAAAAGTACTTCATTGGCTGTAAAGCACTTTGAGACATCCGGTGGTAGAAACATAGAAACATAGAAAAATAGGTGCAGGAGTAGGCCATTCGGCCCTTCTAGCCTGCACTGCCATTTAATGAGTTCATGGCTGAACGTGCAACTTCAGTACCCCATTCCTGCTTTCTCTCCATACCCCTTGATCGCCCTAGTAGTAAGGACTTCATCTAACTCCATTTTGAATATATTTAGTGAATTGGCCTCAACTACTTTCTGTGGCAGAGAATTCCACAGGTTCACCACTCTCTGGGTGAGGAAGTTTCTCCTCATTTCAGTCCTAAATGGCTTACCCCTTATCCTTAGACTGTGACCCCTGGTTCTGGACTTCTCCAACATTGGAACATTCTTCCTGCATCTAACCTGTCTAAACCCGTCAGAATTTTAAACGTTTCTATGAGGTCCCCTCTCATTCTTCTGAACTCCAGTGAATACAAGCCCAGTTGATCCAGTCTTTCTTGACAGGTCAGTCCCACCATCCCGGGAATCAGTCTGGTGAACCTTCGCTGCACTCCCTCAATAGCAAGAATGTCCTTCCTCAAGTTAGGAGACCAAAACTGTACACAATACTCCAGGTTTGGCCTCACCAAGGCCCTGTACAACTGTAGCAACACCTCCCTGCCCCTGTACTCAAATCCCCTCGCTATGAAGGCCAACATGCCATTTGCTTTCTTAACCGCCTGCTGTACCGCCGCCTGTGGTCATGAATGGTGCCATATAAATCCAAGCCTTTCTTTCTTTATATTAATTTGGTAAATGCTGTGATTAGCTGGATAACAACAAAAAATAAATTCATTAACTAAACCCCACCAAATTTCAGAAATTTAACATTAATACATTAAACAAGGAACTATTAATTTACACAATAAAGTAACGGGTCATTAATTTACAACATAAAGTAGAAATTACACATGATTACTTTAAAGAATCCAGTGATATCGTAATCAAATGTTCGAAAGCCATCAAAAGATTCAACTGTGTTTGAACAAATATTTGATAAGTGAGTGATTGTGAATAATTGTGCCTCTTCCAGCATGCATGTTCAGACCTATTGTTTGAATTCTTCTGGGGAAACTATAAAACTCATGAAAATTCTCACCATCAGAACCATCAGTTTTCATGGAGAGGTTTCTGTGTATTGATGCACGCCAATGTTATGAATAAATCTGTCAACCACGGCTGTAATTGCCAAGTAATTTACAAAAGATAAACATATACAAAATGCAAGTTTGCATGGTACCATGTGAAGTGGCTATTATGCTTGAACGAAACAGGGATTCAGAGGTATTTCAAGCTTAACCTTTGCTAATAAAAGTTGATTACTCCTATTACCTTCTGAAATAGGCATTCATTAACCCAATCACTTATGAATGCCAGGGCAAATGTGTTGATAAATCAATTAGACAGACAATAATGCAACTCTTTTTGTCCCAGTAAGACAATTGCAAAGCCATTATGCTGACTCCAGAGGTTTATTTGTATTTTATGAAATCAAGCAAAAAAGATCCAACGTATAATAGAACCAAAGCTGATTACAGCACAGGAGGAGATTTGTCCCAATTTATCTGCACCAGTTCTTTGCTAGAACAATCCAAACTAATCACACTGCTATGCTCTCTCCCAAAAGCCTTGTATCTTCTTCTGCTTCAAATGTTTAAGATAAAAGAACATGGATTTATATAACACGTTTTATGGCTCGAGGACGTATCAGAGAGTTTCACAGTCAATAATTTGCTTTTTCTGAAATATAGTCACAGTTATAACGTATGCAAATGTGACTGCTAATTTATGCACAGCAAGGTCCCACAAACAGTAATGAGACAAATGATCAGAACATTTGTGTTAGTGGTGTTGGTTGAGGGACAAATCGTTGCCAGAACGTGGGGAGAATGTCCTTGCTCATCTGCAAATAATGATGGTTGGGATATTTTACGTCCACCTCCGAAGTTCAACATCTCTTCAAAAAAAAAAATGCCTCAGTACTGCCCTGAAGTGTCAACCTAGATTATGTGCTCACACCTTTGCTGTGAGCCTTGTACCCATGGCTTTGTGACTCCTCCTTATTGGCATCTTCCTCCTTCTCTAGCCAACCCCCTTCCCCCCCCCCCCCCCCCGCCGCCATTGCTGTGGAGGATCAGCAGGAAGGCAAGGTAGGAGAATGGGTGAGCATTATCCCATTGAATAAAGTAGACATAAAACGTGGGTAGGATGTTATAGCGCATCATCATCATAGGCAGTCACTCAGAATCGAGGAAGACTTGCTTCCACTCTCAGAATGAGTACTTAGGTGACTGAACAGTCCAATACGAGAACCACAGCCCCTGTCACAGGTGGGACAGACAGTGGTTGAAGGAAAGGGAAGGTGGGACTGGTTTGCCGTACGCTCCTTCCACTGCCTGCGCTTGCTTTCTGCATGCTCTCGACGATGAGACTCGAGGTGCTCAGCAACCTCCTGGCTGCACATCCTCCACTTGGGGCGGTCTTTGGTCAGGTTATAAAAATATGGTGCTTCAAAGGGATCCCAGGGTAACAGCATTGGTGCTCAGTTACTAACTGGGTCCAGCAAGATGCCGAGAACCTTGCCATGTCCCATGGCAAGAGCTGTGTGCATGGCAACAAATTCATGGCCTTTACTTCAATGTGGGCAATGTGGGTAAGGTCTGCTGGCCTGTTTTTGGTGGGCATTGTGTGTCAATTTGACCTGCCAGAAGATACAGCACATGAGGTTGAGATCAACAGTTGAGGAGAAGCACTAAATGTTGGGGAGTGAGGCTGCTAAATTGCAGAGAAGGGTTTGGGGGTTTTGCACGGCAGTTATTGGTGTTAGAGAAGCTGCATGGCCATAGTGCAGGATACGGAGTTAAACCTGTCATTCACCAGAGTGCGGTGTAAAAGATGAGCTGTAGAAATGTTGCCCTAGCAAGGTGAAAAATTTCTATAGTGCCCAGGATGGGCAAGGAATGAAAGGAGAGAGTTCTCAGAATGTTACCTTTCTAGCACTGGTGTGGTTGTTGAACTTTTTGCAGCACTGTTGCACAGAACTGGGAGTGAGGCATTTGGCAGTGTCATCTCCCTCCAGGTAGCGTGAGTTACATTCCTGGCAGACTTGATGGCACCCATACCATAGTGTGAAAAATTAAGGCACATGGGATTGGGGATAATTTATTGATGTGGATAGAGAACTGGTTGGCAGACAGGTAGCAGAGGGTAGGAATAAACACGTCCTTTTCAGAATGGCAGGCAGTGACTAGTGGGGTACCGCAAGGTTCAGTGCTGGGACCCCAGCTATTTACAATATATATTAATGATTTAGATGAAGGAATTGAATGTAATATCTCCAAGTTTGCAGATGACACTAAGCTGGGTGGCGGTGTGAGCTGTGAGGAGGATGCTAAAAGGCTGCAGAGTGACTTGGACAGGTTAGGTGAGTGGGCAAATGCATGGCAGGTGCAGTATAATGTAGATAAATGTGAGGTTATCCACTTTGGTGGCAAAAACACGAAGGCTGAATATTATCTGAATGGTGACAGAATAGGAAAAGGGGAGGTGGAATGAGATCTGGGTGTCATGGTTCATCAGTCACTGAAAGTTGGCATGCTGGTACAGCAGGTGGTGAAGAAGGCAAATGGCATGTTGGCCTTCATAGCAAGAGGGTTTGAGTATAGGAGCAAGGAGGTCTTACTGCAGTTGTGCAGGGCCTTGGTGAGGCCATACCTTGAATATTGTGTACAGTTTAATCTCCTAATCTGAGGAAAGACATTCTTGCTATTGAGAGAGTGCAGCGAAGGTTCACCAGACTGATTCCTGGGATGGCAGGACTGACATATGAAGAAAGACTGGATGGACTAAACTTATATCCATTAGAATTTAGAAGAATTAGAGGGGATCTCATAGAAACATATAAAATTCTGTTGGGATTGGACAGGTTAGATGCAGGAAGAATGTTCCCGATGTTGGGGAAATCCAGAACCAGGGGTCACAGTCTAAGGATAAGGGGTAAGCCATTTAGGACCGAGATGAGGAGAAACTTCTTCACTCAGAGAATTGTGAACCTGTGGACTTCTCTACAACAGAAAGTTGTTGAGGCCAGTTCATTAGATATATTCGAAAGGGAGTTAGATGTGACCCTTACGGCTAAATGGATCAAGGGGTATGGAGAGAAAGCAGGAGTAGATTACTGAAGTTGCATGATCAGCCATGATCATATTGAATGGTGGTGTAGGCTCGAATGGCCGAATGGCCTGCTCCTGCATCTATTTTCTTTGTTTCTATGTTTACCAGGAGCCTTCGAGCCTGTTGCGGGGGACTTGGAGGTCTGCATCATTGTAACTCCATGTTGTATTCCTGGATCAGGCCCTGCCCGATATCTCTGGGTCCAGGTAGTGCCTGAGTAATCTTAATTAGATACAAGTATAATAACAATACAATAGGACATGCAGTGAAATTATCTGTGAGAGAAATGAAAGAACTAAAGATTGTTAATCTCTTACCTGTTTGTCCCCCAGTCTGCTGAGTGCAGGATGAAGTGTTTTTATAGGCTGCACAGAAATCTCCAGGTAGTCCATCATCATCATAGGCAGTCCCTGGAATGAAGATGACTTGCTTCCACACCAAAAGTGATGAGTTCACAGATGTTTCAATGAAGGACCGATATTCCAGTCCTGAACTCCAATAGAAGGGATGGAAGATGCCTGTGCGTGGATTTTTTTAATGTATGGTGACCGTTGCACATCTGCCACCACACGGACTTGACAGAGCTAGGCCTTTTCCAATGGCAAAGGTTAACCAGGATGACTGGAGACCTGCTCTGCTGCACGGACCTAGTGTGCACACATATCGCAGTGTGGGATGGCCCTTGATGCCCCTGGGCCTTTGGCTCTTCTGGGCCCCATACCCTCATTTGCCGCACCACCGCCACAATCTCTCATCGTTCCTCCGCCACAAACATTTGCACCAAGGCCGCGATCTCTCACCACTCCTCCGCCACAAACATTTGCTGCATCTCCACCACGATCGCTCACCACTCCTCCACCATGAAACATCAATAACTGAACCAATGGCAAAACTAATGAGTAGACCCAGGACACTTGCATATAATTCCCTCTGTTGGCCATCAGTGACAGCAATTGTTTTTAAAGACGCAATGCTGGCATAACTCATATCCGAGGAAATTATAAGCCATTGAGTCTTGAGATAACAAAAGCATCAATAGGTGTTTCAATGGTGGAGGAGAGGTAGGGATGAAAGAGGGTCATGTATCAGTGCATTGCCTTTGAAATAATGGTTGAACTGGAGGCTAACCTGACACACTTCTTGCAATCTTGCGTGATATTTTTAGCGTAGATTTAGCTTTAAACAGGAGAATTCTCTTCAAGCAATTTTTGAAAAATCTGTGGCCCAAAACATAAAAGTCACCTTTTTTTTGTGGCAGGGTGGGGGGGGAAGACTCCCCATGCTGACATCTAAACTTATTCGAATGAACAGCAATTTGCAACATAACTTGTGTCATTGACTAATTGATGGAATTAGGACAGCTGCCACATTGGAACAAGTTGCACAGAATGAAGCGTTTTATAAACCTCCACCAAATTGCTACAGAGGTGATATTAGATCGATGTCGCAGATGGTCTGAATCTACAAAGGGTGTGGGTCTCAGCTTCACAAACATTTTAAATGCAGTTGAGTATTTATATTGTAATTTATGTTTATCTTCCTGGTTTGCATGCTGCACAGAATGGTGTTGGACGGGTTTATTTCCCACTGGTAGTTTCGGATTTTTAAATTTGTAATATGTCTGCTTACCGTAATAATAAGACTTGTATCCGTATCCCCATGTGTCTCTTAATTCAGTGGCAGTTGGAGAATTTGAGTGTACTTGTCATAGGAAAACCTTAGAAAACAAATTAAGGATAGAATTAAAAAAGTACAGTTTTAGAATATTGAATGAACTATACACAGGTTCGACAATTTATCATTTATCATGAAAGCCGCAGACAGGAATTCAAACGACAACAGATTGCACTTATTTCAGACGCCAGCTGTGGCCCAGTGGGCAGCACACTCACTTCTGAGTCAGAAGGTTGTGGGTTCGAGTCCCACTCCGGAGACTTGAACACACAAAAAAAAATCTAGGCTGACACTCCAGTGTATTGCTGAGGGAGCGCTGCACTGTTGAAGGTGCCATCTTTTGGATGAGATGTTAAACTGAGGCCCCCTGTGCTCTCTCAAGTGGGCGTAAAAGATCCCATGGCATTTTTTGAAGAAGAGCAGGGGAGTTATCCCGGGTGTCCTGGCCAGTATTCATCACTCAGTCAACATAACAAAAAAAACATGATTATCTGGTCATTATCACATTACTGTTTGTGGGAGCTTGCTGTGCGCAATTTGGCTGCCACGTTTCCCACATTACAACAGTGACTGCATTCAAAAAGTACTTCATTGGCTGTAAAGCGTTCTGAGACGTAAGGTGATCGTGCCAATATAAATCCAAGTCTTTCTTTTTTCTTTTATTTCGGGCTAGAAATTCGGGGGTTTAGCACCAGCCGCTACCGCCAGATTCAGGCTACAAAATGGCAGCCGCCGCTCTTGTACCGTTGCCTGCGGGTCCCGCGTCGGCTGCCATTTTGGAGACTGGCCGGCTGTGCTGCCGAGGTCTGCGCTTGCGAGGGATATGTAGGTGAAGCAGATCGTGATGTCAGTGAGTGCACAACACTCCCTTGATGCCCGATCTGCGAGTTTCGACTTTGCTGCTCCAAATTACGGGCCGGCCTTCAGTGAGTTGAGCTGAGCAAGCATTGACAGGCAGGAAGGGGGCTCCAGAAATGTTAGGTAACTTGCACCTGACATGTTTCTGCAGCTTGGCTGACATTGTGCAATTTTGTGCAACTCCCAACAAATTTATGAACCTCTTTCAAGGTTCTAAAAGTAACAGAGAATGTTGTTGCAAGAGGAGAACTCCTTCATTCTTATTTAAAGGCTTCTGCACACAACACTTGCTCACAGTCATGGGGGCCGTACTGATAGTCCCCCTCGGGACTGAGGCTCACTACACCAGGAGAAGGGACGTTGGGTTCTTCGGGGGAGGGAGCGGGGGCGTCAAGGAAGATGAGAAGATGTGCACAGAAGGAAGAGGAGGGGTAGGATGGCTCTCAACAAAAGGCCATACCCACTTAGGGTCTTCCGAGAGCAGTTCTCTCACCTCCACTTAAGCGAGGAGCAGTCTATTAGAAGGCTCCGCTTCACCAAGGTGGTGGTCACAGAACTCTGCCACCTCCTGTAACCAGACTTGTAGCTTCAACTCAAGGGCGACCACAGCTCCCCCAGTGGCAGTCAAGGTCACCGCGGCCCTCAATTTCTTCCAATCTGCAGCAGGAGACGTAGCTAACATCTCACACTTTGCCGTCCATTGCGACATCCGGGAGGTCACTGAGGCCCTCCACACCAGGAGAAGGGAATTTGTTTTCTTCTCCCTGAGCAGAGAGAAGCAGGGCGAGCGTGCATGTGGCTTTGCCAGGATAGCGGGCTTCCCCATGGTGCAGGGCGCCATCGACTGCACCCACGCAGCTTTGCGGGCACCGCATCACAGTCCTGAGATCTTCCGTAACCGCAAAGGCTTCCACTCCATGAGAAGCTGTTTATTCAGCATAACGCAGAGTGAATGGACTCCATGAATGCATCGTGAGGGTCCATGATCTGATTGCCCAATTGTCTGAGTGCACAGTTAAACCTCTTTCTCATTACTTGCTTGAGATGGAATGCTGCATATGGCTACGCAAGGCAAAATAAGTTTATAATGGGGCAGAAATCCTGGCCTCCCTGGGTCCGTACGGAGTGTGTACGGAGTGTGTACCGAATGTGTATGGAGTGTGTACCGAGTGTGTACGGAGTGTGTACCGAGTGTGTACCGAGTGTGTATGGAGTGTGTACCGAGTGTGTACCGAGTGTGTATGGAGTGTGTATGGAGTGTGTATGGAGTGTGTATGGAGTGTGTATGGAGTGTGTATGGAGTGTGTACCGAGTGTGTATGGAGTGTGTACCGAGTGTGTATGGAGTGTGTATGGAGTGTGTACCGAGTGTGTACCGAGTGTGTACCGAGTGTGTACCGAGTGTGTATGGAGTGTGTATGGAGTGTGTATGGAGTGTGTACCGAGTGTGTATGGAGTGTGTACCGAGTGTGTATGGAGTGTGTATGGAGTGTGTATGGAGTGTGTACCGAGTGTGTACCGAGTGTGTACCGAGTGTGTATGGAGTGTGTATGGAGTGTGTATGGAGTGTGTACCGAGTGTGTATGGAGTGTGTACCGAGTGTGTATGGAGTGTGTATGGAGTGTGTATGGAGTGTGTACCGAGTGTGTATGGAGTGTGTATGGAGTGTGTACCGAGTGTGTACCGAGTGTGTACCGAGTGTGTATGGAGTGTGTATAGAGTGTGTATGGAGTGTGTACCGAGTGTGTATGGAGTGTGTACGGACCCGGGATGCCATCACAAAAGCCGGTTTTTGTCGCGCAATGTGCATGCACTGAAAACCGGCTTTTCCAATCTATCAAGCTGGAGCTTGACAGATCCTCCGCATCCCCACAGCGAGGACATTTGCACGGGCAAGATGGTGGTATTTAACCATCTCTTGCCCAGCGGATGTCCCAAAAACGCTTGCGCCTGGTAAAAGCAGGCACATAGCTTACTTTTACCAGCATAAGAGTTTTAAAACATACAAAAACATATAAAAATAACGTTTAAAAAACATATTTTAATGTAAAAAAAAACCCTGCCCACAATGGTAATTTTATTTTTAAACCGAATTACTGAACTTTTTTAAAAATTGGAAAAATATATTTTTTCTAAGACAATTATTAACTTTAATTTCAATTCATTTTAATTATGTGAGGTGTGTTTTTTATTTTTTATTGTGGTGTTTAGTTTGTTTGTCGTTTTTATCTCATTAATAGCAATGAGAACTGGTAGATACAGAGTTCCCAGTGCTATTAATGAGAAAGCTGTGGAATACTGTACCTGATTGGCTGAGCAGTCACACGTGACTGCACCGTCTCCGTGGGAACCTGGAGGACGGGAGCGCGCTTCGCAGCGCGGGAAGAGAAGGCCTCCCCACCGGAATCCCACGCTCCTCCCGGACCACCAGGTACTTTCAGAAAAATTCGCTGGTCGGAGGCGTTCGTCCGAAAGAATCGTCCGACCGGAGTTTCAGAGACATTACCGGAGTAACTTAGAAATCTGGACCAACAGAACCCACTCCACATATAGTAGCAGAACATAGCCCAGGCCACATATATATAAAATAGGGGCAGTAGTTGGCCATTCGGCACTTCGAGTCTGCACCACCATTCAATATGATCATGGCTGATCCTCTATCTCAACACCATATTCCTACTTTTTCCCCATACCCCTTGATGCCTTTTGTTTCTAGAAATCTATCTATCTCCCTCTTAAATATATTCAGTGACTTGGGCTCCACAGCCTTCTGTGGTAGAGAATTCCACAGGTTCACCACCCTCTGAGTGAAAACATTTCTCCTCATCTCGGTCCTAAATTTCCTAACCCGTATCCTGACACTGTGACCCCTTGTTCTCGACTTCCCAGCCCCGGGGAAACATCCTCCCCGCATCCAGTCTGTCCAACCCCCGTCAGAATTGTATACAATGAGATTCCCCTCTCATTCTTCTAAACTCGAGTGAATACAGGCCTAGTCGATCCAATCTCTCCTCATACGACAGTCCTGCCATCCCAGGAATCAGTTTGTTGAACTTTTGCTGCACTCCCTCTGAAATAGTAAAGCCTCAATTTTATTCCCTCGCAAACTCACTGAGGATGGGGTATGCGGGGCAATAAAACAGAGGCAACAGGCACTCACCTGGTTCATACTGCAATTTGCTGCAATCAGGTGTGTCCCGTCCAATCTGCCGGGCTTCCACCTCAGGCGGGTCAGGGACACATTAAAATGTAAAAGTGTTTTAGGTCCGATTGCGGCATTAGGACCAGCACCCAATTTTAACACTGTGCCAGTGGAAACTGTGGGGAAGTGCATCCAGGGCTTCAAGAGACCTAGGTAAGTAAACTTTCATTTTTTTTTTAAGGGTTTCCTTATGGGCCCTGGTGGATCGTTCCTCCGGCCCCCCGCAAGGAATTTTTTTGGTTAACACTTGCCCGGTCTTTCCACGATTGCTCAGACCTCTCGCTCAAGAGGGTCACCGGCTGTAGCCTCCTGGCGTGCTCACTGTGCTCACCCACCCGCTGGCTCGACCGCATTGTCGGTGGGTTTGACTAGCAGTCAGACCCTCGAGTCAGCTGTGGCTCAGCGGGCAGTACTCTTGCCTCTGGGTCAGGAGGTTGTGGGTTCAAGTCCCGCTCCAGGGACTTCAGCACAAAAGGATCTGGGCTGACACTCCAGGGAGCGCTGCACTGTGGGAGGTGCTGTCTTTCAGATTAAACCGAGGACCCGTCTGCTCTCCCAGGTGGATGCAAAAGATCCCATGGTACTAATTCGAAGAAGAGCAGGGGAGTTATCCCGGTGTCCTCGCCAATATTTATCCCTCAATCAACATAGCTAAAGTACAGATTATCTGGTCATTATCACGTTGCTGTTTGTGGGAGCTTGCTGTGTGCAAATTGGCTGCTGCATTTCCTAAATTACAACAGTGACTACACCCAAAAATACTTCATTGGCTGTAAAGTGCTTTGAGACATCTGGTGGTCGTGAAAGACTCTATATAAACACAAGTCTTTCTTTCTTGTATTTAAATGAGGGCCAAGAGTTAAAATAGCCTGGGCCTTATTGTCAGCGAGGTCGGGCAAGCTTGAAACTTGCCTCGCCAAACTCGCACTCGCCCCGGGTTAAAAGCAAGGCTTGAGTTATCATTTTTAGTTACTGGAATCAAAAACATTCCATTTATTCCATTTATTTTTTTAATTTCTCTTCAGCCATGTAATGTATTGTTTACAGCATCACATTAATACATTTGCTAGCAATTGCAATTAGATTTACTGTAATATTTTTAAGTCTAAGTATCAAACATATTTTGCCTCCCTAGACCAGCAATTTATTTTTATTTAGCATCTCAGCTCTCCCTTTGATATCAGAGCACAGTCCTTCAAGAACCCTCTCATAAAAGGTACTTTGGACGAGAAATTCGTCTGGGTACCACCACCCGTTAGCGCCTCGGAGTGGCGGTAAAGCGTCACTCATAGCTTAACGCCCGGCCGCGGAGATTTTAGTGACACACGGAAACTCTGGTTGACTTTTACTGGCGGCGCTAACAGTTTTCACCTCGTACATGGGCAACAACCCGCTATAGCCCTGGATGCCTCACTTACCGACAGCCACTGAACACGCCAGAGAAAGCAGGCGGTCCCAGCCCTTTGGGCCAAATCGGGAGGGTATTTAAAGGAATGAGCAACCGTGTTACTCATGGGTCACATTAGTGCTATGTTTCCACATAGAAACCCCCACCATATTTTAAAAGTGTTTGGATGGGCACTTGAAGTGCCGTAACCTGCAGGGTTACGGACCTAGAGCTGGTAAGTGGGATTAGACTGGCTAATCTCTTGTTGGCCGGCGCAATATAATGGTAAGTACATCAAGGAATCTATTACGGCCAGAGTGATTTCCTGAACTAGTTTCGATCGCCTGGATGGATTGGAGAAGATTGCCCAGATTTTTTTCCCCTAAATTTCCCATGGTTTTTAATTTGGTTTTTGCTTCTCTCAGGAGATCACTTGACTCCGGTTGGGGTGGAGTGTAGAATGTGTCAGTGTAAGGGGTGTCACAGTTGTGTGGAGCAGACTGGTTGGGCCGGGTGCTCTTTACCTTTCCGCCATTGTTCATTGTTCATAGGTTTATATGTAACCTTCAGGGCTGCTGACCGAGGGCCGTGCGGCTCTTTGTCGGTCAGCGCGGACACGATGGGCCAAAATGACCTCCTTCTGCGCTGTAAATTTCTATGTCTCTATGTTTAAAGCACAGTGCGTGTATCATTGAGATTGCTGAGGGAGATTGTCTTCAAAGTTAGAGTTAAGCAGAGATTTGAGGTGTGCATTTAGATGGGTGCAATGCTAACACACCACCTTTGCCTCTTCCAAGCAATTGGTAGGCGACATCTACGAATAAAGGAGATTGGAAATGTGAGGCCCCGAATGAGGAGACCCTGTAGACATCGGGGCAGGAGGACTTACCGCCCACGGGTTTATCGGGAGCACTTATCATACCTAGACATCTCTGAGGAGCAGTGCGTTAGAAGACTGCGGTTCCGCGAGAAGGTCGTGACCGAGTTTGGCCATCTCCTGCAGACAGACCTAGAGGCTGATATCGCGAGCAGGACTTCGCTGTCCGTCACAATAAGGTCACTGTGGTGCTTAGTTTCTCCTTTCCTAGTGCTCCTCCTTAATGCATCCACAGTGCCTGCAGCAAGGCTGCTTGAAGGCTGCTGTGTCTGTGAGGCAGAGACTGCAGATGGCCTAGCAGGGCGCCCTCGTCCAGCTCTGGGCCTTGAAGGCCCGGCTGGAGACTACACCACCTCAGCACGGGCGGCAGTAGTCTGGGATGGGTGGGGTGCAGACCACGGCAGGTGCAAAGTCGGAGTGGCAGTGGCGGGACCCGGAATCATTCATGACATTATTGAATGGTGGTGCAGGCTCGAAGGACCGAATGGTCTTCTCCTGCATCTATTTTCTATGTGAGAGAGGACAGCACCTTCCATTTCCATCAATACACTGCAACTCCCTCGGGACAGAGCCTCAGCACGCAGAACAATCGGCTGGA
Source organism: Pristiophorus japonicus (assembly GCF_044704955.1). Classification (NCBI taxonomy): domain Eukaryota; kingdom Metazoa; phylum Chordata; class Chondrichthyes; family Pristiophoridae; genus Pristiophorus; species Pristiophorus japonicus. The sequence goes on from NC_091986.1 coordinate 11,036,272, forward strand.
GCACAGATTGGCGGCCTGCTTCTGCACCGTGAGTTTCCCGTTGGACTGTGGGGGGTCCAGAGGGGATGGCAGCAGTCAGTGCTGGCATGGCATCAATTTGAGTTTGCATGAGAGCAGACTGAGTGTGCAACGCAGCAGACTGAGAATTGATGCCACCAACCAGGGACTGCATCACTGCACGAAGGTCTTGTGTTGCTTCGGCCTGTGCTGTAATAGCTGCTGCCACATCAGCCATGGCATGTGCCATCACCTCTGGGTCCCCACGGTCGTTCGTCGACTCCAACATCCTTTGGTACTTGCCAAAGATGGGCTCGATCGGCTGCTGAGAGGCACGGGCAATGCTTGAGGTGGCTTCCCCAACCTCACAGCGAGCGCATCCATGCTCTGCGGGACCCTTGCCCATGCACCCATAAGCTCGCAGTGCATCCCCTGAGACTCGGTCGCCATTCCCTCCAAATCCAGGTCCACATTGAGTCACGCTGAGCAGCGCTCAGGCTCAGAATCACCCTCTGGGGAGCTGGCCCCCGAGTTTCTCTTTACGCTTGGCGTTGCTGCAGGACACTGTGTCCAGAACAGCAAGCTCCTCAAAGCCCCCGGAGATCGGTTCGTCCAACGAGGTGGTGTCCCCACTGTCTGCGGAAGCTGGATCCTGATGGACTGGCGCAGAACTGTCGTCTGCTGACTCCTCGTCTCCCCCCGTCATTGGATGTGGACGCCTCATGACCAGGCTGCTGCACTTCTGGCTCATTATCTGTAAACACAAGGCGACAGAAGTGTGGTTAGCAGCAGGGGAGGGGGCAGGAAGGGCAGAAGGAGGTGGCATAGGATATTTATATGATAAAGTGGGAACGGCACGTGGTTTCAGGGGTAATTGGTCTCACAGAAGTGGGAAAGGGGATGAACATATGGTGAATGTCCCCATGGGGCTCGGCTTCCCCGACCGCTACCACACCCACCTGTGTGCCCATGAGGGCGGACACTCGCTCTTCCACCTCCATGAGGGCCTGGAGCTCAGGCTCCCCTCCGCCGTTCCACATCAGTCATACAGGAAAGATGCACTCATTTGGTGCTGACGTATCTGGGGGGATTTTAGCCAACTTGCTGTAGGATAATGGGGTACGTGGGCAATTGAAATAGCTTGGGAGAACTTACTGCCCCATGCCCGCTTGATTCCTGCCTGCCACCATGTTAGCCGGACACTCTTTGTAGGTGACCGAGGTGCTCGCCAGAAGCAAACTTTCTATAAACTGGGGTCCTTTGATGTCATTCAGACCCCCTCCCCCAGCTCCAAACCTGCTGAGTAAAAGGTGGTGGGCTTTGGTTTCAGAGGGCCACGGGAAGCACTATTTACAGGGACACTCGTTCACAGGCATTCGGATCACAGGCATCTGTGGGTCGTGCTCTCATGCATTTTGGATGTTCAAGAGCTATCCGAGTTTGGACATTGCTTGTTTGCCTTACTCTTAACAAACACAGATTATCTGGTCATTAATCACATTGCTGTTTGTGGGAGCTTGCTTGTGCGCAAATTGGCTGCCGCGTTTTCCACATTACAACAGGGACCACACTCCAAAAGTACTTCATTGGCTGCAAAGCGCTTTGAGAAGTCCAGTGATCGTGAAAGGCGCTATATAAATCCAAGTCTTTCTGGTTTTTACCACTCCCAGGAGATCACATGGCTCCGGTTGGGGTGGAGTGTGGAATGTTTCAGTGTAAGGGATGTCGCAGTTGTGTGAGGCGGACTGGTTGGGCTGGGTGCTCTTTACCTTTCCGCCATTGTGCATTGTTCATAGGTTTATATGTAACCTTCAGGGCTGCTGACCGAGGGCCGTGCGGCTCGTTGTCGGCCGGCGTGGACACGATGGGCCGAAATGGCCTCCTTCTGCGCTGTAAATTTCTATGTTTCTAAGTTTCTTTTTTTCATTTTACTCACTTTGAATAAGCTCTGAGAGTTTATAATGGATGCCATTGATGCTGCTTTGATCAGAATGGATAAACAGGGGCAGCTATAGCAACAGCTTTGTCAGACTGAATAATCAGGTAGCCATGCTGTGCCAATGGTTGTGAATGTCACCACTGCTCCTTACTTCAGTGCCTGAGGCTCGTTCCAGGGTACTACAGAGAACATCTCCCTCATCTGCCAGTTTGCAGTGCAGAAATGCATTAAGCAGGTCACCAATGCCCAAGGCCAACTAATATCTCACCTGCCCTGTGGATGCCAACAGCCAAAATGATAGATGTCTAGGATTATGCAGCAATGGTTGGCTTCGCTCATGGGCAGTGGGCTGTAAATTGAGTACATGTAGCCACCCAGACACTAAAGGACCGGAACTCCTTCACGGCAAATGAGCCAAAGGTGGGCAGCGGAAACGTTACAAGGACACCCTCAAAGCCTCCCTGATAAAGTGCAACATCCCCACTGACACCTGGGAGTCCCTGGCCAAAGACTGCCCTAAGCGGAGGAAGAGCATCCGGGAGGGCGCTGAGCACCTCGAGTCCCATCGCCGAGAGCGTGCAGAAATCAAGCATGGGCAGCGGAAAGAGCGTGCAGCAAACCTGTCCCACACACCCTTCCCTCAACGATTATCTGTCCCATCTGTGACAGGGACTGTGGTTCCCATATTGGACTGTGCAGCCACCTAAGAACTCATTTTAAGAGTAGAAGCAAGTCTTCCTCGATTCCGAGGGACTGCCTATGATGATGATGATGAAAGGACCAGCTAGAATTAGGAAGGGATTTCACTCCATTAATGTGCAGCTAGTTCACGATTACAGCAACAGGATCATGCCAGTCTGTGTCAGATTTGAAGGCAGTTGTCACAATGCGTTAATCCTGAGACAGTCAAATCTGCCCTATTATTTCATCCTATTAGGGAAAGTTAGTGAACGGCTGCTTGGGGACAAGGAATACATATAGCTGATGACACCCTCGGCAACCCCATCACTGCCGAACTACTGAGTTTCAACCACAGCCATGGGACCTCCAGGACGGCCGTTGGGCACACGACAGGGCTCCTGAAATAAAGGACTGGGAGCTCCCCTACAATCTGCCGCATCATTGTAGCGTGCCGCCTCTTGCAGAACCCGGCACTGCGGAGGGGATTGCATTTGGAGGAGGCAAAGCAACGGTGACATGCAACAACTGACGAGGAAGACTTGGGCGGAGGCAAGAAAAAAAACCAAAGAATGAAGGAAGCCACCATGCTTTACAGCCAGACATGCTGCGGATGAATTCATACTAGAATGCTTCTCCCCTGAAAAGTTACACAGAACCCCTCTACATTAATAGTCCATGGTTGTGAAAGGCATTATATAGATGTAAGTCTTACTTTTGTTTCTTCACCACTCATCATCATGGGCAGTCCCTCGGAATCGAGGAAGACTTGCTTCCACTCTTAGAATGAGTCCTTAGGCGGCTGAACAGTCCAATACGAGAACCACAGTCCCTGTCACAGGTGGGACAGATAGTCGTTGAGGGTAAGGGAGGGTGGGACTGGTTTGCCGCACTCCCTTAACCCTGCACGTTGTAACTACTCAGCCAACTTTCTTGTGAATGACGTACTGATATTAGCATCCTAAGCTGCTTTGGAACTACACCACAGACCAAAGTGCCAAACGTGAAAAGGCGATTAATTTAATGCCAGAGACAATAATTGCCTTGAGTTAATTTCTCACCCAAGTGCCTTACTTAAAAAAGGTTTACATGCTGAGCTACTCCAACAAGGCTCTTCCCAAGCAGCTCCAGCCAAGCTGGTGGAAGGCATCTGTTGTTCATGTTGGAGGCCGTGACATGCTCATGGCTAGTGACCTCTGGGAGCTCAAGTCTGCAATACCGTTCAGTACAGTTGCAGTACGAGTCACGTGACCTGAGTCACTGGCGCTGTGGAAAATGTTTAAATCACGGCTTGCACTGCTTCATTAAAACTTTCCCGCATTATAATAATTACAGCTAATATATAGCATTTAAATTTCCATGTAGACAGCTGTTTATTAGTATATGATCAATGTTGGTTAACACAGCAATCAGTAAAAACAATTAAGGTAGCCATGGTAATTTCCGCACTAATTATAATGCATATAAAAATAGGTTTCAAGTATTGTGCAGCAGAAACAGCTGCTATACAAAACTGTACCTTGTGTTTTATACCTTTTATGTGTGAGAAGATATAAGCACTTCAACCCAGCAATGGAAATTCAACGCACATTCCCAAATAACCTACATTTATAATTATGACCGCGATTTTACTAACCTCAGTGGGTTAATGATGGGTCATGCCCCAACTGCTGGCTCCATCCTGCTCTGTGAAATTACTATCCATTAATCGAGCTTGTTAAGCCCTCCCAGCATGTTTCCCAACCAATTAGAAGAAGCAGATCTGGTGATGTCATTTTTTGATGTGTCATCAGCCAGTTTCCTTAAAGGGACCAAGTACAAATTTATTTTGACAGTTGTGTTGTCAGTGTTCTGCAACATTGAGGTGCTGCAAACACTGACACTCACTGCACAGAGGGGCAGGGCTGTACCCAGGCTCTCCCATCACTCGCTCCATGTGCTTAAGGAGGGAGTCACAGCACGCAGGGAGATTCTCTTCCCTTCCCATGGGCAGAACAGACTTCCCCGGGAGACTGTAGGGGTGGTGTGTGGGGTCAGGTCCAGCTCTGACTCTTCTGAGCGGTTCGACTCGCTCCCACTCCCTGGGTTCGAGACTCTGGATTTATTTGGGGGATGTGACAAAGTGCAAGAGACAACTGGTTTGGTGCAAAAGAACTTCGATTTTATTAAAGGCAATAAAATATGTCAAACTTATAATCACTCAAGTAAAGAACATTACATCACACATTCAAAGGGGTTACAGTGAATAATACACCTCCCACCTCCCAATGCCTAACACTGACTAGGTTAAACTTCAGGGCAAACAGGGACTATGCTTACCAATCCTTTACTGGTAGTTGGTGGTGCTTCGCGATTTCAGGGATCACTGGATTCTGTAGATTCTGCTTGCTGTACCCCGAACGTCATAGAAGACTTCTTACTGTGCAAACTTCAGTTGGGTGGTGTCCGCTGATGCGGTAGGGCACCTTTTGGACTTATGGGGTAATTACCCACTTTCTTTTGTTAGAAATAGGTTCAAAAATCTCTTTAGGTAATGTTTTCACCTGTTGGCAGTCAGGCCTAGTTTGTAGAGTGGAAATTTTCGATTCTTCGATCCTTGTGGAGTTTTGTTTCGAAGTTGGTCGATCGCGGTGTTTTTGGTGGTACCACGTTGGCTGTGGTCAGTTGCTGCTACGATGGTGATGTTCTTCCTTCCTTTTCGGTTGCGTGACGTTGAGGCTGAAGAGGCTAGTTAACACTGCTGGGGTGGTCTCTCTCCTTTCTCCCTCTGATCCATAGCATAGAATACCATAGCATTGCATACCCTTTGTTAAAGTAGGGCCCAGTTACACCTTTGCAGCTGTTCTAATCTTCGCGCCAAATCAGCCCAGATTCTTTGTTTAATTTTGGTGGGCTTGATATTTCTTTGTCATAGTTTGGCGGGCTCATTAAATGTTAACCTGCCTCAGATGTGTTGATCTTCTAAATCTGTTTCTTGATGGAAATATTAGCTTTGGGGTCCTGAAGTTGCATTTTCAGCCATGAACTCATTGAATGGTGGTGCAGGCTAGAAGGGCCGAATGGCCTACTCCTGCACCTATTTTCTATGTTTTTATGTCTATTTGCAGTGACTGTTTGTGCTTGGGGTTTTGCATGTGGGCTGGATGTGCCATTGCTATTATGCATGGACTGAAATGGTTTTCCAGATCAGGATGATGGTTAGCTATCTCTGGGTTAATTGTTGCTATGTTAATGTTTCCCGGGGAGTAGGGTTTTCAAGTTTACACAATTCCCCAGTCAATTTGTTTTAGCTTCAATACCCCAGACAGGTTCAATACTCAAAACTGGTTTCTTTGAAAGATAGTTCCTTTAGTTCTTAGCCCTTCGCACACAGACTCAATCTGCCTTGTAAAATCCCAAATTGGATCAAAACTCATAGTTTCTTCCATGTGCACTTTAGAATCTCAAACTTTCTGGTAGATAGTTCCAAATTAAATTTCCTTTTCAATGATTCCAAACACTGGGTGGGGTTTCCCACAAATTTTGCAACTCTACAAGACCAACACAGCCTGGTTGCACATTGCACAGGAGAGCACAAGGAGGGATGTGGTCAGGAGGACCAGGCTGCAGTGGCCCAGACCTTTCAATGGTCACAGTGGATCACAAAACATTACTGCAAAGCCACACTCAACCTCATCTTGCTGTGCCTCTCATCATATCCCCATCACTCTGCCTTCTCTACCCTACTCCTGCATATCCTTACTCACACCAACTGACCTTGCACCTCCACCCATCCCTCTCTCTCTACATTATCAATTCCCCATCTCACCAGCCACCCCTCACACTCACCCTCATCCTTTCCAATCATACCAACTAACAACACACAAGGATAGGCATTTGGGTGTTTTATGTAATGCTCATGTAAAGTTTCTGTTAATGTGCTGTGAAACATTGAAGCTCTTATTTTCAACACTTTGCTTTCTTGGACAGATTTGTGTGCATGTTCAGAAGTGGCGAGTGAGTTGCAGTGAATTGTGAGACATAAGGGTGATGAATGTGAAAGGAATGGTTTGGGCATTGTAGGGGTGTTTTCTGGTGTTGGTGTGGGGCAGTGCCAACCTGGCGCATCATGTGGCAGCCAGGTTGTATAGCATCAAATGAAGTAAATCTGGTCATGGTGGCCCTGTCCCTGGCCTCCCGGGCAGCAATGTGGTTGGGTGCTGATGTCCTGTGCACTGTGCAGCATCAAGTGATTGCGGAGAGGGTTGGTGTTGTTGCTGCTGGTTTGCCTGTTGCTGCTGGTTTGGGGACTGATCATGGAGGGATTCTAAGGACCAAGATGAGAAAGTATAAAGGGCACCCATGCTGATAGAAAAGATGGCTGGTGAAGTTGAGATGACGGAAGCGATCTGTCAATGGTGAGAGAGGTAATGAGATCAGACTAGATGGAGATGTGTGTAAAGACTTGCAGCATGCTGTATCTGTTGTGGAAATGCAGTGAGGAACAGATTGTGGCTGAGGGAAGATATCTCTGTCAGGTGGGAACTTTTACATTATATTGGAAGCTGTCAACTCATCAGCTGATTCAATGGCCACTGAAATTCCACCTCAGCTTCACAGATGTAGCCCACAACCAATGTGGATCCTGTGGGCGCGCTGTGAAATGCAGAAAGTGAGTTGAAAATCTTTCTTAAGTGGCTCTAAACAAGCTACTAATGACCTGAATGGTGTAACTACTGTGACCCTGCCTCTGCGTGTCGGGTCTGCTCCGGGCTGACAGAACGTGGTGGCGGGTTCACAGCAGGGTCCTGACCCTCAGGGTGACAAAAAACACTTTCCCACACGACCCATCACCGATCGCACCCGCTGACCCTCTGGAAAATCCAGTCGTATGTCAAATCTAGTTTTGCTCATTCTGACAGACTAATCCCAAACTAAATGTAGCCGTATATTTCATTGTGATGATATCAACCCACAACGGGGCATATTTTCCTGTGGGAGTGTAAAGTGCCAGAAAACAGCAGACTCAAGGCAACTGGTGAACACTGAAAATAATTTTTTTTGTATCATAAATTGACTAAAAAATCTGTTGCTGCCACCATTATGTGGTTTACTCCCATAATCAAACTGTCGAAAGACAAATAGCAAAAAGTGGAAACGACTGCATGCTAAATGCTGATAGGGCATTTTTACAGTGAATTGTAGAAAAAGTATGTGCCGCATTCCCTCGGGGAAAGTATCCACAAAAGGCAGTTAAGAATTGTTACTGAGGCTGGGACCTAGAAATTGGACGGTACTGTACCCATTTTTCAGGAGGGGAAACAGGGGGCTAAGGGTCCAATGTGGCAGGTGTGAGTTCTGCAATATTGGATCAGGCGTCCCCATAGGTGGCAAAGGCTGAAATATGTAGAAGTATCAGGTGAAAACGCTTCACCATAAACTTAAACACCACAAATACCTCGGCCTAGAAATTGATACACACCAACGTGAATTAGATGTAGTGACTGAGCCCTGTGCGGAAACCGGTAAGCCCGAGACACACACAATATTCAGGCCTGACCTCATTTAAACATGGTGGACAAGCTGCGCATGCATGTTAGACTCCCCCAGGCAGCTCACTGCTGAATCTCCATTGGAATTTGAGCCGCTGCAGAGGGAGGGTATGATTGGGAGGGCAGGGGGCCATTATCAGGAGGGCGGGAAGGCGAGTGGGAAGAGGCTGAGCAGGATCCGGCGACTGTCTTTGAACATAAGTGTTATGTATGCAAACCTCACCAATGTGCAAGACTTACCACCAGGGGGCACACCTGTGGGAGACCTAAGGGTCACCTGTGCACCCTGGGCAAGCAGGTATAAAAGGCAATCCACCATGCTGCTTCCTCACTTTGGAGTTACATTAAAGAGACCGAGGTCACAATGGTTTGAGCTTACGACACAGTCTCGTGGAGTTATTCTGAACTTAACAATAAGAACATAAGAAATAGGAGCAGGAGTAGGCCATTTGGCCCCTTGTGCCTGCTCCGCCATTCAATAAGATCATGGCTGGTCTGATCTTGGCCTCAGCTCCACTTCCCTGCCCGCTCCCCATAACCCTTGTCTCCCTTTGGCACTGCAGTGGTGTCGGGAGGAGAAGTCCGGCACATTCAGTTAAGTACTTTTTTATTAACAAACTTACTTATTTGGTGGTGACCCAAATGTTATTCTAAAACAGGCAAGGCATCAACCAATTTCTACTCTCTCCTCTTTCATGTCATTTTAGATTAGCAGGAATATTTTGAGTTGAGTCTCTTTTAATGAAGTGTGTTGGTTCAACTTTCATTAAGTTATCATTTGCTTGGCAATCTCCTGCTTTCTATTTCTTCTCACACAAGCCTTTGAAAACCTTCCAACTTAAATACATTAAGCTACTATAAATTAACATGACTTCAGGGAACGGGACCTAATCAGAGCAAATAAACCCATTGTTGTCAATCTTTTTGATGGAGATGTTTCAGCTGGAAAAGACAACCATGGTATTGAAGGTGCCAAAAATACTTAGTATCAAGGTGTAACTCGGTTGATGATTGTGCTTTATGCAAAGGATTTTACTACATTGTATTAATGGCCACAGTAGCAGCAAAAGTAACTCTTTTCCGTTTGCCTTTTATTGAGCCATTCAAATGTAGCAGCAGTTGTATATCTTACATTAACTTTTGTCTATTTCAGTGTAAATATCGGTCTCCGCAAAACCAAAAATAATAAATCACTGTGTTTATCATTGAACTAGACAGAAATGTCCAAGCCATCACTTTCACTTGATCTACATCGTCATCCATACAATTTTAAGACAGCAGAAGGAACAAAATCCTTTCACTTTAGATATGTTGCTTGTTTCTCATTCATGATAATAGTTTTGTATTGACTGTAATGTGACATTAATATCAATTGAATAATTTGAAATAATTAGCCCTCTAATTAAGCCAATAATTTGAATTTTTCCTGCCTTTTTCTACCCTATTATAAAGCGTTTTTAAGGCTAGATGTTTCTCGTTTATTGAAAATATCTGTGAAATTCCCATTTTTAATTCTAATTAATGACTCGTTAACAGAATTGCAGGAAAGCATGGCCTTAACACATGCAATTCTTGAGAATATAAAATAGCAGCCAATCAGGATGCATATGAAATCATTTAATGTTGCTAGGCATCAGACAAATCATTAGACCAGTACAAATATTAAAAAGTTCACTAATCTCACATTGAATACACAGTTTTTTTTCAATGGAAAATTGCTCAAATATAATTGAAGAACTCCCAAACTGCACGCATTCACTTCTGTATCTGCTATGATTATGTTTTGGAAAAACATTGTCATTATTAATCTCATGAACTATAGGTCACCCGCGTCTCATTTATTGAGCTAATAGAAAAGGCTCGTCTTTCCCGGTATTTGCCCATGGTGAGGTATTTTGCTGCAGCAAAATCTGCCCGAAGTGGAAGAAGAGCATCCGGGAGGGTTCTGAGCACCTCGAGTCTTGTCGCCGAGAGCATGCAGAAAGCGTGCGCAGGCAGGGGAAGGAGCGTGCGCCAAACCAGACCCCCCATCCACCCTTTCCCTCAACCACTGTCTGTCCCACCTGTGACAGAGACTGTAATTCCCGTATTGGACTGTTCAGTCACCTAATACACTTTTAGATTTCGAGGGACTGCCTGTGATGATGATGATGATTGACTATGGTGGCTTGCAAAGAACAATTGGGAATCACTGATTATCTCGGGAGTGATACGTACAGCAAACATTTTCAAAATGGTCGGAGTAGGACTTTCCATATTGCAAAAGTGATTTAAATTTGGTGATTTTATGCAGAGTTCACAATAATGGGTACTATGGAAATGGAAAATGCAAACTAGTGCAGCAAGGACATGTAGGAGTTAATTGGTTGGACGGATAATATGAGATTCTTTGCTCCAGCTGGCCTATACTGCACTTGGCATGGGAGTGCTTGATGTCAGTGCTGGATGCCAGTAAGTGACAAAATATCCCATCCTGTGCAGTCATCTGTCTTCCTGATGATTTTACCATTTGAAAAAAAATAGGAAAGTACCACGAGGATAAATGTTTTCATAATGGCACTTAAACTGAGCTCTCCTTCCACTGTAAATTCCAGAGGATGACAAATACTAGCTTCAAACATTTTGTGGATCTTTGTTCCGAAGAACAACAGCTCTCACGCTGTAAGTCGATCATCATCTCCTGGAGAGACATTCTGTGATGAAAAGATTTTCTCTGTCGGCACAGTATTTGTTTCCAACCGAGATGTGTTTACTTGTTCCTCCAAATTCTTTTTATTTGGTATTCCAAACTTGATATCAATTGGGAGAGGAAACCATTCTTGTCAATTTTGTAAGAAAAAAAAAGAATCAGTTCACATTGTAGTTGCCTGCTGTGTATTATTTTTGCAGCCAGCTTTTTAATCATCAACGTTGGCTCTGGTTTTCGTAGCATGTCGCAATTTTGCATGGTGACATTACTGTTGGTAGGGCGGATTTTCCATGTCTTCGCCCGTGATGAGGTACCTGACTTGCTGGGATTTCTGAACAGAAGGTTCTGGGCAACATGCCTGCAATTTTCTGATCAATACCCATGGTGGGCCAGATACTTCATAATGAGTGACGACTCAAAAAATCTACACTATGATGTTAGCAATTGTTCAAGAAATAAGTTGCATCCATAATGACTGCACAATATCTCTACAGTAGGCAACAGAAAAACAACCACAACTTTTATTTATATAGCACCTTTAATATAGTGAAACGTCCCCAGGCGCTTCACAGGAGTATTGTGAGATAAAAATTAGAAATTAGCGCAGGTTTGGTCAAAGACGTAAGTTTTAAGGAGCGTCTTGAAGTAGGAAAGAAAGGTAGATAGGCGGAGAGGTTTAGGCAGGAAGTTCCAGAGTTTGGGACCTCGGCAACAAAAGGCACCGCCACCGATGGTGGAGCGCTTATAATCAGGGATGCTCAAGAGGGCAGAATTAGAGGAGTGCAGATATCTCGGGGAGCTTGTGGGGCTGGAGGAGATTACAGAGATAGGGAGGGGTGAGGCCATGGAGGGATGTGCATGAAATGGAAATGCATAAAAATGATGGAGATGTTTTTTAGGGCTTCCGTTGGGAAGGAATAGTTGGCAGCACTCCAAAAGTCACAATGAGACATCTTCTGTCAAGTTCCTGCAGCTGCTCCAACCACCATCATTTTTGACCCATCTTATTAATTAAGGTTCTATGCCATTTGTAGGTCTCTTATGCACTTTTAAGGCATGGTTGCTCGACCTGTTGCTACCAGGCATTGATCGGCCTAACCAGCAGTCCATAAAGACCGCTTAGACAATGTGGCCAGAAACTTGATGACATTGGTTTTTGTGGGACCATGAACATAGGAATATAAGAACATAAGAACATAAGAAATAGGAGCAGGAGTAGGCCATGTGGCCCCTCGAGTCTGCTCCGCCATTTAATACCACCACGGCTGATCCGATCATGGGCTCAGGTCCACTTCCCTGCCCGCTCCCCATAACCCCTTAAACCCTTATCGGTTAAGAAGCTGTCGATCTCTATCTTAAATATATTCAATGTCCCAGCTTCCACAGCTCTCTGAGGCAGCGAATTCCACAGATTTTCAACCCACTGAGAGAAGAAATTCCTCCTCATCTCAGTTTTAAATGGACGGCCTCTTATTCGAAGATTATGCCCCCTAGTTTTAGTCTCGCCTATCATTGGAAACATCCTCTCTGCAGCCATCTTGTAAAGTCCCCTCATAATCTTATACATTTCGAATGAATAGGCCATTGAGCCCCTGGAGCCTGTTCCGTCATTCAATGAGATCTTGGCTGACCTGTATCCTAACTCCTTTCATGGACCCATTGCTCCATGAATGCTACTCCAGGCCCCACAAAAATCTTTCCACGATTGATCCATCAGTCGCTTGTACGAAGTGTAGTTCAGGGCCAGCAGCGAACACTTTCGCTCCGCTGTTGACTGCAAATTCTTGGCCATTAAGGTATATGGAGCAAAGGCAGATAAATGGACTTGAGGTGCCGATCATCCATGATCTAATCTAACAGGCTCGAGGGGCTGAATACCCCACTCCTGTTCCTATGTTCCTGGAGCTGAAGTAAGGAATAGAGGGGTATCAGCCTGTTAAAGTGTAGAAAGATTTTAGGGTTGTGCATGTAAATAATAACTGAGTTTCCATAGTGCAAGATCCCAAGTTTGAGTCCCTTTAACAAGAGTGCATTCGGAAGGGTTAGTTGTGCAAGTGCTGCTTTAGGATGATGTAAAGAGTGATGGTACTTCATTTGGTTAAGGAAGTAAAGGGAGAGTTGTCATTGTATTGCTGAGGTCATTGAACTTGTTATTGAAATGTGATACATTCTTACACCACTGAGAAACATACTCTACAAGGTGGCTCTTAACACAGAAACCTGTCATCATGTGACCATGCCATATGATCCTTTATTATTTACATCAGTAGTTGCAGTACATCAGCAGTCCACTAGATGGAGCAGTAGTCCACGAGGGGGAGCTCTATCACACTGCGACACATAGTTCTCTGTGTCTCCTGAGCTCTAGTTCCTCGAGGAGAGCTTGGAACTCTGAATCTATAAAATTCTCAGTTCTTCTTCTATGCTTAGGTGTCATAGCTCACTGCCTTGTTTGGCTGTTTATTTCAACAGTTCCTGCTATAAATATTCTTGAAAAGTATGAGAAAAAGATTGATGAGACATGCAGTGAAGTTAGCCGAGAGCCAATCACTGCTCGTTCTTTACATGGTTGTCTCTCAGTCTGCTGCTGAAATAGTCAATGTTCAGCCAGAACTGTCTTTATTAAAAGCAATGAAATAATGTCCATGAACTCCAGCAAATTACAGCCGTTTTAGCTGGAATTTATGCCTAATGTTACTCCAATGGGTATGCAAATGAGCTGACTAAGGAAACCTTGTGTAAGTACCACGCCTGACCACCCACAGGAGCAAATCTTCTTCCAATGGCACAACAGCAGTGCAAAAAACTGTAACAAGATTTACTCCCATGAAAACGCTAGTGGGAGTTGTGTACAGGCCACCACATAGTATTCGTGAGGTTGGGGACAGCATCAAACAACAAATAAGGGATGTGTGCAATAAAGGTACAGCAGTAACCATGGGTGACTTTAATCTACATATTGATTGGGCTAACTTAACTGGTAGCAATGCGGTGGAGGAGGATTTCCTGGAGTGTATTCGGGATGGATTTCTGGACCAATATGTCGAGGAACCAACCAGGGAGCTGGCCATCCTAGACTGGGTGATGTGTAATGAGAAGGGACTAATTAGCAATCTTGTTGTGCGAGGCCCCTTGGGGAAGAGTGACCATAATATGGTAGAATTCTTTATTAAGATGGAGAGTGACACAGTTAATTCAGAAACTAGGGTCTTGAATTTAAAGAAAGGTAACTTTGACGGTTTGAGGCGCGAACTGGCTAGATTAGACTGGCAAATGATACTTAAAGGGTTGACGGTGGATAAGCAATGGCAAACCTTTAAAGATCATATGGATGAACTTCAACAATTGTACATCCCTGTCTGGAGTAAAAATAGAACGGGGAAGGTGGCTCAACCGTGGCTAACAGGGGAAATTAAGGATAGTGTTAAATCCAAGGAAGAGGCATACAAATTTGCCAGAAAAAGTAGAAAACCGGAGGACTGGGAGAAATTTAGAATACAGCAGAGGAGGACAAAGGGTTTAATTAAGAGGGGGAAAATAAATTACGAGAGGAAGCTTGCCAGAAACATAAAAAATGACTGCAAAGCTTCGATAGGTATGTGAAGAGAAAAAGATTAGTGAAGACCAGCGTTGGTCCCTTGCAGTCGGATTCGGTAAATTTATAATGGGGAACAAAGAAATGGTAGACCAATTGAACAAGTACTTTGGTTCACAAAGGAAGACACAAATAACCTTCCCGATGCACTAGGGGTCCGAAGGACTAGTGAGAAGGAGGAACTGAAGGATATCCTTATTAGGCGGGAAATTGTGATAGGGAAATTGACGGGGTTGAAGGCCGATAAATCCCCATGGCTTGATAGTCTACATCACAGAGTACTTAAGGAGCAGAAGGAGCAGCATGGTGGTGTACCACTCCAGGGAGCAGCATGTGCTGGAGCAGGAGAGCAATGGCAGTGAAGTGGGCATCACCAAGATCCAGGTCGGTGATTGGAGCGTGGGCAGATACAGCAGGAGCGGTGAGGTCGGGGCGAAGGAGCGGCGAGAGATTGTAGAGAGACATGATCAGGGCCCAGGAGAGGCGTGAGTTCGGGGTCCAGAAGAGGCGAGGCCCCAGGGGCAGCACGTACCAGCCCACATTGCGATATGTATGCGCGCACTAGGTCCATACAGCAGAGCTGGTCTCCAGTCGTCTTGGTTAATCCTTGCCATTGGACCAAGACCTAGCTCTGTCAAGCCCGTGTGGTGGCTGGTGTGCAACGGTCACCACACGTTAAAAAAAATCCACACACAGGCAACTTCCACCCTTCAACATGTAGTTCGGGACCCTCGATTCGACGGGTTGCCTATGATGATGATGAGGGAAAATATAATGGCAGTAGAAAAAAGTGATACAGCTAAAAGCAAGACAAAAATAGATTCCATATGGATAGAGATAAAAGATAATAAGGATCAATCACACTAATAGGCGTAGTCTAAAGACCATCTCATAGTGGAAGGGAGGTGGAGGAAGAAAAATGCAGATAAATTAGGAAAATGAGTAAAAGACATCGGCTAGAAACACCACTTTTTTTTGTATACTTAATGCCCACTTAACGCCCATATATCGCCCATTTTGGCACAAAATGGAAACTGACGGGCATTTTTAGGAAATTATCGCCGAGTGTTACTTTCCCCATGTGCTTAACGCCGGGAAAAAATCTTACCGCCCGCCCACTTTGTTTGGGTGGAATCATCAGAATGGAAGAAATCAACGCCCAGAATATCGCCCAGCGTTACTTTCTGCACAGAATTAATGCCAAGATTCAATAATACCACCTGCCCACTTTTTTTTGTCATAAAGACCATATTTGGCAAAACTAATGCCCAGGAGATTGCCTACCATCACTTTCACCACCTCGCACATATATTGCCCACAATATCGCTCGCCCAAAAAAACGCCCAGAAAAAGTGGAACTGTTGTGAACGAAAGCCAGCAGTGTGGGCGCCATTTTTAAAATCGTAGTTTGCTTCATTCAAAAGGCTGCCTCAACTTCGGGGAGTTTGGATTGACTCTGGAGTTCTTCTCAGGTGAAGTGACCTTCTCAACAGACATACATTCAGACTCTGGACTATTGGGGGTTTACTCTAGGTGTATTTTAGTGAGGAAATTATTGCTTTTGATCAATCGCTATTGTACTTTCAATGCAATGGGGCCAGAAAAGAATAACTGTGCTTAAACAGCGCTTCAGATGTCTGGACCACTCAGGAGGGGAGCTACAATACAACCCTGAGCAAGTAGGTAAATTCGTGGTCATATGCTCGATGCTGCACAAACTGGCTATCAGGAGGTGCCAAGAATTGCCAGAAGGGACTGATGCTCCATCTCAGGAGAGAGAGGAAGAGAAGGACGAGGGGCTGGACGCTGACCTAGGGCCAGACAATCAGGCTGGCTATGCAACCAGGCCCATGACCCACTCCAGACCACAGGAAAGGGCCCGTGGTGGCTACATAGCTGCAAAACTCTTACGTGAGGAGCAGATATCTGAACGATTTGCCTGAAAGAGCATTGATGTGAGTGACAATGCTGACACACTGCTGTGTGTGTGCAGCTCAGACATCAATGGAGCCCATCACCTTGGTGCCAGTTAAAGTTTACGTAGATTGAAGTTAAGTTATATTTAACCCTTTCATGTTAAAGAATCACCAGTGTGAAACGGTCCAGCTATCTGAGACACTGCGCAATAAGGTCTGAAATCATAAGTATCACAGCCAATAACACTCAACCCCCACCCAAACCCCACTTTTTCCACCATTGACATCAATCACATGTTCAACATGTCCAGCAACACAGAATACAAAGGCAAAGCGGGAGGTTGGTCTCCTCACCCCATACATTACAACAACTTGCATACACCCAGATGGAGATATAACACAGCCATCACCTGCGGACATGCACCTCACATTCCTTCCCTCCTCTCTTTCTTCTCCCCACCTCTACCCCTTCCCCTCCTCGCTCCATGGTGCCTGGCCGAGGAGCTCCTCAGGTGGTGCCTCGTTGGAGGGGATGAAGGCAGATGCGGTCGTTGCACGGGTACGGGTGCGGGGTGGTGCAGAGGGGACAACATTCTCTGATGCAGAAACAGGATCTTGGTCCTTGCTCTCATCTGTCGTTCACAGCGGAGGTGTGGAACCTAGGGGTGGAGTGCCGCGCTCTGGGGCTACTGGGAGTACAGTGCCAGCAGTGTTCCTGGCTATCGCATCCGGGGAATCCGCCATCCGTGGAATGTACTCGGTCATGCTGGCTGTTATGTAAGTAGTAACTCGATAGATTGAATACTGTAAACTAACACAGGTTCAAACTTGGCTCTGCTTTATTAGGGCCCAAAATGATTACATTACATGATGGCTTGCCTTTTATATCTGGGCCGCACACACGTGCGTACAGCCCAATGACAATCCAACAGTGGCGCCACCTGGTGGCTAGCGATCCCAAGTATACATACATGACAATATCCCCTTTTAAGATATTAGTAGCAGTCTTTTTACAAATTCAGATGGTCCGGGGCTTTCCGCTCCCGAGTTGATCGTCTCATTTCAACTCCAGCCTTGGGCGAGCGTTCTGAGTCTGTTATGACTGGGGGCTGGGTAGCCGATCTGATGGGAGTGGCAATGACCACACCAGGGATTGAAAGTCCAGATTCATTGATGACAGCGGAGTCCTCTGATGACTGAGGATAGGTTGGTTGGTCACTGATTGTGTCTTCCTCAGATTGTTCCGGTTCATCCCTGTGCCGCAGCTTTCTCTGATCAACATGTTTCCTGCATCTCTGCCCATTCTTCAGCTTGACGATAAACACTCTGTTACCCTCCTTGGTCACAACAGTACCAATGATCCACTTGGGACCTTGGCCATAATTTAGTACATACACAGGATCATTAACAGAAATGTCGCGTGACACAGCAGCGCGATCATGATACCACTGCTGACTTTGACGTCTGTATTCAACATGATCATTCAAGTCAGGGTGGACAAGAGTGAGCTAGGTCTTGAGACCTCTCTTCATCAATAGTTCAGTAGGGGGGACACCGGTAAGCATGTGGGGTCTTGTCCTGTAACTAAGCAATATGCATGTCAAGCGAGTCTGCAGTTAACCTTGAGTTACATAAGAACATAAGAATTAGGAACAGGAGTAGGCTATCTCGCCCCTCGAGCCTGCTCCGCCATTCAACAAGACCATGGCTGATCTGGCCGTGGACTCAGCTCCACTTACCCGCCTGCTCCCCGTAACACTTAATTCCCTTATTGGTTAAAAATCTATCTATCTGCGATTTGAATACATTCAATGAGCTAGCCTCAACTGCTTCCTTGGGCAGAGAATTCCACAGATTCACAACCCTCTGGGAGAAGAAATTCCTTCTCAACTCGGTTTTAAATCGGCTCCCCCATATTTTGAGGCTGTGCCCCCTAGTTCTAGTCTCCCCGACCAGTGGAAACAACCTCTCTGCCTCTATCTTGTCTATCCCTTTCATTATTTTAAATGTTTCTATAAGATCACCCCTCATCCTTCTGAACTCCAACGAGTAAAGACCCAGTCTACTCAATCTATCATCATAAGGTAACCCCGTCATCTCTGGAATCAACCTAGTGAATCGTCTCTGTAACCCCTCCAAGGCTAGTATATCCTTCCTTAAATAAGGTGATCAAAACTGCACACAGTACTCCAGTTGTGGCCTCACCAATACCTGTACAGTTGCAGCAGGACCTCCCTGCTTTTGTACTCCATCCCTCTCGCAATGAAGGCCAACATTCCATTCACCTTCCTGATTACCTGCTGCACCTGCAAACTAACTTTTTGGGATGCATGCACAAGGACCCCCAGGTCCCTCTGCACGGCAGCATGTTGTAATTTCTCCCCATTCAAATAATATTCCCTTTTACTGTTTTTTTTGTCCAAGGTGGATGACCTCACATTTTCCAACATTGTATTCCATCTGCCAAACCTTAGCCCATTCGTTTAACCTATCTAAATCTCTTTGCAGCCTCTCTGAGTCCTCTACACACCACTAACCACCGATTTCCAACCCGAAAAGAACCCATTTATCCCGACTCTCTGCTTTCTGTTAGCCAGCCAATTCTTGATTCATGCTAATACATTTCCACTGACTCTGCAAACCTTTATCTTCTGCAGTAACCTTTTGTGTGGCACCTTATCGAATGCCTTTTGAAAATCTAAATACACCACATCCATTGGTACACCTCTATCCACCATGCTCGTTATATCCTCAAAGAATTTCAGTAAATTAGTTACACATGATTTCCCCTTCATGAATCCATGTTGTGTCTGCTTGATTGCACTATTCCTATCTAGATGTCCCGCTATTTCTTCCTTAATAATAGCTTCAAGCATTTTCCCCACTACAGATGTTAAACTAACCGGCCTATAGTTACCTGCCTTTTGTCTGCTCCCTTTTTTAAACGGAGGCGTAACATTAGTTGCTTTCCAATCCGCTGGTACCTCCCCAGAGTCCATAGAATTTTGGTAGATTATAACGAATGCATCTGCTTTCACTTCTGCCATCTCGTTTAATACCCTGGGATGCATTTCATCAGGACCAGGGGACTTGTCTACCTTGAGTCCCATTAGCCTGTCCAGTACTACCCCCCTAGTGATAGTGATTATCTCAAGGTCCTCCCTTCCCACATTCCCGTGACCAGAAATTTTTGGCATGGTTTTTGTGTTTTCCACTGTGAAGACCAAAGCAAAATAATTGTTTAAGATCTCAGCCATGTCCACATTTCGCATTATTAAATCCCCCTTCTCTTCTTCTAAGGGACCGACATTTACTCTAGTCACTCTTTTCCGTTTTATATATCGGTAAAAGCTTTTACTATCTGTTTTTATGTTTTGCGCAAGTTTACTTTCGTAGTCTATCTTTCCTTTCTGTATTGCTTTCTTAGTCATTCTTTGCTGTCGTTTAAAATGTTCCCAATCTTCTAGTTTCCCACTAACATTGGCCACCTTATATGCATTGATTTTTAATTTGATACTCTCCTTTATTTCCTCGGTTATCCAACGCTGGTTATCCCGTCTCTTACCGCCCTTCTTTTTCACTGGAATATACTTTCGTTGAGCACTATGAAAGAGCTCCTTAAAAATCCTCCACTGTTCCTCAATTGTGCCACCATTTAGTCTGTGTTCCCAGTCTTCTTTAGCCAACTCTGCCCTCATCCCACTGTAGTCCCCTTTGTTTAAGCATAGTACGCTCGTTTGAGGCACTACTTCCTCACCCTCAATCTGTATTACAAATTCAACCATACTGTGATCACTCATTCCAAGAGGATCTTTTACCAGGAGATCGTTTATTATTCCTGTCTCATTGCACAGGACCAGATCTAAGATAGCTTGCTCCCTTGTAGGTTCTGTAACATACTGCTCTAAGAACGTTTCATACTCTGCTTCATGGTTTGGACAGCACGCTCTGCTTGACCATTAGATGCGTTTGAATGGTGCTGACCTCACATGTTTGATACCATTGAGTTTCATGAACTCTTGAAACTCCAGACTAGTGAAGCAAGGCCCGTTGTCACTTACAACGATGTCGGGCAGACCATGAGTGGCAAACATGACACAAAGGCTCTCAATGGTAGCTGTGGATGTACTTGATGACATGATTATACACTCTATCCACTTGGAATATGCATCCACCACAACTAAAAACATCTTTCCCAGGAAGGGACCTGCAAAGTCGATGTGGATTTTGGACCATGGTTTAGATGGCCACGACTACAGACTCAGCGGTGATTCTGCTGGTGCTTTACTTAGCTGCATGCAAGTGTTGCACCGATGCACACATGATTCCAGATCAGAGTCAATTCCCAGCCACCATACATGAGACCTGACAATGGCTTTCATCATGACAGTACCAGGATGAGTGCTATGTAGATCATGTACAAATTTCTCTCTGCCTTTCTTCGGCATAACAACACAATTACCCCACGGTATACAATCTGATTGAATGGATAGTTCGTCTTTGCGACGGTTGTAAGATTTGGTCTCATCACCCATTTGCTTCAGTATGGCAGACCAATCACCACTAAGGACACAACATTTCACAACCAATATCGGGTCCTGGCGGGTCCAGGTCTTAACTTGTTAAACCGTAACAGGGGTTCCTTCACTTTCAGAAGCATCCATGAATAACAGTAGGTCTGCAGGTTGTGCCATCTCCACCTCCGGTGTGGGCAACGGCAGACGGCTCAGTGCATCGGCACAATTCTCGGTGCCAGGTCTATGGCGAATGACATAATCATAAGCAGATAATGTCACCGCCCACCTCTGGATGCGGGACGATGCATTGGTATTTATACCTTTGTTTTCCGAAAAAAATGAAATGAGTGGCTTGTGATCTGTTTCCAGTTCAAACCGTATACCAAACAGGTACTGATACATCTTTTTAACCCCATACACACAGGCTAATGCTTCTTTCTCTACCGTGCTGTAGGCTCCTTCTGCCTTTAACAAACTTTTGGAAGCATACGCAACAGGTTGTAGTTTACCCGACTCATTAGCTTTTTGGAGCACGCAAGCAACTCCATATGACGAAGCATCACAGGCCAATACTAGATGCTTAAATGGATCATAATGAACCAGCAGCTTGTTAGAGCAAAGCAGATTAGTAGCTTTCTCAAAAGCTCTATCTTGAGACACACCCCAAACCCTTTTCTTAGCAACATGTGCAATGGCTCTAATGAAGTGCTCAATCTAGGTAGGAAATTACCGAAGTAGTTGAGTAAACCAAGGAATGAACACAGCTCCGTCATATTCTGAGGCTTGGGTGCATTTTTGCTGGCTTTGGTTTTCGAGTCCGTAGGCCTGATGCCATCAGCAGCAATTTTCCTCCCCAGGAATTCGACTTCTGGTGCCATGAAGACGCACTTAGAACATTTCATTCTAAGTCTCACTTTGTCCAGATGATGTAGAACCTCTTCCAAGTTGTTCAGTTGTTCAGCGGTGTCATGACCTGTGACCAGGATGTCATCTTGGAACACGACAATTCTAAGGACGGACTTCAGTAGACTCTCCATGTTCCTCTGAAATATGGCTGCAGCCGAACGAATTCCGAAAGGACACCTGTTGTAGATAAACAGTCCTTTATGAGTGTTGAGGCATGTAAGTTTCTTCGATGTCTCGACCAGCTCCTGTGTCATGTAGGCCGACGTCAGACCCAGTTTAGTGAACGACTTCCCCCTGGCTAGCCTTGCAAACAGATCATCAGCCTTTGGTAACGGTTATTGATCCTGTTTCGAAACTCGGTTGATCGTAACCTTGTAGTCTTCACAAATCCTGACAATGCCATCACTCTTCAACACGGGAACAATGAGGCTGGCCCATTCATTAAATTCGACTGGTGATATGACCCCTTCAAACTGGAGTCTATCCAGTTCGATTTCGACTTTCTCCCTCATCATATACGGAACCCCACAAGCTTTATGATGGACGGGTCTTGCATCCGAGTCCATGTGGATCTGCACCTTGGCTCCCATGAAATTGCAGATGCCTGGTTCAAACAGAGAGGGGAATTTGCTCAGCACTTGAGCACATGGAGTATCATCCTCCAACGACAATGCTTTGATATCATTCCAATTCCATTTGATTTTTTTTCCAGCCAGTTCCTGCCGAACAGCATTGGACCATTGCTTGGAACAATCCATAATGTTAAATCATGAACCGCACCATCATACGACACCTTGACTACTGCACTGCCAAACACTGTTATGAGTTCTTATTGTACGTACGCAAATTGGCATTGACTGGACTCAGCTTAGGCCTCACAGCCTTAGTATCCCGCAGCTTGTCGAATGTCCTCTGGCTCCTTATTGATTAACTCGCACCCGTGTCCAATTCCATCGGTACCGGCACACCGTTAATTTTCATATATATCATTATCGGTTGGCTCTTTGTTAGGAACAAATACAGTCCATACACTTCCTCCTCTGGTATCTTGGATTTCATATCAGGATCAACGCTATAAATGGTGTGTTGCAGCACGCTTTCTCAGTTGCGGACACATGCGCTGGAGATGCCCCAGTCTCGAACAGCCTTTACAAATGTACTGTTTAAACCAACACAGATGAGGCCGATGATTACACCCACAACGCCAACATGGTGATATCGGATTTATTCCCAGTGGAGGAATTTGGGCAGCCACAGGTTTTGAAAATGCGGTCAAGTAGGCCCTGCCATATGCAGCTCTGCCAAACGATACAATCTTGTTTACAGTACTTGCCGAGTTCCGATTTTCCGATGATATCTGCTTTAAGTTTTTGTCCATCGTCATGGATGCCTGGGCAATTGTGATGACCTTGCTCAATTCCAGCGTCTGCGCTGCCAGTAGCTTACGCAGGATCACCTTGTGGTTGATGCCGATTAAAAGTCCCGCATCATGTCTCCCAACGCGTTTTCGAACTTACACGGTCCAGTTAGACATCTTAGGTCGGCAACGAATTCTGACTCATCCTGGCCCTCAGAACGAATGTGCGTGTAGAATCAATATCATGAGATGATGATGCCTTCTTCTGGTTTGAGATGGTCACGTACCAGAGCATACAATTCCTCATAGTCCTTGTCCGTTGGACTTGCAGGCGAGAGAAGATTCTTTATGAATCCATAGATTTTTGGACTGCAAACTGTGAGGAAGACCGCCCTGCGCCTAACTGTGTCATTGGGTTCCTCCATTTTGTTGTCCACGAAGAACAAAATCTGTCCATTCCTCTCCCTCCACGAATCTCTCCAGAATTCCAATTGTGCTCATTTTTGCATGCGAAGGTTCTTAAGTTACCTCGTTGCCAAATGTTATTTATGTAATAACTCGATAGACTAAATACTGTAAACTAATACAGGTACAAACCTGACTCTGCTTTATTAGGGCCCAAAATGATTACTTTACATGATGGCTTGCCTTTTATACCAGGGCCCAACACCCATGCGTACAGCCCAATGACCTCCGACAGTGGCGCCACTTGGTGGCTGGAAACATACATACATGACCGTGGCCAGCTTTCGTGATATGCCCCCCCAATGCTTCGATGAGCTGGTCACCAATGTCTACAGTCCTCCTGGACAACTGCACCATCACTCCGTTCTCATGTGGCGCTCGTGGAACAGACCTGCTGCATCCAGGAGACCTCCGCGGGGTCAACGCCGTCCTGGAGACAAATGGGGTGCCCTGTGGCGAGACGCTTGAGGCCGGTACCTCCAGAGTGGAAGCGGGAATGACTGGAGGACAACTAGATGGCCTTGGGGTGGAATGGCTTCTGGAGCATGGCGATGCAGGTTCCTCGAAATCTGTGCTCTCATTCATGGAGAACAGACCCAGCAGATTGACGGGCAAGAATCGGAGCTCCTAGCACCAGATGTAGGATCGTCCGGAGAGTCGGGCCCCGTGCCCCCACCTTCTGGCCTCTGTGGTCTTATCTTGGGATGTGCTGGTGGCTGAGCTGCAAGACACAAATGAGGTTATTAGAGGAGAATGGGGTGCTCGGGTCACAAGGTGAATCCAGCGTTACACACCGCATATGCACGACAAACGCACCACTGCTCTCAAAATCATCGCAGACATCACATTTCATGACCATCAACACATTGTGCATTGCAATGATTTTCATTCGGCCATCATTATTTCTATAACAACTTTAGAAATCATCTATCATATATGATTATTAGAATATAGGCGGGTGTGGCATCTATTGACTTCACATTACGCAATGGTGTAAGCTTTACTCACGTGGCATCACTTCAGCATCTGCAGATGCATCTGTGGTTGTCCGGGGGTGCTTCCCCATGCGTGTAAGCACACGCTTCTCCATCTGAGTGATGTCGCTGGGGACTGGGGACCCCCCACTCGTTCACCTCTGCATGGACCTCATCCTCGATAGCTTCTTCTGTAAAAGGTGACAGGACGACATGGCATGAGATCATTGCATGATATCATTGCTAGGTACTGTCACAGAGACTGATACAACACATAACCAACAGATGTAACCATGATTATTATGAAAATTAGCATTCTTTACTTAAAGACATGCACTGTGACCAGAGACTTTGAGTAAAACATTCCCAGTAAAAGTGCAAGACCTCACATATGCTGATAGTCATTCATGACTGTTAAAATAAAATTGTATAAATATATAAGTACATGTAAATCAATGTAATACTTACTCTTGCAGATCCCACTAGGTCGTTCCATCATTTGCGGCATTAGTTGTCCTCACAAACCTCGTTGCTTGCCGACGAGACCATCTCTGCTATCTCGGTCCATATCCTCTGGTATGCCTTTGAGGTGGGCTTTCCACACACTCCCTGTGTCAAATCACCCCAGCGTAACTTGACCTCCTGCTGGAGGAAGGCATTTTCCTCATCCGAGAACCTCCTGGCTCTTTTGCGCCTTCCAATGTGTTCCTCTCCCACCTCACTGCTCTCTCCAGCTTCAGTCTCCACAGAGATGCCTCCTCCTCTCTCTCCATTATAGGCCAAATTCAGGCAAATATGTGACTGGTAACAGCTAATTTTTGTTTGCCCAATTGCTGTGAAGCTCTAAAGTCTCCCTCCTTCCTACCAAAGCAGCCACATCACACTCAGACACGCCTTCAGTCCCTCTGAGCTCCCCCTCTCTCTGTCTCCTCTTCTGCGCATGTCATGATGACACTTGACCTCCTGCATTGCGGATATCGAGCATTGCCATGATATTGCTAAGGACGGACACATTTTATGGCAGAAGGGGAAAAAATTTAACGCTGCCGCCCATTTCATAATCGCTCGCGGTAACGCCATTTTCAAAAATGGAGACTGGGTGCTTTGAGAATGGGTGAGAAGCCGGCGATCTGAAAACCCATTTTTACCGCCCACACTGGAAATAATGCCATTTTTGGTCGATAAGCACAAAAGTGTAAAATCATTGAATGATAATCATGGGTTGATTCTAACTGCCCTGATATTAATTGTACAGAAGAGGTAGGTAAAGGGAAAAAGGGAGTGGAGTTCCTACAAAGTGTACAGGACTTCTTTCTAACCCAATATGTATAAAGCCCAACAAGCGAGGATTCACTCTTTGATCTGGTGGTGGGGAATGAACCAGAACAGATAAGAGAAGTAAATGTATGGAAAAATCGAGGCAAAAATGACCATAATATAGTATACTTTAAGATGATAATTGAGAAGGATATAAGTATGATGAAAATCAGATTCATAGATTGGAGTAAAGATGATTTTGAGGGGCTAAGAATAGATCTTGGGAAAATAAAATGGGCAACAAAATTGACAAACAATAATGTAGAACAGCAATGGGAAACATTTGAAACGGTGTTCAACAAAGTGCAGGAAAAATATATTCCGCCAAAAGGAATGAACAAACTAAACACTGATGAGACTCCATGGATGAATAAAGCCATGGGAACAATTGAGGGTAAGGAAAGAGGCATATATTAAATACATGGATAGCAGGGGAGTGCATGATAAGGGAGAATGTGAAGAGATTAGGAGAGATGTCAAAAAAAAATTTGGAAGACAAAGAGGAATTATGAAATTAAATTATCAAGGAACATAAAACAAAACAGTAAAATATTTTACAGGCACGTCAATAAAAAAAGGAAGGTTGGAATGGGAATAGGACCATTAAGGGAGAGACAGGACAATACCACAGGTAATGATGGAGAGATAGCAGAAATATTAAATAATTATTTTGCTTCAGTATTTACCAGGGAGATAGAACAGGTGGGCATGACAGTGGATGAAGACATTAGTAATAAGATAAGTAGATTTAAAATAAAAAGGAGTATATTACATAAACTAATCAAAGAGGATAAAATCCCTGATCCGGATATATTGCATCCACACATTTTAAAAGAATCTAGGGAAGAGATTGCAGAGACATAACAGCACATATTTAATAATTCAATAGAAAAAGGTGTAGTGCCAGAGGACTGGCGAACAGGCCAACACAATACTTATATTCAAGAAGGGGATAGAACATGTCCAGGGAATTATAGACCTGTCAGCTTAACTTCGATGGTGGGAAAATAATAGAATTCCTACTAAAGGAGAAAATAGAAAAACATCTAGTGACCAAAAATATAAAAACAAATAGTCAGCATGGATTTCAAAAGTGAATTTCTTGCTTGACCAACCTTATTGCATTTTTTGAAGAGGTAACCGAGACTGTAGACAATGGCAATGAAGTAGATGTAATTTATCTAGATTTTCAAAAGGCTTTCGATAAGGTACTTCATAATAGACTGATGAACAAGGTCAGAGAAGGTAGAGTCAGAGGACAAGTAGCAGAATGGATAGCTAGCTGGCTTCAAGACAGAAAGCAGAGAGTAGGGGTAAAGAGTAGCATTTCACAGTGGCAGAAGGTGGCTAGTGGTGTGCAACAAAGATCAGTGCTGGGACCACTGTTGTTCACAATTTACATTAATGATTTAGACTTTGGAATCAAAAGCACAATTTCTAAACCAGCTAGAATACAGGCACTGACTATGGAAGGATTTTGCTCCAATAAGCCGCGGTATTGTATACAGTTAGACTCACAGTTAAAACTCAATACCCTGCGTTAGAAGTTTCAGTTTTTAGATATTGTATAATATAAGCCAAATAAAGTTTAAAAAGGGGTACGGGAGCTGTGGTCTGTGTTCTGCAAATCTTGCTGGATGAGGGAGTCTAAGACTGATTTGAGCATCTAGGACAAGCACAATTGAATCAAGTGTCTCCAGAGGCACCGTCATCATCCCCTCCCAATGAGTTGAATAACCTCAACTTCCTCTTGTCTCCCCTTCAAACTCTGTCACTCAGTGCCGTGCGGGCATATCTAGCCAACCGCAGCATTCAACTCAGTGTTTTGCCTTTGGTACTGTCTGCACTCCATGCTAACAACCTGTTGCTTTTCCCTTCGTATAGGAGCCGAGGATGATGTGGCTGCCGTTGGGGACAAGCCGAAAGCTGGCACATCAATTCAAACACCCATCAAGCACTCCTGACCACACAGGCACCAGCTCGGAAACAAGCACGTCAGAGGAATCAGAAAAGCGAGGACAGGAGGGAGCACCAGCTCATGTACTGCTGTCGTGGTACATAGTGACACAGTGAATGATTGTGACGTATAATAGATTCTTATCTTTATCTCATCTAAAAGCAGTTGCTTTCAATATTCACTTAATCATATTAATTAAAACTAGTTAGCAACTGCTAGAACAATGAATATACGAGAACAAAAGGCGTATGAATAATACCTTTTGAACTATCAGAGAAGGACCATTGGTAGCTCTTCTCTTAAACAAACTTGGAGGAAAAGAACCAATTAACCCTGAAACACTGTAAATTTAAATTTAATTGAAAAAACAATGAAGCAGATAACAGGGAAAGAGAGTCCAGAAGATCCGAATCGAACTATACTCGATTGCTGAGAAGTGCAGGAATTGGAACACAGGTATCTTCCCGAAGAAGGCCTGCCGAGGTTAGAAGAATATTCTCAATGAATGGGACGTGAGAGGGCAGTCAATCCTGCAAGTGCTTGTGAAGCTAACTGAAATCATAGGAAAAGGGCAAGCTTGGGACTATGGTTCGGGGATTCCCTTCCTGACCAGCCAGTGAGTCCTCCGTCACTAGCAGTTGGATCATTTTCGCTGCTGGAACACCGAAAAAAGGATGCTGTCCTGGTCACGTTACATGATGGTGAACTGTAGTGCGACTCACACCCTTTCCAAACAGGGTGTCCTGCAACGGTACTAGCAATGATGTGTCCGCAAGATCCTGCAAATCCCCTGGGAGGATAGACACACCAACGTTAGTGTTCTCGCTCAGGCCAACATCCCCAGCATCGAAGCACTGACCACACTCAAACAGCTCCATTGGGCAGACCACATTGTTCGCATGCCCGACACAAGACTCCCAAAGCAAGCACTCCACTTGGAACTCCTACACGGCAGAAGAAATGTTTCAAGGACACCCTCAAAGATAAAGTATAACATCCCCATCGACACCTGGGAATCCCTGGCCAAAAACCACCCTAAGTGCAGGAAGAGCATCCGGGAGGGTACTGAGCACCTCGAGTCTTGTCGCCGAGAGCATTGTAGAAAACAAGCGCAGGCAGTGGCAGGACCATGCGGCAAACCAGTCCTACCCTCCCTTTCCTTCAACCACTGTCTGCCCTACCTGTGACAGAGACTGTAATTCCCGTATTGCACTGTACAGCCACCTGAGAACTCACTTTTGAAGTGGAAGCAAGTCTTCCTCGATTTCGAGGGACTGCCTATGATGATGGACTAGCAATGGATTACCAAAGGGTACGTGCTTCCTAATCCAGAGAGTTCCCCTGCCCTGCTGTCAGAAGGCTTACCGACCAATGTTATTGTCCGGGGCCAAAATAGTTGACTGTGAATGCTTGTTAAGTATTATTGTGATAATCATGCTAACTGAGCAAATGAGTTTTGATTAATAAATTTGTTGAAACAAAATAAATAAGTGTCACTGTACAAGACACATCGTAGTCTGCTACCGTTATCTTGAGGTCCAAACTAAGATCATAGCTGAAAGCTGGACTCTCAGGATCCAACATTATAAGTGCAACCATTACATACTCTTGGAACACTGGTGTTTATGTATCGCTGTCATAGATTTCTTTTACATCAAAAGAAATGTAAAATATTTACAAGTATATTCCTTTCACAAAAGACGTAGCACTCGTGTTATGTATTGAATAAAGAGTCTGACCAGATACTGTAAGCTAAAAGTAATGTGTAACCATAGTCCTTTATTACAGCTCTCCAGAGTGCCTCTCCAGCCTGTGAGGCCTCCTTATGTACCTGTACACCTAAGGGATTGTGGGATTCCTTGGGACTCCAGGGCATGAGCCCTCTGGTGGTTAAACATTGTATTTACAGGTTTACATATATAACAACACTCCCCACCCTGCCGCCACCCCCCACAAAGTCAATAGTGTAAGTATTTATAATGTGAGTCGATCTGGGGCTTTCCTTTCCCTGGTTGATCATCTTGGTGCAAATGCTGGTTTTGGTGAGTCGTTTGTTGGGCCGTCACTGGGCTGCTGCGCAGCTGGCCTTGCAGGGTTGCTGGGTGTGGTGAGTCCTGCTGGGCTGCTGCCGGTGATGGTTCTGCTTCGTGGTCAACCGCCGAGTCGGTTGCCACTTGTGTGTGTGTTGGGGGGGTCAAAAAAGATAGAGTCTATTGTGGGTTGTTCTGGATAGTCCGTGAATCTTTGTTTGGTTTGGTCCCAGTGTTTCCTGCAGGTGAGTCCATTTGAAAGTTTGACCTGAAACACTCTGCTTCCCTCTTTGGTCACGACAGTGCCGGGAAGCCACTCGGGACCTTGTCCATAGTTTAACACAAATACAGGGTCATTAATCTCAATTTCACGAGAAACATTTGTGCTTTCATAATATGTATTCGGTTGAAGCCGCCTGCTCTCTACCTGTTCGTGTAGATCAGGGTAGACTAACGAGAGTCTTGTCTTTAGTGTCCTTTTCATGAGCAGTTCAGCGTGGGGGGACCCCAGTGAGCGAGTGGGGTCATGCGCGGTAACTAAGCAGGACTCAGGATAGGCGAGTCTGCAGTGAGCCTTCAGTTACCCTCTTCAAGCTCTGCTTGATTGTTTGCACTGCTCACTCTGCCTGACCATTGGATGCTCGTTTAAACGGGGCAGATGTGACATGTTTGATCCCATTGCGGGTCATGAACTCTTTGAACTCGGCACTGGTGAAGCACGGCCCATTGTCACTCAGAAGGACATCAGGCAGGCCGTGCATGGCAAATGTGGCCCGCAGACTTTCACTGGTGGCAGCGGACGTGCTTGCTGACATTATCTCACATTCAATCCATTTGGAGTACGCATCTACAACCGCAAGGACCATTTTTCCCAAGAATGGGCCTGCGTAGTCGACATGGACCCTGGACCACGGTTTGGAGGGCCAGGACCATAAACTTAGTGGCGCCTCCCTGGGTGCATTGCTTGACTGTGAACATGTGTTACAGTTGTGCACGCAGGTCTCTAAGTCTGCATCGATACTGGGCCACCACACGTGGGATCTGGCTATTGCTTTCATCATTACAATGCCTGGGTGGGTGCTGTGGAGATCACTAATAAAAGTGTCCCTGCCCTTTTATGGCACAACTACCCGATTACCCCATAGGAGGCAGTCTGCCTGTATGGACATTTCATCTCTGCACTGCTGGTACAGCTATATTTCTTCCTGCATCTCTAACGGGACACTGGACCAGCTCCCGTGAAGCACACAATTTTTTACGAAGGACAGTAAAGGGTCCTGGCTCGTCCAGGTTCTAATCTGTCGGGCGGAACAGGTGATTGCTCACTCTCGAATGCTTCCATTACCATAACTAAATCTGTGGGCTGTGCCATCTCCACCCCTGTGGTGGGCAATGGCAGCCTACTGAGAGCATCGGCACAGTTTTCTTTGTCTGGCCTGCGGCGGATGGCGTAGTTGTATGCGGACAACGTGGGCGCCCATCTCTGGATGCGGGCCGATGTATTCGTGTTTATCCCCTTACTTTTAGAAAAGAGGGATATCAGTGGCTTGTGATTGGTTTCCAATTCAAATTTGAGCCCAAACAGATATTGATGCATTTTCTTTACCCCATAAACACATGC
This sequence comes from Pristiophorus japonicus, assembly GCF_044704955.1. Taxonomy (NCBI): domain Eukaryota; kingdom Metazoa; phylum Chordata; class Chondrichthyes; family Pristiophoridae; genus Pristiophorus; species Pristiophorus japonicus. The sequence goes on from NC_091986.1 coordinate 11,067,761, forward strand.
TAATGCCTCTTTTTTGATCATGCTGTAGGCCCCCTCAGCCTTAGACAGACTTCTGGATGCATAAGCAACCGGTTGCAATTTCCCAGATTCATTAGCTTGTTGCAATACACGCCCGACACCGTATGACAACGCATCACATGCTAGTACCAAACGTTTACATGGATAATACAACACAAGCAATTTGTTTGAACATAACAGTTTTCTAGCTTTCTCAAAGGCATTTTCTTGGCTTTTACCGCATACCAATTCATCTCCTTTGCGCAGTAAAGCGTGCAGTGGTTCTAACAGTGTGCTTAGACCTGGTAAAAAGTTACCAAAGTAGTTCAGGAGTCCAAGAAATGACCGCAGCTCTGTCATGTTCTGTAGTCTCGGTGCGTTATCGATTGCCTCCGTCTTCGAATCAGTGGGCCTGATGCCATCTGCCGCCATTCTTCTCCCAAGGAACTCCACTTCAGGCGCCAGGAAAATGCACTTCGAGCGTTTTAACCTAAGTCCCACATGATTAAGCCGACTAAGAACCTCCTCCAGGTTCTGCAGATGCTCGACGGTGTCCCGACCTGTAACTAAGATGACTTCGTGGAAGACCACGGTGTGCGGGACCGACTTCAGCAAGCTTTCCATGTTACTCTGGAACATCGCCGCCACTGATCGAATCCCAAACGGGTATCTGTTGTAAATGAAGAGACCTTTGTGCGTGTTGATGCAGATGAGGCCCTTCGATGATTCCTCCAGCTCCTGCGTCATGTAGGCCGAGGTCAAGTTCATCTTCGTGAAAGTTTTTCCTCCCGCCAGCATTGCAAATAGGTCGTCTGCCTTTGGTAGCGGGTATTGAACCAGCAGGGAGAAACGATTGATACTTACTTTGTAATTGCCACAGATTCTAACGGTGCCGTCTTCCTTGAGGACTGGAACAATCGGACTGGCCCACTCGTTGAATTCGATCGGCGAAATGATATCCGCTCGTTGCAGCCGGTCCAGCTCGATCTCCACCCTCTCTCTCATCATGTACGGTACCACTCTTGCCTTGTGATGGATGGGTCACACCCCCAGAATCAGATGGATCTGCACTTTTGCTCCTTGGAACTTCCCGATGCCCATTTTGAACAGCGAGGGCAACTTGTTTCAGACCTGGGCACATGAAGTGTCATCGATGGATGAGAGCGCTCGAACATCGTCCCAGTTCCATCGTATCTTTCCCAGCCAGCTCCTGCTGAACAGCATGTGGCCATCACCCGGTACCACCCAGAGTGGTAATTTATGCACCGCTCCATCATAGGAGACCTTTACGATAGCACTGCCAATTACGGGAATCAGTTCCTTTGTATACGTTCTCAGTTTAGTACGAATTGGAGTCAGGGCTGGTCTTGAGGCCTTACTGCACCACAGTTTATCGAAAGTCTTTTTGCTCATTATGGACTGGCTCGCGCCAGTGTCCAGCTCCATTGACACCGGGACTCCATTTAATTCAACCTTCAGCATTATCGGGGGACACTTTGTGGTAAATGTGTGTACCTCATATACCTCTGTCTCCTCAACCTGGTGCTATGGTTCGTTGTGATCCACCGTGGATCTGTCCTCCTCGGCAACATGGTGGTTTCCAGAATTAGGTGGGTTTGCAGCTCTAAGCTCATACGTTGGAGGTGTCCCATTGTTCCACAGCCCTTGCAAACGTATCCTTTGAAATAGCATGAATGGAAGCGACGATCACCTTTGCAGCGCCAACAGGGTGTTAATGGCCTTCCATTCACCACCCTTGATGGTGGACTCTGAGACATCTGCGGACGTGCAGCTGCAGGCATGTGAGGCCTGTCCTGTATGTTACAATTCGAAAACAACATTATTTTGTTCACAGTACTTGCAGCAGCACTCGTGTGCTGAGGGATTTGTTTGGTTTTGTCACTGGTGGCGATGAACGCCCGGGCTATCGCTATGGCTGTACTCAAAGTCGGTGTCTCTACCTTCAAAAGTTTGTGAAGTATTACTTCATGGCCAATGCCAAATCCAAAGAAGTCCCTGAGCATGTGCTCCAAGTGTCCTTCAAATTCGCAATGTCCTGCAAGGCGCCTTAGCTCGGCGACATAGCTCGCCACTTCCTGGCCTTCAGACCTTTTGTACATGTAGAACCGATACCTCGCCATCAGAACGCTTTCCTTCGGGTTTAGATGCTCCCGGACCAGTGTGCACAACTCATCGTATGACTTTTCTGTGGGTTTCATTGGAGCGAGCAGAATTTTCATGAGGCCATACGTTAGTGGCCCGCAAACGGTGAGGAGGTTCGCCCTTCGTTTGGTAGCGTTCACTTCTCCTTCCAGCTCATTGGCCATGAAGTATTGGTCGAGTCGCTACACGAAGGTTTCCCAATCATCTCCCTCAGGAATTTTTCTCCAGGATGCCCACGGTTTTCTGCATTGTTGCCTTGGGGTTCGACATCTATATCTCGTCGCCAGCTGTTATGTATTGAATAAAGAGTCTGACCAAATACTGTAAGCTCAAAGTAATGTGTGACCATAGTCCTTTATTACAGGTCTCCAGACTGCCTCTCCAGCCTGTGAGGCCTCCTCATGTACCTGTGCTCCCAAGGGATTGCGGGATCCCTTGGGACTCCAGGGGATAAGCCCTCTGGTGGTTAAACATTGTATTTACAGGTTTACATATATAACAACTAGTGAAGAAGGAAAAAATTGCAGTGTCAGAGAGGTGCGATGACAAAGTGAAGGGCGGGCTGGGCCCAGGAGTTCCTCTGTTGCATGGCTCAATGATTAGTTCCTTAGTGATACTGCGTTTAGAGAGACAATTGTTGAAGAGCAAAAGCACGCAGGCAATCCTTTGAGAATGTTCTGAGCTATCCGAGTGGTATATTGAAGATTCTGCAAAAATGCTGCTCCAACACCTGTACTGTCAGGCAAGGTGGATTGGGAAGCCTGCTATCTTCTCTGGAGTGTGTGGCAACTCCACGGGCATCCGAAGGAACGGGCAGGTGCACTTTTCCTTCTGAAGGCTATGATTTTAGCTATTCAGGTCTTAGGCTGCAATTGACAGGAGACTCCCAGTTCTGGTTTGGAGAGGCGAGGTGAATTACGTTGACAGTACCTTGATATCGAGCTTCAAGCTTCTAAGGGTATATTGCATCTTGATCCCTGGTCATTCACAAGAGCCTCCCAATGGTTCAGGCATGGTAGAAAGAGGCAAGGATAATCACTGGGTGGGGGGGTGTGAATCGTGTGTGGGTCTGATGATTGTGGCAGATGGTTTGCTTGAGGGGCCAGGGGGTGGGGGGTGGGAGTGCTCCTCCTGGCCTACAAGCAACGATCTACAAAAGCATGTACCTGCTGGATACGGTTTATCGAGCCCTGGGAAACCCTGTTAAATTCAAATGGATCTCAAAATGCGAGGAACAAAGGCTCATTTAAATATTATAATCATGGACCCGCCTCTCTGGGGTGGGTTGCTGAGATGCCTCCAAACCTGCTGCAGTTAAACCAGAAGTAGGCCCACTCATGCCAGATTGTGGTCGGGTTTCACATATTTACTAATTTAAGGTCCCCTGAACCTCTCATGCCTGTCGTGGAGGTGTAAAAATTCCCCCTGCAAATTTCTAATATGTGCTTCTGGTAAACGAAATCAGAAAATCACCTCTCCAGCTTAACCAATAGCAGATAAATAAATGAATTGCACCTTCTTTACAATGTTATGTGTAAATTTATTGCCAGAATGGCCAGATTCATATTGCTGGTGATAGGATATCGGCAGGGAGAGCAATAGAGGCAGATTAGGCCGAGCATGTTGACTTGTCCCTATTATGAAGAAAAACTTTGTATGTTGGTAAGAACATAAGAAATAGGAGCAGGAGTAGGCCATTTGGCCCCTCGCGCCTGCTCCACCTTTTAATAAGATCATGGCTGATCTGATCATGGACTCAGCTCCACTTTCCTGCCCGCTCCCCATAACCCTTGACTCCCTTATCATTCAAAAATTGGTCTATCTCCACCTTAAATATATTCAATGACCCAGCCTCCACAGCTCTCTGGGGCAGAGAATTCCAAAGATTCACAACTTTCTGAGAGAAGAAATTACTCCTCATCTCAGTTTTAAATGGGCTGCCCCATATTCTGAAACTATTGCCCCTAGTTCTAGATTTCCCCACGAGTGGAAGCATCCTCTCTGCATCGACCCTGTCAAGCCCCCTCATAATCCCATATGTGTCAATAAGATCACCTCTCAGTCTTCTAAACTCCAATGAGGAGAGGCCCAACCTGCTCAACCTTTCTTTATATGTGAATCGTTTCATCTCAGGGATCAACCGAGTGAACCTTCTCTGAACTGCCTCCAATGCAAGTATATCCCTGCTTAAATAAGGAGATCAAAACTGTAAGCAGTGCTCGAAGTGTGGTCTCACCAACACCCTGTACAGTTGTAGCAAGACTTTCCTGCTGATGTAGGGCCACATTTACAAGTGTTTACTCAATGTTTGTTTTCAGCACTCAGCTTCCGCACCAAATGCTGATGAGGCCCATATTTCAAAATGGACTGGGCCTCCTGCCAAGGCCATCGGCCGTCTGCCTGAAGTTTGCACAGGGGAATATCTACCCCAATAATTCTAATCCTGCTGTGGGGACTGCATGCAGTACAATTAATAAATAACTTGTACAGTATGAATTCATCCAATACATCCTGTTCAAAAAATGTGACATGAATATCGGAAACTATTTATACAAAGGGGACAAATGTTTGGAAGCTTATCGGATGATAATATGATGTCATATAAACTCGCCGAGTCACAAAACTATTGGTAATTTGAAGGCAATCAATGCTGTGAAATCTAATCTTCACATTATAGCTGCGTAAATAGGTAGATGTATGCTGCAGACAAGGTGAAATCAATAGCAAAGAACAGTCACTTATCCAATATGATAAAAGCAATTGAGAAGTGTTCTAAGGACACTAGGGGCCTGAAAATCCATGACTGGTTACACGGAGAATGCTTGGTTAGTGGGAGTGCACCTGATTTGCCATCCCACCAGGGGGCACCTGCCAATCCCACACTGCTGGAAAAACCGATGTCTAGTTGCCATCAGAGTTGATGCCCGACTCCCTAAAAAAAAACTTTTCTCGTCCCTTTGCACTCTTTATTAAAGGGGCCCATGCAAACATTCTTTAAATAAAAAAAAGTGCTCCTCACATTCAATGCTTCAGACCACTTCTCTGGGCTGGATCCCCTTAACCAAGGGGACCCATTTCTTTCTATCAGGAAGCTACTGCGGCTAATTTGATTGGACGACCCCGACTCCAGACATATACTGGTTCCCAATTGGGCTGAGAAGTGGGAATTTCCAGCATCGAATCCCTGCTCCCAGTCACTGGCCTTGTAAGATGATGGGTGGAAAAATATATGCCTTACAAACGCATTGCGTCCTGAAATTATCTTCAACTGTTTAAGTGCACAGAAAAGTTTTAGAATGTAGTTTCATTTTCCTGGAAAATTAATGGTGCAACCTAAAGTATTAAAATTCTAAAAATAATATTGGACATCACCGTACCTTAATCAGGCTCTTCTGTGGAAACTGATTCCAGTGTCAAAAATTAGCATCTTTATCTGTGTTTCACTTCAAGTAATTCCTTACAGGGAAAGTTATGTTGGACAGTATAAGGCTAAGTGCTGTATTGGGAAATCAAAATGTTCTCCAGTGGCACACAGGTATTTTCCACTGCTGTCAAGCATTCCACAGATGGATGAATAGACTTTTTGACATTTATATTAATGAAGTGGCTTCCTCGCTGCTTGACAATGATCAAAGCATCATTATTTCAAGTGCATTGTGATGGGCTGATTATTTCATTCTCACTAGCAACATCACCTGCACATTTCAAGGCCTATAATTTCACTCGAGCTCCATTAAATTCATCCGTGTGCAATCATTTATCCCATTTTGGGGGAAAAATAGTAATTCCAGCCCGTTGTTGAAGTGGATGGGAGGGTGGCGGGGAGAGAGTTAATCTCTGGGAAAAGGACAGATTTGTTTGGGCTGAATGCTGTTAAATGTTTTTACATTCGAATCCCTGATACAGCCTGGGCAAACCTAAAATGGTGTAAATGTGTAAATATCCTTTGTCATGCATCATAAGTGCAAAGAAAACAATAGATATTCTGAAATAAAATCTAGACTCATTCTGGTCACAAACAAGGATCACCCAGGCCAACATTTTATGCCGAAAACCATTCACCAACTTTTCGTGAATCCATTCCAAGTGCCTTGCACAATGATCATTAAAAACACCCTATGTGATTACATATTAAAGAACATCAGGACCAATTATAAAGCTATAAATATCCTGGGGGAAACTTTCTGCTCGTTTGCGCTGGTTTTTTCGGCACAAAAAAATTCACCCAAAATTGTCATTAACCGGCGTAAACGATTGTAGAATGTTAAACCCAAGCTGTGCTCAGAGCAAAATCGAGTTTCCGCAAAGTTTTAATTAGTTTAAAAAGCAACATGCTAGAAGGTGGCCCCGTCCACAAAACTGGCCATGCCCCCAGGGTGAGTTAATCACCATTGAGATTTTCCACTAATTCCGCTCATTTGCGGGCCTTCGAGGAGGCACTGAAAATTAAGCTGGTTCTTTTGGGCACAAGGACACCAGTAGACATGTTTCAAAAGATTTTTGATTTGCTAAGAAACTGATTACCATATTCCAATATAATTAGTAAATGGTTCTGTATTTTTTTTAAGGTCATTTTCAGTCATTTGAAATCAGGTTACTCACAGGTGGTAGATTGACAGCGATTAAAAATGCTTATTTGTTGCGATAAACCCATTTTCAACTGTATTAATTAAACTGCACCAAGCTACCACTCTTAAATATATCAAGGAATATTTTTTAAAACAATTTTTTTCTAAATTAAATTGGGAAACGCTGCCCGATTGCACTAGTTCGTGGCAGATTGTGTGTTCGGCGATACGCAAATCAGTTGGAGCAGAAACTGGAGGGAAAAAACCTTCTCAAAACAGGTGCAATTTTGGGTGCATCTTGCGCCCGAATCGCCGATTGTGCCTGAAGCGGAAACTTTACCACCACAAGTATCCGAGGAGATTGCTTTCCTCAACATATCACCTCAGGTTATTCAGCGGCTGATTATTTGACAAAATCATGGCAAGCGAGCCCCAGGTGGGCAGAGGAAATGTTACAGGGCCACCCTCAAAGCCTCCTTGATAAAGTGCAACATCCCCACCGACACCTGGGAGCCCCTGACCAAAGATCGCCCTAACTGGAGGAAGAGCATCCGGGAGGGCGCTGAGCACCTCGAGTCTCGTCGCCGAGAGCATGCAGAAAGCAAGCGCAGGCAGCGGAAGGAGTGTGCAGCAAACCAGACTCCCCACCCACCCTTTCCTTCAACCACTGTCTGTCCCACCTGTGACAGTGACTGTAATTCCCGTAACGGACTGTACAGTCACCTGAGAACTCACTTTTAAGTGGAAGCAAGTCTTCCTCGATTTCGAGGGACTACCTGTGATGATGATGATTTGACAAAGTTCAAATTCTATGCCCGAATATAGATATCACAGGATACATACACAATGAGAAGTCCATCCAGTCTATCCTACCGTGTCTATCCTCAAAGAATTTACGATCTCTTTCCACCCACCACAGGATCGAGACATTTCTCAAAAAACTCCATGGTTTTTGTCTTCAATATCCTACCCAGAAGCCATGTTGATCATACTTTGTGTGAAAAATGTCTCAATGTTATCGTGAACTTACCTTCAACTAGTTTAAACCTGCGTTTCTTTGTCCGACTGTAATTGTTTGATTTGAAGTAAGGTTTTATATACCATTTTCTAACATACGTGCAAACATGAAATCCTTTTTCAGTTACCTCCCCCATTGGCTGGTTTTCCAGTCTTTCCTCAAAATGCAAAGATATTGGGAATAGCACTATACTCTCCTGTTCCACCTCATTCACATGTACAAGTGATCATTAATGCACCGACTTTAAAAAAAGCCATCTGCAGAGCCCAAATGTAATGGTTGGCATTGCCAAGGTTTTGAATTTTATTCAAAGTAAATAATCAAACTCCTGGAGATTAAAAAAATTGCTCCAAATGAATCATTACTTCATTAGTATTTATGTTATGATAAGGAGGATAATTGATGAACAGGTGCACTAGTAACTTGCCTGTTTGCACAGAATCTTGTTTCTACAGAGTGTCAGTGAACAAAATGCTGCATCAGTGGCCTCTGTATGGAAGACCACAGGGGCTCAGTCAGCAAGGACAGTTGAAACATCTTTCAGGAATGATGAAGAAAAAACAAAAGAGAGAAAGAGGGAGAAAAAGAAAGAAAGAAATTGCATTTAAGTAGTGCCTTTCATGATCTCAGGACGTCCCAAAGTGCTTTACAGCCAATGAAGTACTTTTGGAGTGTAGTCACTGTTATAATGTAGGAAACGTGGCAGCCAATTTGTGCACAGCAAGCTCCCACAAACAGCAATGTGATAATGACCAGATAATCTGCTTTAGTAATGTTGGTTCAGGGATAAATATTGGCAAGTTCACGCAAGAACATAAGAAATAGGAGCAGGAGTAAGCCATTTGGCCCCTTGAGCCTGCTCCGCCACTCAATGAGATCATGGTTGATCTACTACCTCAACTCCACTTGCCTGCACTATCCTCATATCCCTTGATTCCGTTAATATCCAAAAATCTATCGACTTCTGTCTTGAATATATTCAACGACTGAGCCTCCACAGCCCTCTGGAGTAGAGAATTCCAAAGATTCACAACCCTCTGAGTGAAGAAGTTTCTCCCCGTCTCAGTCTAATTGAACTTAATGCACACTTAGAATGTGTTAGTTCCAACACAAAGAGCAATTTCATCCCTGTAGTGATCACTCTCCCATTGACAAACAGCTCGTGAAGAAAAGTTTTCCACTGATTCCTGCATCAATTTTTCATTCATTGTCGACAGTGTAATGATTGCTCTTGTATTTTTTTAAATATAAAACCACTTCAAATAAAAATTTTGTTTTCTCTTCAAATACCAGGATAAAGATATATGAATACCTAACTACTGTAAATCTGATCAGAAAAGAAAAGAAGAGGGAAAAAAAAGAAAAGGAAGGAAGGAAGGAAAGAAATTGCAATTAAATAGCACCATTCACAACCTTAGGATGTACCCAAAATGCTTTACAGCAATTAAGTTTTTATTTTGGAGTGTAATTGTTGTGTCCTTCCACATTACTGCAAATCAACACGAGGCACACACTGGAGACAAGGTCACTCTGTGACCTGTACCTTTATTCACAGGACCAAGGAGTGATGACGCTGCGTGGGACCTCCCTTTATATACCTGGAACTAGGTGAGGAGTGTCTCCCACAAGTTCGCCCTCTGTGGACAAGGTGTGCATTTCTCAGGTGTATACAATGTACAGTGTTGTTACATAAAGGTTACAGTTATGTGAGGTTACAAACATGACAGTAATCACTGTTGTAATATAGAAAAGGTGGCAGCCAATTTGCACACAGCAAGCTTCCACAAACAGCCATGTGCTAATGATTATATAATCTGTTTTGGCTGGTTGAGGGATATATATAATTTATGTACGCACGAGAGGGTGAAGAGGACCTCGGTTTAACATCTCATCAAATAGACGGCACCTTCAACAGTGCAGCACATGCTCGGTACTGCACTGAAGTGTCAGCCTAGATTTTATGCTTAAATCTCTGGAGTGAGACTTCAAACTCAGAAGTGAGAGTGCTTAGGCAGTGTTTTGAACGAGGATGACTTGCTTCCACACCAAAAGGGATCAATTCGCAGATGTTTCATTTGAGGACCCGATATTTCAATCCTGAACTCCAGGGGTGGAAGATGCCTGTGCGTGGATTTTTTTTAACATGTGGTGACCGTTGCACACCAGCCACCACACGGGCTTGACAGAGCTCGGCCTTTGTCCAGTGGCAAGATTAAACCAGGATGACTGGAGACCTGCTCTGCTGCATGGATAGTGCACACACATATCGCAGTGTGGGCTGGCCCCTGCTGCCCCTGGGTCCTCGGCTCTGCTGGTCCCCGTACCCTCATTTACCGCACCTCCGCCACGATCTCTCGCCGCTCCTCCGCCATAAACTACCAGTCAGTCAGTTATAGGCAATCCCTCGAATCGAGGGTGACTTGCTTCCAACCTCAAAAAGTTTGCAGGTGTTTCAAGGAAGGATCTAAAATTCCAGGTCCTGACCTAATCTTGAAGGATGGAAGATGCCTGTGCGTGGATTTTTTTAGCGTGTGGTGGCCAATGCACACCAGCCACCACACGGGCTTGACAGAGCTGGGTCTTGGTCCAGTGGCAAGGATTAACCAGTGGAGCATGCCAGGGAGCGGAAGGAGCAGTGTGGCGGACTGACCCAGCAGGCTGAGTGGCCCCCAGCCTGCGAGCACCATCGGAGCCTAAACTATCGATGGCCACGGCTGCCAAAGGGAGAAAAAAAACACAATGCAAACTGCAAGGCAAATAAGACCCAATGCGCCAGCAGGGCTAGAATGATGCAGCTGGTTTTTTTGTGTCGTTGAAGGTCTGGTGGAAGGTGTCCTTGCCTACTTGCCAATTTAAATGACTTCCCTGAGTCTCCTCATGATCCTGGAGTTGTGCAACAATCCAATTGCCACGTTGCCAGCGGCCTCATTTGAATACATGTAAACGAGAGCAAGTGGCAAAGGATCTCCGGGTTTTCCAAATTTACACAGCTGCTGCCCACAGGGGCAAATTACCATCAGCTCGGTGGGGCACAGCAGCTCTGGGGATCTGCGGTTAAAAGCTGAAGTGAGGATTTGCTGACAGAGAAGAGTCTGAAGATCTTTAAAAACAGATTTCTGCGGGTAGGAAACGATTGCGAAGCAGTTACTTTCCCATTGTGCTGACAGCAACCTGCACTTGTTTCAGACTCACCCATCACCCCTGTGCTAATTGACCTACATTGGCTCCCGGTTAAGCAACGCCTCGATTGCAAAATTGTTATCCGTGTTTACAAATCCCTCCATCGCCCTCAGCCCCACAATCACCCCCCACCCCGCCCCTCTCCCCCGCCTCCCACCCCGAGATGTCTGCGCTCCTCCAAATCTGCCCTCTTGAGCATCCCTGATTATAATCGTTCAACGATTGGTGGCCGTGCCTTCTATAGCCTCGGCCCCAAGCTCTAGAATTCCCTCTCTTTCCTCCTTTAAGACGCTCCTTAAAACCTCCCTTTTGACCAAGCTTTTGGTCATCTGCTGTAATTTCTTCTTATGTGGTTCGGTGTCAAATTAATTTGTTTTTGTCTTACAGCACTCCTGTGAAGCACCTTGGGAAGTTTTCCCACGTTAAAGGTGCTATATAAATCCAGATTATTGTTGCTGTTGACTGTTTCTCAGCAGGCTGGAGCACTGCAATTTTTTGGAACCACCCCTGCCGCCCTCCATGGCAATAACATTCAGCTGCAACTCCTGGGTGGCTTGGTCTTCATCGTCCTCTTCACGGTCATCTACCTCCACCTGTGCCACCTGTTACGGTGGTGGATCTGCAGGGACGGAGGGTGGAAAGCGAGAATGCGCGAGCATTATCCCATTGGATCAAGGAGACAGAGAAGGGGGTGAAAGGTCGTGACTGTGTGATGCCTCAGAGGGATGCCAGCGCAAGTGCTCGGGCACGAGCCTGGCACTGGCAAAATGCCAACCTCCCACGAACGATGTGCCTCCCCATTAGCTGCGTGGCCTTAACAAAGCAGGTGAGGGGTTTAAGGCCCCTATTTTCCCCAGTGAAGAGTTCTGGCGTCCACTCACTTTTAGGCATGTTTTATCTCACCACCATCAGCGCCCAAAAAAAAACCCGCCAGTCTCCCCGAAATGAAATCTATCTGTAGCACCGCGCTACCCGAGTCCATTTGGGGGGTGGGGGGGCAGTGGGGGGAGGGGGGACTGGAGCTTACAGTTTGCACTGAAAATTCACTGCGCATGCGCTTACATATATATTTTTTTAAACCACACACCTAGGCATTGCGACACTGTCGTAAAACATTGAAAATTTAAGGGAGACTATTTAAAAACAAAATTCAATATCCAGTCTTTAATATAATTCAGTGATCCTTTCTAATGTGCCTGGAGTCTGTTGCACTGTCTTGCCTGGAGGATCATCGGCCAGGGATAGCAACGGGTCGGGTCGGCTGTGTTGAAGAGTTTCTCTCCGAAGGAAAAGTTCCTGGATGTTTTCTGAAGGAAGGCTCCTCTTGATGTGGACATTTGCCTGCCGATTGGGAGAAGAGGCATTTTTGGTGATGTTCCTTGGAAATATCTTTGGCAATTTGGATGGAGTTGGAACTTCCGAGGGGAAAGGCTGATCGGGAAGATTTGTTTTACATTGGTCTGCAGTTTTCTCACCCATGGAAGAGGCCTAACAGTAAGTTACATTTCGGCTGCTTTACTTTTAACCTCCAGTTATTTGCTCCGAAAGGTGTGCAGGAACAGATAGGAGCGGGCCAGTGCCGATTTCTTTATGTGGAGGTAGGGTTTTTACAAACGGTTATCAATGTCTCTGTGCGCGGTTTTTAAACAAAAACGGTGGTGGGGAAAGTGGCCTTAATGGCCAGAAATGATGCATAATCACCTTTTTAACCACGCACCAGAATATATGGCGCCAAAAATTCTGCCGCTGTTAGTCAGTGCCAGTGCCCAAACATTGTGGAAATTTAGAAATGCCCTTCCATGGCAGAAAAATCGCTGGGCGCCTATAAATTGGTACCTAATGCTGGGGAAAATAGGGGGCAGAATGTGGGGAATCTGGTGGCCTGCCATTGGAGAGCATTGTGTGCCAATTCTTGTGTGCAAAGAGTTAATGAGGGTCAGGCTGGTAGTTGAGGAATGTGTGTAACATGGGAAAGGTGCAATGGGTAAATGTGGGGGGGTGAGGCTGTTAAAGTAGGGGAAGGAGGGTTTCAGGCTGTACAAGACAGTTATTGGGGGTTAGGGAAGCTGTGTAGCTATAGTGAACAATAGGGAGTTGGAAGCCAATAGGGAACATTGTAAGGGATTAGTTATGGAAGAATTAGTTACAGGGTGAAGATTTTGCTGGTTACTGGATGAAAAGTAAGAAAAAGTGAGAGGTGTGCAGTGTGTTGCCTTGCCTGCCCTGCTGAGGATAAGGAACTACTTGATAGCACTGTTATACAATCCTGAACGTGAGGGAGTTGGCCATCAGTGCCATGTCCCTCCTAGCTGGCACAAGTGACATTCCTTGGTGACTTGGTGGCACCCACACCCAGGAATCTATTCATCCTACCTTCAATGCCAGCCCTTCCCCAGAAAGGCTTAGCTATCTGAACAAGTGAAGTTGTGCATTGTTCTCTTCTGGCTTTGTGCCATGCCCTGCTGCCCACTGGGCACAGGTGGCACTGGAGTATTCATAATGCTGCCCAAGTGTAAGAAAAACATTGGTAAGTCATGTGGTGTGTAATGTGTGAGCATGCTCCCAGGTGTCTGACACAACTCGTTATCACATCCATGTTGCCTTTTTAAGCTTAATAGCCATTAACCACTCTCAGTAATTTTTGAATTGCATTTCAATGACTCTAAATGGCTTTCCACAAGCTCCTTTTATCAGACCAATACTTTAAAACAATGGTACCACCCGACTCTCATTCGGGAACTCCCCTACCGGTATTTCTTCTCACCGTGCTCCACTTGCAGTTGCCTTTTCATAAAAGAAAATTCCACCATAATTTCTTCAGAAGATCCCATCCTCATCGCTAATTTTGTAGTGTATTTGTTTCATGGATTCTTTGTTTAAGAATTCCTAGCTACATACTAGGTGTAAGAACTAGCTGGTTTATCAGCAAAGGTTTAACAATGAAACTGAACACTATCAGCTCATACATCAGACTCACAACAGCCCACCTCATCATGGGGAGCCTGAGCTCAATTAACTGGGGTTTTATTGCATCTTGTGAACATCACGTGACTGGCGAAGTCACTCAAAGTACAACAGCTCTACAAACCTGGGAGCATGCTCACAGGTCCCATAGAGGATGAGACTGGAGAATTAATAATGGAAGTGGAGCTGAGTCCACGATCAGATCAGCCATGATCTTATTGAATGGCGGAGCAGGCTCGATGGGCTGAATGGCTTCCTCCTGCTCCTATTTCTTATGTTCTTATTACACAGTAAAATAATGAGAGGAATGAAAAAGAAGCAGTGTTCTTGTCTTACCTTCTTGTCCCACATTATGCTGCTGAATTATACAGTGAATTTAAAAGCTGCACAGAAGTTTACTCTTTGTTCAGTGACTTACAGTGATCTCACTGGTTTCAGACCAGTGCTTGCACTAATGGGTGTGCAAATGTGCAGACTGAGGAAACTTCTGTTTATCTCTCTCTCTCTCTCGAGGTGGTAGATATAACATTACTGCAAATCAAACTGAGCAAATTCCAGGCCATAGTATTTATGAAGAATTATCAATTAACCTGCGTTGTCACTTTAAAGATTTGTGAATCTCTATCCCGAGATCCCTTTGGGCTTATACCCCATGTAGACTCTTATTGTCCAAGGAGTAGAGGGCTTCTTTATTCTTTCTACCAAATTTCACCACCTCACACATTTCTATATTGAAACTAATTTACCATTTACACATCCATTTTGCAAGTTTGTTCATTTTTTTTGTATTCTGTTGCAGTCGTTACCTTTAATAACTATTTTTAGCCTCTACTCTATATGTTCTGGTTCATAGAGAGTTTGCTGTCCATTCTGCTACTTGTCCCCTGACTCCACATTCTTAGTCATGTGCCTACCATGTGATACCTTGTCGAAGGCCCTTTGAATATACATGTATATGACATCCACTGAATTATTATTTCTGTTACTTCTTCACAGAACTCAATAAGGTTGGTCAAACATGACCTTCCTCTTTGGAATTCGTGCTGACGATTCTTTATTATATTTCTGATTGCGAGATGATTCTCTATTACATCGTTGAGTAAAGATTCCAATAACTTTCCTACCACTGACTTTAAGCTAACTGGTCTTTAATACTGGTCTTTAATTCTCTAGATTTATTCTATTTCCTTTTTTGAATATAAGAATAGCATTTGCTGTCCACCAGTCCTCTGGCACTATTCCTTTTATTATTGTATTTTTATAGGTATATGTATATAATGCCTTTGTTATCTCTTCCTTAGCTTAGAATATATGAGTATGAAAGAAAGGCAAGAGTTATATAGAATTACATAGAAATTGTTGGATGCTTTTATTTTTCTGAACAATTTTCTGGGAAATGTGAAAAGGGCTAGAGTGTAATATAAGAATATAAGAAATAGGAGCAGGAGTAGACCATTTGGCCCCTCGAGCATATTCCGCCATTCAATAAGATCATGGCTGATCTGATCTTGACCTCAAACCTCCACTTCCCCGCCCACTCCCCATTACCCTTGACTCCCTTATTATTCAAAAATCTGTCCATTTCCACCTTAAATATATTCAATGACCCAGCCTCCAAAGCTCTCTGAGGTAGAGAATTCCAAAGATTCACGACCCTCTGAGAGAAGAAATTCCTCCTACAGTACTGCGTACAGTTTTGGTCTCCATATTTAAGGAAGGATATACTTGCATTGATGGGGCCCAGAAGAGCCGAGGGCCCAGGGTCAGCACGGGCCAGCCCACACTGTGATATGTGTGCGCACTAGGTCCGTGCAGGAGAGCAGGTCTCCAGTCGTCCTGGTTAAGCCTTGCCATTGGATAAAGTCCTAGCTCTGTCAAGCCCGTGTGGTGGCTGATGTGCAATGGTCACCACACGTTAAAAAAATCCACGCACAGGCATCTTCCACCCCCTCAATTGGAGTTCAGGACTGGAACATTTTATCCTTCATCGAAACACCTGTGAATTCGTGGCAGCAAGTCATCCTCATTTCGAGGGACCGCCTATGAGGATGACTTGCATTGAAGGTTCACTAGGTTGATTCCGGAGAAGAGGGGGTTGACTTATGAGGATAGCTTGAGTAGGTTAGGCCTATACTCATTGGAGTTCAGAAGAATGAGAAGTGATCTTATCGAAACATATAAGATAATGAGGGGGCTCAACAAGGTGGAAGCAGAGAGGGTGTTTCCACTCATAGGAGAAACTAAAACTCGGGGACATAGTCTTAGAATAAGGGGTCACCCATTTAAAACTGAGATGAAGAGGAATTTCTTCTCTCAGAGGATTCTAAATCGATAAAATTCTCTGCCCCAGAGAGCTGTGGAGGCTGGGTCATTGAATATATTTAAGGCAGAGATAGACAGATTTTTGTGCGATAAGGGAGTAAAGGGTTATGGGGTGCGGGCAGGGAAGTGGAGCTGAGTCCATGATCAGATCAGCCATGATCTTATTGAATGGTGGAGCAGGCTCGAGGGACCAAATGGCTGACTCTTGCTCCTATATCTTATGTTCTTATTTCCGTTTTAAATGGGTGACCCCTTATTCTGAAACTATGCCCCCTAGTTCTAGATTCCCCCACGAGGGGAAACATTCCCTCTGCATCTACCCTGTCGAGCCCCCTCAGAATCGTATACATTTCAATAAGATCACCTCTCATTCTTCTCAACTCCTATGAGCATAGGCCCAACCTGCTCAACCTTTCTTCATAAGACAATCCCTTCACCTCAGGAATCAACCTCGTGAACCTTCTCTGAACTGTCTTAAATAAGAGATTGTCTGCAATGCTACAGAATCTACAGCAAAGAAGAGGCCATTCGGCCTGTGTGGTCTATGCCGGTGTTTATCTTGCACACTCCTTCAATTACCTCTCCCACTCTGCTCCCTCATCCCTCATGTAATTTATTTCTTCCCTTGTGTAATTCCCTCACGCTCAGGCCCTGTGCAGTGATTTCCTTCGCGCTTTCATTAGACGTAGCGATTTATCCCAATAATCCAGCTTCGTGCAGCGATTGAGTGTAACAACTTGTTCTCGTACGGACACAAAACAATCTAATTTCTCCTAGAAACTTATTTCAGTTCACTGGGACACTTTATTTTCTTGTTGACATTCATCAAACTAACCATGAAACTTTCTTTTCAAACAAAGATTTACAGAACATTCAAAACATTTATTTTTTTGCAGCAGAGACCCTCTTGTGTATTATGGAATATGCAACAATGGGTTCACCACAGGGTCAGCGATCCAGCGTAGTGCCTTTTCTGTATCAAGTCGTTATGACATCCCCATTTCTTAAAATACACATGGCTGTTTGAGTTCCTCTTAGCAAGTCATCAAGATCAACCAGTTTTAATGAATCACGATTTATTATGATGTTTGCACAACTCTTATTTCTGTACAAATTTAATCGACTATGCTCATTTCAGGTGTCATTCACCAACATTCTCCAGTATATATATTTATATATATAATTACTATTTGTAGCATTTTTGTTTCTCATATAAATGCCTGAACATATTTTCAATGTTCCATAAGGATTTTTATATTCCTCGGCATTTTTAATATACTTCCATTTCTTGTACCAATCTCCCAGCATTTTTGAGCTTATTATTGAAAAAGTATAAAATTACAAAACAAACCAATTATATCTGTGTTACGAAGTATATATACATCACAGCATATACAAAGAATGTCACGTAAGGCTGAGAATGAAACTGTTTAAGCTCCAAAGAACCTATGGTGTTCTGACACTAAATTAAAAGGATTGCCCACATAAGTACAAAAGGCAAAATACTGCCGAAAATATGAAATATAAACAGAAAATGCTGGAAATACTCAGCAGTTCAGGAAGCATCGAAGCACTGACCACACTCGACCAGCTCCGTTGGGCGGGCCACATTGTTCGCATGCCCGACACAAGACTCCCAAAGCAAGCGCTCTACTTGGAACTCCTACACGGCAAGCGAGCCCCAGGTGGGCAGAGGAAATGTTTCAGGGACACCCGCAAAGTCTCCTTGATAAAGTGCAATGTCCCCACCGACACCTGGGAGTCCTTGACCAAAGACCGCCCTAAGTGGAGGAAGTGCATCCGCGAGGGCACTGAGCACCTCGAGTCTCGTCGCCGAGAGCATGCAGAAAACAAGCGCAGGCAGCGGAAGGAGCGTGCGGCAAACCAGACTCCCCACCCACCCTTTCCTTCAACCACTGTCTGTCCCACCTGTGACAGAGACTGTAATTCCTGTATTGGACTGTTCAGTCACCTGAGATCTCACTTTTAGAGTGTAAGCAAGTCTTCCTCGATTTCGAGGGACTGCCTATGATGATGATAATGATGATGATGGAGAGAGAACCAGAGCTATCGGTTACGGTCTGTGACCTAATGCTTCAGTTATGACAAAAAGTTACAGGCCTGAAACGTTAACTTTGTTTCTCTCTCCACAAATGCTGCCTGACCTGTTGAGTATTTCCAGCATTTTCTGTTTATATTGCCACATAAGCGTTCGGAGGAATCATCACAGTTAGAAACCAGAACAGGCCAGGATCATATTTGAGATATTATATTTTGCCTTTACATTTATTTTTCTCAGCAGCTTCTCAATTAAACTTTACCATAACTATAACTAATCAAAAATTAACATTTTCTGCCAAGTAAAACACTTGTGGGTGTTTTTGGTGTATCTCTTTCACCATATCTTTGGTCACTTACCTTTAATTTCTTCCATTCTCTCTCCTTGGTCCTCTTTTCTTCTCATTGTTAGCACCCTGACACATTCTGCTGTGTGAGAGGCTCTATACAAATGTACGTTGTGCTAATGTTGTTTTACTTTGGGTGGCATCCTTCCAGAATCGTATTACTCTGGTAGAAATAAAATCAGATTATCTAGTCAATCGTTACACACTGAGGCTCACATCTGGACAGTTTAGAGAGCCAGGTTAGATACAGTCAGTGAGTAAATGCAGGGAAACATTTTCCTGCCTCCTACTTTGACTCCTACTCTGTAATTGGTTCAATATCTGTACTCCGGGTCCCTGTTGTTTATGGGCCAAAAGGGCTCCACAACCTGAAAAATCAATTCAAAAACACACTACCAACATTTTACAAACTCACTCCAACTCCCTGCAGTAATCAGCAGCACCTGTTCACTCCTAGCCCCTCCCACCGAGAGAGTGCGCCCCACTGAGCCAACAGCTGTTTGCAGCACCTCAGTGCCGCACAGCACTGACAGCGCAACTGTCAAAATAAACGTGGACATGGTCCCTTTAAAGAAAGCGGCTGATGACCCGTTTTCAGATGACATCATCAGACCTGCTTCCTTTTAATTGGCCGGGAACCTCGCAGGGTGGGCTGACATGCCCCATCCATGTAAAATCACTAGGACTGGGCAGGCTGCAACCAGGAGTGAAGTTCCAGCACGCACTCGAAGTCACTTGCCTCGCTCCAGACATGGTATGGAAAATTGAGGCCAGAGAGACAGACAGACAGACAGAGAGACAGACAGACAGGCAGGCAGGGAGACAGACAGACATACAGGCAGACAGACAGACAGGCAGACAGGCAGGCAGACAGACAGGCAGACAGACAGATAGGCAGGCAGACAGGCAGGCAGGCAGACAGACAGGCAGGCAGGCAGACAGACAGACAGATAGGCAGACAGACAGGCAGACAGGCAGACAGACAGGCAGACAGGCAGACAGACAGACAGATAGGCAGACAGACAGGCAGGCAGGCAGACAGACAGGCAGGCAGGCAGACAGACAGGCAGACAGACAGACAGACAGGCAGACAGACAGGCAGGCAGACAGACAGACAGATAGGCAGACAGACAGGCAGGCAGACAGGCAGACAGACAGACAGAAAGATAGATTTTCTTGACAGTTCTGACATTTCTTTCCAGTTCCGAAAGCTTTGCTTCGCTCTTGTTACAGTATTTCCAATGTTTGTCACAGCTTTTTACAGTGTTTTCTTTAAAGAATCTAATGTAATCCTATCATTTGTGATTACAGAAACTCCAACACGAAAATATCCCTCTTCCTTGCAGTTTATTCACTGTGCGGCTGTACTTTCTCGCTGAGGTGTTTGCATTTAGTTATAATATTTGCAGTGCTCTTGTTTCTCACATCAAGGAAATGACACTAATTTCTGATAGTGTTTTGCCGTTGCTGCAATGCTTTAATTACTTACACACTTCACCACATTCCTTAGCCCGGCAGGGATTCACCACTGTGTTGTGCTTTTTTTTATATCACAGGAACGCACTTTGCAAAGTTTTGCCATTGGGTTCATGTTTCCAACAGAAATGTTTTAATCAACTTCATAAAAAAATTGAAAATTATCTTAATTTATTTCCATTGCCTAACTGCCATGTACAGCCAACCTTGGTACTACAGCATTACTGTGAAAGCAAATCATTTCTTAGCAAACCAGTCATGCCTGAATCATATTTTAACCAGATATTTTGGAAAGTCTTTTCAAAAGACTCATTTTTATTCATACTGACAAACGGCTTGTAATCCAAATCCAATTAAAATGCAACAGTTTTCTCAAAATACCTCCTGCCATGTTGTACACATATTTCCATTTAAATTTCACCTCCGAACAATACTGCAGCACTTTGTGGCAATACAGTTTCTCTAATTGTTCACATTTGAATACAAGATGCTTTACTGCCGTAATAATAATTTATATAGGAACAGAAAATGAAAAAATCCCGAGGGCTATCTAGTCCACCTTCTTTCATCTTGATAACTCCATGATACAACGATAATGGAGTTGTTGACTAATTATTGCAATCACTCTCTATCAATAAGTCTGCAACAGACCCAGACATGAGCTGAGGGAACCCCAGTGGGGGAAACATTTACGAGCCATTGGGCCAAAGTGGCCTGTTCCTCCCAAACATACAACACTGACCATATGTCATATCTCGAATTACTCACAGACTGTATCCCAAAATGTTATTCCAAAATGGAACACATAGGGCTAGAAATTGCGTAGCATTCCATTTGGGATGATCACTTTTGCAGGAGGGCAAAAGTATCACTGGGCGCCACACAGGTGAAGCTGACGCAAACTTCCAGGTTAACGCTCCAGGATGGAAGTGGAGCACTACCACTTCTCTTGGAGCTCTAAAGCCGGCAAGAGGGGCGGTCGCAGCAGAGCACTGCACAATGTCCCGTGCAGCGCTGCTGGGATCAGAGGCTCCTTCCCTTCCTTAAAGGGAAAAGGCCATCGCTGAGGGCTCTGCATTAAAGTGAAGACCCTCCTCGTCGACGGCAGCTGCAATCAGCGGCGATCGGCCCCAAGCTCCAACGGAGTGCGGGGTTGGTCAATCACAGCTGGAGAAACGCTAAAAGAAATGCACAGAGGGCTCCATAAAAATCTAGCACTTGCCTCACGTCCGATCCCATTAAATACCGCATCTCAAGCGCCCGGCCTCCCTCACAACGCCTCCTGCAGCTGCCGATGTTGACACCCGGCGATGCTGCAGGGGGGCGCAACCCAAGTTCGCAACCAGGGGCGTTGCGCACCAGCTGACGTCACGCTTTCCGGGACGCAGGAGACCGTGGCATTCGGGGAGACCGCCACCGCAAACCTCCATGGCAAGTTCACGGACATTGGTACTCTCGCTGCGCCCGTTCGCAGTGCCGGTGGCACCAGGTTATCACGACCCAGAGGCACAAAGGAGGCCAATTTCTCCTCCCGACCCCCCCATAGAGTTGTGAACCATTTCCGAATAGTCCCTCTCTGTGCTCTGCATATTGGTTTCATCCCCTGTCTTGACAAGACCATTACAACTGTGGGGGTGATAGTTGCCTGGTTTGCGCCTCCTGTTAGAGCCTGCGGAGGGCACTAATGGTGCACTAAGGGGTTACCGTCGAGGCGTGCCGAATATACCAATGTTCGCGAACGTCCCTGGCAGTTTTGTGCTGGCGCGAACACTCACCGACACTTCGCTCTGTTGCGCCCCTTAGATCATGATGTCATGCGGTGCGCAGCGCCCCGTTACAACCCCGTAGCAATATTCGGTCCCGCCCCCTGCAGCATCGCTGGGTGTCAACGACAGTTTCCGAAACAACTCATTGTCACATCCATGTTGCCTTTTTAGCTTAAAAGCCGTTAATCACACTCAGTAATTTTTCAATTGCATTTCAATGACTATAAATGGCTTTCCATAAGCTCGTCATTTCAGTTCAATGCTAAAAAAAAATGGCGTGTCACCTCTGCGGGCCGCTTGGGGAACAATAATTAAAGGCAGTGGTGGTCAGATAGGGCAAAATTTGTTTCTCTCCCCATTCTGGTGCCTCCTGCTTTCTTTTGCCTCCATGGTTGCTCAGCCCTGCATTAGCTGATCATGAAGATTCATTCACCCCAGCATTGGCCCTTCCTTTAAGCGAGGGAAGGAGCCTGTACAGATGGTAGCGCTGCACTGAGCATTGCTCAGCGCTCTGCCCGTACCACCCCTCTCACAAACTTTAGCGCTCTAAGGGAAGTGTAACACTTGATTTAACGCTCTACTTCCTTCTTGGAGCACTAAAGCAGAAGTTACTGGCAATAGCAAATCTTTTTCGCCCGGCGATACTTTCGTGCTCCTTCAAAAGGTATCGCCCCAAACCGGACGCTACGCAATTTGTGGGAGAGCACTTGGGTGCCAGTGACCATAATTCAGTCAGATTCAACTTGGATAAGGACAAGAATAGGTTTTGAATAAAAGTTCCGAATTGGAGAAAAGCTAATTTTGCTAAGTTAAGGAGTGATTTGGCCATAGTGGACTGGAAACAGCTACTTGTGGGTAAATCGGTGTCAGAACAGTTGGAGTCATTCATGGAGGAGATCCTGAAGGCTCAGGCCAAATATGTGCCCTTAAAGAAAAAGGCTGGGAAAAATAATTCTAGAGCCCCCTGGATGTCAAGGGACTTACAGGGGAAGATTAAGAAAAAAAGGGATGCTTAGTCATATACCAACGGCTAAATACTTTAGAATTTTTAGAGGAATATAGAAAGTTAAGGAGCAAAATTAAAAAGGATATTAGGAATGCGAAGAGAGAGCATGAGAAATTCTTGGCCAGTAAAATGAAGGAAAACCCTAAGATTTTCTATAAATATAAGAGTAAGTGGATAACTAAAGAAACGATAGGGCCTATTAGAGACCATGAGGGTAATCTTTGTATGGAAGCAGGAGATGTTGGTAGGGTTCTTAACGAATACTTTGCATCTGTTTTCACAAAGGAAAGGTATAATGCAGATACTGCTACCGAGGAGGAGTGTGATATTCTGGATGAAATAAATATAGTGAGAGAGGAAGTAGATAAATCCCCAGACCCGGATGAAATGCATCCCAGGCTGTTGAGCGAAGTAAAAGAAGGAATAGCAGAGGCCTTAACCATCATTTTCTAGTCCTCTTTGGATCTGGGCAGGGTGCGGAGGATTGGGGGACTGCTAATGTAGTACCCTTGTTTAAGAAGGGAGAAAGGGATAGGCCGAGATATTACAGGCCTGTCAGCCTAACCTCAGTGGTGGGAAAATTATTGTTAAAAATCCTGAAAGACAGGAATAATCTGCATTTGGAAAGGCCAGGATTAATTAGGGACAGTCAGCACGGATTTGTTAACGGAAGATCGTGTTTGACTAACCTGATTGAATTTTTTGAGGAGGTAGCCAAGAGGGTCGATGAGGGTAGTGCGTACGATGTAGTATATATGGACTTTAGCAAAGCTTTTGATGAGGCCCCACATGGTAGACTGGTCAGGAAGGTTAAAGCCCATGGGATACAGGGCAAAGTGGCAAGTTGGATCCAAAATTGGCTTGGAGGTATGAAGCAAAGGGTAATGATTGATGGATGTTTTTGTGACTGGAAGGATGTTTCCAGTGGGGTTCCACAGGGCTCAGTACTGGGTCTCTTGCTTTTTGTGGTATATATCAATGATTTAGATTTGAATATAGGGAGTATGATTAAGAAGTTTGCAGACAACACTAAAATTGGCTGTGGGGTTGATAATGAAGAGGAAAGTCATGGGCTGCAGGAGGATATTAATCTACTGGTCAGGTGAGCAGAGCAGTGGCAAATGGAATTTAATTCAGAGAAGTGTGAGGTGATGCACTTTGGGAGGGCTAATAAGGAAAGGGTATACACATTAAGCGGTGGGTCACTTAATAGTGTAGATGAACAAAGGGACCTTGGAGTGTTTGTCCACAGATCCCTGAAAGTAGCAGGCCAGGTGGATAAGGTGGTTAAGAAGGCAAACGGAATGCTTGCCTTTGTTGGCCGAGGCATAGAATATAAGAGCAGGGAGGTTATGGTTAAATTGTATAGTACTTTGGTTAGGCCACAACTGGAGTACTGTGTGCAGTTCTGGTCGCCGTATTATAGGAAAGACATGATTGCACTAGAGAGGGTTCAGAGGAAATTTACTAGGATGCTGCCTGGAATCTTAGTTATGAGGACAGATTGGATAGGCTGGGTTTGTTCTCATTGGAACAGAGGAGTTTGAAAGGAGACCTCATTAAGGTATACAAAATATTGAGGGGCCTGGACATAGTGGATAGTAAGGGTCTATTTCCATTGGTAGAGGGATCTATTATGAGGGGGCATAGTTTTAAGGTGGGTTGTGGAAGGTTTAGAGGCGATTTGATGGGGGTGGCTTCTTTACGCAGAGGGTTGTGGGGATCTGGAACTCTCTGCCTGGAAGAGTGGTGGTGCAGAAACCCTCACCACGTTTAAGAGATGGTTGGATGGGCACTTAAAGTGCAGTAACCTGTAGGGTTACGGACCTAGAGCTGGTAATTGGGAATAGACTGGATGACCTTTTGTTGGACGGCGCAGATATAATGGTAATACTGCAGGGAATAGAATACGGCCAGGGTGATCTCCTGGACTAGTTTCGATCACCTGGATGGATCGGAGAGAAATTTTCCTCGACTTTTTCTCCCTAAATTGGCCTGGGTTTTTATCTGGTTTTTGCCTCTCCCAGGAGATCACATGGCTCCGGTTGTGGTGGAGAGTAAATATTTCAGTATAAGGGGTGTTGCAGTTGTGGTGAGGCAGATTGATTGGGCTGGGTGCTCTTTGCCTTTCCTTCTTCTTCAGAGGTTTACATGTAACCTTTAGCCTGCTGACCAAGGGCCGTGCGGCTCTTTGTCGGCCAGTGCGGACATGATGGGCCGAAATGGCCTCCTTCTGCGCTGTAAATTTTTATGTTTCTATGTTTCTATGTAATTTCTAGCCCTGCAAGTTAAGATAGAAATGTCAACCCCTTATTTATTTATCTTCTGGCTGCTTAAACAAAAACTATTTATATCTGATTTGTATTGAGTTCTTGTCTCAGGGGCCGAACTTGGTGACGGCCAAGTTCCGCCCAAAATGCCGGTGATGGCCGCCGAGAGACCGGGCGGCACTTTGTGCGGGAAATTGATGAAAAATAATTTAAAAGTTGGGCTGACGGCAAACGAGCGAGAGCCGGTGGGAGCAGGAGGGAGCTCCCAGGCTTGGTAAAGGCTCTTGTCGCCAATGTGCCGCCGAGGATGGAGTTGGGCCTACGGCGTGTCGAAGACGTTTAATAAAAATGATCGGAAAACAATTACCCGGACGACCTTCAGGGGAACCCATTAAGGTAAGTCGTGAAAAAAACATTATTATTAAGAAGTTCACGAACCTTTTCTTTTAGTTTTTTAAACTTACCTTGGGGGTTAGACCAGCCTCCTCACGGCGGTCCTTCCCCTTGCTGCCGCCGACTCCCGCCCATACCAATCGGCGGGCGGGAGGTCCCTTGCGCCACTCGGCCGTCCGCTGACGTCGGTGGGCGGTTCCTGGCGGCTCTCCCCTCCTGCCCGCTCCAGGCCAAGTGCAAACTGGATCTGGGCGGAACCCTGAGAGGAATCTCGGCGGATCTCGGCGGCAGTGGGCGGTAAGGCCATCAATTCCGGCCCCTAAATCTTTTCTTCACTGGCAGTGGCGTGAAACGATGCATGGTTGGAGTTGTTCTCAACTTCATATTTCACATGAGTACATCTACTGCAGCTTCAACAGATAATGAGGGTGTTGCTCATCCTGATAACTGAAATTTCTGTAGTGAAACCTTGTTATTCTAAATTTCAATGCTGAAACAATAATGTTGCACCTAAATCTTAGTTTATAAGTCACCGTTTCAGCCCTCCATGATTCAAATCAATTGCACGAATGAGCGTACTTGAATAATTAGCCATTCTGCTGATTACTGCGAGCTGCTGTTCCCAGTCTTCATTGTGAAATTATACAGATTTTATCTATTTCAGCACTGCTGATAATATAATAAATCTGAGTGCGGCAGAGATTTTTAAGTACCATTGCATTCAGATGGATGGTAACGAAGCACACACCATAATAGAACATTGGGAACTACCTCGGTGCACATGTAAGAACATCAATACACTGTCAGTGTAAACATACTGCACAACTGGTTCGGGGATCAGCATCAAACAAGAAAGACTGGATCAACTGGGCTTGTATTCACTGGAGTTCAGAAGAATGAGAGGGGACCGCATAGAAACATTTAAAATTCTGACGGGTTTAGACAGGTTAGATGCAGGAAGAATGTTCCCAATGTTGGGGAAGTCCAGAACCAGAGGTCACAGTCTAAGGATAAGGGGTAAGCCATTTAGGACCGAGATGCGGAGGAACTTCTTCACACAGAGAGTGGTGAACCTGTGGAATTCTCTACCACAGAAAGTTGTTGAGGCCAATTCACTAAATATATTCAAAAAGGAGTTAGATGAGGTCCTTACTACTAGGGGGATCAAGGGGTATGGCGAGAAAGCAGGAATGGGGTACTGAAGTTGAATGTTCAGCCATGAACTCATTGAATGGCGGTGCAGGCTAGAAGGGCCGAATGGCCTACTCCTGCACCTATTTTTCTATGTTTCTATGTTTCTATCATTTATTGAATAAAGATTTGCATTTTTGTAGCATCTTTCATGACCTCAGGTCCACCCAAACCGCTTTACAGCCAATTAAGTACTTTTTAAAGTTGAGTTACTTTTCCTGCACTGTCACAATGTAGGAAACGCTACAGCCAACTTGCACACAATAAGCTCCCACAAACAGCAATGTGATAATTGTAATGCATTTGCTTCATGGGTTCTTTGCTTAAGAATTCATCGCAACACATTGCACATTACCAGTTCAACTATTTTAACTGCAAGGGGGGGGTCACATTCCAAAACACATTTTTTTCCAGTGCCACTTTTTTTAGCGGGGGGGCGGGGGTTTAGGGCAATAAAAAACACAAATTATACAAGCGCCTCCTGGCTAAAAGGTGGGGCGGGGCACTGAAGCCGTCAAATTAAACAAATTAAACTTTAAACTTAAATGATCAAATTAAAATTTGGTTGCCGGGGGTGATGATGCATTCCATTCCCTCCGGTGCCCACCTCTCGCGGAAGGCCGCGAGCGTACCTGTGGACACCGCGTGCTCCATCTCCAGGGACACCCTGGCCCGGATGTAACCGCGAAAGAGAAGCAGGCAGTCGGGCTGAACGACCCCCTCGACCGCCCGCTGCCTGAACCGACTGATGGCCCTCTTGGCCAAGCCCAGGAGCAGTCCTATGAGGAGGCCATTAGACTGGCCTGCTCCCCTCTGTACAGTATGCCCAAAGGTCAGGAGTGTGGGACTGAAGTGCAACCAGAATTTGAGGAGCAACCCCTTCAAATAATGGAAGAAGGGCTGCAACCTCGCACATTCCATAAAACATGGTACACGGACTCCTCCAGATCGCAGAAATTGCAGGTAGCCTGGGAGCTCGTCAACCTATTGCACGGGACAGCTCCGTGCAACACCCTCCAGGCCAAGTCCCCAATAAATAGAGGGAGGACTCCCACGTAGAGAGCACTGTTATGTATGAATAAAGAGCCCGACCAGATACCTTGAGCTCAAAGTAAAGTGTCACCTGACTGTTATTACAGATCTCAGAGTGTCTTTCCAGCCTGTGAGGCCTCCTTAAGTACAGGTGTTCCCTTGGGGCTCCAGGGGATGAGCCCACTGGTGGTTAAACAAGGTACTTACAGGTTTACATACATAACAACACTCCCCCCAAAGTCAATAGTGTAACTATTTACAAGGTGAGTCGATCTGGGTCCTTTCTTTACTTGGTTGATCATCTCGGTGCAAATGTTGGTTTTGGTCCCTCGCTGGGCTGCTGTGCAGCTGGACCTGCTGGGCTGCCTGGTGTGGTGAGTCCTGCTGGGCTGCTGCAGGTGATGGGTTCTGCTTGTGGTCAACCGTGGTGCCGGTTGCCACTGGTGTGTGTGTTGGGGGGTCAAAAAATGTAGGGTCTAATGTGGGTTGCTCTGGATATTCTGTGAATGAGTTTTACTTGGTCCAAGTGCTTCCTGTAGATGAGTCCATTTGAAAGTTTAACCCGAAACACCCTACTCCCCTCTTTGGCCACGACAGTGCCGGGAAGCCACTTGGGACGTTGTCCATTGTTCAACAAAATTACAGGATCATTAATTTCAATTTCACGTGACACATTTGCGCTATCATGATATGTACTTTGTTGAAGCCACCTGCTCTCTACCTGTTTGTGTAGATCACGGTGGACTAACGAGAGCCTTACCTTAAGTGCTCTTTTCATGAGCATTTCAGTGGGTGGAATCCCAGTGAGCGAGTGGGGTCTCGTGCGGTAACTAAGCAGGACTCGGGATAGGTGAGTCTGCAGTGAGCCTTCAGTTACCCTCTTCAAGCTCTGCTTGATGGTTTGCACTGCCTCTCTCTGCCTGACCATTGGATGCTGGTTTGAACGGGGCAGATGTAACATGTTTGATCCCATTGTGGGTCATGAACTCTTTGAACTCAGCACTGGTGAAACATGGCCTTTGTCATTCACAAGGACATCAGGCAGTCCGTGCGTGGCAAACATGGCCCACAGGCTTTCAATGATGGCAGCGGACGTGCTTGCCGACATTATCTCACATTCAATCCATTTGGAGTACACATCCACAACAACTAATAATATTTTACCCAACAATGGGCCTGCATAGTCAACATGGACCCTGGACCACGGTTTATAAGACAATAAACTTCGTGGCACCTCCCTGGGTGCATTACCTCACTGTGAAAATGTGTTACATTTGTGCACGCAGGACTCTTAAGTCCGCATCGATACCGGGCCACCGCACATGGGATCTGGCTATCGCTTTCATCATTACGATGCCTGGGTGGATATTGTGGAGATCACTAATGAAAGTGCCCCTGCCCTTTTTTGGGTATCAC
This sequence comes from Pristiophorus japonicus, assembly GCF_044704955.1. Classification (NCBI taxonomy): domain Eukaryota; kingdom Metazoa; phylum Chordata; class Chondrichthyes; family Pristiophoridae; genus Pristiophorus; species Pristiophorus japonicus. Next base: position 11,096,928 of record NC_091986.1, read on the forward strand.
TACCCGATTACCCCACAGAAGGCAGTCTGCCTGTATAGACATTTCACCTTTGCGCCGCTAGTACGGCTTTATCTCTTCCTGCATTTCGAATGGGATACGGGGCACTGAACCGTGAAGCACACAGTTTTTTACTAAGGACAGTAAGGTGCCCTGGCTTGTCCAGGTTCTAATCTGTTGGGAGGTAACGGGTGATTGCTCACTCTCAAATGCTTCCATTACCATAACTAAATCCGTGGGCTGTGCCGTTTCCACCCCTGTGGTGGACAATGGCAGCCTACTGAGAGCATCGGCGCAGTTTTCTGTGCCTGGCCTGTGGCGGATGGTGTAGTTGTATGTGGACAACGTGAGCGCTCATCTCTGGATGTGGGCCGATGCATTCGTATTGATCCCCTTACTTTCAGAAAAGGGGGATATCAGTGGCTTATGGTCAGCTTCTAATTCAAATTTGAGCCCAAACAGGTATTGATGCATTTTCTTTATCCCATAAACACACGTTAACGCTTCTTTTTCAATCATGCTGTAGGCCCTCTCAGCCTTAGACAGATTTCTGGCTGCATAAGCAACCGGTTGCAATTTTCCAGATTCATTAGCTTGTTGCAATACACACCCGACACCATATGACGACGCATCACATGCTAGTACCAAACGCTTACATGGACCATACAACACAAGCAATTTTTTGTGCATAACAGTTTTCTAGCTTTTACAAAGGTATTTTCTTGGCTTTTATCCCATACCCATTTATCTCTATTATGTAGTAAATAGTGTAGTGGTTCTAACAGTGTGCTGAGACTCGGTAAGAAGTTACCAAAGTAGTTCAAGAGTCCGAGAAACGACCGCAGCTCCGTCACGTTCTGTGGCCTTGGCGCGTTCTCGATTGCCTCCATCTTCAAATCGGTGGGCCTGATGCCGTCCACCGCGATTCTTCTCCCCAGGAACTCTATTTAAGGCGCCAGGAAATTGCACTTCGAGCGTTTTAACTTGAGCCCCACGCGGTTAAGCCGACTAAGAACCTCTTCCAGGTTCTGCAGATGCTTGACCTGTAACCAAGATGTCGTCCTGGACGACCACGGTGCGCGGGACTGACTTCAGCAAGCTTTCTATGTTTGTCTGGAAAATCGCCACGGCTGATCGAATCCCAAACGGGCATCTGCTGTAAATGAAGAGACCTTTGTGCATGTTGATGCAGGTGAGGCCCTTCGATGATTCCTCCAGCTCCTGCATCATGTAGGCCGAGGTCAAGTCCAGCTTCGTGAAAATCTTTCCTCCCGCCAGCATCGCAAAAATGTCATCTGCCTTTGGTAGTGGATATTGATCCTGCAGCAAGACACGATTGATGGTTACTGTGTAATCACCACAGATTCTGACAGTGCTATCTCCCTTGAGGACTGGAACAATTGGACTGGCCCACTCAATGAATTCAATCAGTGAGATGATGCCCTCTCGTTGCAGCCAGTCCAACTCGATCTTCACCCTCTCTCTCATAATGTACGGTACTGCTCTCGCCTTGTGATGGATGGGTCGCGCCCCCGGAATTAGGTGGATCTGCACTTTTGCTCCTTAGAACTTCCTGATGCCTGGTTCGAACAGCGAGGAGAACTTGTTTAAGACCTGAGCACACGAAGTGTCATCGACAGACGAGAGCACTCGCACGTCGTCCCAGTTCCAGCGTATCTTCCCCAGCCAATTCCTGCCGAGCAGCGTGGGGCCATCGCCCGGTACCACCCAGAGTGGTAGCTTGTGCACCGCTCCATCATAAGAAACCTTTACAGTAGATCTGCCGATTACGAGAATCAGTTATTTTGTGTACATTCTCAGTTTACTGCGAATGGGAGTCAGGACTGGCCTTGAGGCCTTGCTGCACCACAATTTATCGAAAGTCTTTTTGCTCGTAATGGACTGGCTCGCGCCCGTGTCCAGCTCCATTGATACCGGGAGTCCATTTAGATCAACCTTCAGCATTATCAGGGGGGGACATTGGGGTAAATGTGTGCACCCCATATATCTCTGCTTCCTCGGTCTGAGGCTCTGGTTCACCGTGATCCGCCGTGGATCTGTTCTCCTCTGCAACATGGTGGTTTGCAGGATTAGCAGGGTTTGCAGCTCGCCTGCACATACGTTGGAGGTGTCCCATTGTTCCACAGCCCTTACAAATGTATCCTTTGAAGCGACATGAATGGAAATGATGATCACCCCCGCAGCGCCAACTAGGTGTTAATGGTCTTGTTTTCACCACCCTTGAGACATCTGCGGATGTGCAGCTGCAGGCATATAAGGCCTGCCCTGTACATTCGATTCGAAAACAATATTATTTTGTTCACAGTAATTGTCGCAGCACTCGTGTGCTGAGAGTTTTGCTTAGTATTGTCACTGGTGCCAATGAACGCCTGGGCTATCGCTATGGCTTTACTCAAGGTTGGGGTCTCCACAGTCAAAAGTTTGCGAAGTTTCACTTCATGGCCAATGCCCAGTACAAAGATGTCCTTCAAATTTGCAATGTCCTGCAAGACGTCTCAGCATCATTGCAGTAGGGTCCGTCATCTGTATCTCGTCACCAGTTGTTATGTATGAATAAAGAGTCCGACCAGATATTGTGAGGTCAAAGTAAAGTGTGACCTTAGTCTTTTATTACAGGTCTCCAGAGTGCCTCTCCAGCCTGTGAGGCCTCATTAAGTACAGATTGTGGGGTCCCTTGGGACTCCAGGGGATGAGCCCGCTGGTGGTTAAACAAGGTATTTACAGGTTTACTTATATAACAAGCACTCCATTGGGGAATCCTGCCTCCTCCGGACAGCAAGATGGTGCGCCATGGCATGTCCGGACGGCAGATGAGGATGGCAACATTGAGAGTGTGCAAGAGCAGCCCGTACAGGAAATCCCTCCGCGTAGAACTGAAAGGCATGGAGAGGATTTCCCAGAGGAGGCTCAAGCCAGCTGGTTTATGACTAGCGCTCGACCCCTGTAGGACAGCACTCGGAGCAGTCCTGTCCAGCGCCCGAGGCGAGCGGCGACCTTGGTCTACAGCTCCTGCCAATTCGCCGGCCAGGCTTCCTCATCGGGGCCAAGGTAGACTCCCAAATAGAGGAGATGGGTCATGCTCCAGGCAAAAGGCGTGAGCTCCTCCGGCAGGGAGTCCGCCCACCACTGACCCATCAGGAGTCGGAACATTTCTCCCAGTTGATCCTGGTGGAGGATGCGGCCGAGTAAATCTCCTGGCACTCACGCATCCTCCGCAGGTCACCAGGATACTCGACCATGAGGAGCACGTCATCGTCGTAAGCCGAGAGGATGACCTCCACACCCGGCCCTTGCAGAGCCAGTCCCGTCAACCTCGTCCACAGGAGACGCAGGTAAGGCTCCAAGCAGATGGCATATAACTGGCCGGACATGGGGCATCCCTGGCGCACCCCTCTCCCAAAGCGAAGGGGCGCTGTCAAAGACTCGTGAACTTTAATCAGACACTCCGCGGTGGTGTACAAAATTCAGATCCGGGTGACGAAATGTGTCCCGAACCCAAAAGCGCGCAGAGTTCTGAACAGATATTCATGATCCACCCTGTCGAATGCCTTCTCCTGGTCTAAGGAAAGGAAGGCGACCGACAGACCAGCCTCCTGGGAATGATGGATGAGGTCCCGGACCAGATGGATGTTATCGTGGATTGTCCGGCCCGGGACCGTGTAGGACTGGTCGGGGTGGATCATGTGGTCCAGCACGGCGCCAAGGCGAGCAGACATCACCCTGGCAAAGATTTTGTAGTCCGTGCTGAGGAGGAAGAATGGGCGCCAGTTCTTTAGTAGGCAGAGATCGCCCTTCTTAGGCAACAGGACGATGACTGCCCTGCGCCAAGAGAGGGGCATCTCCCCGGTCGCCAGACTTTCCCCCAGGACCCGCGTGTAGTCGTCCCCGAAGACGTTCCAGAAAGCCCTGTCAAACTCCATGGTCAGCCCCGGGGCCTTTCCCCTCGAGACCTGACAAGCTTAGCGGAGCATCCAGATTTTGCGGGCCGACCTTCAGCAGGTCCTCCCACAAAACTCTACGCACTTCTTCGCTGGACGGATCTGGAGAGAACAGAGCCCTGTAGTAGTCTCGGGCCCTGTTGCTGACGCCCTCCGGATCCGAGACAAGAAATCCGTCATCGGCCAGCAGCATCAAGAGCTGCTTACGGACACTCTGTCTTCTTTCCAGCGAATAGAAGAAAGGGGAGCCGCGGTCAGGTCCCGGAGAAACCAGATCCGCGACCTCACGAACGCGCCTCGTGACTCGACGAGCTGCAGGTCCTTCAGCGCGGCCTTCTTCGCTTCATACGCCGTCCGCAGGGCCGGGTCCTCGACGACTTGACCGAGACGGGATTCCAGGTCGAGCACCTCCTTTTCCAGGCGCCCCACCCTGGCCGCCCGCCTCTTGGTCGACCCTCTTGCATAGTCTTGACAGAAGAGACGGACGTGAGCCTTGCCCACATCCCACCATAGCCTCAAGGAGGGGAAGCCCCCCTGCTTCCTTCTCCAGTTGGACCAGAAATGACAGAACGAGTCCTGGAACCACACGTCCTCCAGCAGCTGGTTGTTAAAATGCCAGTACGCGGATCCCGTCCTCGCGCGGAGCGAAGCGAGCTCCGCCCACACCAGCTGGTGGTCCGAACACTGCACCGGCCGCATGGAGGCCGCCGGGACGCAGGAAACGTACGCCTGAGCCATGTAAAGGCGGTCGATTCTGGACCATCCTCTTCCAGGCCTCACCCAAGTAAAGGCGCTGGAGTCGGGATGGAGATTTTGCCAGACGTCCACCAAGTCGAAGGACACGACCAGGTCCCTCAACTTCTCGATCGGCGTCATGCTCTGTGGGGCACCGGAGCGGTCCCTCGCCTCGATGGTGCAGTTAAAATCCCCCCCAAGGACAATGCAGTTGCCGACGTCAAAGGAAGTTTAGAAGAGTGGTCAGTTCTTAGAAGAAGTGCACTTGCTGCCGGCCAGGCTGAGGGGCGCACACGTTCACTAAATGGAGTGGCACGTCCCCCAGGTGAACCGTGACATGGAGCAAGTGGCCTGGCACAGGCTCCTTGACCCCCAAAATCTCTGGCTGAAAATATGCGGCCAGCAAGATAGCCATCCCACAAGAAGTGTCGGTGAGGTGGCTCATGCGGACCTCTCCTTGCCATTCCAGGAGCCACGTGGCCTCGTCTCCCGGAACGGTGTGGGTTTCTTGCAGGAGGTGTAAAGTCCTTACTCAACTGTATGAAACCACACGAGGCACATTCTGGGGACAAGGACACTCTGTGACCTGAACTCTTTATTCACAGGACTCCAAAGACCCTGCATGGAACCGCCCTTTATATACCTGGGTGATCAGGTAAGGAGTGTCTCCCACAAGTTCACCCCTTGTTGTCAAGGTGTGCATCTAGGTTGAGTGTATGCAGTAATACAGTGGTGTTACATTGTGGTTACATACATGACATCACCTCCCACCACAAAGTCTTATTGGAATCATAGGTTTAGTCTTTCAGGTGGTCTACGCTCTCTCGTGGAGCGCCACAGTTGGGGCACTGGTGAATGAACTGTGAATATTCGCCACATGGACCCGCTGCACCTCGGCATCCATCGATTTGCCCCAAAGGTCATCCCGCCTCAAAGAACCCTCTTCTGGTCAATCCGTCTCATATATTAGTCTGGTTGCAGGCTTCCTGCACATTCGAGCTAAGTGGCCACTGAGATTGCAGTTCCTGCAGACAAACTGTTGAAATCTGCAACATCTGGCTGAGTGTTTTCCCCCACAACTCCAGCATAGTTAAAGTTTCCATTGTTGGGAACAAAAAGGCTATGGCCAGGCTTACCGTGCTGACTGTCCCTTTGACTGCTCTTAAGTACCCAATAAGTGGGTATCAGTGCCCCATCCCGGGCCGCATTGTCCCTTGTGATGGCGTGAATGTCCGTTCAGCCTGCCATTGTCTCAGTTGAAGTCCTGCTCTGGGGTCTATTGCTTCGGACTGCCCCTGCCTGCCTGTGGGGCTCTGAGTTACATTGATGATATTGACTCCCTGATCCATCGCCGCGTTAGAGGCAGAATTGCACGCGTATATTATTTTCATCTCTTCCTCCCAAGCCATGAAAGTTTGAGCCATCAACGCCGCCGCTTCCAAGGTCAAATCCTTGGTCTCAATTTATTTGCGGAAAATTACCGCATGACCAATGCCCTCAATAAAGAAGTCCCTTAGCATCTCCCCCCTGCAGGCGTCTGTGAATTTACAGAGGCTGGCCAAACATTGGAGGTCCGCTACGAAGTCCGGTATGCTCTGACCTTCACGATGTCGGTGGGTGTAGAATCTGTGTCGGACCATGTGTATGCTACTCGCCGGTTTGAGGTGCTCCCCAATCAATTTGCTAAGTTCTTCAAAGGTTTTGACCGCCGGCTTTTCGGGTGCTAGTAAGTCCTTCATGAGCGCGAAAGTCTTTGGTCCGCAGCTGGTCAGGAGATGAGCCCGTCGCTTGTCGGCCGCTGCATCCCCCAGCCACTCTTTCGTAACCAAGCTTTGCTGAAGCCTCTTGACAAAATCGTCCCAGTCTTCCCCAACACAGTAATGTTCCTCTGTGCTACCGGTGGCCATTCCCGTGGGTCGTGAATTCCCGTTTCTCGTCGCCAATGTAAAGTCCTTACTCTACAGTATGAAACCACACGAGGCACATTCTGGGGTCAAGGTCACTCTGTGACCTGAACTCTTTATTCACAGGACTCCAAAGACAGTGACCCTGCGTGGGACCTCCCTTTTTATACCTGAGTGATCAGGTAAGGAGTGTCTGCCACACGTTCACCCCTTGTAATCAAGGTGTGCATCTAGGTTGAGTGTATACAGTAATACAGTGGTGTTACATTGTGGTTATATACATGACAAGAAGCACACCGCATATATCCCCTCCCGTAGGAGCGAAAAATTGTTAAATCTACGGCGTGCCTCTCTCCTTACAGGCGTGGCACCGCACGCCGTCCGCCGCCCAGAAGACGGGGTAGCTAGTCCCCTCGTGGACCACACTGAATGTACCCTCTGTTACCAGCTGAACGAAAAGCCGGAGCCGGAAGGAGAACACATGACGGAGGCTTGCCTCCCTGAAGCCGAGCGGAATCGGTGTTATCCCCGATCTCACCTCCCCCAGTTGACGTAGGTGGGGGAGGAGGAGCTCACCGGGAACAAAGGGCGGGACGCTCGAGATAACAACCCTCTGCACGGTGGCCTCGAGAGGATCCACCGCCAGGAAGGTCCCGCCCACCGTGAGCCCCTTACTGAGGGTCAGGGACACTGCCCGCTCCGACCTCAGGGAGAACACAGCCTTCCCGTACATTTCGGAGACGGCGATAATGATTGATGGGCTGACTACCCCAGCTATTGCCCTCACGCTCTCCTCGATGGTTGTGTTGGGGTGAGTGTAGCTCTTGATCCTGTTCTTTTTAGTAATGAGTCTGAAAGGTGGCGGGGTAGCAGGAGTCGCCGTGGCCTTTGCTGCCACGTGCGCATAAGTTTCTGCTGGCCCCCCCACCGGCAAAGATGGACTCGCCATATCGGGGTCCCTTTAAGGGCTACAACTCTTTTGTCGGGGGGAACAAAATAAACATTAGATCAAGTGCCCCTCGATCTGGGGGACACTCCAGACACTTTTAACTGCCCCTTTATTTTATTAAATGTTTTTTTTTTGTGTTTTTTAAAAAAGAATTTTGGGGGGAGCATTAAAACCATATATTTTACAAGTGCCCCCTATAAAAGGGGAGTGGGACATTAAAACCAGCAATTAAAACAAATGAAACTTTAAAACATATAAAATCAGTTTAAAATTTGGTTGCCGGGGGAGATGATGCACTCCAGTCCCTCCGGTGCCCACCTCTCGCGGAAGGCCGCGAGCGTACCGGTGGACACCGCGTGCTCCATCTCTAAGGACACCCTGGCCCGGATGTAAGCACGGAAGAGAGGAAGGCAGTCAGGCTGAACGACCTCCTCGACCGCCCGCTGCCTGGACCGGCTGATGGCACCCTTGGCCGTGCCCAGGAGCAGTCCTACGAGGAGGCCCTCGGACCTACCCGCTCCCCTCCGCACAGGGTGCCCAAAGATCAGGAGTGTGGGACTGAAGTGCAACCAGAAATTGAGGAGCAGCCCTTTAAATAATGGAACAGGGGCTGCAACCTCGCACATTCAATAAAAACGTGGAACATGGACTCCTCCAGACCGCAAAAATTGGAGGCGGCCTGGGAGCTTGTGAACCAACTTAAAAATTTATTGCACGGCACTGCTCCGTGCACCACCCTCCAGGCCAAGTCCCCGATAAATAGTGGGAGGACTCCCGCATAGAGTGCACTCCATCGGGGACCCCCGCCTCCTCCGGATGGCAAGATGGTATGCCATGGCGTGTCCGGACGGCAGACGAGGATGGCAAAGTTGAGAGTGTGCAGGAGCAGCCCATACAGGAAACCCCTCCGCGCAGAACTGAAAGGCACGGAGGGGATTTCCCCGAGGCGGCTCAAGTTGTGAGGCGCCGGCTCCCGAGGGAGTTTCTGGGGTTTGGCGCCGATGAGGAATTCCGTCCGGACGGGGGTCAGTTCGGACAGGATCTCCCCACCTGCTTGAGCCTCCTCGATGCACCTAACAGAGTCAGGGCCCAGAGCTGTTTTTAGTGACTCGATGACATCGGCCGCGCGGCGGACATCGGCCGAATTTAGGCACCATCCAGCCCGCTCCTCCGCCATCGAGTAAGTCCCTGACCCTGGTCACCTCACCAACCACAGCCCTTGCGTCCGACTGCCACCTGAAACCTCGGTCGTGGAGGTATGGATTCCCAAGCAGCGGCTCCTGCAGGACAGCCGCCACTCCAGCCGGTGGAGAGCTGTGCTTGGTGGAGACTTTGTTCAAGACCCTGGTGAGTTCCTTGTAAAAGACAGGCAGCCCCTGGAAGGCGGTTCTGACGCCCCCCAAGCACACAACAGGAGCTGCATGTCATAGTTGAGGCTGTGCTGCTGGTGGAAGAAATACGTCGCCAGCGCACGCCACCTCGGAGGGGGCTCGACGTAAAGGTATCCCTGCAGGGTCTGAAGACGGAAAGTCACTAGCTGGGTGCTGACGCACACCAACGACTGACCGCCCTCCTCAAGCGGGAGACTCAAGACCGCGGCAGAGACCCAGTGCTTCTTGTTGTTCCAGAAAAAGTCTACCAGCTTCTTCTCTATCTTGGTGACAAACGTAGGGGGAGGGGTCAAAGTGCCCAGCCAGTCTCCGTATTTAAGGAAGGGTATACTTGCATTGGAGGCTTTTCAGAGAAGGTTCGCGAGGTTGATTCCGGAGATGAGGGGGTTGATTATGAGGATAGGTTCAGTGGAGTTCAGAAGAACGAGAGATGATCTTATTGAAACAGAAGATACTGAGGGGGCTCAACAAGGTGAATGCAGAGAGGATATTTCCATCAGATGGTAAACTAAAACTAGGGGACATAGGGCTAGAACCTCCACTTTTGTAGTTATCACTTTCCAGTGTGGGTGTTAAAAAAGCGTTTTCAGATTGACAGCTTCTCGTCCATTCTCAAAGCACCTAGCTTCCATTTTTGAAAATGGGCATTACCGCGAGCGATATAAAATGGGCGGCAGCGTTAAATTTTTTTGAGTTTCTGCCGTAAAGTATGGCCGTCCTTAACCACAGCATAGCAACGCTTGATTCCTGCGAATCAGGAGGTCAAAGGTCATCATGACATGTGCAGAAGAGGAGATAGAGAGAGAGGGAGCTCAGAGGGACTGAAGTTGTGTCTGGGTGTGGTGTGGGGCTTTGGGAGGAAGGAGGGAGACTTTAGAGCTTCACAGCAAGTAGACAAACAAAAGTTAGCTGTTACCAGCCACATATTTGACCGAATTTGGCCTATAATGGCGGGAGAGCGGGAGGTATCATAGCACGCTGTGGAGACTGATGCTGGAGAGAGCAGTGAGGTGGGAGAGGAGAACATTGGAGGGCGCAAAAGAGCCAGGAGGTTCTCAGATGAGGCAAATGCCTCCCTCCTGCGGGAGGTCGAGTCACGCTGGGGTGATTTGACACAGGGTGAGGGTGGGAAGCCCATCCAAAAGACCTACCAGAAGATATGGACCGAGATAGCAGAGGTGGTCTCGTCGGCGACCAACAAGGTGAGTGAGGGCAACCAATGCCGCAAACGATGGAATGACCTTGTGGGATCCGCAAGAGTATGTGTTACATTGATTTACATATACTTATGTATTTATTTAATTTGATTTGTAACAATCATGAGTGACTATCAGCAGATGTGAGTTCTTGCACTTTTACCGGGAATGTTTTACTCAAAGCCTGCGGTCATGGTGTAGGTCTTCAGGTAAAGAATGATCATTTTCATAATAATGATGATTACATCTGTCGGTTATGTGTTGTATCAGTCTCTGTGACAGTACCTAGCAATGATATCACGCAATGATCTCGTGCCATGTTGTCCTGTCACCTTTTACAGAAGAAGCTATCGATGATGAGGTCCGTGCAGAGACAAAAGGGTGGGGGGCCACCAGTCCCCAATGACATCACAGAGATGGAGGAGCGTGTGCTCACACTCATGGGGAAGCACTCCGGACAGCCACGGACACATCTGCAGACCCTGAAGTGATGCCACATGAGTAAAGCTTACACCATTGCGTGATGTAAAGTCAATAGATGCCACACCAACTAATATCCGAAAAATCATATATGATAGATGATCTCTAAAATTATCATCGAAATAATGATGGCCTAATGAAAATCATTGGAATGCAAATGTGTTGACGGTCATGAAATCTGATGTATGCGATAATTTTGAGAGTGGTGGTGCTTTTGTCGTGCATATGCTGTGCGTAGCGCTAGACTCACTTTGTGACTCTGGACCCTCTTCTCCTCTAATAACCTCATTTGTGTTTTGCAGCTCAGCCAACAGTGTGGCCCCAGGCAAGGCCACAGATGCCAGAAGGTGGGGGCGCAGGGCAGGAGTCAGCAGACGATCCTACATTTGATGCTGAGGAGCTCCGATTCTCGACCGTCAATCCGATGGGTCTGTTCCCCACGAATGAGAGTGCGGACTTCGAGGAACCTGCATCGCCACGCTCCAGAAGCCATTCCACCCCAAGGCCATCTAGTGGTCCACTGGTCATTCCCACCTCCACTCTGGAGGTACCAGCCCAAAGTACCTCGCCACAGGGCACCCCATTTGTCCCCAGGACAGCGCCAACCCCGCGGAGGTCCCGTGGACGTGGCAGGTCTGTTCCACGAGCGCCACCTGACAGCGGAGAGATGGTACAGTTGTCCAGGAGGACTGTAGACATTGGTAACCAGCTCATCGAAGTACTGGGGGATATGTCCCGACAGCTGGACACCATGGCTGACTACATTCCACGGATGGCCGAGGCCCTGGATGCGATAGCCAGGAACACTGCTGCCACATTTCTCCCAGTAGACCCCAAGCGCAGCACTCCACCCCTAGGTTCCGCACCATCACTGCAAATGACAGATGAGAGCAAGAACCAGAGAATGTTGTCCCCTCGGCACCCCCCGCTCCCGTACCCGTGCAACCACCGCATCTGCCTTCATTACCCCCAATGAGGCACCGCCTGAGGAGCTCCTCGGCCAGGCGCCGTGGAGCGCGGAGGGGAAGGGGTAGAGGTGGGGAGAAGAAGGGGAGGGGGGAAGGAAAGTGAGGTGCATGTTCACAGGTGGTGGCTGTGTTATATCTCCATCTTGGCGTATGCGATTTATTGCAATGTATGGGGGCTGGGGACCACGCTCCTGCTTTGCCTTTGTATTCTGTGTTGCTGAACATGTTGAACATGTGATTTGTGTCAATGGTAGAAAAAGTGAGGTGTGGGCGGAGGTTGGGTGTTATTGCCTGTGATACTTATGGTTTCAGACCAATGTTGGTATTAAATTTTTGTTTTGGAACATAACCTTGTTGCGCATTGTCTCAGATTGCTGCACCATTACACACTGGTGATTCCTTAACATCAAAGGGTTAAATACAACTTAACATCAATCAACATAAACTTTAACTGGCACCAAGGTGATGGGCACCATTGATGTCTGAGCTGCACACACACAGCAGTGTGTCAGCATTGTCACTCACATCAACGCTCTTTCAGGCAAATCGTTCAGCTATCAGCTCCTCACTTAAGAGTGGGATTTTATTAATGCCAGCCACACCTCTCATGACCGCTAGTTTAGGTAAATATGCTCTTTATGACAAAAAACAGTGGGCAGGCGGTATTATTGAATCTCGGCATTAATTCCGTGTGGAAAGTAACGCTGGGTGATATTATGGGCGTTGATTTAGCTCATTCTGAAGATTTTGCCCTAAAAAAGTAGACGGGCGGTAATATTTTTTCCCGGCGTTAAGCACATGGGGAAAGTAACGCTCGCCGATAATTTTCCTAAAAATGGGCACAGTTTCCATTTTGTGGCTAAATGGGTGATATCTGGGCATTATACGTCATTTCAGCAGTAAAATGGTCATTAAGTGGGCGTTTAGCATGCAAAGAAAGTGGAGGTTCTAGCCCAATGTCTTAGAATAAGGGGCCGTCCATTTAAAACTGAGATGAGGAGAAATTTCTTCTCTCAGCGGGTTGTAAATCTGTGGAATTTGCTGCCTCAGAGAGCTGTGGAGGCTGGGTCATTGAATATATTTAAGGCAGATATAGACAGATTTTTGAGCGATAAGGGGATAAGAGGTTATGGGGAGCGGGCAGGGAAGTGGAGCTGAGTCCATGATCGGATCAGCCATGATCGTATTGAATGGTGGAGCAGGCTCGAGGGGCCGTATGGCCTACTCCTGCTCCTATTTCTTATGTTCTTATGTTAACACTATAATAGATATCTGGTCATTTACCTAATTTCTCTTTGTGGGACCTTGCTGTGCACAAATTAGCTGCTGCAATTCTCTACGCAACAACAGTGATAACAACCTCATTGGCTGTAAATATTTTATCTGGACGATGTGAAAGGTGCTATATGAATGCATGTTTTTTCTTTCTAATTTGAAAGCAACAGACCCGAATAAATCTTGTGGATCTTTTAATTTGTTTTGTCTTAACTCATGAAAACGTTTGTGAGTCAGATGCACAAGACTATGGGTAAAATAAAAAAAGAGAAAAAAGAGAAATAGTAGGTTTTAAGGTTATTAACCCATATTGGGATTATTTCAGTCTTGCAGGATCTTTTTTTGCATTTTTTTAACGCTCAGCAAAGTGGGAAATGTCAGTGCTGTAAATGATGGGATACATTTTTTCTTCATTGGCACCAAGTGTTCATGGGTCAGTTGTAGTACAGAGATATGAAGAATGAAGCTGACTTTGCTCTGTCCAACAGTACATTTAACTTTGACCTATGAAGAGCAGTTACAGCAGTGCGAAATCTGTCAACTCCTACACCAGATATTTATAGAAACATAGAAACATAAAAATTTACAGTGCAGAAGGAGGCCATTTTGGCCCATCGTGTCCATGTCGGCCGACAAAGAGCCGCATGGCTCTTTGTCAGCAGCCCTAAAGGTTACATACAAAGCTCTGAACAATGACAGAAAGGCAAAGAGCACCCAGCCCAGCCAATCCACCTCACCACAACTGCGACACCCCTTATACTGAAACATTCAACACTCCACCCCAACCAGAGCCATGTGATCTCATGGGAGATAAAATCCCAGGCCAATTTAGGGAGAAAGAAATCTGGTAAAATTCCTCTCCGACCCATCCAGGAGATCGAAACTAGTCCAGGAGATCACCCTGGCTGTATTCTATTCCTTGCAGTACTTACCATTATATCTGCACCGTCCAACAAAAGGTCATCCAGTCTAATCCCAATTACCAGCTCTAGGTCCGTAACCCTGCAGCTTACTGCACTTTAAGTGCCCATCCAACCATCTCTTTAAAGTGGAGGGGATTTCTGCATCCACCACTCTTCCAGGCAGCGAGTTCAAGATCCCCACAACCCTCTGCGTAAAGAAGCCCCCCCCATCAAATCCCTGCTAAACCTTCCACCAACCACCTTAAAACTATGTCCCCTCATAATAAACCCCTCCACCAATGGCAATAGACCCTTACTATCCACTATGTCCAGGTCCCTCAATATTTTGTACACCTCAATGTGGTCTCCTCACAACCTCCTCTCTTCCAATGAGAACAAACCCAGCCTATCACTCTGTCCTCATAACTAAGATTCTCCATTCCAGGCAGCATCCTAGTAAATCTCCTCTACACCCTCTCTAGTGCAATCACGTGCTTCCTATAATACGGCGACCAAAACTGCATGCAGTACTCCAGTTGTGACCTAACCAAAGTATTATACAATTTAAGCATAACCTCCCTGCTCTTATGTTCTATGCCTCGGCCAATAAAGGCAAGCATTCTGTATGCCTTCTTAACCACCTTATCCACCTGGCCTGCTACTTTCAGGGATCTGTGGACAAGCACTCCAAGGTCCCTTTGTTCCTCTACACTATTAAGTGGCCTACCGCTTATTATGTATACCCTTTCATTATTAGCTCTCCCCAAGTGCATTAACTCACACTTCTCTGAATTAAATTCATTCTCTGAATTAAGACTTCTGAGTGAATTGTTAATTTAGTAGCAAATTATGATCAGTGTCACTTTGCTGGTCATTACCTACTGGGAACTGACATGCAAACTCATATTACATTTAAAAACCATTGGACCATGAGACTTTTATCCTGTTAATTTGTACTGGATTTGAACTCAGAACACCGAGGTAATCTATGGTGTCACTCAGTTTCCCAATGATCTGTTTGGTTAAAAATTGGGTGCGTATATTTGTCAAGAGATGTATAATTTTTGTTAAGGTAACTGGTGACTAATGGCTGCTTGCTATAGTTGAAGCCACAGCAACAGAGATATTGTTAAAAGATAAAACTATTATATTTATCTGCTGGTTTCTTAATAGAGGGCATCTAATTCTGTGAGGCGTTTGGGTCCAATGGTTGATAGTCATTGTTGATGAGGCAACTTTGTAGTAGTGGTATATCTGTATGATGTTCCGTAGTGGGCAAATTGGCTGCCGCGTTTCCGATATTCCAACAGTGACTACACTCCAAAAGTACTTCATCGGCAGTAAAGCCCTTTGAGACGTCCGATAATCGTGAAATGCGCTATATAAATCCAAGTCTTTCTTTTACTGTGATGTTACCTTGTCAGTCCTGAGTATTGTGCTTTCAGATCAAGAAGATGTTTGATCAAATTAATGAGAGCAAGACATCAAAAATGTGGATTACATCACTGAATCTATTCAGATGTATGGTGGCCTGTTACTAACAGACATTAAGGCTGTTTGCAACTTGTTGAAATCAGCGATAGCGGGTGGTAATCCTATGAAATACATAGGAGGGCGATTGACATTTTAGGACTGGACTGGTCGGAGTGTGCACCGTGCATACACTGGCCGATTGCACTGGGGACAGAGCTGAAGAGGCCTTAATAAGGTCGTTTAAAATTGCGTTGGTGGATCCAGGAGTGATCCTCTGGGCCTCACAACAGTAATCCGGGCCACTGCTGCCCCGGGCTCCCCCACTGCCGTGATCGCGACAACCCCACAGTTACCTTACATCGGAATGTCCTTTTGGTGCCCACGGCTCACCGCTTCCATTGAAATGAGGCTCAAATGACTCTGCTCTCCTCACCCTGCAACAGTTTGGCTCAATCCGCCAATTGGCCACCGAAAAGTTAAAATCAACCCCATTCAGCAAGGTGACCTTCAATGATATTTAATTCTTTAACACCAGACATTTGTTACTCGACTGTTGGATATTGAACGTTGAAAGGATCCTGAAGTGGAGAGTAAAATAATTAACCTTGACGCAGGAATCAAACACAAGTAGCTTGATTTTACTTGCAAGGGAGTGATGAGCCCCGACTGAACTCTCCACACCCGCTCTCCCCGAACAAAGAACACACAGGGTTTTTATACAGTTACTCGGCCAGACATTCAATACACGAGACACACATTGATTTGAATGGACACAGCCCCTTGTCACTCAAAGCGAAGATGATTTCTATCCCGCCTATTCCTGCTACCTTTCCCCCACTGTGTCTAAGGGTGCTTATCCAATTTTGGAATGTTATTTTAGCACCCTGTGCCTGGCTCTGCTTTGACCTTTGCTCGTACTGGATACCGTTTTTGCCGATGTGTCGGTTTGAGACATACCATCCCCCTGTTATCTCGTGTGTTGGGATAGAAGGTACGCAATGCGGGGCCTTGAGACATTCAATACAGATGTGCAGTTCTTCACCTAATTCTTGTTTCTACGTGTTTAGTTTGTAAGGGCTGCTTCTGATTTTACTTGCTCGTACACACTTTAACCCTTTATTCCATGTCTGATATGTCCAGTGTGACCTATCGTCCCACTTCAGATCCCCATAAACAATACTTACTCTGGGAGCCCTGTGATTGTCTTCTGTTTGTATCTTGATGAAGAACGGCATCAAATTGGGAATGAATGTCAGCGTCAGCCATGGGAATTGGCGCTGGAATTAAACATGACATTTTTATCTTGGGATTTGATTCAGCTAGTTCTGCAATCTTTGTCAATAGTCAGAAACGGCCTCTCAATGGTTGTTAAATGTTTGAAATTGAAGTATAATGTTCTGTCTATTTCAAGATTTAATTATTGCACCCCTCCCCCATAAAATACAATATTGTGAATACCTAGATTAATGACCACATGTGGTGCTGCTGAGAGTTGGTGCACTTAACGACCAATTTCTGACCAGCCTAAATACTTTGAATAATTAACTCTTGCTGTTCCTCAAACAGATAAGGCAACTGAAATTGTGAAGTTTGAGAGGAGCTATATTTATTGTATTGCACATTCAAATGCAGACTGTTTAGACATATGTGAAGGATTAGTGAGTAAATGCATCACCTAGTGCAATACTCATCTGTATAAAGCAGAATGGTTTGAAGATTAATCTCTGTTGTGTGCTTAGTTAGGCAATTTCAGCTGTGTGGTGAAGGACAGTGAGGTAACTTCAATTAGTCTCAATGAGCTAGAATTTCCATAAAATCTGGCATTGCCTCCCAAAAATGCGCGAAGTTCATTAAATTTATGCTGACGAAAAATTGCACAATAAAGGAAAAAAAATCCGCACAGCGGGAAGAATTGGGTCGTACACACAGATTCTCGTCGGAAAACGCGATCCTGGGCAAATTGGGCAGTTCTTAATAAATTGGACGGGACTTACTCAAATTTAGTCCGAGGCTGCGGGTTGGGAGAAGGAAAAACATAAAACATAAAAACATAAAAAATATTTTTTCCAGAAAAAAAAATCAGATAACATTCTCAAGATCCTTTTCCACTTATTCACTTTAAACGAATGATAAAAGACACTTTAACTTAGCTTTTTTTGCAGGGCTACTTAGCTACCGCCCAGCTCCGGTTAGTTTCTCTACAGAACATAAGAAATAGGAACAGGAGCAGCCAAACAGCCTCTCGAGCCTGCTCCGCTATTTAATACGATCATGGCTGATCCGATCATGGACTCAGGTCCACTTCCCTGCCCGCTCCCTGTAACCCCTTATTCCCTTATCGGTTAAGAAACTGTCTATCTCTGTCTTAAATATATTCAATGTCCCAGCTTCCACAGCTCTCTGATGCAGCGAATTCCACAGATTTACAACCTTCAGAGAAGAAATTCCTCCTCATTTCAGTTTTAATTGGGCGGCCCCTTATTTTAGTTCTAATCTCACCTATCGGTGGAAGCATCTTCTCTGCATCCACCTTGTCAAGCCCCCTCATAATCTTATATGTTTCGATAAGATCACCTCGCATTCTTCTGAATTCCAATGAGTAGAGGCTCACTCATAGCGGAAACTAAAACTAGGGGACATAGTCTCAGAATAAGGGGCCGTCCATTTAAAACTGAGATGAGGAGGAATTTCTTCTCTGTGGGTTGTAAATCTGTGGCATTCTCTGCCCCAGAGAGCTGTGGAGGCTGGGTCATTGAATATATTTAAGGCGGAGATACAGATTTTTGAGTGATAAAGGAATGAGGGGTTATGGGGAACGGGCCGGGAAGTGGAGCTGAGTCCATGATCAGATCGGCCATGACCTGATGTTCTTATGTTCTTGTGTTCTCCTCGTCCTCGCCCTCCTCATCTCCCTCTTCCTCCTCCTGAGGTGGTCCCGCAATCCCTTCTGGCAAGGGCTGGGCCTCATGATGGCCAAATTGTGGAGCATGCAGCAGACCACCACAAAATGGGACACCTGCTCAGGCAAGTACTGGAGGGCTCCTCCCAAGCGGCCAATGCTTCAGCACCCTGATAGTCCGCTTGATGATTTTCCTGGTGGCAGGATGGCTCTCATTGTATTTGTGCTGGGCAAAAGTGTTGGATTTGCGGAGGGGAACCATGAGCCAGGTGGAAAGCGGATAGCTTGTGTGTCCGAGCAGCCAGCCACAAGCTTGATGAGGTTGGTTAAAGAGAGCTGGCACACTGGTCTGGCGCAGGATGAAGACATCGTGGCCGCTGCCTGGATAACGAGCATTGACATTGAGGATTCGATGTGTGTGGTCACACACCAACTACTTTCAATGAGTGGTAGCCTTTGCGGTTACAGAAGATCTCAGGATTGTTATGTGGTGCCCGCGAAGCCAGGTGGGTGCAGTGAATGTCGCCCTGCATCATGGGGAATCCCGCTATCCTGGAAAAGCCACATGCACACTCGTGCTGCTTCCCTCTGGTAAAGGGGAGGGAGATTTAGTCCCATCTCCTACTGTAGAGAGCCTCTGTGACCTCCCGGATGCAGCAATCGACGGTGAACTGTGAGATGTTAGCTATGTCTCCTGTTGCAGACTGCAAGGTTCCACTGACAAAGAAATTGCGGGTGACGGTGACCTTGACTGCCACTGGGGGAGCTGTGGTCGCCATGATCTGAGGCTGCAGGTCTGGTTGCAGGAGGTGGCAGAGTTCTGTGACCACCTCCTTGGTGAAGCAGAGCCTTCAAATACACTGCTCCTCGCTTACTTGGAGGTTGGAGAAGTGTTCTCGGAATACTCTCGGAGGGTAAGGCCTCCTGTTGAAAGACCTGATGGTCCTCCTCCTCCCTCTGGCCAATTTATAATCTTTCTCACTGCCTCTGCTCCCTCCACCGTAGAACCTGGAGGGTGAGGTCGACTGCAAGTACAGCCCCCATTAGTATAATCAAGTGTACCCCTTTGATATGTTGTGAGAATAAAAAGGTTACTAATTTTTAGTAGCCTCAACACTACGCAGACTAACAGCCTTTAAATGACTGAAGTCAACAATTGCACAATGCCAAACTGACAAGGAAGCAGCAAAACAGCACGAACCTGATGACTGAGACTCATTACTCACGTTCCCTTCATGTAGCGCCCCCTGGAGCCGGCAACACCTGCTTGATGCCTCCTCTCCCTGTCACTGTTGGGGCGAGGTGCTAAGGCGGGGTGGGGGGGTGGGGGCGTGGGTGGGGGCAACAATGAATATTGCAGATCGGGCAGCCAGTGAGCGGTGCACACTCACTGACGTCACGGTCTGCCTGCCACTGAAGTTCCCAGCACTAACTCGTAGCGGCGGTGCTCCGGATGGGGGGTCGGATTTGGCGAGCATTGCTGGATTGGTATCACCGTGGCGCTACTACATCAGCGCTCCATTAGCGCCCCCATCAGTGGCTAATGGGAGGGGCCAACTGACTGAATCTCTGCCCCCGCCAGCGCCCCCAATTTCTCATTTCATAGCCCATTATAGGAACATCTGATTATCTTCAATTACTGAACCAGAACTACTGAGTGGTAGCAAGAACAATGTCTACCTATTTCAGAATGGAGCTGCCAAGTGGACACTGTTCGCTGGTGGAACTGCTGAAGCAAAAATCTCTGAATTTCATGCATTTAAAATGTTGCGTGGGAATCACTTGTTAATTGAGCGAAGTCAATGCCACTAGCACTGCTAAAGATAGTGAGGCTATTTGGAATCTATGCATAAGAGCTGAGAACAGAACTGCTTCCTCAGCAAAAGTGTTCCCAGTTCCCTACATACAGCCAGGAATTACGGTTGAGAACCGCATCACAATATTAGTTTGATTAAATAATTGACAGCAGCACCATTATGAATTTTGTCTTCAAATTCAAGAGTATTTCTTTGCCACAGTTCTTGGTTTTTATTGTTTCAGATTTTGATTGTATGTATTTGAGGTGTTTAAGTACTGAGAGTGAGACAGCTTTCACAAAGCAGCTGGAGGAAGGAGCAAACACAAAGGGTGACGGTTGTAATGAATCATTCTCTTTGAACAGCTCAAGCACAGTGCTCATCATGCTATTTCCCTCAGCAAATGCATCACATCCTCTTTCAACATTCCCGGTAACAGTAGGCTGAACTGGCAGCAATCATTACTGCACACAGCATGGTGTGAATGTGAGCTGAAATGCTAATGGGAGATTAAATGTTTGAATTTGGGGAAATGATGAGCTGTTGCCCACGTTTTCAGTTGCAGGAAAGAAAACCAAAACTCTGCCATTTTGGCAGTTTTGCTGCTGGTACTGTTTTGAGAGTTGAAGATGATCCGAAGATATCGACATTTTGTGGAGATAGATCCGTTTGTCACTTCCAAAGCCATCACAGCAGAAACACTTGTACAAGGTTAACTCGGGACTATTCCTTGTATCAGATGTCAAGAACATAGGTCAACTCATCACCATAGGCAGTCCCTCGAAATCGAGGAAGACTTGCTTCCACTCTAAAAGTGAGTTCACTGGTGACTGAACAGTCCAATACGGGAATTACAGTCTCTGTCACAGGTGGGACAGACAGTGGTTGGAGGAAAGGGTGGGTGGGGAGTCTGGTTTGCCGCACGCTCCTTCCGCTGCCTGCGCTTGTTTTCTGCATGCTCTCGGCAATGAGACTCAAAATGCTCAGTGCCCTCCCGGATGCTCTTCCTCCACTTAGGGCGGTCTTTGGCCAGGGACTCCCAGGTGTCGATGGGGATGTTGCATTTTATCAAGGAGGCAAGCGAGCCCAAGGTGGGCAGAGGAAACGTTTCAAGCACACCCTCAAGACTTCCTGTGGGAGTCTTGTGTCAGGCATTCAGACAATGTGACCCGCCCAATGGTGTTATCGATAGGTCAACTAATTGACAGCTGGCAACACTATTTTTCGTGCTTCCTCAAGAGGTATTTCCCATTTCATAGGCAGATTCAGGTTGGAGTTGGAGCCTGTGGCGACAGCCGTGGCTCAGTTGGTAGCTCTCTCGCCTTCACGTCAGAAGGTTGTGGGTTCAAGTCCAACTCCAGAGATTGGACTGACACTCCAGTGCAGTACTGAGGGAGTGTTGCACTGTCAGAGGTGCCGTCTTGTGGATGAGATGCTAAACCGAGGCCCCGTCTGCTCTCTCAGGTGGACGAGAAAGGTCCCATGGCACAATTTAGAAGAAGACCAGTGGGGGTTTATCTGTGTCCGCTGGCCAACACCAACATCAATCAACACCCCAAAAAAGATAGATTATCTGCTCATTATCACATTGCTGTTTGATGATGGGGCTGTTTGTTGGAGCTTGCTACGCACAAATTGGATGGTGCGTTTCCTACATTATAACAGTAACCACACTTCTAAAGTATTTCATTGGCTGTAAAGCACTTTGGGACATTGTGAAAGGCGCTATATAAGTGAAAGTCTGTCTTCCTTTCTCTGATAAGCAAAATTGCCATTGCTGTTATATGATTATACAGTGATGGTAGAACACAAGAGCTATCCTTAACTGGTTGTACAAAGGAGACACTGGCAAATATGACTGCTCATTGCTTCAGCATCTTTATTTACTGCTGATAACATGATGCATTGCCAGTCCAATTTGTTAAGAAATAGCATCAAATTTGCTTATGGGAAGAATTAACCCTAAAAAGCTCTTGCCAGCAAGCAGAGACTACTCTCAATGTCCAGAAGAAAACAGTTATGACCAATTTACCCGCTATCAGGCTGGAAGGCAAGGACATGATGTGGATAAATTACTGTTGCCAATTCCAAACACACAGTTACCTGTTTAATAGGTTTGGCAAGCTGAGCTGGCTGACATCGCCTTCAGCGATCACCATGACTTATACATTGTTTTAACAAATTGGGAAAAAGTAAGCTCAAGAACCGTGGTAATTTGCATAATAGAACAAATCCCGCAATTGGACTTCATCAATTTTGAAGAAGAAATGACAAGATTAGGAAACATCTTGTGAGCATGTGATTGACAGAGTGTTAGACTACTGTGGTGGAGGAATTCCCTGGCCCTAATGTTGGTGCTGTGGATATTGAGGAACACCAGATTGGATACTTTATTTGTTAATTCGGTAAAATGTTGTTGAGCCCTAACTTTATCCCACTGCGCATTGAAAGGCAGATACGGGTTGGCAGGGAAAGCTAAACAAAGGTAACCTTATGGGTCTCTATTGGAATACTGCAAATTGGTGGATCAGTTTGGAGGGTTGTTGGCATGCAACCAAAAAATTGTCTCTGGGAAACTTGTATGGCTGGCACTGGTTATAATTGTATAGTAGGTTTTCTTTACAGCTGAAATTCTAGTTTAGCATTTATCGTATTAGGAGTATATTGACCGAGACTTTCCCCTCCAGCACAGTGGCTGGCTTGGCATGGTAATCGTTCTGCCTGTCTGAGTTAGTCACCTCACAAATTTTCTGGGTTGGGCTCGTTAGTATATCTGTGGTCTGCACCCATTTTCATTGCTGCATGTATCTGGTGGGCTAAGGAGGGGTGGGCAATGTTTACTGTTATACGGCCTGGCAATATCGCTGAATGAATCCACATTATACTTGTGATGTATAAGAACATAAGAACATACGAAATAGGAGCAGGAGAGGGCCATATGGCCCCTCGAGTCTGCTCCACCATTTAATACTATCATGGCTGATCTGATCATGGACTCAGGTCCATTTCCCTGCCTGCTCCCCATAACGCTTTATTCCCTTATCGGTTGAAAAACTGTCTATCTCTGTCTTAAATTTATTCAATGACCCAGCTTCCACAGCTCTCTGAGGCAGCGAATTCCACAGATTTATGACCCTCTGAGAGAAGAAATTCCTCCTCATCTCAGTTTTAAATGGGCGGCCCCTTATTTTAAGATTATGCTCATAGTTCTAATCTCCCCTTTCAGTGGAAACATCCTCTCTGCATCCACCTTGTCAAGCCCCCTCATAATCTTATACATTTTGATAAGTTTACCTCTTATTCTTTTGAATTCCAATGCGTAGAGGCCCAACCTACTCAACTTTTCCTCATAAGTCAACCCCCTCATCCCCGGAATAGTGAACCATCTCTGAACCGCCTCCAAAGCCAGTATATCCTTTCTTAAATATGGAAACCAAAACTGCACGCAGTATTCCAGGTGTGGCCTCACCAATACCCTGTTTAACTGTAGCAAGACTTCCCTGCTTTTATATTCCATCCCCTTTGCAATAAAGGCCAAGATTCCATTGGGCTTCCTGATCACTTGCTGTACCTGCATACTAATTTTTTGTGTTTCATGCACCAGGACCCCCAGGTCCCGCTGTACAGCAGCACTTTGCACAGATTTGTGCAGCTGTAGCATTGTGAGCTGCTTAGTCAGTCACGTGAGGTTCTCAAGACTCAATAAAACCCCAGTCAGTTGGGTCCAGGTCATCCACGATGAGGTATGCAGTTGTGAGCCTAGTGGATGAACTGGTAATGTGTAGTGTGATTGTTAAACCTTTGTTAATAAACCAACTAGTTCTTAATTGCAACTTGTTGCTATGCATTCTTAAGCAAATAACCCATGATGCAAATGCATTACAACAACCTCAGTTAAAGAATTGGTAAGAATTGGTAAGCCATGATGAAGTGTTTATTGTACTGAAAGCAAAAACCTGCAGAAGCTGGAAATCTGAAACAACATCAGAAACTGTTGGAAACACCCAGCAGGTCAGGCAACATCTGTGAAGAGGGGTTATTGTTCCGAATGTGGACTCTTCAGTAAAACCTATGAACAGCATTTAAAAGAGAACAGGACAAAGGGAAGGGAGGGAAAGAAACACAAAGACATACACAGAGAAACATAGAAGGAATGGTCCCAGATTTCCTGTAACGTAGTTACTTATGCAGAAATTAGGCCAAACATTGTGCTGGTTTTAGTGTTATTGGCAACGGGAAATTAAGCCTACATTTCTGTGGAGCTTGTTTGCTACAAATCCCCTGGGAGGACAGACACACCAACATTGGCGTCCTCGACCAGGCCAACATCCCCAGCATTGAAGCACTGACCACACTCGATCAGCTCCGCTGGGCAGGCTACATTGTTCGCACGCCAGACACGAGACTCCCAAAGCAAGCGCTCTACTTGGAACTCCTTCATGGCAAACGAGCCAAAGGTGGGCAGAGGAAATGTTACAAGGACACCCTCAAAGCCTCCCTGATAAAGTGCAACCTCCCCACTGACACCTGGGAGTCCCTGGCCAAAGTCTGTCCTCGAGTCTCGTCGCCAAGAGCATGCAGAAAACAAGCGCAGGCAGCGGAAGGAGCATGCGGCAAACCAGTCCCACCCATCCTTTCCCTCAACCACTGTCTGTCCCACCTGTGACAGAGACTGTAATTCCCGTAT
The DNA here is from genome assembly GCF_044704955.1 of Pristiophorus japonicus. Classification (NCBI taxonomy): domain Eukaryota; kingdom Metazoa; phylum Chordata; class Chondrichthyes; family Pristiophoridae; genus Pristiophorus; species Pristiophorus japonicus. The sequence goes on from NC_091986.1 coordinate 11,121,539, forward strand.
TGGACTGTTCAGTCACCTGAGAACTCACTTTTAGAGCGGAAGCAAGTCTTCCTCGATTTCGAGGGACTGCCGATGATGATGATTTCTGCCCAGCGTGTTCAGAGAACAATACTCCGACCTGAGCCTTAGCAAGGAGTTGTATGAGACGTCTGCCACCTGCTGCAGCCACAACTGCAACCCCAGAGCAGGGCGAGGACCACATTGCTGTGAAGGTCATGGTGCCCATGAATCGGGCTCCTGCTAGGCTGGAGCAGGAAATATTTGCAATATCTCCGAGTTTGCTGTGCATAACAGGGGCAGCTGAGGCTCTGTGTTCCAAGACAGCTGAATACATTTCCTTCGCTCTGGCCGGAGAGCAGCGGGGGGAGCGAGCACACGGGCCTGGCGAGGACTGCAGGCCTCTCCACGGTGCAGGGTTCCACTGACTGCACACATGTCACTTTGCGGTCACTGCATCTCAACTCTGAGATGTACCACAACTGAAAGGGATTCCACTCCTTCAATGTCCAGCTGGTGTGTGACCAGACTCAGCAAGTCATGCAGGTCAATGCCCGGAATCCTGGCAGCAGTCATGATGCCTTCATTCTGCAGCAGTCCGCTGTCCCGCCTACATTTGACCTACCGGGGGACAAGGGGGCCGAAATTGCCCCCCGCACTCACCGATCCAGTAGTTTTGTCTCCGCCCCAATCCATAGAGCGGAGACTGGACCAATATTCAGCTCTTTGGTTTTTATTTGCGGGCGGTGTTAAGGGGCGGAAGTGCCCTTAGAGCGGGGTAGCCGACGCTCCGAGTGTCATCAGCGGTGCGATGAAGACGTCAGCGTGTCATGGATGATGGCGGCACGATGCAGATATGCCATGGCGTGCTGATGTGTCCCAACGTCCCTCCCCTTCAGTTAAATTGGCGGGTCACTGCCAACTCTGCAATTCATTTCGCGAGTCCCCCTGGGCCGCCAGGGTGGGTTTCAGCCAGGCCAATGGCCCGCTACCTAAGAGGAGCTGCCGGGCTGCCTGTTGCCGGCCTGGCCGAATCTGTGGCCACCATTGCCGGGCCGTCAGGCTGCCCCCGGTCAGTGAGTCCTATCCGCTCCACTACCGCCTCTTCGAGGCAGTAATGGGCCTTAAGGGTTGGCGCAATTTTGGCACGTAGGGCTATCCATTAACAACGTGGCTCATAACTCTGATGCTCAACCCATGAACAGGTGGGCAGCATTCATATAATGAAAGCCCTGCTGCCGCATGAAACAATATCGAGCATGCGGTAGAGTGGGGGGGAGATTCGCCATGGTCTGTTGCATGCTGCATAACCTTACCATCCTGAGGGCATGGTCCTTATTTCCAGCCTTAAGGCCACCAGCTGAGGAGCAGGAGGAGGAGGATGGGAGGAGGCAACCGAGACAGTCCGTTTCCAGCTGGGCTTGCCTAGACTGACTCATCTGGCTGCGATACCAATAAACACAACCCTAATTCCTCATTGAACTACAGGTGCAGACCTTACCTTCCTTCTGTCACTGATCATCACGGTTACCGCTTGGCCACAGCGCAAAAATAAAAGCCACCACAAAAGAAACATTCCAAACCAAATTTATAAATGAAATCATGCTAGATTGGATACAAACATCAACTAATCTCCCTTGTGCTTTCCGTTAGTGCCTGACTTCCGTGTGCCTCTGCCTGTCCGACTCCTCCCATACAATCAGCATCGTAGGCAGTCCCTCGGAATCGAGGAGAACTTGCTTCCACTCCTGAAGTGAGTTCTTTGGTGGCTGAACAGTCCAATACGAGAGCCACAGATTCTGTCACAGGTGGGACAGATAGTCGTTGAGGGAAAGGGAGGGTGGGACTGGTTTGCCGCACGCTTCTTTCGCTGCCTGCGCTTGATTTCTGCATGCTCTCAGCGTTGAGACTCGAGGAGCTCAGCGCCCTCCCGGATGCACTTCCTCCACTTAGGGCAGTCTTGGCCAGGGACTCCCAGGTGTCAGTGGGGATGTTGCACTTTATCAGGGAGGCTTTGAGGGTGTCCCTGTAATGTTTCCGCTGCCCACCTTTGGCTCGTTTGTCGTGAAAGAGTTCCGAGTAGAGCGCTTGCTTTGGGAGTCTCGAGTCTGGCATGCGGACTATGTGGCCTGCCCAGCGGAGCTGTTCAAGTGTGGTCAGTGCTTCGATGCTGGGGATGTTAGCCTGGACGAGGACGCTAATGTTGGTGCATCTGTCCTTCCAGGGGATTTGTAGGATCTTGCGGAGACATCGTTGGTAATATTTCTCCAGCGTCTTGAGGTGTCTGCTCTACATCGTCCCTGCCTCTGAGCCATATGGGAGGGTGGGTATTACTACAGCCCTGTAGACCATGAGCTTGGTGGCAGATTTGAGGGCCTGGTCTTCAAACACTCTTTTCCTCAGACGGCTGAAGGCTACATTGGCGGACTGGAGGTAGTGTTGGAACTCATCGTCAATGCCTGCTCTTGTTGATAGGAGGCTCCTGAGATAGGGGCAGTGGCCTACCGTGTGCAGGGCTGCGCCGTTGATCTTGATGACTGGGGGGCAGTGCTGTGCGGTGAGGGCAGGCTGGTGAAGGACCTTTGTCTTACGGATGTTTAACGTAAGGCCCATGCTTGCGTGCACCTCAGTAGTACACAGTGCTACCCCAATGGTTGCAGCATGGCTGGTGGAAGGCTGCTGACTTCCAGTGGGGGGACACTGCAGATGGCCTTGCAGGACGACCTTGTGCACATTTGGGCCTGGAAGGCTCGGCTTTAGATTGCACTATCCTGGCCTGGGCGGCAGCAGTCTGGGCTGGCTGACTGACAGGCAACAGCAGCGACACTGGTGGAGCAGCAGGGGTAGCAGGACGAATGCGGTCATGCCGAGAGAGGACAGCAGGTTTGTGCTCCACGGTTACACTGCCACTCCCCCGGGGCGGTGCCTCAGCAGTCCTCGTAATCTGTTGGAGGACAGCTCGCTGGACTGTTGTGGCACCCCCGCAAGCCCCTTTGAACTCTTGTGACCGCAGCCATGATGGCAGCAGACTGAGCTTGCATGACTTCAGTCAGAGCTTCCACTGCAGCACTCGGACATTGGGTGGCCTCTGCTTGCGCTGCAATGGAAGCTGAGACATCGCCCATCAGACGCTGCATCGTGGTTGGGTCCGCAACTGCGCTAATGGAGTTGTCCCACATTTTCATGCTGAGAAGGATGGGCTCCAAGCTCTGCGCAAAGCCCTGTCCCACGTTGGTCCCGGGCTCCTCCATGCTCCTTGACATTGCACGCAGGCTTTATGACAGGTCTGCCAGTGCACCAAGCATTTCATTGTGCATAGCCATCAGCATTCTTCTGTAGGCCGCCCCAACAAAGTCTTCAGCTGAGTCCTCTGCAGCAGAACTTGTGTGTGCACTCACCTTCTGGGTAGCTGGCACCTGCGCTACCCTTGCCCCCTGCCCTGGCTGCAGATCACTCGTGCCCGGTGCCTCACCACGTGCAGAACCCGCGTCGAAGCTACCCTCTAAAGTACGCGGAGTGTCAGTATCTGAGCTGGTGTCTGCGAGTGTGACATTGAGTGACAGTGCTGTGTGTTCATCATCACTGTCTTCTTGTTCCTCCACCACTGCCTGGCCAAATTGCACTTCTTTGAGTATCTGAAAGGAGAAAGGCACAACAGTAGGGTAGTGGTAAGTGGGGGGGCAGGGGGAGTGGGGGTGAATGCAAAGAGGTGCTTGTTTACACCTTCTGCACCTTGGCAATCACAAGAGATTGTGGGATATGGGGATAGTGGGATGTGAGAAGGAGGATTAGGTATGAGGCTACTGTCATCTTTGATTGTTTCATCCCCGCTGGTGGCGAGGCCTTCAGTGATGGCCTTTCCAATGATGGCAACCACCATCTCCTCCATCAGGGTAGGATCATGAAGCCATGCCTGCCCCCAACTGGTTAACTCCTGCTGCTTTCGGTTATGTGCCAACTTGTCCTGCAAAAGAGAGGGAAATAAGTTAGTCAGTCAGTGTGGTGCAATGTGTTTGGGTGATGTGACTGCCATGGTCAAATTACTGACAGTGTGTGCATGCTGTGAGATGTGGGTATGAGGCGTACAGCACTGCTAAATGTGTGTGGGTGAGGTGAAGCTATGAATTTGAGGTATGAGCGCTGTTGAATATAAATTTTTGATAGGTGAGTGATGTGGGTGTGGTGCATTGAGCAGTGTTTGAGGCTAGTGGTGCATTTGGTGGGGTATGGCATTTGAAGATGAAATCACTGACCTTAACTAGTCGTGTTAGGTCATTGAATTTTTTACGGTACTGCATCCAAATCTTCGGGGCTTGACTTCTTGCATTGACCACCGTGACTACTTACTCCCGATGCCTTCACCGAGTTTGTCTGGTGGGCTTCCTGGGCCCCTCTGGATAGAGGGCCTTTCTCCTGCTGTCCACCTCCTCCACCTGTTTATGTGATGCAGGAAGCACGGAAAAATCTCTTATCAAATAGGGCTCATTTTTGGGCGACAGCGATAACAATGGAAAGTCTAACCCAATGAAGGAGCGTTTACCACCCACGAAGTCTCTATCTGTTTTCCATATTGATGTCACAGTGTACCTGTGATTGTGATCTCAGCGAAATTTAGTTTTGTGGAAAGTTACACAGAAAAGATTTCCCACAATTTATGGCAACATGTTTGCAGAATTTTACTAGGATATGCAGTTAGGGCAGCCAATTGCCATTCTGAGGAATACCGTGGAATTCTTGTTGTGTGAGATTGGGTGTTACTGAGATCAACTACAAATGTAGATGAAATAAAAACAGAAACGCAGGAAATATTTAGCAGGTCAGGCAGCATCTGTGAGGAGAGAAACAGAGCTAACGTTTCAGGTCGATGACCTTTCGTCAGAACTGACCATCACTGACGGCCCAAATGGCCTTATCTTATTCCGCTACCTTTATGATCAGAACTGATCATCATTGACCTCATCTCCTCCGGAGATCTTCCCTCCACGGCCACCAACCTCATAGTTCCCCAACCCTGCACAGCCCGCTTAGAAACATAGAAAAATAGAAAATAGGTGCAGGAGTAGGCCATTCGGCCCTTCGAGCCTGCACCACCATTCAATATGATCATGGCTGATCATGCAACTTCAGTACCCCATTCTTGCTTTCTCTCCATACCCCTTGATCCCTTTAGCTGTAAGGGCCACATCTAACTCCCTTTTGAATATATCTAATGAACTGGCCTCAACATTTTTCTGTAGTAGAGAATTCCACAGATTCACAATTCTTTGAGTGAAGAAGTTTCTCCTCATCTCAGTCCTAAATGGCTTATCCCTTATCCTTAGATTGTGACCCCTGGTTCTGGACTTCCCCAGCATTGGGAACATTCTTCCTGCATCTAACCTGTCCAATCCCATCAGAATTTTGTATGTTTCTATGAGATCCCCTCTCATTCTTCTAAATTCCAGTGAATATAAGCCTAGTCGATCCAGTCTTTCTTCATATGTCAGTCCTGCCATCCCAGGAATCAGTCTGGTGAACCTTCGCTGCACTCCCTCAATAGCAAGAATGTCCTTCCTCAGATTACGAGAACAAAACTGTACACAATATTCAAGCTGTGGCCTCACCAAGGTCCTGTACAACTGCAGTAAGACCTCCCTGCTCCTATACACAAATCATCTTGCTATGAAGGCCAACATGCCATTTGCCTTCTTCACTGCCTGCTGTACCTGCATGCCAACTTTCAATGACTGATGTACCATGGCACTCAGGTCTTGTTGCACCTCCCCTGTTCTGACGAAGGGTCATCGACCTGAAACGTTAACGATGGAATAGCGCCCATTTTAAAAAATGCTAGTTTTGCCTTTATAATTTGGCGATAGCAGTAGCGATGTGAAATGGATGATAGCGCTGTATTCAGTTGTGCGAGTCCTTAGCGACGGTCGTTCTGCGCATGCGCTTTTTTTTCATGCAATTAACTTTTCCCGCGATTCGTGAGGTCAGGGGTCACCTGCGCATGCTCAGACGACAAAGGGAGGGAGAGAGACTTCGCATTTGTCTTTGGAGATGAACAGGAAGGATGTGTCGAGGCTATAGATTTTTTTAAATCGGATATTAATTAAAAAATAATGGAGATGGATTACAAGGAGTCGGGAGTGAGTGATGTTGGTGAGGTGGCAGATGTGGGTGAGGAAGAGAGTGATTTGGAGGGAGAAGGAGGGTGACCCTTCTCTGCAGCTCTGGTCCATGAGGTGGAGACTCGGCGGGGCCAACTCACCTGGGGTGGGCATGGGAAGTCCCCCCACCCCTGCCCCCCCACGCATACCAGAGAATATGGGCGGAGATCACCAATGTGGTTTCATCGGTGACACATGACGTAAGAGAGCCAAGTCAGTGCCGCAAGCATTGGAACGACCTGGTTGGGTCTGCAAGAGTAAGTATTAAATTATTAAATTATAATTGTAATGATGCACTGACTCATTAATTAAAATGTAAATCTGCCGAATTGTAATTAAGCTGGGTAATCTTGGTGTCACACATTAGTTCCTAACCATGATCTTATTAAATTTCTTCTCTGAGCGTAGATGTTATAACTATGCATCAATTGCATACAAGCCGTATTAGCATATAAAGTTAATGATGATTAGCATGGGTGGTGACTAATTGTGGATTATAATATCTGTGTGTTTCCGTAATGCTACCCAGGCAATTAGCTTATGCCATGCTCTTGTCACGTTTGCAGAAGAAGATATCTAAGAATGGCGCCGAGTGCAGGTGGATCAGAGGAGGGCCTGCTGATCGATATCAACTCACCGACCAGGAGGAGCATGCCTCAGCCCTTGTTGGGATGCTTAATCGTGTGGCCACCCATGGTAGTGCAGATCCCATTGTTGTGCCACGTGAGTAAAGTATAAACCAGTGGTAATTTAAAGTAATTTAATGCCATTTGAATATAATATATGAATGATGTAATGTTCTTTAATTAATGCTAGAATCATGAAATCTTATTGTACTGCCATGCAGTTCCTGTACTCTTATGTTAATTATATGTAACGTCGGTTGTTGATATTTATTGCAGTAGTGTTGCTCCTCGTACATATACCTGCGCAGCGCAAGCATTTTCATGTCACCCTGGCCTCCCCTTCTCTTCTACTAACCTCACTTATGTTTTCTAGCTCCCCAGGCTCCCCAGGCGCAATGCAGGAATGTGGAGAGCCCTGGCCCGTCACCCCTTTCTGCTACAGGTTGTGCTGACTGTGGAGAAAGAGGCAACAGAGGAGGATGATGAGCCTCAACCGTGCTGCTCAGCGCAGGTTGAGGGCATCAACTCAAGGGTCTGCTGTACCTGCGGCCACAGCATCATCAACGGGTGAAGGAGCGGGACCGAGCGATTTGCAGCAGGGCACCGCGGGTGGTCCAGCGCCTACGCCGACCCCGTGGAGGTTGGCTCGGCGAGGTAGGCATGCGCAGCGATAGGCGGATGTGAACCAGGACATTGCGTCACTGTCGAGGGCGATCGTCGACATTAGTCGAGAGCTCCTCCAGACGACGGGTGGGTTGACCAGCAACATTGCCGCACTCTCTGGGCAAATCGCTGGTTGCGGCAACGTGGCGAACGGCCAACTCTGTCGATGCCACGTGGCAGGCGATGGTTTTGGGATACGGCACTGCACCCCGAGTTGCCGTACCACCCACGTCAACAGATATGAGTCAGGAGGAAGCAGTTGCTTCTGACTGGGAAGACTTTTCTGTGGAAACATTTTCGCCAGGGTCACCCTGTACCCCCCGCCCCTTCCCCCCTCCCCCCACTGCAGCAGTTAGACCTGCCCTGCTGCAATATGACTTGGCGTTAATGCGGGCAGAAGGGGGAGCGTAAGTGGGAAAGTGGGGGTTCATACAAGGTGGGGGTAAGGGTAGAGGGAAGCGTGGCTGCATGTTAGGGATATTTGTATGGTTGGGGAGGGGTCATTATTATTGTTATTTTTATTGTTATTAAAATTATTGACTGTTCCAGGGGTTGTTGTTATCGCTGTTATTATTGTTATTAAAAATGTATTGATTCTTGGGGCTTGGGGGGTAGATGGGTCTATTCAATGATTTATTTAACGTATGCTTGTTTTTTCATATAGTTTGTTTAAAAAAAATTACTTCAGGTGTTCATTAACTTTACAATTGTTGTGCAGTGTATTCTAATAACAGAAGGTTAAATATCAATAGAAAGGTTGCAAACCATGGCCAGGCCAGGCCAGGCAAGGATGAAACATAATGTAACGCAACTGTAACTGTAACTGTTACCAACGTAACTTCAAGCAACGTGTTCATTTATGAGCTGCTGACGCAACAGTCTTGCAGCTGCGTAACTACCATGGGGCTTTTCCCGTGGTGTAGGCGGGGGTGGGGGCATGGGGGCATGGATTCATCGCCAGGCTGATTGACCGCACCGAGGTCCTCATCCTCCACCTCTTCCTTCTCCTCTTCTGCCTCCTCTCTCTCCTGAGGTGGACCGGTACTCCCATCTGGCAATTCTTGCCCCCTCCTGATAGCAAATTTATGCAACATGCAACACAACACAATGAACTGAGCGACCTGCTCAGGGTGGTATTGTAGGTCGCCTCCTGAGTGGTCCAGGCACCTGAAGCACTGCTTAAGCACTCCAATTATCTTTTCGACGATATTGCGTGTGACTATGTGGCTGTCGTTGTAGCGCTTCTCGGCTTCTGTCTGGGGCTTACGCAGGGGGGTCATGAGCCAGCTGGCAAGGCCATATCCTTTATCCCCCAGCATCCAACCGTGACCTCGTGGCTGACTCTTAAACAGGTCAGAGACAGTGCTTGCACGCAAGATGTGTGCATCAAGAATGCTACCTGGAAAATTTGCATTTACTGCCATTATTATTTGCTTGTGGTCGACAACGAGCTGCACAGTCAGGGAGTGAAATCCCTTTCGGTTACGGTAAACCGCTGACTCCTCTAAAGGTGCTCACAGGGCGATGTGCATACAGTCTATTGCTCCCTGCAACTTGGGGAAGTTTGCTATTCTCGAGAAACCCAACGTCCACTCAGTCTGTGCCTCCCTGGTCATAGGTGTTATGTATGAATAAAGCGTCTGACCAGATACTGTGAGCTCAAAGTAAAGTGTGACCGTAGTCTTTTATTGCAGGTCTCCAGAGTGCCTCTCCAGCCTGTGAGGCCTCCTTAAGTACAGGTGCTCCCAAGGGATTGTTGGATCCCTTGGGACTCCAGGGGGTGAGCCCTCTGGTGGTTATACAAGGTACTTACAGGTTTACATATATAACAACACTCCCCTCCGCCGCCGCCCCCCCCCCCCTCCCACCGCCAAAAAGACAATAGTGTAACTATTTACAAGGTGAATCGATCTGGGGCCTTTCTTTCCCTGGTTGGTCGTCTCGGTGCAAATGCTGGATTTGGTGAATCATTTGTTGGGGCCTCGCTGGGCTGCCTGGTGTGGTGAGTCCTTTTGGGTTACTGCGGGTGATGGGTTCTGCTTTGTGGTCAACCGCTGTGTCGGTTGCCACTGGTGTGTATGTTGGGGGGTCAAAGAAGGTAGGGTCCAAAGTGGGTTGCTCAGGATAGTCTGTGAATCTGAGTTTGATTTGGTCCAAGTGTTTCCGGTGAATGAGTCCATTTGAAAGTTTGACCCTACTCCCCTCTTTGGCCGCAACAGTGCCAGGAAGCCACTTGGGACCTTGTCCATAGTTCAACACAAATACACGATCATTGATTTCAATTTCACGTGATACATTTGCGCTATCATGATATGTACTTTGCTGAAGCAGCCTGCTCTCTACCTGTTCATGTAGATCAGGGTGGACTAACGAGAGCATTGTCTTAAGTGCCATTTTCATGAGCAATTCAGCGGATGGAATTCCAGTGAGCAAGTGTGGTCTCGAGCGGTAACTAAGCAGGACTCTGGATAGGTGAGTCTACAGTGATCCTTCAGTTAACCTCTTCAACCTCTGCTTGATGGTTTGCACTGCTCTCTCTGCCTGACCATTGGATGCTGGTTTGAACGGGGCAGATGTAACAGGTTTGATCCCATTACGGGTCATGAACTCTTTGAACTTGGCACTGGTGAAACATGGCCCGTTGTCGCTCACAAGGACATCATGCAGGCCGCGCGTGGCAAACATGGCCCACAGGCTTTCAGTGGTGGCAGTGGACGTGTTTGCCAACATTATCTCACATTCAATCCATTTGGAGTTAGCATCTACAACAACTAGGATTATATTTTAGCCAAAAACGGGCCTGCATAGTCGACATGGACCCTGGACCAAGGTTTATAAGACTATAAACTTAATGGCACCTCCCTGGGTGCATTGCTTAACTGCGAGCATGTATTATGTTTGTGCACGCAGGACTCTAAGTCCGCTTCGATACCGGGCCATCACACGTGGGATCTGGCTATCGCTTTCATCATTACAATGCCTGGGTGGGTACTGTGGAGATCACTGATGAAAGTATCCCTGCCATTTTTGAGGATCACTACCCGATTGCCCCACAGAAGGCAGTCTGCCTGTATAGTCATTTCATTTTTGCACTGCTGGTACAGCTTTTATCTCTTCCTGCATTTCTAATGGGACACTGGACTAGCTTCCGTGAAGCACACAATTTTTATAAGGGACAATAAGGGATCCTCGCTTATCCAGGTTCTAATCTGTCGGGCTGCGATGGGTGATTGTTCACTCTCGAAATCTTCCATTACCATGACTAAATCTGCAGGCTGTGCCATTTCCACCCCTGTGGTGGACAATTGCAGCCTACTGAGAGCATCGGCGCAATTTTCTGTGCCTGGCTTGTGGCGGATGGTGTAGTTGTATGCGGACAACGTATGCGCCCATCTCTGGATGCGGGCCGATGCGTTCGTATTTATGCCGTTACTTTCGGAGAAAAGGGATATTAGTGGCTTATGGTCAGTTTCTAATACAAATTTGAGCCCAAACAGATATTGATGCATTTTTTTTACCCCATAAACACACGCTAACGCTTCTTTTTCAATCATGCTGTAGGCTCTCTCAGCCTTAGACAAACATCTGGATGTATAAGCAACCGGTTGCAATTTCCCAGGTTCATTAGCTTGTTGCAATACACACCCGACCCCGTACGATGATGCATCACATGCTAGTACCAAACGCTTACATGGATCATACAACACAAGCAATTTGTTTGAGCATAACAATTTTCTACCATTTACAAAGGCATTTTCTTGGCTTTTACCCCAAACCATTCATCCCTTTTACACAGTAAGGTGTGCAGGGGTTCTAACAGTGTTCTGAGACTCGGTAAGAAGTTACCAAAGTAGCTCAGGAGTCCTAGAAACGACTGCAGCTCCATCACGTTCTGTGGCCTCGGTGCCTTCTCGATTGTCTCCGTCTTCGAATCGGTGGGCCTGATGCCGTCCGCCGCGATTCTTCTCCCCAGGACCTGAACTTCAGGCGCCAGGAAAATGCACTTTGAGCATTTTAACCTGAGCCCCATGTGGGTGATTCAACTAAGCACCTCCTCCTGGTTCTGCAGATGCTCAACTGTGTCCCAACCTGAAATCAAGATGTCGTCCTGGAAGACCACCGTGCGCGGGACCGACTTCAGTAAACTTTCCATGTTTCTCTGGATTATCACCGTGGCTGAATCGAATCCCAAACGGGCATCTGTTGTAAATGAAGAGACCTTTGTACGTGTTGATGCAGGTGAGGCCCTACGATGATTCCTCCAGTTCCTGTGTCATGTTGGCCGAGGTCAATCCAGTTTCATGAACGTCTTTTCACCTGCCAGCATCACAAAAAGATCATCTGCCTTTGGTAGTGGGTAGATCCTGCAGGGAGAAATGATTGATAGTTACTTTGTAATCACCACAGATTCTGACGGTGCCGTCCTCCCTTGAGGACTGGAACAATCGGACTGGCCCACTCGTTGAATTCGATCGGTGAAATGATGCCCTCTTGTTGCAGCCTGTCCAGCTCGATCTCCATCCTCTCTCTCATCATGTACAGTACTGCTCTCACCTTGTGATGGATGGGTCGTGCCCCCGGAATCAAATGGATCTGCACTTTTTCTCCTTGGAACTTCCCGATGCCTGATTCAAACAGCGAGGGGAACTTGCTTAAGACCTGGGCACACGAAGTGCCATCAATGGACGAGTGCGCTCGGATGTCATTCCAGTTCCAGCGTATCTTTCCCAGCCAGCTCCTGCCAAGCAGCGTGGGACCATCGCCCGGTACCACCTAGAATGGTAGCATGTGCACCGCTCCATCGTAGGAGACCTTTACAGTAGCACTGCCAATTACGGGAATCAGTTCCTTTGTGTAAGTTCTTAGTTTCAAGCAAATGGGGGTCAGGACAGGCCTTGAGTCCTTGCTGCACCAGAACTTATCGAAAGTCTTTTTGCTCATAATGGACTGGCTTGTGCCCGTGTCCAGCTCCATTGACACCGGGAGTCCATTTAATTCAACCTTCAGCATTATCGGGGGACACTTTGTGGTAAATGTGTGCACCCCATATATCTCTGCCTCCTCGTTCTGAGGCTCTGGTTCGTTGTGATCCGCAGTGGATCTGTCCTCCTCTGCAACATGGTGGTTTGCAGGAATATCAAGGTTTGCAGCTCGCCTGCACATACGTTGGAGGTGTCACATTGTTCCACAGCCCTTGCAAACGTACCCTTTGAAGCGGCATGAATGGAAACGATGATCATCCCCGCAGCGCAAACAAGGTGTTAATAGCCTTGCATTCATCACCCTTGATGGTGGACTCTGAGACATCTGCAGATGTGCAGCTGTAGGCATGTGGGGCCTGCCCTGTATGTTGTGATTTGAAAACAACATCACTTTGTTCACAGTACTTGTAGCATCACTCGTGTGCTGAGAGATTTGCTTAGTATTTTCACTGGTGGCAATGAACGCCTGGGCTATCGCTATGGCTTTACTCAAGGTTGGGGACTCTACAATAATAAGTTTGCGAAGTTTCACTTCATGGCCAATGCCAAGTACGAAGAAGTCCCTTCTCCAAATGTGCTCCAAATGTCCTTCAAATTCGCAATGTCTTGCAAGGCATCTCAGTTCGACAACATAGCTCGCCACTTCCTGGCCTTCAGACCTTTTGTACGTGTAGAACTGGTACCTTGTCATCAGAACGCTTTCCTTCGGGTTCAGATGCTCCTGAATCAGTGTGCACAAATCATCGTACGGTTTATCTGTGAGTTGCGCTGGAGAAAGCAGATTTTTCAAGAGGCCATACGTTAGTGCCATCAGACGGTGAGGAGAATCGCCCTTCGTTTGGCAGCGTTTGCTTCTCCTTCCAGCTTGTTGGCCACAAAGTATTGGTCGAGTCGATCCACGAAGGTTTCCCAATCATCTGCCTCCGAAAATTTCTCCAGGATGCCCACTGTTCTCTGCATCATTGGGTTCATCACCTGTATCTCGTCGCCAGTTGTTATGTATGAATAAAGAGTCTGACCAGATACTGTGAGCTCAAAGTAAAGTGTGACCTTAGTCTTTTATTGCAGGTCTCCAGAGTGCCTCTCCAGTCTGTGAGGCCTCCTTAAGTACCTGTGCTCCCAAGGGATTGTGGGATCTCTTGGGACTCCAGGGGCTGAGCCCTCTGGTGGCTATATAAGGTATTTACAGGTTTACATATATAACAACAGGGAAGTTTATAAAGTCCATCCTGCGTGCGTAAAGCGTTTCAGTCACCTGTCGAATGCAGCAACGTGTGGCATGCTGAGAGATGCAGCACACATTGCTAGCTGAGGCCTGAAAGGAGCCCGATACATGGAAGGAAAGTGCCGCAGTGACCTTAACCTCAATGGGCAGTGCGGTCCTGATGGTGCTGGTAGGCTGCAGATCTCCCTTAATTAACTGGCATATCTCACTGATGACCTCCTTTTGGAAGTGCAACCTTCTAACGCACGTGTTATCGGACAAATCCAGGTATGATCTCTTATCCCTGTAAATGTGTTGGGTGTAAGGTCTCCTCCTCAGCAGTCTGCCACCTCTTTGATTGGGCACATAATGCTCTTCAACAAACCTTCTCCCATCTCTGTTCTGCAGCATGTGAGTAGTCATCAATACTGGCTGAGAAATTACAGGCCCCATTACTATAACTGCCCTAATCTTTCTTCAAAATTATTAAATTGTCCTCAACAAACACAATATAAACTTGACCATGACCACAATGTGATTATATGATTGTCCAGATTCTAAAACCCCCTTAAAATCACTCAATGCTCCCATCAACTTGAAACAACCTTTTATTAAACTTCCTCCGATTTACAAAATGGCGTCCATACCGCCGGGTTATGGTCAGGTGAGTGCAGCTTTTCTTGAGTGTCTTTTTGGGCGAGCGATCATTTGGGCGGTATATTGGCGAGATGCTGAAAGTAGCGCTCGGAGATAATCTGGGCGATATTTTGGGCGGTCGTTTCCATTATAAACAGACTTCCGGGCCTTGCACGAGTGATGACTGCACCTAAGACAATGCGGTTGAAGGGTCAGAGAATTTGTGTTGCAATGTCAGAGGTTTGACAGTCTCCAGAATAAGAGAAACTACATGAAGATCAGTGAGCATTCTCAGCTTTGGTTGAAACTTAAAAGCATTTGCTCTGACAGGTTAAAATTGAAAGAGAAGTTCTCTTACTGTCTAAGGGAAATAACAGGGCAGAATTTCCGAAGTCCCGGGCATGGACGAAGTATCTACGGCTCCGGGAAGGCATCGGAAAAGCTGGTTTTCAGCGCGCAATGCGCCTGACAACTGGAGCCTGACAGATCATCCACAGATTGGGTGCAAGGACGTTTGTACGTGGAAGTTTGGGCTATTTACCCATATCTTGCCCAGCAAATGTCCTCAAAACCCTTGCACCTGCAAAAGCAGGTGCATAGCCTACTGTTACAGGTGTAAGAGTTTAAAAACATACAAAAAACATGATTAAAATTAAAATTAAAAAAACACATTTATGTTAAAACCCTGCCCACTCAGATAATGTTATTTTAAAGCCTAATCCTAACTTTTTTTTAAAATCGGCAATTTATTTTCTTTAAAAAAGATGTGTAACATTTTTAATTTCTATTAGTTTATTGTGTGAGGTGTTTTTGAAATGTTTGAAGTATTTTTTGTGAGTTTTGGGGTTTTTCTCATTCAGAGTAATAGGGTTTCGTAACTTCCGAAATAGGAGTAACTTACGAAACTCCCATTGCAATGAATGAGAAAATACTTACCTGTGATTGGGTGTCCAGGCCCATGTGACTCCTGCAGATGTCCCAACGTACACGCGCTGCGGTGCGCAGGGAGAGGAGGCCTGTGGATCGGGAGTTCCAATGGGCGCAGCAGCTTCAGGTAAGTGCGCATTTTATTTCTATTTTTTATTGATTTGCCCGCGGGAAGTCCTCCTCGGAATTTCTGCCCCAATAACATTTTATAGAAAGAGAGAAATCCGAAAAGTGAATGAAGCATCTATTCTCTACCAGTAAACTATTTACCGCTGCCGAGTCTACATTCTCTAGCCCATTAGTTTGCTCACTTATGGAATTTTTCGAATGGTTATAAAGAAAGAATGTAAGACTTGCATTTATATAGCACCTTTCATGACCTACTAGACATCTCAAAGTACATTCCAGCCAATGAAGTACTTTTGGAGTGTAC
Source organism: Pristiophorus japonicus (assembly GCF_044704955.1). Taxonomy (NCBI): domain Eukaryota; kingdom Metazoa; phylum Chordata; class Chondrichthyes; family Pristiophoridae; genus Pristiophorus; species Pristiophorus japonicus. Next base: position 11,137,159 of record NC_091986.1, read on the forward strand.
TCACTGTTGTAATGTGGGAAACACAGCCAGCCAATTTGCACACAGCAAGCTCCCACAAAGAGTGATGTGATATTGACCAGACATCTGTACTTTTTTTATGTTGATTGAGGGATAAATATGGCCCCAGGAGACCAGGGATAACTCCCCTACCCTTCTTCGAAATTGTGCCTTGGGTTCTTTTATGTCCATCTGAGAGAGCAGACAGGGCTCTTGGTTTAACGTCTCATTCGAAAGACAGCAGCTCCGACACTGCAGTGCTCTCTCAGCACTGCACTGGAGTGTCAGCCTGGATTTATGTGCTGCAATTCTTGAAGTGGGATTTGAACCCACAACCTTCAGACCCAGAGGCGAGTGTGCTACCCACAGCTGACACAGCTTATGCATTCATTTCAGGGAGAGCATTTATCTTGCAACATTCTACCATCTCCCTAATATTCCATTCTTTCAGGAACCTTGAACGATGACTGCTATGATCAAGGGATATCCCCTGCAGAAGTGGCTCATAGAAACATGGGATCAGGAATAGGCCATTCAGATCCTCGAACCTGCTCCATCCTTCAATTAGATCATGGCTGATCTGTCTCTTAATTTCATTCACCCTCCTTGGGTTCATAACCCAAGGTGGGTGAATGAAATTACCTTTTGGCTAAAAAAATTTATCAATCTCAGTTTCAAAATTTTCAATTTACCTAGCCTCAACAGCTTTGTGAGGAAGGGTTTGAGATTTCCAATTCCCTTCATGACCCCCCTCCGCAACCCCAAGCTGCCTGAACAACCCAAGTAAAATCAAGACCAGGGTACCACCGCAATCATTATTGACCACATCATAGGGATGCTTAATCAGAGCTGGTCTGGGGGCTCCTTACATTATGCCCCTCAAAGAGTTTTCCACATCATTCCGTATGCTACATACTGGGCAACCTCGACTTACAGAGAGGCCTGCCTTTACAGCAGGCACAGAAACAACATTGGAGGCAGTTCAGAGAAGGTTCACTTGGTTGATTCCGGAGATGAAGGGGTTGACTTATGAGGAAAGGTTGAGCAGGTTGGGCCTATACTCATTGGAGTTTAGAAGAATGAGAGGTGATCTTATTGAAAAATATAAGATACTGACGGGGTTTGACAGGGTAGATGCAGAGAGGATATTTCCCGTTGCGGGGGAATCTAGAACTAGGGGGCATAGCTTCAGAATAAGGGGCCGCCCATTTAAAACTGAGATGAGGAGGAATTTCTTCTCTCAGAGAGTCGTGAATCTTTGGAATTCATGTTCCCAGAGAGCTGTGGAGGCTGGGTCATTGAATATATTTAAGTTGGAGATGGACAGATTTTTGAGTGATAAGGGAGTGAAGGGAATAAAAACAGAAAATGCTGGAAATCTCAGCGGGTCAGGCAGCATCTGTGGAGAGAGGAAGCAGAGTTAACATTTCGGGTCGATGACCCTTCGTCAGAACTGGAGAGTGTTCGGAAAGAACGGATTCTTAACCAGCACTGAAAGGGGGAGGGGAAGAAAGAACCATTTGAAATTGGGCCATCATCCCCTTTTGTGTCTCTAATCTCTCCTGCCTTCCACCCTATCACAGACCTTCCCTTTTGTTCTTTCTTCCCCTCCCCCTTTCAGTGCTGCCGCCCACTGCCGCTGACATTCCCCTCGGGTTCCGCCCAATGCCAGTTTTGAGGTGGTCTGGAGCGGGCGGCCGAGTGGCGTAAGTGTACTCCCGCCCGCCGAGATGCCAGATTGGTGCGGGCCGGAGTCGGCGGGACTCAGCGGCAGAACGGGGGTATACCGCTGCGAGGATGCTGGTCTGTCCCCGACGGTGAGTGTGAAGATCTTAAAAAAAAAAGGTTGGTAATCATTTTTTAACTATTTTTTTTCACAGCGACTTACCTGATTGGGGCCCCCTGTAGGTGTTCCGATGTTTTTTTTTTTCCGATGCTTTTTCTTTGACCCTCCATGGGCCGGACTCTATCCTTGACAGCACTTGGGCGGCAAGCGCCAGACTGGCAGCGTAAGTTCCTCATTTGCTGCCTGCCGACCTTCGAGGGACATTTTTGATGAAAACCCCACCCAAGATACCGTCAGGGATCTCGGCGCTCCTTTGGGCATCCCTTGGGCGGGCAGGGACCTTCATCAAATTTGGGCCCCTTGTCTCTGTCCTCCATCAGTAGAGCTGGGAGTGTCCCTCACCCCCCCCCCCCCACCCCCCTGCTCTCCCCGCGGCTGTCCCTGCCGCCAGTACCCATTGTTGACCACTCTTGCTCAGTGTTTACCCACAAGTAGGACTCTCTGCCTGACGACCTAACCCAGCGGGTGCTGGGAAGGGTTGGCACATCCTCTGGAGGGTTTCGTTACTGCAAGGTTTCCAGAAGAAATTGGGCCATCATCCCCTTTTGTGTCTCTAATCTCTCCTGCCTTCCACCCTATCACAGACCTTCCCTTTTGTTCTTTCTTCCCCTCCCCCTTTCACTGCTGCCGCCCACTACCGCTGACATTCCCCTCGGGTTCCGCGCAGTGCCAGTTTCGAGGTGGTCTGGAGCTGTGAAGGACCTGGAGGAAAGGGAGAAAGGGTCAAGAGCAAATCCACCGGTCATGTTCCTCTCCTTCACACTGAGAGCAAAAGATGAGCGGACTGTGTTTGAAATGAGAAAGGGAGGCGTGGCAGCGTGACCTTGTGAAGGATGTGATGGAGGGCAGCAAGTTGCTGAGAGAGCTGGTGGGGTGGGGGGGCGGGGGGATGTAAATGGTCTATTGTGAGGTGCTACTGAGATAGGTGGAGAGATGAAGAAGTTTACACACCCTTGTTGCTCTCGTGAGATCACTGAACACCTATCGGAATTGAACCTCGGTCCTGTGGTGATGCTGGTGGTACTTTGTCCATGACCTCTGTCCAGGCCTGAATCACTGTCTCTTCGATGGATGCTCCCTCTGGTGTTGGGAGAAAGGATCTCCTTCCTCGCTTGGACCCTGCAGTAAGTACCTCCAAGGAAACATTTGAGAAAGGGCAGCCCTTCTGCTCTTCGCTCTCTCTCTCTCTTCTCTCTCTCAAGGAAGGACATTCTTGCTATTGAGGGAGTGCAGCAAAGGTTCACCAGACTGATTCCCGGGATGGTAGGAATGACATATGAGGAGTGACAGGATCGACTGGGCCTGTACTCACTGGAGTTTAGAAGAATGAGAGGGGATCTCATTGAAACATATAAAATTCTGACGGGACTGGACAGGTTAGATGCAGGAAGAATGTTCCCGATGTTGGGGAAGTCCAGAACCAGGGGACACAGTCTAAGGATAAGGGGTTAGCCATTTAGGACCGAGATGAGGAGAAACTTCTTCACTCAGAGAATTGTGAATCTGTGGAATTTTCTACCACAGAAATTTGTTGAGGCCAGTTCGTTAGATATATTCAAAAGGGAGTTAGATGTGGCCCTTACGGCTAAAGGGATTGGGAGTATGGAGAGAAAGCAGGAATGGGGTACTGAAGTTGCAAAAATGATCAGCCATGATCATATTGAATGTTGGTGCAGGCTCGAAGGGCTGAATGGCCTGCACCTGCACCTATTTTCTATGTTTCTATGTTTCAACAAAACCAAGTAATAAGGTGTGCAAGATAAATTCCCATCAGGGATGCTTTAAGAGGTGCATCCCTCACTTTAAACAACGCAAATCCAGTCGTGCCAGGAATGATGTGCAAGAGTTGGGCAGTCTGCACGCCAGACTCCACAAGGCAACCTGCCATTGACATTACAATGAGGTCCCGGAGTTAATCTGGCTGAGGCAACACGCCGGCAGATGGAACGGGGCCTGTCATTCGCTCCATCCCCCTCCCCCTCCCTCCGCCCCTCCCCCAAGCCCCCCACACCGAGCTCACGACCCACACTTAAGTTGTTGCTCAAGTATCTGTGACTTCTAATCCAATCCTGTAATTTACATGGAAATTAATGAAAATATTAATTATCTATTAACATAAGCCGTGCCAATGCCCTGCGTTTGCTTCACACATCAGAGATCTCCCATCTGAAACATCAGGCAGGATCAGGAAATTCTGCATGATTTGAATTCGGGTCAATTTTATCACAACTCAGTGATTAAAGTTATGTAGAAATTTTAAACCTATCACTTTATCATGATGCTATCATTTGTGTTCTTTTGAATTTCGTGTCTTAAAAAACAAATGGGGGAAAAAAATCTCCAAAGAATTAATGAAACTATGCAGTGTAACTCATTATTGGAATTAACCTTCTGCCTTGAATTTATAGTTTATATGTCAACTTAGTTTTTAATTTCAGTTTATTTGAATATTGTACTTTCTACAACCAATCTAATCTCAGAAAGAATGATATACTTGGAGCATAAGAACATAAGAATTAGGAGGAGGAATAGGCCATTTGGCCCCTCGAGCCTGCTCTACCATTCAATGAGATCATAGCTGATATTCTACCTCAACTCCACTTTCCCGCCCGATCCCCATTTCCCTTGATTCCTCTGGAGTCCAAAAATGTATCGATCTCAGCCTTAAATATACTCAATGACTGAACATCCACGGCAATTTGGTGCAGAGAATTCTAAAGGTTGTAACCCTCTGAGTGAAGAATTCCTCCTCATCTCAGTCTGAAAAGGCCGACCCCTTATCCTGAGACTATATCCCCTGATTCTAGACTCCGCAGCCGGAGAAAATAACCTCTCAGCATTTATCCTGTCAATCCCCCTCAGTATCTTATATGTTTCAATGAGATCACCTCTCATTCTTCTAAACTCCAAAGAGTATCATAGAATCGTAGAATCATAGAAATTTACAGCACGGAAGGAGGCCATTTCGGCCCATCGTGTCCGCGCCGGCCAACAAAGATCGATCCAGCATCATCTCACTTTCCAGCTCTTGGTCCGTAGCCCTGTAGGTTACGGCACTTTAACTGCATATCCACATATTTTTAAAATGTGGTGAGGGTTTCTGCCTCTACCATCCTTTCAGGCAGTGAGTTCCAGAGCCCCACCACCCTCTGGCTGAAGACATTTCTCTCTAAACCTCCCCTCAATTACTTTAAATCTATGCCCCCTGGTTGTTGACCCCTCTGTGAAGGGAAACAGGTCCTTCCTCTCCATTCTATCCAGGCCCCTTCATAATTTTATACACCTCAATCAGGTCTCAGCCTCCTCTGTTCCAAAAAAAACAGACCCAGCATCTCCAATCTTTACTCAGAGCCGAAGTTCTCCAGTCCTGACAACATTCTTGTAAATCTCCTCTGCATCCTTTCCAGTGCAATCACATCCTTCTTGTAATGTGGTGACCAGAAAAAAAACACAATCTACTCAATCACTCCTCATAGGAAAACCTTCTCATCCCAGCAATCAATCTAGTGGGCCTTTGTTGCATCGCCTCTAAGGAAATACATCCCTTCTTAAATAAGGAGATCAAAACCGTGCACCGTACTCCAGATGTGATCTCACCAGGGCCCTGTACAATTGTTGCAAGACTTCCTTAATCTTGTACTCTAACCCCCTTGCAATGAAGACCAACATGCCATTTGCCTTCCTAACTGGTTGTTATACCGACGTGCTAACTCTCTGAGGGCTGGAGGTCGTTTGGCTGAAGCCTTCTTTAACGGTCAGAGGGGGCATCAATGGGAGTGTAAGAGGTTACCGACCAGGAGCACAGCTTTTAGCGTGCCGACCGAAAATTAATTAGCGGCTCACCGAGGGTGCATGCCTGTAGCGCCTGGCTGCTGATGATCAGTGCGATCATGACGTGTTCTTGGTGCAATGTCCACGCTTGCGACCCGGTCGTTAAATTCGGTGCGGCCGCCTCATTGAGCACCCGCCAAGAACAACCTCTTGGAAACCAATGGGTCCAGGCTTGTAGAGTCGTTAATTGGCGGTTACTTAAAGGGATGAGGAAGCGCTTACCTCGGAGGTCACAGTCAGTGCAACGTTTACACACAGCACGGTGCGTGAGTCTCCCAGTTTGCAGCAGCAGATAGACATAGCAGTTGAGCTTCAGAGAAACTTGTTTCTGAAACTTTAATGGGATCATTACTACTTCGGTAGTATCGCATTTTACATACTCTTGCAAGGTGGTATCAAGAGAGAAGGGCTGTCAACCATGTCAGCGGCCAGAGGAGGAGAGCCCCTAGAAGTCGGGGCAGGAGGCCTTACCTCGCACGGCTTCACCGGCGGCAATGCTCATATCGAGCCCTGTCCGAGGAGCAGTGTGTCAGAAGGCTGCGCTTCCAAAAGGAGGTCGTTACATAGATATGCCATCCCCTGTAGGCAGACCTGCAGCCTCACATCGGCATCAGGACAGCGCTGCCCGATGTAGTGAAAGTCAAGGTGGCACTCACCTTCTATGCCTCTGGCTCCATCCAGGCTGCATCAGGAGACATAGGCTGCGTCTCACAAGTCTCAGCACATCGCTGCATCCATGACATCACCCGTCAAATTACCTTCCCGATGACCAGGGAGAAAGAGCATGGGTGCGCATGTGGGCTTGCCAGGACTGCGGGCTTCCCGACGGTCCAAGGAGCAATTGACTGTACGCACGTGGCCTTGCGAGTAACATTCCAGAATGCAGAGGTATTCAGAAACAGAAAGGGATACAACTCTCTAAATGTGCAGCTGGTGTGTGACCACACGCAGCGCATCCTCGCAGTCAATGCTCGCTATCCTTGAAGCGCACATGGTGCGTTTATCCTGCGGGGGAGCACTGTGTCTCGACTGTTTCAGCCACCACGGCAAGGCCGAGGCTGGCTGCTCGGGGACAAGGGATACAGCCTGGACACCTGGCTAATGACCCCCCCTCCACAACCCCACCCCAGAGCGGGAGGAACACTACAATGAGAGCCATGTCGCCACCCGCAACACCAAAGAGCAGACACTAGGGGTCCTGAAGCAGCGATTCCGATGCCTGGACCACTTTTGGAGGCAGCCTTCAATATTCCCCTCAACAGGTCTCACTATTCATTGTGGTGTGCTGCATGCTGCACAACTTGGCCATCATAGAGCCCAGGCCTTGCCAGCGGGGATTGTAGGCCCACCTCAGGAGGAGGAGGAGGAGGGGGAGGAGGAGGAACAGGAGCCTGCTGATGCCCCGAATGAGCAGCAACATGACGAGGACCAGCAGCATCCATGGGAGAGGCAGCATGCCAATGTTAGCGGCGGCAGAGCTATTCGGTGGCGGCTCATAAGGGAACGATTCACTTAAATGGAGTGAGCTGAGGGATACAGCTAATAATAAGCGTGTATTGTGGCCCGATAATGCCACCTCTCCATTACAAGTCAACAGTCATACACCAGAGCCTGAAGGAAAATTTTGTTATATATTATTGGAAACACACCCCTCAAACAACCCCAAAAACCCCACCCCTTCAAAGAAAACACAATGGAGCCCCTTCCCCTTCAAATAATACAACACTTTAATAACATTTACACCTTTTCTACATAGGGCCCATGGCCACGTCTTTCATCAGTGGGTTTTGCATAGGCATTTCCCACTCCTCTGGCTCATCCCCTCTCTCACCTATTGCTCCTCCTCAATTGTCCTCAGTGCCTGCAGCAAGGCTGCTTGAGGGCTGCTGCATTTCTGAGGGAGACAGGACAGATGGCCTAGCATGACAGCCTGGACAAGCTCTGTGCCTGGAACGTCCCACCTGAGAATGGGAAGCAGTAGTGTGGGATGGCTAGGGTGCAAATGTGGAACAGCAGTGTCGTAGACTGAATGATGTCCTCCTGAGATATCTTGACCGATTTCCTGCCATTTCCCTGGGAAAGAGCCTCAGCATCTGGAGCAACCTGGTGGAACGCAGATTGCTGGCCTAAGTCGGCACTGTTAGCATCCCGTTGCGCTGATGGGGACACAGACATGATGACAGCAGTCACTGCTTGCGTGGCATCAATTTGACCCTGCATCAGAGCAGACAGTGCATTGATGGCAGTACGCAATGATGACATGACAGAATGCAGGTGTTGCGTGGTCTCAGTCTGCTGCTCAAGGACTATTGTCACATCAGCCATGGCCCACGCCATTATATCTTGGATCTCATGGTCACTTGTGGCGTCGAGCACCAATTTTAATCGACCAAGGGTGGGCTCGATGTGCCCCTGAACTGCAAGTGCCAAGGTTGAGGTGGCCTCCACCACACTCAACATAATTGCATCGATGCTCGGTGAGATCCTCGCCAATACACCCAAGAGCTCGCGGTGCATCGGCATTGACTCCCTGGACATAGCCTCCACATCCAGGTGGTCATCTGCCTGTCCAGGAGCAGGACTCATGGGCCAACTTACCCTCCAGAGAGCTGGCTCCCGAGCTTCCCCTCACGCTGGGTGTTGCTGCAGGCCACTGGGGCCAGAAGCCTCAGGTTCAGCCTACCCCAGGAAGACGGCCTCTCGCATCGAGGTGCTCTCCCACTCACTCCCAATGTGGACATCTCGCCCTGTCCTGGCACACTGCTCTCCTCATCTGCCCCGTCGTCTGCAGCTGCGGCTAATGGGCGGGCTGGCGATCTTCTGGCTCATCATCTGTAAGCACAAAGCCACAGAAGTGCGGGCATCTGCTGGAGAGGGGGCAGGAAGGAAAGAAGGAACATCTTGCAAGGCATGTGGCCTCAAGGCGAAGGGGACTCACACAAAACGGCCCTCTCATTCACATACGTCACTGTCGACCGGGGGCTCTGTCTCCCCGCCCTCCACCGCCACGAGGGCGGACACTCGCTCCTCCTTATAGGTCAGGTCGTGGAGGAAGGGCTGGCCCTCCTCCCGATGATGCAGCTCGCGCATATTGTGCATCATGGATATGGAATTGGTGAAGAGACAAAAAGCAGAGAGTATTGGTGAGTGGAGACAAGCATAGAATTGTGTCCCTGTTCTTTTTGATGTATATCAATGACTTTGACTTGGGTATGGGAGACATCATTTCAAAGATTGCAGAGGAAACAAAATGTCAAAATGAAATAAACAGAGAGGTGGATAGTAGGAGGTGATGCACAGACTGGTGCAATGGGCGGACACATGGCAGAAGCAATGTAATGCAGAGAAGTGTGAGGCGAGGATTTTTGGAAGGAAGGTTGAGGAGAGGTAATATAAAGTAAATGGTACAATTTTAAAGAAATAGAGAGACCTGGGGGTTCACACACACACACACACACACACATACACATCTTGAAGGATAAGTTGATAAGCTGCAAAAGCAGACGGCCTTGGAGAAGTACTTCAGTTATGTGCAGAGACGAGAGAAGCTGGGATTGTTCTCCTTAGAACAGAGCTTGTTCAGGGGAGTTTTAATAGACGAGTTCAAAATGATGAAGGGTTTTGACAGTTGATAGGGAGAAACTGTTTCTCCTGGCAGGAGGATCGGTAACTAAAGAATGCAGATCCTTGGCGAAAGAACCGGGGGGGAGATGAGCAACAAGTAAAATTTACGCAGCGAGCTGTTATGATCTGGAATGCTTTACCTGAGCGGGCGGTGGAAGCAGAGTGACGGGTAACTTTCAAGAGGGAATTGAAAATATACTGGAAAAGAAAATAAATAGCAGGAATTAGCAGGGGACTGGGACTAATTGGATAGCTCTTTCAAAGGGCCGGCACATGCAAGCTGGGCCGATATTAACTCCACCCCTGCAGGTCGGGCGGGCGAACAAAAGCAAAACATAATCTCAACCCAATGTGAACGTGTCTCCTACAATTTTAGGACGATTTCTGTCTTGGAGGGATGGAAAAAAACACATTAACATATTTAAATCAGGCTCCCCACACTGCAATTGTGAACTTGATTTAAATTTAATTGCTTGCGGTCGGCGTTCCCAGAGCTCGGGAAACCCGGCAGCGAAAGCGGGGGCGGGGCGGGGGGGGGGGGGGTGGTGCGGCGGCGAGAGATACCGTCTTCAGAAGGCAAGTGTTTTTCTTTATGGCAGGAGTGTGGCCCCCAGCCCGTCAATTTAACCTGCGGCCTTCCTTCATTTTATCGCAGCCTCTCTCTAGCCCCTGCCGTGATCGCTGACCTCTCCGGCCCAACCTCTGATCTTCAGCCTGCCCCGCACTCACGGCTGACAACTCCCAACCCCTGATCTGCCGCCGGCCCCATGATTCGATTGCCGGGGACCGCCCCCTGCCGTTGGGTTTCCCGCTCGGCAGCTGGCCAGACTGTCTGGCTGCCGGGAGGGAAGTGGAATTTAAAAAATGATAACGAGCTCGAACCATTATGTTCGGCAGGACCTCTGCATCCCTGGCTTCACCAGTCTCACCCGACATTCAATACTCACTTTTGATTTATCTCCCCACTGTCAATTCTGCATGAGTTGCTCTTGAATGGTGCAAACAAACGCAAAGCTATTTTTTTTTCATTTTCTGCTAATTTCAATTAAGCTATTTTAGGTTGGGAGCAATACTCAGAGAAATGATACAAATGGACAAAGGGTCCAATACAGCTGATCAGCAATTAATTCTACCTACATATCTAAAAGTGACACAAAGGGAAATATGACCTTGTGTTAGTGGAACTGCTCGAAATTCGGTTTGTTACGCTACCAGTTAGCGCCGGAGAGGGGCGGCTAACGGGCGGCTAAGGACTTACCGTCACCGCGGAGCGGGCACCTCGCTTCCCGAAAGGTTTAGTTGGGCGGTGGGGGCGACGGCAAGAGGTAACGCTGCGTGCTCTACCGCCAGCCACAAGGTGGCGTCGTCGAGCGTGCAACGCCCCCTCGGCGCCGCGGCTGCGATGTTAGGCAGATTCGGCGGCATCACCGGCAGGCGTTTGTACCGACAGCAAAAGCCGTCGGTACATCGGGGATCCCGGGGCGGTACCTTCCAGAGACCGAGCTAAGTTGGCGCCCGAGGACCATGCGCAATGCCTCTTTTAGATTTGCACTCTCACCTTTGGAGAAAAATACTGAATTTGTAATTTGAGGCGGTGATTACCGCCTGGTGCTAAGATCAGCACCCAGGCGGTGTCACCATCTCAAAAACAGCGGGACCGAATTTTGACCCCTAAGTACTTAAAGTGCTACTTTGAGAAGAGACCAGAACCTTTGCCATATCAGATATCATGGCATTCAAGGATCCTGTAAAAATGTCACTGCAGTATCCATAATAGAACACAATATAATTGTGACTGATCACATTCTGTACAGTAGTACTGTAGTGATGGATTAGTAGATTGACAAGAGAGCTTGCATTTAGCACTCAAGTAGCATTAGTAGCCGTACACCGGATGATTCTGCACTGGGTGCTTAAAGGATCACTATGCACATTTGTCTCAGTTATATTCTTTGTTCTGCAAATGGTTGGTGATGAGGGTTCCGTTCAGCCTGTTGGTGATAGATGTGTTATGGTGGGTTCTGCCTATTTGTACTGGCTCTCGCATCTGTTTTTCCAGCCGCATAATTAAGATGAGACATGGTGCAACAATTGTATTCCTTCATTTCAGTTGATTCCCTTCAGCAGTCTATCACGCTATAGATTGTGCAAGCATAAAGCACAGGGAATTTGTTACGCCATCCTAAATTTTGCATCGTCATAATTTTGAAAGGTTTCTGCTGTTCTTATTATGTTATTGAATAGCTTATGCTGAAACTGTGTAATGTGCAGCAAACGGAATTGCAACATCATAATGATAATGTTAGCAGACTAAAATTAGCCAGGGCTCCTACTTTTCAACGCAATCCAGTGGAAAGTGCGAATGGGAGGATGTTGGGTGAGAACATGGCTGGGCTGAGCTGTGAAGTCCCAATCGATGAATGCATGAGGAATGACCGCGACTGAGGTAGAGAAGGTGACTGATGTTAGTGGATATATCCTCCATCATGAGCCAATGCCTTCAGGAGAAAGGAATATGGAAAAGTATATTAAAAAGATATTAGAAGACATTTGGTGGCCTAATGAGAAATTATACTGTACGTACAAAAATAACATTCTGTTTATCTGCATATATAGCACCATTTTATTGAAGGCGTTGGCATATGTGAACTTAAAATAATTGGAAGAACAGAAAATTCAAGGGGGAGAAATTTATTTCAGCCAATAAAGTTGCCGGAGGAGTTAATAGCCTATGAAAATGGCTGTGATGCTAATGGGGCAATATTTGCCTGGGGGGCTGGAGATTGGTGGTGCAGTGCTTCCCTTCCATGTGACGGCGTTCTAGTGGTGTTTCTGGAAACAATGCACCCGTAGCTTTTTATGCAGCTGTTGTGTTGCAGCTTCCCACAGCCTCTGGAAGTGAGCTCGCAAGGAATTGTGGGCAATGAAGATGTCTGAGAATTAAAGGGACCGTGCACACTGAAGCAATACAAACTAAAATGATGTTGAAACAAAGTAATTTTCAGCCCTTTCTGCCTTAAAAAAATAACTCTGAAAGCTGAATTCCCTTCCCAACCTCATAAAATGGGAACAATGCCGCAGCACTAACACAAATGGCTCAGCAAGTCAGGGAAGGGGCATCCAGGATCTCGCACGCAGCACTCCAGCTCTGTGCAGGGGGTCAACACTGCAAGGCAGGCCCTCTACCCACAGGGGCCAGTCGGCCCTCCAGAAAGAAGGATGTGGGACCACGTTGCCAACACCACCTGGTTCCAGTGCCCAAAGAAGCTTCATGACCACACTGCATGCCGCCATTTTGTCATTTTGGCCAAAATACTGGTCAGCCCATCATGGTGCTCCATGGTGTGGTCCGGGCCATTTTGTGCAGCCCACCACTCCGTCTCCGAGCCCAGGCTGTGGCCTCGGCACCACGCCACTCTGGTGGCCAAGTGGAGGCCATCAGAGGCTCTGCAGAGTTTGCAGCAACCCCTCCCCTTTAATGGAACGGTAACGGGCGTTGAAATTAATTAGCGCTACGCAGAGAGGCCGCATAGCCCTGCTGATCCCGCCCATGTCACTCACCGGATACTGCCCCAACAGGAACTGGGCAGTAACCCGAATTTCACGATCAGCGCGGGATTTCCGCGCCAAGCGCAGGAGGTCCCTCCCCGACTGGGTTACCGCCCGCAACCAGGGCGCTAGTGAATTTTACCCCTCTGGTGTTGTTGTTGGTGCTGCTGGTGATGGGGCTCCTCGTAGTGCAATTCTGAGTACCAAGTTGGGACAGTATAAATGGCACCCATGTTAATGGAATAGATGGCAATCGAATTACATGTGACAGAAGCGATCTGTCACTGGTGAGAGAATTCTTCCAATGAGGTGAGATTGGATCGAGACGTTGCTGGAAAGACTTGCAGCCTGCAGAATCTTTGCTGCAAATGGACTGAGCAACAGCATCTGCCTGAAGAAAGTGAATTTCAGTCAGGTGAGAGCATTTACTGTACATTTGATGCTGTCAAGTAATCAGCTGGAGCAATGGCCACTGAATTCCAGCCTCAGGTTGACAGACTTGGTTCCCGAACAGTGTGGTTCCCGTGGCCACGCAGTTAAATTTATAAAATAATTTATAAAAGCCTGTTATGGGTCTGAAAACTAGCTGTTAATCATCTCAATTCAATCACCCACCACTACCAGTCATGTTGGCTCCACGATGACAGCTGCTCCCGGGGGCATGGCACGTGGTGGCAGGATGACCGCTGTCAAAAATAACAACTTTCCTACCTGACCTGCCACCGATCGCGCCCGCTACCACCCCGGAAAATTCAGACCGTGAACTGTGTTTTTCTCTCCACAGATGTTGCGTAACCTGCTGAGTATTTGTAGCCTGTTCTGTCACCTCAAAGGCCTTCATTTACCATCTGAGCCCTTGCAAGTGTCCAGCCGCACTTGCTATACACTTAAAAAAAAACTTTTCACCTCTATTGCAGCAAGCCACCACTTCAATAAACTTCAACCTGAACGATGTGTGTGTCCCTTTAAGAGGTGCAGACATGGCCGCTGACAGCCGCTGACAGGTTAACCTACCGTGCTTAGGAGCCAGCATTGAATTCAGTGCCAGGTTCGAAGTTCGCTCTTGTGACGTCAAGTCGGTGTTGCAGGTCGATTTAAGGCACAATGCTGCCATTTTGTCCAGCATGGCACTGCCTGCTATCGGCAATGTAACTGTAAGGATGGAAATGGCTGGTGTCACGGGAACCGGCAATAGCTGGTGAAAGAGCGGCGGCTGCCATTTTAGCGCCGTTTATTGGTGCTACAGAGTGGTGCTAAGGCCATGAATTTCTCGCCCCAAGCGAATAAGTATGAAATAGTGTCAGCCAGAGTTTCCAGTCTGGTTTGTTGGTCATTTCTACTCAAAATGTATGCTGTGGCTATTTAGCTCACTTATATTTTTTGGGGAAGTTTATTGGATGAGTTTGGTTACCTAGTTAGGTTCTGGAGCTCAGCTAGTCTTCTTGCATAGTTATTAATGTCAACATTTGATTGTCGGATTAGATATTCCAGTTACTTTAGCGTTGACATTCTACGGAGCTGACCAGTAACACAGTGAGCATTTACCTCGATTTCATTCCCACTTCGGCAGCCTGGATTTGTCTGGGCAGTTTGAATAGACAGCCCAGAGGAACAGCCCAGCTACACTGCAGCAATCAGTTTCCACTTCAACAAAATGATTCTTTGCCAGGATTTGATAAAAAAAACTTTTAAAACACTGCTTGTTGACATCATTAGGCAGGTGACTTAAAAGAAATATGTATATATAGACGATTTGAGTTTTGACAATCCTTCCCAGGTAGACCCAGAAAAAAGGAAGAGGGCACTAAGTGACATGTGAGCTATGTTTCTACACAATTTAATTCTGATTTGCTGAAATATGCAGCCCACTGTAGGGTGACCTAAATAAGTTAGAATTATGAAATGATTGTTGTGCCAACACAGAGGGATGTGAAGCTGATTTGACAGCAAATAATGTCAGCTTCAGAGTATTTAAAGCAGCTGGGTGACTTTAGGCCTACCTGTCAGGCAGATATTTACAGCACATTCTTACTACGTATTATATTAGAGAGTACCTGAGGCAAAAGAATTAACAACAACCATTATCTTTACGAGCACAAAAAATCTTAGATCGTTAAAATTACAACTATCATTTCTTACAACAAGACCTGCACCATCTTCAAATAACCGCAATAATAGTTTGAGAATATAACAATTAATTTAAACGTAATAAATTTAATAAGTTAAGAAACTAAAAGCTTAGCTATTATTGATGCACGGAATAAAAAAAGCAAAATGCTTGCGGATGCTGGAAATCCAAAATAATAACCGAAAATGCTGGAAATACTCAGCGGGTCAGGCAGCATCTGCGGAGAGAGAAGCAGAGTTAAGTTTCAGGTCGATGACCTTTCGTCAGAACTGGAAAACATTAAAGAAGTAACATGTTTTTTTTATGCAATTACTTTTTGGGTATATTATTGATGTGGCTCAGTGGGTAGCACTCTCGCCTCTGAGTCAGAAGGTTGAGGGTTCAGGTCCCACTCCAGGGACTTGAGCACAAAAGAAATCTAGGCTGACACTCCAGTGCAGTGCTGAGGGAGCCCTTCACTGTCAGAGGTGCCGTCTTTCTGATGAGGTATTAAACCGAGGTCTGGTTTGCTCTTTCAAGTGGACATAAAAGATTCCACGGCACTATTTCAAAGAAGAGCAGGGAAGTTATCCCCGGTGTCCTGGACAATATTTATCCCTCAATCAACATTATTAAAAAAAACATTATCTGGTCATTGTCACATTGCTGAATGTGGGAGCTTGCTGTGCGCAAATTGGCTGCCACATTTCTCACATTACAACAGTGACTACAATCCAAAAGTACTTCATTGTTGTAAAGTGCTTTGTGACGTCTGGTGGTTGTGAAAGACTATATATAAATGCAAGTCTTTCTTTCTGTATTTTGATGGAAACTGGGTTGAGTTAATTGACGATAATTTGAGAAAATTTCTTATATACCAAGATTAAATCGAACAAGGGGGAACTTCTAATAATTAAGAGAGAAAGTAATGCCTGTGTCAATGGGTCTGTTGGCAAAGGCAGAGGGTCACTGAGACAAACAGATTCAAAGCTTCCAGATGTCATTTAAAAAAAAAATTCATTCATGGGATGTGGACATCGCAGGCATGGCCAATATTTATTGCCCATCCCTCGGTGGTGAGTCGTCTTCTTAAGTGGCTTGTTAGGCCATTTCAGAGTCCACCGCATTGCTGTGGGCCTTGAGTCACATATAGACCAGACCGGGTGAGGACAGCAGATTTTCTTCCCTACAGGACACTCATGAGCCAAATGGTTTTTTTTACGACAATGGTCACCATTACTGATACTAGCTTTTTATTTTTGATTTATTTAATTGAATTTAAATTCACCAGCTTGCCATGGTTTGAACTCAGGTCTGCAGATCATTAGTCCAGGCCTCTGGATTATTCGACCTGTAACATAGCCACTGTGTTATTGTACCCGTCTGTGCTGAGTGAACTGATCGCAGCAGTTGGGTGCCTACAACTGACACTGGCAGTACAGCCGGACCTGGGGTTACTTGTGCATGAAACACAAAAGATTTAGTGTACAGGTACAGCAAGTGATCAGGAAGCCCAATGGAATCTTGGCCTTTATTGCAAAGGAGATGGAGAATAAAAGCAGGGAAGTCTTGCTACAGTTATACAGGGTATTGGTGAGGCCACACCTGGAATACTGCGTGCAACATTGGTTTCCATATTTACGAAAGGATATACTTGCTTTGGAGGCAGTTCAGAGAAGGTTCACGAGGTTGATTCCGGGGATGAGGGGGTTGACCTATGAGGAAAGGTTGAGTAGGTTGGGCCTCTACTCATTGGAATTCAGAAGATTGAGAAGTGATCTTATCAACATAGAAACATAGAAAGTAGGTGCAGGAGCAGGCCCTTCGGCCCTTCAAGCTTACACCACCATTCAATATGATCATGGCTGATCATGCAACTTCAGTACCCCATTCCTGCTTTCTCTCCATACCCCTTGATCCCTTTAGCTGTAAGGATCACATCTAACTCCCTTTTGAATATATCTAATGAACTGGCCTCAACAACGTTCTGTGGGAGAGAATTACACAGGTTCACAATTCTCTGAGTGACGAAGTTTCTCCTCATCTCGGTCCTAAATAGCTTACCCCTTATCCTTAGACTGTGATCCCTGGTTCTGGACTTTCCCAACATTCTTCCTGCATCTAACCTGTCCAATCCCGTCAGAATTTTATATGTTTCTATCAAAACATATAAGATTATGAGGGGGCTTGACAAGGTGGATGCAGAGAGGATGTTTCCACTGATAGGGGAGACTAGAACTAGGGGGCATAATCTTAGAATAAGGGGCCGCCTATTTAAAACTGAGATGAGGAGAAATTTCTTCTCACAGAGGGTTGTAAATCTCTGGAATTTGCTGCCTCAGAGAACTGTGGAAGCTGGGACATTGAGTACATTTAAGACAGAGATAGACAGTTTCTTAACCAATAAGAGAATAAGAGGTTATGGGGATGAGCAGGGAAGTGGTCGGATCAACTATGATCGTATTAATTGGCGGAGCAGGCTCGAGGGGCCATATGGTCTACTCCTGCTCCTATTTCTTATGTTCTTATTGTTGTGTATCTGTAAAGCATGCACTCCAATGTTCCGCCACCAGGGAGCGCATCCCCTGAAGTCCCAAGGGATCCCAGCATCCCTTGGGAGCACTGTATATAAGCCGGCCCCTAAGGCCTGTTCCTCACTCTGGAGTGTCTTCATAAAGAGTGAGGTCACTGTTACTTTAACCTCCCTGTGTGCAGCCTCATCTGTGTTAGGAATTCAATATTTATCTTCTTATGTAACTGGGCTCTGTTGAACTCAGCAAAGGGAAGTCACACAGGGGTTCCTGCTCCTGTTCGCTATCCATTGATTGTTGCCAAAACATGTATGTTGGGTGAGAACAGGCTATGGCTCAGCTCCGATGCTCTTCATGGTGAGCATTCAGGGAAAGAAATTGCTTTAGGCCTGTTTTAGGGCCTGAAATGGGCACTGAGGTCCAATTTGGTTAGAAGGGACCTAAAACCGCTGTTGGGGCTCTTATGTGCATGGGTTGCCACCAGAGCTGCCTGAAAAATTACCTGACACAATATTGGGTAAGGTGTCTAACACGCATCCTTTAGGCACAGTACTTTAGGCCTAGAAGTTGGCCTTGTTGAGCCATTTTACGCCCATAAAACTGGCACGAGATCCAATTTTTATCAGTTAGTGGCTGATCTTACATATCAAGATTGAAATGAGGATGAAGTAATAGACGGCACTTTTCAGCACTGGAATAGACTCTACTCTGAGCCTACAGAGTAGAATTTGGACATTGTTGTACTTATTTTACATGTGTAAAATGGCCACAATGAGAGCCATTTTCGGGACAAATGACACGTGCCAGAAGGACAACCGGAAGACATCTAACCTGAAATTGGTTTTAGCCATTTTTCAGGTGTCCCCGGGGGCTGCCTAAACCAGGTGTTGGATCTGTTACAATAGTAAAGGAGTGGGGGGGTGGTGGTCTTACATGCATTTCTGGCCCTCTTACAGAAATTGCAAGCATTCTTCGGTAGCTGCTGTGGCCTAAGTAGTAACCACCAACAAAACGTTTATTTTTTTTTTTAATTCTGAAAATATTGCTGTGGATCCAGGAGCACTGTCTCGCCCCCTTCCCCCTCCCGCTCCCCCCTGCCCCCCACCCCTCCCCACCCCCCACCTCCACAGTGTTAGTGATTGATGCCCATTCGATGCCGCTTACCTGCCTCATTCCAGGACTTATGTCTGGGCCGCAGCCAATGATGCAAGCAGCTTGCCATTGGTGCAGAAATAGTGGGCGCGCTGCGCATGGAGATACGACAGGTGCCGACAGCTCACTTCGATTAAACGGCAATTCTAGGTGAGCCTCGGGCCTCCAGGTTTGGGGCACCAGCTCCTGGCTTTTGGTTTTGGGCTCAAAAACAGGCCATGACCAAATTCTGCTCCTACATGCCTTCAGGCTGGGTGGGGGAGGCGGGGGGGAGGGGGATGGGGGGGTGGAGGGGGATGGGGGGGTGGCGGTTGGGCCGACGGAGGAAGGGTAAATAAAATAATAAAAAGCTAAATACACTTTATTTTCCAATAGTTTTTTCAACCATAGATCATAAAGTCACATGCACATAAACAACTAATAATCAGTTGCAGTACCAGTCTTACCCCTACACTGGTAAGTTGCACATTGGGCTAGATCTTGACCTTGTGCGATAGTATAAAACGATTGATAGCATAATGGCAGCTCACTTAACATTGCTCCCGACTTTTGTTTCCATTGACTTTCTATGGAAATAAAAATCAGGAGAGATGTGAAATGGGCTGCTGACTGGCTATCACCCGGTTTACATTATTGCACAGAGTCGAGACCTCCCCCAGTGCCATAGAAACATCGAAACACTAGAAACATAGGCCCCAAGTTTCCACACGCGGCAAAACAGGCACCCCTCCGAGCTGGGTGCCCGTTTTTCGCGCCTAAAATGGCGCCTAAAAAAACCCGCGTTATTCTCGAGCGCCTTGTCTGCCTGGCGCGGTGTGCAGGGGGCGGAGCCTACCACTCGCGCCGATTTTGTAAGTGGGAGGGGGCGGGTACCATTTAAATTAGTTTTTTTCGTGCCGGCAACCCTGTGCGTGCGCGTTGGAGCGTTCGCGCACGCGCAGTGTGAAGGAAACGTTGGCACTCGGCCATTTTTGTAGTTCTTCGTAGTTGTTCAATTTTTATCATTTTTTAATAAAACCACATTGCCCTTCCATGATCAGCACTGAGGCGTCTTGCAGCAGTGAGAAGGCTGCAGGAAGCCTCAGAAGTTGAGGCAGCCGTTTCCCGACGGGCCCGACCGACGGCAGGGGGGCCTCGGGAATGGCTGCCTCAACTTCTGAGGCTTCCTGCAGCCTTCTCCCTGCCTCCTCCCCGTCGTCGGGAACGGCTGCTGCCGTCGGTCGGTCGGGCCCTCACTGCCTTTCTCCCCCCCCCCTGCCCCTCCCCGGGAACGGCTGCCTCAACTTGTGAGGCTTCCTGCAGCCTTCTCCCTGCCTGAAGCACTTTCACACAGGTAGGAATATGGTTTACTTAATCTTTTCTTTGCTTATAAATGTTTATTCAGGTTGGAATTATTTGTATAATATTTGTATAAGTGTAACTAAGGATTTATTATAGAATGTAATGACTTCCCTCCCCCCCGCCACCTCCCCCCCACCTCGTTCCGGACGCCTAATTTGTAACCTGCGCCTGATTTTTTAATGTGTAGAACAGGTTTTTTCAGGCCTACAAAAATCTTCACTTGCTCCATTCTAAGTTAGTTAGGAGTACGTTTTCACTGTGGAAACTTTCAAATCAGGCGTCAGTGGCCGGACACGCCCCCTTTTGAAGAAAAAATTCTGTTCCAAAGTAGAACTGTTCTAACTGACTAGAACTGCAGAAAAAAAAATGTGGAGAATTGCGATTTCTAAGATAGTCCGTTCTCCACCAGTTGCTCCTAAAAATCAGGAGCAAATCATGTGGAAACTTGGGCCCATAGAAAATAGGTGCAGGAGTAGGCCCTTCGAGCCTGCACCACCATTCAATAAGATCATGGCTGATCTTTCACCTCAGTACCCCTTTCCTGCTTTCTCTCCATACCCCTTGATCCCTTTAGCCATAAGGGCCATACCTCACTCCCTCTTGAATATATCCAATGAACTGGCATCTACAACTCTCTGCGGTAGGGAATTCCACAGGTTAACATCTCTCTGAGTGAAGAAGTTTCTCCTCATCGCAGTCCTAAATGGCTTATCCCTTATCCTTAGACTATGTCCCCTGGTCCTGGACTTCCCCAACATCGGGAACATTCTTCCTGCATCTAACATGTCCAGTGCCGTCAGAATTTTATATGTTTCTATGAGATCCCCTCTCATTCTTCTAAACTCCAGTGAATACAGGCCCAGTCGATCCTGTCACTCCTCATATGTCAGTCCTGCCATCCCGGGAATCAGTCTGGTGAACCTTCGCTGCACTCCCTCAATAACAAGAATGTCCTTCTGCACTCAGTATGATTATTC
Organism: Pristiophorus japonicus; assembly: GCF_044704955.1. Taxonomy (NCBI): domain Eukaryota; kingdom Metazoa; phylum Chordata; class Chondrichthyes; family Pristiophoridae; genus Pristiophorus; species Pristiophorus japonicus. Next base: position 11,158,114 of record NC_091986.1, read on the forward strand.
TTTGTGCTCCAGGCAGCCCACATCATTAGTCTGTCAAAGACTACACAGCAGCCCGAAAATTATGACTTGTGACTTTCCTTAATGTTGACAGCGTACTCATAGAAATTCAAACATTCGAGATTCACTTGAAGAATCTCATTGAAAGGTGATCATCAGAAGATTTTAATGGGTATTATAATTATTGAAAATGTCTTACTTTTAGTTTATAAAAAAACCCACGATAGGTTGATGCACAGTGCACTTCTGTTGCCAGAAATATAACTTTTGATTTTGATTGTAATATGCAATTTGACAGGAGGTTTTTTTTGAAAATCAACTTACTTTAGTGACAGAAATAATTCTACCTTTGGAACAAATAGTTTGGCAGCTCCATTAGTCAAACCCTAATTGTTCTCCTTCTCTGGTGCAAGCATAAATTCAGGTATAATGGCTATAATAGTGGACGAGCAACTTAGAAGTCATGATTATAAATCTCACCATAGCAAGTTGCAGAGCTTAATTCAACAAATCTGGTCATTTGTGGCCCAGCAACAGAAAGACCAATCAACGTGATAGCAAGCAGATTGTTACAAGTACCCATCCATCCATCAGGGAGGGAAAGCTGCTATACCTAGTCTGACCTATATATTGACCCTTAAAGCAGCCACATATTGTACAAACAATAGCTTCAGAAGGCCCGCCATTATAGGTTAGCCTTGGCTCAGCAGTGGCACACTCACCTCGAAATCACAAGGTCATGGTGGGTTCAAGCCCCAGTTCAGAAACTTGAACATATAATCCAGGCGAACAGAAAGAATGAAAAATACAAGCTTGCATTTATAGACAGGTGCAGTGCCTAAACTCCGTAAACCTCGGGACCAAGGCCGTGTCGGATTCCGGGCTTTTCTGGACTATCGATTTGTTTGCTGATGTCACGAACCTGAAAACCCCCAAGCCAAAGGTTCGAGTAGTTCCGGATTTCGGAACGTCAGAAAGCAGGAGGAGGGGGGGATTCCCGCCGAGGAGCTGCTCGGGCCGTCCGGCCCTGCCCAGGACGGTGCCGGGCGGGGCCCCGACGAGATGTTCCTGCGGGCCGGTAGGAAAAGGCAGCGGCGGTGAGGCGAGCGGGGCGAGGCCCGAGGTCAGCAGAGTCGGCGGGTCCGGATTCCGCAACATTTTACGGATTCCGGACAACCCTGCCACCGATCGTCTCGGAGTCCGGATTTCGGAACATTTCGGATTCCGGATCTCCTGGAGCACCTTTCATGACCTCAGGATATCCAAAACGAAATGCTGTTTGCGGGACCTTGGTGTGTGCAAATTGCCTGCCGCATTTCCCTGCAGAACAATAGTGACTCCACTTCAAAAGTATTTCACTGGCTGTAAAGAGGTAAAAGGTAAGTTTTAAATTATTTTTGTGGGACTGCTCTTCTGGGCACCACAAAAGTAATCTGGGTCACTACCGCCCTGGACCTCCCGCCCACCATAAACGCAACCCCCTCCCCGCTTCCCGCAAGACCTTACATTGCCTTGGGGGCCACACGATGTTGCACTGGCCTGAATCCAACGAGCTACACGGGGAATGGGGAGACCATTTGACACATTATCTCGCCGGTTCTATTTAAATAAGGCCGGGCCTTAAAATGGCTTTGGATTCTTTGCTGCCCCAATGTGTAAATCTACCCCAGTACTTTTCCAGGAATATCAAAGAACAATTATAAGTCATTTTGTTCAATGAACCAAAAGAAACCAGGCCACGAGTGCGACTAATGACACGGACCATGCTGCTAAACCCTCTGGCTCTCTTTCCTCAGTACTGTTGAATACCGTGAGGCCCTTTAAGTGCGCTCCCACAGTCACTCTGACACGGTTTTGGAGCAAATACTGCAAATTATCCCGGGCCCTGAACACACCAAGGCTCAGCCTTTCCCGACAATTTCCACCAGATCATATTGAGGGTAGAGCCTTAGCCCAGCCTAACAAGTCCAGTGGCATAAGAGAAGACATGGCTCCCATGAGTTACTGCGTCCCTGTCCTGGTGAAGCATCAGTGGGCTGGTATGTCGGGTGCAAGCAGGAGCAGTGGCCCATTCAGTGTGCAAGTGGTGCTTACCTAGGAACATAAGAACATACGAAATAGGAGCGGGAGTCGGCCATGTGGCCCCTCACGCCTGCTCCGCCATTCAATAAGACCATGGCTGATCTGATCTTGGCCTCAACTCCACTTCCCTGCCCACTCCCCATAACCCTTGACTCCCTTATCGTTCAAAAATCTGTCTATCTCCACCTTAAATATATTCAATGATCCAGCCTCCACACCTCTCTGGTGTAGAGAATTCCAAAGATTCACAACCCTCAGAGAGAAGAAGTTCCTCTTCATTTCCGTTTTAAATGGGTAACCCCTTATTCTGAAACTATAACCCCTAGCTCTAGATTCCCACACGAGGGGAAACATCCTCTCTGCATCTACCCTGTAAAGCCCCCCAGAATCTTACATGTTTCAATAAGATCACCTCTCATTCTTCTAAACTCCAATGAGTATCGGCCCAAACAGCTCAACCTTTCTTCATAAGACAACCCCTTCATCTCAGGAATCAACCTTGTCTACCTAGCCTGTCCTGAACTGGATCGGGAAGTGTATATTTTTAATTTGTGGCTGTCTCATAAGTGAGACCAAAAGGTTATATAAGGTTTTTACATATCTTCAGAGATCCAGGCTCGGCTTGGACCCCGAGAACACGATTGGAAATCCCAGAAGAGAATGATGGGGCATGTAAGAGATATTTCCCTGGGGAGCCCTGGCAGTGCCTCTCCCCTCTAGTGCAGTGAGCCTATGCCTGGTTTCCCCTACGACAAGCACCAGAGATGCTCTCCAAGTGACATGGGCGCCCTGCTGTTGCATTTAGATTACGTGACCTTCCGCTGACCCTGGAAACATTCATGTGCTCAGTCTGGAGGTCGCTAGCGGGTGGATCCTGGCATTGAGGTCAGAATCTAAAACTGGTAGATTTTCAAACCTTAGGTATTTATTTCTAACTGGATATACTTTGACTCACCAGCTTTAAAAGATATAAGAGATAAAAATTCAATATATATAGGAAAGGAAAATATTTAACAATCAACGGTAGCTTATTTATTAATATAAAAATAATCAAAGTGATTGACTAAGTGTTACATATAAGGAAAAAGAAAGACTTGCATTTATATAGCACCTTTCACCACCACCGGACATCTCAAAGCACTTTACAGCCAATGAAGTACCTTTTGGAGTGTAGTCACTGTTGTAATGTGGGAAACGCAGCAACCAATTTGCGCATAGCAAGCTCCCACAAACAACAATGTGATTATGAGCAGATAATCTGTTTTTGTCATGGTTGATTGGGGGATAAATATTGGACCTGCTGTTCTTCAAAATAGTGCCATGGGATCTTTTACGTCCACCTGAGAGAGCAGATTAGTGGACGACTGGAGACTGGAGACCTGCTCTGCTGCACAGACCTAGTGCGCACACATATCGCAGTGTGGTTTAACGTCTCATCCGAAAGATGGATAAAAAACTATTATAAAAATGAGCAGTACTGTTACAAGAAGACTGATTAAGAACAGATTCCTCCAACTCACTGGAGATAATTTTGACTTTAGCCAATAATGTAACACAGGTGATATCAGACCAGCCGCTTGTTGTACATCTCTCCCGCTTTTCATTTCCATGGAATTTGATGAGAATGGTACTTGGGAGTGATCTATAGCAAGCAGCTGATCTGATATCTCCTTTTTTACACTATCAACCAAAGTCAAAATTGCTCCCATTGTGACTAATGCCATGGGAAATATACTAGTATATGAAAATACTGATCTCATGTCTACTTTTGTCTATCTTGCTTGTACAGGTGGAAAATCAGCCAGTGAGTTGCCTACCCCAAATAATAATGTTGTTTCTTTGGGAGCAATTTTAACCTCACTCGCTCAGCAGAAATCTGGCGAGCGTGCAGTTAAAATCGGCCCCCGGCTCTTACCTGTCCGAAAGCCACCATAATCGCAACATCTGCAATTTTAACCTGCTCTCCTGAGCAGGCAGCAAGGACACCCGCCCAGAGCCTACAGGGTCCTTCTTTACATACGCATTTTGTAGCCCGATGACATCATTGAGACCGGACTGCAATTTCCACTCAGGCCTGAGTGAGGAATCCACCTGGAGTTTGTGTCAGGATAGGTTCGAGGGGAAAAATTCCATTCCATATGGAAACATGGGCACTAAAGGTGCCCCAGGTCTAAATGAGGTATGCCTTGAAGGAAATAAAATTAAGGTTGTACAATCAGTGGAATATCTAGGCAGGAATGTGTAACCTCCAAGCAGGAAGTTGGGAATTCAAACAACATCAACTGATGATCAAATTTCTCATCACTCATTGAATAAATGTGACGAGGTTTTGATTGGATCTTGCTCATCATCATAGGTGGTCCCTCGAACGAGGATGACTTGCTACCACACGAGTTCACAGATGTTTCAATGATAGACCCGATATTCCAGTCTTGAACTCCAACTGAGGGGATGGAAGATACCTGTGCGTGGATTTTTTTAACGTGTGGTGACCGTTGCACACCAGCCACCACACGGGCTTGACAGAGCTAGGTCTTTATCCAGTGGCAAAGGTTAACCAGGACGACTGGAGACCACATATCGCAGTGTGGGCTGGCCCATGCTGCCCCTGGGCCCTTGGCTCTTCTGGGCCCTGGACCCTCATTCGCCACATCTCTGCCACGATCTCTCACCGCTCCTCCGCCACAAAAACACCCGCAACACCTACGCCATGATCTCCCGCCGTACTTCCGCACCAAGCATTCGCCGAACCTCCGCCACAATCACCCACCGAATCTCAGCCACGATCTTGCTGTTTTATTTCTGGCTGGCAAGGCAAGGACAACTAGCACCACTGATGCTACTTTACAATTTGTAACGGTACATTAGAGACATTCATAGCTCATTTTGTCAGCGTAGTTCAAGAAGGATAGATAATAAGACAATAATGGAGGATCTTATTTGTATTCTGGACAATCCAGTCCTACTGTGCATTCATCATCATAGGTAGTCCCTCAGAATCGAGGAAGACTTGCTTCCACTCTTAACATGAGTTCTGAGGTGACTGTACAGTCCAATACGGGATTTACAGTTTCTGTCGCAGGTGGGACAGACAGTGGTTGAAGGAACGGGTGGGTGGGACTGGTTTGCTGCATGCTCTTTCCGCTGCTTGCTTTGGGAGTCTCGTGTCTGGCATGCGAACAATGTGGCCTGCCCAGCGGAGCTGATCAAGTGTGGTCAGTGCTTCGATGCTGGGGATGTTGGCCTGGTCGAGGAAGTTAACCTTGGTGTGCCTGTCCTCCATTATCTGTGCATTATCAATGGATAAATAACACGTTTTTACTTAAAAGGAAATAGGGATAAGAAATTCCTCTGCTTGCTATGTGCAGTAATATGGCAAAGATGTCTTTAGTGTTTCAAATGAAATCCCACATGTGTTCTTTAATAAAAATGTTATGATTTCACAAGAAATTGCAAACAGAAGAAATCTTCAAAAAATACATTTACGATATTGTTTACATATAGCGACTGGAATAATTCTCACCCCACAGTAATTTGCATTTCCTCTTGTGTCTTACAAACATTACAATTGGTAACTGAATTCAAACAATTTTAGGATTTCAGTACATCCTTTTGGATTAGCTGCCGGACTATTCGGTCTTAAAGTTTCCATGGCAACATGCTTGCACTTACTTGGTTTAGCATTTTCTTACACAGCACCTCGTCAGCATTCAATCTCCAGAATGTATATGTTACCGAGTATTGAAGTCATAATTCCATTTTTTTTCAATACTGGACTTGATTTATGTGACAATTTGTTTTAGAGTTTGCAATGCCACCCTTATATTTTGTATCCAAAGTATATGTCTAACATGCATAAGGACCAAAACCCACACAAGTTATTTGGCTGCAGTAGATATATAGGTTGATGTTAGCAAATGCTTTACTGTTTCAGTACGAAGGCTGCATGTGATGAACTGTAGCACATAATTTGTAGCAACGCTGACAGAGACTGAACATTACATTCACATCTTTGAGCAATTCTATTATTTGAGCTCCTTCGGTCTGTGCACTTTTGATGAATTAAAGCACTCTCGTTAGAAAGTCTCTTAGGGATTTATTCTGCTGTCCTTGCCACAATCCCATTGTAATTTTAGGTTAGGAGATTTTAACAATGGATCCAATCTATTAAAAGATTAATTCTTTGAAGGTACAGCATACTGTGTAGATGTAAATGGTGAAAACATGTGTGCAGGATATAAATGATATGGCTAGGGAAGCATTCCTAGATTATTTGTATTTTGACTGATTCGTACGCAAACATGGACCAGTTCAAGGGTATAAAAGATAACAGTGGTGATATCAATTTGGGCTCAAGCTGTTTCAAGGTGCGATGTTAGCCCTGAATTCACGGCTGCCTTTGAAATTCACCGCATGCGCTCAGTTCCGAGCATGCGATCCGTCAAGTTCCGACTCCGCATTGGCTTCGCTGCATGTTTAACCTACCTATTGAGATCAACGTGCTGATAGGCACTTGTTGCACACAGCGTAGGGGGCGGGATGGATGATGAGAGAATTGTATTAATTTTGAACGAGGTTTAAGCTACAGTCCATAAAAAGCATCCTAATCGAGGTTAATGGTTTGAAGGGCACCTTCAATAACAAGTATCTCAAGACTTTTCAGTGTTCGATCGAATTCTATTAATGCTGAGACTTTTTTTTGTGTGCATTAAATGCTATTGAAATCATCGTAATGTATAAATAAAATAGCATTTCTTGCTGCTAAATGAGTTATTATTATTTTAAAAGAGTTGATTTTTTTATAGTCAGCAATTTAAAAGTCGAAGCCAAATCGTTTAACATATCAAAATGAGTGCTAATCGAAGAAATATGCTTAAACAATCTTTTGGAAAGTGCTGTGGAAATAGTACAAATAGGCAAAGATCAGCTGCTTAGACGGAATTTTTGAAAAGCATAATGCTGTCCCATCAGAGATTTCTGTGTTTCCGAACTTCTGCCATTACCATCTAATTCGGCCCATCATCCATTTTGTCTCTCTAATCTCTCCTGCCTTCCATCCTATCACAGACCTTCCCTTTTGTTCTCTCCTCCCCTCCCCCTCTCACTGTCTCTGCACTTCCTTAAGAATCTGTTACATTTCAAACTTTTGCCAGTTCTGACCAAGGGTCATCGACCCGAAACGTTAACTCTGTTTCTCTCTCCACAGATGCCGCCTGACCTGCTGAGTATTTCCAGCATTTTCTCTTTTTATTTCAGATTCCAGCATCCGCAGAATTTTGGTTTTCTATCTATGTTTCCTGATTGGCTAAGAGTCAGGAAGTGAAAGGAGCACTGGCCCACAAGTGATCCCAGGTACGCATACGCACAAGGGTGCGCCCCTGGGATCCGTGGGCCACTCGAGAGGTCATGGCCCAGGATCAGCACATCATTTAACAGCAGCGGGGTCGGGGCCCCGGGAGCCACTACAGAGCTGGTCTCCAGCTGTCTTGGTCAATGCTTGCCACTGGACCAAGGCCTAGCTCTGTCAAGTCCGTGTGGTGGCTGGTGTGCAACGGTCACCACACGTTAAAAAAATCCACGCACAGGCATCTTCCACCCTTTAAGTTGTAACACACTGTACCACCTGTGAGTCTGTCTGTTTTTGGTGTGAAGAGCATCATCCTTGTTATGAGGGACTGCCTAGTCGTAGCACACGTCTGCAGATTTTGACGGCAACTTTTTGCTTGTGCCTTGCACAAGGTAAGTACAGATTTTGTTCGGATGTCGGTAGAGTACTCCTTAGCTGTGCCGCTGACCAGAAATTCAGGGCCATTATATCTAAGCGTCTATATTTTAATTTCAAAAGTATAATTAATTAGTCTTAAAAAGGACTAAATCTTGTATTTATCCATTTATTTTCAATCATTACCCTTTTTTTGGTGATGTTGCTGAGGTACAGGTCTGTGGACACCATTCACACCTTCATTGCAGGCAACTGACACTGAACTGTGAAGGTACTTCAGATGGAGATTTAATTATTACTTAATTAGAAATGTGTTATAATATGTTGCAAAGTGAACGGAATCTACGTTATGACAATTCAGGTGACCCGCCTTCTGTCTCTTGAGAGTAAAGGAGTGAGTGGGTGGGCTGTACACGATGACAGCAACAGCAATATTCACTTAATGCAGAAAATCATTTCCTAGCACTTCACAGAGGCTGAATCAAAAGAAATATCATCATTATAGGTAATCCCTCGGAATCGAGGAATACTTGCTTCCACTCTAAAAGTGAGTTCTCAGGTGACTGAACAATCCAATACGGGAATTACAGTCTCTGTCACAGGTGGGACAGACAGTGGTTGAAGGAAAGGGTGGGTGGGGAGTCTGGTTTGCCGCATGCTCCTTCCGTTGCCTGCGCTTGTTTTCTGCATGCTCTCGGCGACGAGACTCGAGGTGCTCAGCGCCCTCCCGGATGCTCTTCCTCCACTTAGGGCGGTCTTTGGCCAGGGGCTCCCAGGTGTCGGTGGGGATGTTGCATTTTATCAGGGAGGCTTTGAGGGTGTCCCTGTAACGTTTCCTCTGTCCACCTGGGGCTCGCTTGCCGTGTAGGAGTTCCGAGTAGAGCGCTTGCTTTGGGAGTCTCGTGTCATAGATGCTGAGCCAAATAGAGAGATATTAGGAGGGATGATGAAAAAGTTGGTGGAAGAGTTGAGTTTTAAACAGATCGGTGAAGAGACAGAGGTTTAGGGAGGGAATTCCAGAACATGGGCCCTAAGCTCAGGCAATGTGAAAATTCAGAAAGGACGGCAGGAAGTCCTGCTGCTATTTCCTGGTGCAGCTCGGTATATGGCCACTCGAAGATAGAAATCCAAGAGACCTGTAGTACCTGCTCGTGTAGCACTAACTCCCCTGTTGCTGCTCATCTGCTGAGGATTCCGCATGCTCCTTCTCATAGGTGCTCGGCGCGTCACCTGGTATTGGTTCTTGACTTCAGCTGTGAACTTCCCTCGAGAGAATGTATCCAGCCTGGTGCTTGTGGGGTCTGGAGGCTTCTTGAGCCTCTCTAGTTCCAGCTTCCTCATCCTGGGAGAGCCCCACACAAAGATAAAGAGGACAATTGCTAGCATCAGCGGGCCGGTGCCATTGGAGGGAGCAGCGTGCGGTGGCATACCACTGCAGGGAGCAGCGTGTGCTGCTGCAGGAGGCCGACGGCTATGAAGCCAGGTCGCTGATTGCAGTGCGGGCAGGCACAGCAGGAGGGGCGAAGGAGCGGCAAGAGTCCGTAGAGGGAAGTGACCAGGGCCCAGGAGAGGCATGAACCTGGGGCCCAGAAGAGGGGAGGGCCAGGGGCAGCACGGGCCAGCCCACACTGCGATAGGTCCATGCAGCAGAGCTGGTCTCCAGTTAGTCCTGGGTAATCTTTGCCACTGGACCAAGACCTCACTCTGTCAAGCCCGTGTGGTGGCTGGTGTACAATGGCCACCACACGTTAAAAGAATCCACGCACAGGCATCTTCCACCCTTCAACATGTAGTTCGGGACCTGGAATATTCTTTCCTTCAATGAAACACCTGTGAACTCATCCCTTTTTGGCGTGGAAGCAAGTCATCCTCGATTCGAGGGACTGCCTATAATGATGAATGGCTGTGGATACTGTTAACATAGAGCTCCCCCCAGTGGATTACTGTTCCGCCTAGTGGACGACTGTGGTAATGCTACGACTGATGTAAATAATAAAAGGGTCATGTGGCATAGTCACATGATGACAGTTTTCTGTTGAGAGCCATCTTGTGTAGAGTGTGCTTCTTAGTGATGTTGTTAGAATATATCACAATGTGGCAAGATCGTGGCGGAGGTGCGGCAAATGAGGGTGCGGGGCCCAGAAGAGCCGAGGGCCCAGAGGCAGCACAGGCTTGCCCAGTCTGCGATATGTGTGCGCACTTGGTCCATGCAGCAGAGCAGGTCTCCAGTCGTCCTGGTTAATCCTTGCCACTGGATAAAGGCCAAGCTCTGTCAAGCCTGTGTGGTGGCTGGTGTGCAATGGTCACCACACGTTAAAAAAATCCACGCACAGGCATCTTCCACCCCCTCAATTGGAGTTCAGGACTGCAATATCGGGTCCTTCATTGAAACATCTGTGAACTCATCTATTTTGGTCTGGAAGCAAGTCATCTTCGTTTGAGGGACCGCCTATGATATGATGCACAACCTTTTCTTTGAAAAGAAAACACAGAGATGCTTTGAGCATTCGGATGTAACATGACGGGCACAGCAATGAACAGTCTATATGTCACCAGTTGTGAAAAGATGAGAAGTGAGCATACAATTAGTTCTATGAGCCAAAAAGTCCGTTGCTGAGTGTAAAGTCCTGTCCCCTTAGTACAGATTCACACGAGGCATGTAGTGAAGTCAAAGTCACTCTGGACCTGCACCTTTATTTCACAGCTCTGGAATGCTGCACTTGCCTGAGACCTGTCCTTATATACCTGTCTCTTGCAAGTGCACCCCTGGTGGTAAGGTATGCTGGTCATATATTACAGTCATGTATAGCATGTTAGGATACAGTTATATATAATAATGTAAGATACATGACATCACCCTCCCCCAAGGTTTTATTGTCTTTATATGTTCAGTCTCTAAGGTGGTCTACGCTCTCACGTGGAGCGTCTGAGTTGTGGTTCAGTTGTTTGCCTTGGTGTCTGTTTTTCTTTGGGTGTGGTTGCTGGTATCTCGCCTGGGCTGTCTGTTTCGATTGGTGTGATTGTTGTTGACTCGCCTGGGCTGTCTGTTGGGATTGCCCTATCCTCAGGTTGTTCCCTCTGTCTGTCCACCAGGTGTGGTGTGAGATCCACATTGTAGTCTGCCTCTGGTTCTGCAGTGTTGTTGGTAAATCTGCTTTTGACTTGGTCTACATGCCTCCGGCAGGTTTTGCCATTGTCCATTTGTACTACCAGTAGCCTGTTTCCTTCCTTGCCTGTTACTGTCCCTGCAAGCCATTTGGGACCCCTGCCATAGTTTAGTGCAAACACTTTGTCCCCTATCTCAATCCATCTCCCCCTTGAATTTCTGTCATGGTACTCAGTCAGCTTACGGCGCTTTGCCTCAATGATTTTGTGCATGTCTGGGAGGATTAATGAGAGCCTTGTTTTTAAAGTCCTTTTCATCAACAATTGCGCGGGGAGGCTCCCAGTCAGTGAGTGAGGACGAGATCTGTATGACAGCAGCAGTCACGACAGGCGACCCTGCAGCGTGGGACCTTGGATTTTAAGCATGCCTTGTTTAATGATTTGCACTGCTCTCTCCGCCTGGCCGTTGGAGGCCGGCTTGAATGGTGCCATCTTGACGTGATTTCTGCCATGGTCAATTATAAAGTCTTGGAATTCTGCGCTGGTGAAGCATGGACCATTGTCACTGATCAATATGTCAGGAATTCCGTGCGTTGCAAACATGGTTGCCAGGCTCTCCACAGTGGTGGAGGTTGTGCTCGAATTTAAAATGGTGCATTCGATCCACTTTGAAAATGCATCAATAACTACGAGGAACATTTTGCCCATGAATGGGCCCGCATAGTCTACATGCACCTGCGACCACGGTTTAGTAGGCCAGGGCCAGGGGCTCAGTGGAGCCTCCCTGGGGGCATTGCTGAGTTGGGCACAAATGGTGCACCTTCGGACGCAGAGCTCCAGGTCCGCGTCAATACCAGGCCACCAGAGGTGGGATCTGGCTATGGCCTTCATGAGAACGATCCCCGGGTGCTCGCGGTGGAGCTCCCGAACAAATGCCTCTCTGCCTCGCAGTGTAGTGATAGCTCATGCATGCGCCTGTGAAAGGGTTTGATTTCCTCGGGGCTGACATCGTGAGCCTCTGCCCAATCACCGGTTAGGACACATCAATTTACTAAGGATAATGTTGGGTCGCTGGCCGTCCAGGGTATGATTTGGCGAGCCGTCATGGACGAACCTGTGGACTCAAAGGCATTGATTGCCATGACTATCTCGCAGTCCTGTTCATCAGACCCTTCCGTGGTCGCCAGGGGTAGCCTGCTGAGCGAGTCGGCACAGTTGTATGTGCCTGGTCTGTGCCTTATGGTATAGTCGTAGGCCGCCAGCATGAGTGCCCACCGTTGAATTCGCGCCGAGGCATTGGCGTTTATTGCCTTGCTGTTGGATAGGAGGGACGTGAGGGGCTTGTGGTCAGTATCCAACGCGAACTTGGCCCCGAAAAGGTATTGGTGCATCTTTTTGACACCGTACACGCACGCGAGCGCCTCCTTCTCTACCATTCCGTACCTGCGCTCTGCCCGCGAAAGTGACCTGGAGGCATAAGCTATGGGTTGTAATTTGCCCGCACTATTGACATGTTGCTAAATGCACCCGACCCCATATGCTGACGCATCACATGGGAGAACTAGCTTTTTACCTGGATCAAAGAAAATCAAAACACTGTTGGAACACAGAAGGTTGCGTGCCTTATTGAAGGCACGGTCCTGGTCCCCCCCGCAAAACCAATCACACCCCTTCCTGAGTAGCACGTGGAGAGGCTCCAGCAAAGTGCTTAAGTTCTGCATAAAGTTCCCAAAGTAATTGAGTAGCCCGAGAAAGGCACGCAGTTCCGAGACATTCTGGGGTCTGGGTGCCAGGCGAATTGCTTCTGTTTTGGACTCTGTTGGGCGGATTCCATCAGTGGCAATCCTTCTGCCCAAAAATTCAACCTCAGGTGCGAGAAACAGGCACTTGGATTTCTTAACTCGTAAGCCTACCCGATCCAACCGCTTTAGTACTTCCTCCAAATTACGGAGATGGGAGTCGGTGTCCCTGTCTGTGATAAGAATGTCGTCTTGAAATACAACCATCCCCGGGATGGACTTGAGCAGACTCTCCATGTTGCGCTGGAATATGGCAGCTGCCGACCTGATGCCGAATGGGCATTGATTGTACATGAAAAGGCCTCGATGTGTGTTAATGGTGGTGAGTAGCTTGGATTCTTCGGTCAATTCTTGCGTCATATACGCAGATGTGAGGTCTAGTTTTAAGTAAAGTTTACCTCCAGCCAATGTGGCAAATAATTCCTCCACTCTGGGCAGCGGGTATTGGTCCTGTAGGGAGACTCTGTTTATGGTAGATTTGTAGTCCCCACAGATTCATACGGATCCATCAGGCTTCATGACTGGGACGATGGGACTTGCCCAGCCGCTAAATTCCACAGGTGATATAATGTCTTCCTGCAGAAGCCTGTCTAGTTCATGTTCAATCTTTTCTCTCAACACATAGGGTACAGCTCTGGCCTTGTGATGGACCGGTGTGATGTAGATTTTGACTTTGGCCCCTTTGAAAGTGCCTACACCTGGCTGAAAGTGATGTTCAAATCGCTTCAGAACTGTTGAGCAGGAGGTCCGTTCCTCTGACGACATGGTATGAACATCATCCCATTTCCAGTTTTGTTTTGCCAGCCAGCTTCTCCCCAGCAATGCTGGGGGGTCTCCGGGGACAATCCACAGGGGAAGTCGGTTCACTGTCCCTTTGTGTGTGACAGAGAGCATGGCGCTGCCGAGGACTGGTACGATTTCTTTGGTATAGGTCCTTAGTTTGTTGTCGACCCTTGTGAGTTTTGGTCTGTCTCTTTTATGCGGCCATAGCTGTTCAAATTGTTGAGCGCCCATGAGAGATTAACTCGCTCCCGTATCCAGCTCCATGTTGACAGGTATCCCGTTGAGTAGGACCCTCATCATTACAGGAGGCGTCCTGTTGTAGGAGCAGCGGCCATTGATCGTGTTGACCCGCTGTACATCGGTGTCCCTGGTACTCTCCCCACCATCTTCTGGTCCGCTTTCCGACCCATCCAATTCGTATACCAGCCGAGCTGCCGTTTTTTTGGACATGCGGGCCAGATGCCTTGTACATTCACAGTTCCTGCAAACAGCCTGCTGAAATCGACATCCCCTTGACGATTGCCCACCCCCACACCTCCAGCACAGACTGCTTCCATTGTTTCCAAAGAATGAGCTGCGTCTGGCTGATCTCTCTTGAGCTTCTCTCAGTTTGTAGTTGATTGCTCGCATTGTGGGTTGATGAGGTGTGAACGGCCATTCATGTGGCCCTTGATGGCTTCTGGCGCCACTGCCTGCTGTCGAGAGCCTGTTCTCCCGGTTTTGTCTGTGTGTGAGGGTCGCAGCTTGTTTCACGCTCTGAACTCCTTGTTCTGATATTTCATTAGTTGTCCTACCTGCATTGTAAATCAACCTCGTTTCTTCTTCCTCTGCCAAGAATGTCTATGCAACCAGTGCTGCTGCCTCTAAGGTCACATTCTTGGTCTCCATGAGCTTTCAGAATATGCCTGCGGGCTTATTCCTTCAATGAAAAAGTCTCTCAGCATTTCTCTCCTCAGTTCATCGGAGAACTCACATAAACTAGCCAACCTCCGAAGTTCATCCACGGTCGGGTATGCTCTGGCCCACACAGGTTCTACAACTACAAACGCTGGCCATGTGTAGGCTGTTCACTGGCTTCAGGTGGTCTCTTACCAGTGTGCTCAATTCTTCAAACGACTTGCTTGCTGGTTTCTCGGGTGCCAGCAGATCCTTCATTAAAGCGTATGTGTTTGAGCCACAGCTGGTCAAGAGATAGGCTCTTCTCTTGTCTGCTTTGTCGTCTCCTAACCAGTCTTTGGTTACAAAGCTTTGCTGGAGCCTTTCTATAAAGTCCTCCCAATTGTGTCCAGCGTTGTACTTTTCATCTGATCTGTTGTTCGCCATTTTGTGGATTCTGTAATCCGGTAACTCGTCGCCACTGTAAAGTCCTGTCCCCTCAATACAGATTCACATGAGGCATGTAGTGAAGTCAAGGTCACTCTGGACCTGCACCTTTATTTCACAGCTCTGGAATGCTGCACTTCTCTGAGACCTGTCCTTATATACCTGTCTGGGGCAGGTATTCCAGTGTCTCCTGCAAGTGCACCCCTGGTGGTAAGGTATGCTGGTGGTTACAGGTCATATCTTATTACAGTCATGTATAGCATGTTAGGATACAGTTATATATAATAATGTAAGATACATGACACTGAGAACATATGCTGGAGTCGTGCAAGTGAAAAGAAGGCTATCTTCCTGGCAATCACCAAGTTGGAGGCGCAGGATTATACACAGGAAGGTTAAGATGGGGGAGGTGGGGCCATGCTTGGCAGATTGAATGGAAAATGTAGCAGCTGTGGACTGAATGGTTGGTTCAGTGAATGTCTAGTCCAGGGATTGCAGTTTAGGTGAGCACATTAATCTTGCCTTCGACCCTGTCAACCGTGAGGGATTCTGGAGTGTCCTTCTCAAATTCAACAGTCCTCAAACATTTGTCACCATCCTCCTCCTGCTTCACGATGACATGCAAGCCATGATCCTTACCAACGGATCCACCACAGACCCAATGCAAGTGCAGACCGAGGTCAAGCAAGGCTGTGTCATCGCACCAATGCTCTTCTCAATCTTCCTTGCTGCAATGCTTCATCTCACCTTTAACAAGCTCCCCGCTGGAGTGGAGCTGCTCTACAGGACGAACGGGAAATTGTCCAACCTCCATTGCCTCCAGTCCAACCTCTGTCATTGAATTACAGTATGCAGACGGCACTTGCGTTTGTGCACACACGGAGGCCGAATTCCAAACCATCATTGATACCTTCATCGAAGCGCATGAGAGACTGGGCCTTACATCAGGAAGACAAAGGTTCTCTATCAACCTGTCCCCGCCACTCAGTACTGCCCCCCCATTATTAAGATCCACGACGAGACGTTAGACAGAGTGGACCATTTTCAGTGAACACATGACTTACTGTCACTCATAGGGATTTTGTTCCCCCATTGCAGGAGAAGAGAGCACAGAGCACAAGGAAAGGGAGAGAACTGGAGGTAGGTTTCCTTCTTCTCTTTAGGCAATCGCTCGGAATCAAGGATGAGTTGCTACCACACTAAAAATTAGTTATCAGGTGACTGAGGAGTCCAATGCGGGACCTGCAGTCTCTGTCACAGGTGGGGCAGAGGGTGGTTGAAGGAAAGGGTGGATGGGGTGCCTAGGTTGCCGTGTGCTCCTTCCGTTGTCGACGCTTGGCTTCAACTTGCTCCCGGCGAAGAGACTCGAGGTGTTCAGCACCTTCCCGGATGTTTTTCCTCCACTTAGGGCGGTCTTGGGCCAGGGATTCCCAGGTGTCGGTGGGAATGTTGCAATTTTTCAAGGAGGCTTTGAGGGTGTTCCGGAAGCATTTCCTCTGCCTGCCTGGGGCTCGCTTGCCATGTCGAAGCTCTGAGTAGAGCGCTTGTTTTGGGAGTCTCGTGCCAGGCATATTGACGATGGTCCAACAGAGCTGATCAAGCATGGTCAATGCTTCGATGCTGGGGATGTTGGCCTGAGCAAGAACACAAACGTTGGTGCACCTGTCCTGCCAATGGATTTACAGGATCTTACGGAGGCAGCGTTGGTGGTACATCTCCAGTGTTTTGAGGTGCCTGCTGTACATATCTCATTCAACCTCCGCCGCCTCCAGCCCAGATCCAAGGTCGCTCCATCCTCTCTCATTGAATTACAGTATGCAGATGACACTTGCGTCTGCGAACACTCGGAGGCCGACCTCCAAGCCATCGTCAACACCTTCACCGAGGCGTACAAGAGCATGGGCCTTACACTAAACATCCATAAGATAAAGGTCCTCTACCAATCTGTGCCCGACACACAACATTGCCTCCTGGTTATCAAATTCCATGGCGCGGCCTTGGACAACGTGGACCATTTTCCATACCTCGGGAGCCTACTGTCAACAAGGGCAGACATCGACGATGAGGCCCAACCGCCTTCAGTGTGTCAGTGCAGCCTTTGGTCGTCTGAGCAAGAGAGTATTTGAAGACCAGGATCTCAAATCCGGCACCAAGATCATGGTCTGCAGAGCAGTAGTGATACCTACCCTCCTATATGCTTCACACACATGGACAATGTACAGTAGGCACCTCAAAGCACAGGAGAAGTACCACCAACGCTGCCTCTGCAAGATCTTCACAGGTGGTGCAGCTGACCTCATCAGAGGAAGATGCCATGGAGATCATTGGTATATCTACATCCTTGACCATCAGAGATGGAGAGATTGTGACTTTGCAGTTGTCTGGTGACAGAATTAAATAACTCCATCCCACATTTCATACAAGACTCATAGGGGGCTCAATTGGAGCAGGCCCGAAAACAGGCGAGGTGATCGTGATGCACTGGAGGCCTTGGTGGAGGGGTCGATAGGAGGAGACAGGTCCTCTACCTGCAGGAGGCAGCTCGCCTTCCAGACACACTGTACGAAGGCAGTGAAGGAGATAGCTGAAGCAGTGTGAGGGCCACCAGCCTTTCCCCCACGACCTGCATCCAGTGATAGAAGAAATTTAATGACTTTACACAAAGTCAAGGTCAGCGAATGCATCCTCTAAAGTCATATCCCACCAACTGCAGCATCAGCCTCATACACTGCTCAATGCACCCCACCCCCATCATTCACCGACCAACAATCTCGAGCAATCACAACTCATACCTCACAATCATAGCTTCACCTCACCCTCACACACATACCACTGTTGCAAGCCTCACACCCACACCCACAGGCCTGATAGTCTGCATCCCAGAGTATTTAAGGAACTAGCCCGAGAAATAGTGGATGCATTGGTGATCATTTTCCAACAGATTATCGACTCTGGATTGGTTCCTATCGACTGGAGGGTAGCTAATGTAACACCACTTTTTAAGAAAGGAGGGAGAGAGAAAATGGGTAATTATAGACCGGGTAGCATGATATCTGTAGTGGGGAAAATGCTGGAATCAATTATTAAAGATGAAATAGCAACACATTTGGAAAGCAGTGATGGGATCAGTCCAAGTCAACATGGATTTATGAAAGGGAAATCCTGCTTGACAAATCTTCTCAAATTTTTTGAGGATGTAACTGATAGAGTGGACAAGGGAGAACCAGTGAATGTAGTGTATTTGGACTTTCTAAAGGCTTTTGACAAGGTCCCACACAAGAGATTGGTGTGCAAAACTAAAGCACATGGTACTGGGGCTAATGTATTGACGTGGATAGAGAAATGGTTGGCAGACAAGAAGCAGAGAGTCAGGATAAACGGGTCCTTTTCAGAATGGCAGGCAGTGATTTACAGGGTGCCACAGGGCTCAGTGCTGGGACCCCAGCTATATACAATATACAATAATGATTTGGATGCAGGAATTGAGTGTAATAGCTCAAGTTTGCAGATGACACTAAGCTGGGTGGCAGTGTGAGCTGTGAGGAAGAAGCTAAAAGGCTGCAGGGTGACTTGTACAGGTTAGGTGTGTGGGCAAATAAATGGCAGATGCAGTATAATGTGGATAATTGTGAGGTTATCCACTTTGGTGTCAAAAACACAAAGGTAGAATATTATCTGAGTGGCGGCAGATTAGGAAAAGGGGAGGTGCAAGGAGACCTGGGTGTCATGGTACATCAGTCATTGAAAGTTGGCATGCAGGTACAGCAGACGGTGAGGAAATTAATACAATAGTAAGGAAGGACATTGTCTTGGATGATGTGGAATTGGTATGGGTGGAGCTGCAGAATACCAAGGGGCAGAAAACGCTGGTGGGAGTTGTGTACAGGCCACCAAACAGTAGTAGTGAGGTTGGGGACAGCATCAAACAAGAAATAAGGGATGTGTGCAATAAAGGTACAGCAGTTATCATGGGCGACTTTAATTTACATATAGATTGGGCTAACCAAACTGGTAGCAATGTGGTAGAGGAGTATTTCCTGGAGTGTATTAGGGATGGTTTTCTTGACTAATATGTCGAGGAACCAACTAGAGAGCTGGCCATCCTAGACTGGGTGATGTGTAATGAGAAGGGACTAATTAGCAATCTTGTTGTGCGAGGCCCCTTGGGGAAGAGTAACCATAATATGGTAGAATTCTTTATTAAGCTGGAGAGTGACGCAGTTAATTCAGAAACTAGGGTCTTAAACTTAAGGAAAGCTAACTTCGACGGCATGAGGCATGAATTGGCTAGAATAGATTGGCAATTGATACTTAAAGGGTTGACAGTGGATAGGCAATGGCAAACATTTATAGATCACATGGATGAACTTCAACAGTTGTACATCCCTGTCTGGAGTAAAAATAAAACAGGGAAGGTGGCTCAACTGTGGCTAACAAGGGAAATTAAGGATCGTGTTAGATCCAAGGAAGAGGCATATAAATTGGCCAGAAAAAGTAGCAAACCTGAGGACTGGGAGAAATTTAGAATTCAGCAGAGGAGGACAAAGGGCTTAATTAGGAGGGGGAAAATAGAGTATAAAAGGAAACTTGCCCGGAACATAAAAACTGACTGCAAAAGCTTCGAAAGATATGTGAAGAGAAAAAGATTAGTGAAGACAAACATAGGTTCCTTGCAGTCGGACACAGGTGAATTAATAATGGGGAACAAAGAATGGCAAATCAATTGAACAAATACTTTGGTTCTGTCTTCACGAGGGAAGACACAAATGACCTTCCGAATGTTCTAGGGGACCGAGGGTCTAGTGAGAAGGAGGAACTGAAAGATATCCTTATTAGGAGAGAAATTGTGTTGGGGAAATTGATGGGATTGAAAGCCGACAAATCCCCGGGGCCTGATAGTCTGCATCCCAGAGTACTTACTGAGATGGCCCTCGAAATAGTGGATGCATTGGTGATCATTTTACAACAGTCTATCGACTCTGGATCAGTTCCTATGGACTGGAGGGTAGCTATGTAACACCACTTTTTAAAAAAGGAGGGAGAGAGAAAATGGGTAATTATAGACCGGTTAGCCTAAAATCAGTAGTGGGGAAAAGGTTGGAATCAATTATTAAGGATGAAATAGCAACGCATTTGGAAAGCAGTGACAGGATCGCTCCAAGTCAGCATGGATTTTGGAAAGGGAAATCAAGCTTGACAAATCTTCAGGAATTTTTTGAGGATGTAACTCGTAGAGTGGACAAGGGAGAACCAGTGGATGTGGTGTTTTTGGACTTTCAAAAGGCCTTTGACTAGGTCCCACATAAGAGATTGGTGTGCAAAATCAAAGCACATGGTATTGGGGGTAATGTACTGACGTGGATAGAGAATTGATTGGCAGACAGGAAGCAGAGGGTCAGGATAAACGGGCCCTTTTTGGAATGGGAGGCAGTGACTAGTGGAGTGCCACAGGGCTCAGTGCTGGGAACCTAGCTCTTTACAATGTAAATTAATGATTTGGATGCAGGAATTGAGTGTAATATCTCCAAGTTTGCAGATGACACTAAACTGGGTGGTGGTGTGAGCTGTGAGGAGGATGCTAAGAGGCTGCAGGGTGACTTGTATAGGTTAGGTGAGTGGGCAAATGCATGGCAGATGCAGTATAATGTGGATAAATGTGAGGTTATGCACTTTGGTGGCAAAACACGAAGGCAGAATATTAACTGAATGGTGGCAGATTAGGAAAAGGAGAGGTGCAACGAGACCTAGGTGTCATGGTTCATTAGTCATTGAAAGTTGGCATGCAGGTACTGCAGGCGGTGAAGAAGGCAAATGGCATGTTGGCCTTCATAGCTAGGGGATTTGAGTATAGGAGCAGGGAGGTCTTACAACAGTTGTACAGGGCCTTAGTGAGACCTCACCTGGAATATTGTGTTCAGTGTTGGTCTCCTAATGTGAGGAAGGACATTCTTGCTATTGAGGGAGTGCAGCGAAGTTTCACCAGACTGATTCCTGGGATGGCTGGACTGACATATGAGGAGAGACTGGATCGACTGGGCCTGTATTCACTGGAGTTTAGAAGGATGAGAGGGAATCTCATAGAAACATCTAAAATTCTGATGGCACTGGACAGGTTAGATGCAGGGAGAATGATCCCGATGTTGGGGAAGTCCAGGACCAGGGGACATAGTCTAAGGATAAGGGGTAAGCCATTTAGGACTGAGATGAGGAGAAACTTCTTCACTCAGAGAGTTGTTAACCTGTGGAATTCCCTACCGCAGAGAGTTGTTGATGCTAGTTCATTGGATATATTCAAGAGGGAGTTCGATATGGCCCTTACGGCTAAAGGGATCAAGAGGTATGGAGAGAAAGCAGGCAAAGGGCTGAATGATCAGCCATGATCTTATTGAATGGTGGTGCAGGCTCGAAGGGCTGAATGGCCTACTCCTGCACCTATTTTCTATGTTTCCATGTTTCTATCTCACACCTGATTGAGAGTGGGGAAACATTAGCAACTGGCACTAAGTTTCCCGGCTTTCAAAAGTTACCATTCCCAAACGGGCCGACAATGAATTTCTCCACCTGAAAGTTTTAATGGCGAGGATATCCCTGAGGAAGGTGGCATTTTTTATAGCAGGGGAAAATCCTCCAAACCAAAACTGGGGGAAGCTTTATTCTAACCCACCCATCAGAAAACTGATGAGACTGGGTGCAATGTTGGAGCGCTAAAGGACGCGGGCCGGGTGGAAACCACAGCAGCGTTGCGCACTGGGCCGTGCTGCGCTGCTGGGTACAAAGAGCCCTTACCTCCCTTAAAGGGAAGACCCATCGCTGCAGGCTCTGCAAGTTAAAATGGACCTACCTGGAGCACCCAGGGAGCGTTGAACCTGTGCGATCAGCCCAGCGTTCCAGCAGATACCCGGACCGAACGATCGCGGGCACGGACCCCGCGAAGAAAACAACATCAACAAAGGTAGGTTTTTCTGTTACTTATCTCGTCCACCTCGCCATTAATCGTCGCCCCGGTAATGGCCGGCCGCCCGATCCAACCCTCCTACAGCTGTCAGTATTTTCGCCCGGCACTGCTCCCGGGGGCGAAAGTGAAGTTCAGGTCCAGGGGGCTAACGGGGCGATGCGCGCGGTGATGATGTCACGATCTCCGGGAGCAGCAGATAGAGGCCCAATGCCATAGCGCCACCGCTAAACCCCCCCGCCCAATATGGCGAGGGTCGATGTCAGCGCGCTGCGCCCAGTTGCAACGGCATCTGCGCCCTAATGGGAGGTGCAAATGCACCCAATTTCTAGCCCAGAGACTCTGTTTGCTGAAAGGGGCAATTCTGCACAAGCCAGCATGCTCATCAGTATGTCAGCCTTCAACAAGAAGAATGTCTCCATTTATGAGTGCAACAGCCCTTTAAGAGCTGTTGCAATCCTAGTTCCCTGCCTATCCTACCATGTGACTCAGAGCTCCCTGGGAAAGGAAGTGACACCTTATTTAAATTATGTAAATTAGCCAAACTTTGCAGTAACTGGTGGGGCCACCATGCAAGTACTTTGGCCCACCAATAGAAACAGCCCTTTAAATAGTTGTTGTCATGTAGTCAGAGAATGTGACCACTGGGACAGTAGTCTCCGTGGAACATTGTGGGCCACCTCGACCTGCGAGAGAACACCACCGTAGGTCGGGAGGATACAACTTCCAGCGCGGGCCGCTCCAAGTGTGCGGCGACTTCGAGGTGGGCGACTAAGTGATGTCATCAAGACCTAGGTCGCCATTTGAAGTGTGGGCAGGAACATCGGCGGGGCCCAGGTGCAGCAGAGACACAGGAAGGTCGGGGCATTTGAGCGGCGAGAGATCGTGGCGGAGGTACGTTGAATGATCGAGGTGGAGGGTGCGGTGAAAGATCGTGGCAGCGATCATGGCTCAGATTCAGCGAGTGATCGTGGCGGAGGTGCGGCGACTGTTTGGTGCAGAGGTGCGGCGAGAGATCGTGGCGGAGGTGCATACGGGGCCCAGAAGAGCCGAGGGCCCAGGGGCAGCACGGGCCCAGCCCACACTGCGATATGTGTGCGCACTAGGTCCGTGCAGCAGAGCCGGTCTCCAATCGTCCTGGTTAAGCCTTGCCACTGGATAAAGACCTAGCTCTGTCAAGCCCGTGTGGTGGCTGGTGTGCAATGGTCACCACACTTTAAAAAAATCCACGCACAGGCATCTCCCACCCCTGGAATTCAGGACTGAAATATCGGGTCCTTCATTGAAACATCTGCGAACTCGCCCCGATTGGTGTGGAAGCAAGTCATCCTCATTCGAGGGACCGCCTATGATGATAATGATGATGATTCTTGTTAGACTTGTCTTATCACATAGGACGCGCTGTCAATATGTATTAGACTGCTTTACCAACACTCAATTTTATTAGCAATATTTGATTTAGCAATTTTATGGTTAACATGAGAGTCATGTAGTATAAAGGAGAGGGATAAAATGATCACTCTTTCTTTTCTACCCACACAAATGGTGGCGTGTCAACTGTGGCTCAGTGCTCGCACACTCACCTCTGTGTCAGAAGGTTGTGGGTTTAGGTCCCATTTCAGGTACTTGAGCACATAACTACAGGTGTGGAGGAGACAGAATTATGGTATTAATAATTTTGTTACAAGTTTAGAGTCTAGCCTTAGATATTCTATTGAGCACAGTGGCTTTGGTAACTTCTGTAAGTGGTCTAATTGGCTTATGTTTAGAGATGTGCCCATACAACCCACTGTCTCGTGATACAATAGTCCGACACAGGTGTCCAACAATATTATTTCTTTGTTTTCTGAACTGGACATTTTGCACAAGCACCTACTCAAATTTTTTGAAGCCAGGCTGAGTAAACAGTTGGTAAAATGTAGCTAGTTTTGAATCATTAAGCTGCTTTATTTCACAAGGATTGAGCATACTGAGCACCAATTATGCTTGGAGTCACACAGTTCATACAGTATAGCTTGTATTTGAGTAATGATACAAAATAATGAGCTCACTATGCTTTCCCACGTCAGTGACTCAAACAAAATAATTACGAACTAAGCTCCTGCATTCTACTTCTGAGCCTGGCCGTAGTTTGTCCTTGCAACTTGACTAACTTAGCAGCCTTCACTGGACCTGACTGTCCTTACCAAATTCTGTTTTAAAAATCCAACTGACTGTCTTTGACAAGTTGAAAAGTCTTCGGGATCGAAATTCAATTGATAACGGCGTCCGTTACCGCTGCAGAGAGGCGTCTAATGGACGTCTAATTCCTTACCGTCGGCAGTGACCGGGCTCCGTGGCTCACGGTAAATTTAGTCGTACCGCTGCGCGCTCTACCGTCACCCACGTGGTGACGTCATCGAGCGTGCAACGCCCCCTTGCCACCACGGCTGGGAAATTAGGTGAGTGCGGTGGCCTTACCGGCGGGCGTCCGTACAGCCTGGGAAAGGTGGCGGAACATCAGGGATCCCGGGGCGAGAGCGTCCAGGGTTGAAGGTAAATTGTTATCTATAATTTGTTCAGCATTTACGTATTAATGGCACCAGTGGGGAAGTGTGAGTGTGGCTGAGGGAAAGTGTCGGAAACTTTTTTTTCCAGTTTTTTTTTCAACTCGCCTACCATCGGGAAATTCGGTATTCCTCCTGAACTCCCGCTTTGTCGGCGCCCGAGGACGAGTATGCAACGCCTCCTTTAGCGCTACTGTCTCATCTTTGGGCAGCAAAACTGAGTTTGGCAGTTTGAGGCGGTGATTACCGCCTGGCAGTAAAATCAGCAATCAGCCTGTGTTACCGCCTCAAAAATGGTGGGCCCGAATTTAACCCCTTTGTCTCTGCTCAAAGCCAGATGGGATCCGAAGCTTCTCAACACAACGTGGAAATTTAACCCCCCAGTAAAGTCGGGAGAACAGAGGGGGGGAGGTGGCAGCTTGGTTAAAATTTCAAAAGTTAGAAACCCAACCCCAACCCAACTCTAAAGCACCCACTTTAAAGCGTGCATGTGAGTAAGCCCCTCTGGAAGGCAGGTTACTGAATGTAAACATTAAACGAGACAGTTTAAAGAGATTTTCCTGGAATTTGATTTTAACGGGTCGGCCAGTTTTGTTGTCCCTCTATGATTCGCGTTTTCTTTGATAGTCCCCAGGGTTCATGTTAAAATAGAGACGAGATTGATGGACACTTCTTGGGGCTACTCAAAGTTCAGAAGTCCCGAGGTTAATAAAGGCTCGGTGGTCACAGCTGCTTTCTCAGTTCCCTCTGGAAATCGGTTTGGTGAGTGTACTTGTGCGGGACTAATTTCTACAGTTTGGAGGAATTCACACGCAGAACATCTGGATGGGGGTCGTCATGGCTGCTTTAGGTTGGATTTCAGATGAGGCCGACAATTAGCAACAGTGTCAACAACAAGACTAACTTGTATTTATATAGCACCTTTAATGTAGTAAAAGATTCTAAGGCGCTTCACAACAGTGTTATAAAACAACATTTGACACCAAGCCACATAAGGAGATATTGGGCAGAAGCCCCAAAACTTGCTCAAAGAGATAGGTTTTAAGGAACATCTTAAAGGAGGAGAGAGAGGTAGAGAGGCGGAGAGGTTTAGGGAGGGAGTTCCAGAGCTTGGGGCCCAGGCAGCTGAAGGCACGGCCACCAATGATGCAAAGATTATAATCAGGGATGCTCAGGAGAGCAGAACTAGATGGCCGCTGATATCTCAGTAGGTCGTGGACCTGAAGGAGATTACAGAGATAGGGAGGGGTGAGGACATGGAAGAATTTGTAAACAAGGGTGAGAATTTTGAAGTCGAGGCGCTGCTTAACCGTGAGCCAAAGTAGGCGAGCCAGCCAAGGGTGAGCGGGACTTGGTGTGAGTTACGACACGGGGAGCAGTATTGTTGTCCCTCAATGATTTGCGTTTTCTTCGATAGTCCCCATGATTCAGCATCTGTGATGAGCCGAACACCGCTTCGAGAGGACTGTACCCTCTGAGGATTGAACAAACTGTTACCACTCTTTGCTCGTGCTCAATTGTGAACTGTGAGTCACCAGGTGAAAACCCAAGTCACGGTGTAACAGGATCCACCGACATGGGCTGGTGTCGGCTAAGCATATGTCCTGTGATGGTGCACCCTCAGAAGAAATCAGCTCCTCTGAGGAATCGTCACCTGGAAAGTTCTGTTCTACCCGCAAAGGCCCTGCAGGAATGTTGAGATGGATATTAATTATATAAGAACATAAGAAATAGGAGCAGGAGTAGGCCATACGGCCCCTCGAGCCGGCTCCGCCATTTAATAAGATCATGGCTGATCTGACCTTGGCCTCAACTCCTCTTCCCTGCCCGCTCCCCAAAACCCTTGACTCCCTTAGCATTGGCGATTAGTACTGGCAATGTGACCAATAACATAATTAAGATGGTCAATGTTGGTTTTACTCACCGCCGATTTTACTCTCCATCGATGTCAACGTGTAAAACCAGCGTTTCACCCGATCCCATGGGTTTTCTGCCCAGCGAGTTACGAGTGTACATATAACAAACATGGCAGGAGATGGCAAATTGTGTGAATGCTGTCTCCTCAATACATTGCTGAGAGGAGTAAATGAATGCACTGTTTATGCTAATAAGTGAGAGAAAAATCTCCAGACTGTGGAAGACTGCCCAGGTTGGGAAACACTAATGGGTGTCCACTCAGTGCAAGAGGATGCCTGGCCTCTTCTTCTTAGACAGTCCCCCGGAGTCGAGGATGACTTGCTTCCACATTAAAATGAGTTCTCAGGTGACTGATGACACCATAAGAACCTATGGGCTCAAGTTTCGGCCTGAGTTGCTCCTATTTTTTTGGAGAAACTAGTTTAGAATGGAGCATCTTAGAAATTGCAATTCTTGGCATTTAGTTTGTTCCAGTTCTAGTGAGTTAGAAAAGTTTCATTTTAGAACAGATTTTTTTTCAAAAGGGGGCATGTCCAGCCACTTACGCCTGTTTTGCAAGTTTAGGCAGCGAAAACTTACTCCAAACTAACTTAGAATGGCGTAAGTGTAGATTTTTGTACGCTCAGAAAAACCTTGCCTACATTTATAAATCAGGCATAGGGAACGAGAGATGGGCGGGGGAGGGAAGATTACAAGCATTAAACACTTCACTTTTACAAATAAAGAGCCATCATCAATAATAAATGATGAATAAATCAATAAATCAACCAATAAGTCAATCAAAAAAAAATTTAAAAATTTAAAAATTAAATAATCAATCAATAAATAAAAAATTAAGTTTCTACTCACCTTCTGCAGCACGCGGAGCCCTACAACAGCGTGCTGGAACTGGGCCCCCCCAGGAGATGCCGGTTGGGTGGGGCCCGCCGTCGAGGACTTCGGGTGGGGCCTGTCCCCAGGAAATGCCGGGGTGGGCCATCGCGGAAGAGGTAAGTACTGTCAGGCTACTTGGCCCGGGATAGGGGCGACATCCCTTCGGCCAGGGATCGGGTCACCGCCCGGAAACAGGACGCACTGGGAGGGCCAGGAGCTACTGCGCACGTGCACAGCTGCCGGCACTGTTTTTGGCACAGGGCTGTGGCTCCGCCCCGAGCAACTCCTGCTGTGCCGTGCCGAGCTGCAAATGGCCCTACAGATATCGGAGATTCGCGAGGTAAGAATTTGGCTCTTTTTCAGTTCTACAAATTAGGCGGGCCTCTCCGACATACGCCATTCGAGTGGTGTCCAAAACTTGAGCCCATAAGAAATAGGAGCAGGAGTAGGCCATTTAGCCCCTCGAGTCTGCTCCGCCATTTAAGAAGATCATGGCTGATCTGATCATGGACTCAGCTCCACTTTCCTGCCCACTCCCCATAGCCCTTTACTCCCTTATCGCTCAAAAATCTGTCTATCTCCACCTTAAATATATTCAATGACCCAGCCTCCACAGCTCTCTGGGGCAGAGAATTCCACAAATTTACAACCCTCTGAGAGAAGAAATTTCTCCTCATCTCAGTTTCAAATGGGTGGCCCCTTATTCTATGTCCCCTAGTTTTAGTTTCTCCTATGAGTGGAAATATCCTCTCTGCATTCACCTTGGCGAGCCCTCTCATTATCTTATAAATTTCAATAAGATCACATCTCATTCTTCTGAACTCCAGTGTGTATGGGCCCAACCTTCTCAACCTATCTTCATAAGTCAACCCCCTCATCTCCAGAATCAACCTAGTGAACCTTCTCTGAACAGCCTCCAATGCGGGTATATCCTTCCTTAAATACGAAGAACAAAACTGCATGCAGTACTCCAGGTGTGGCCTCACCAATACCCTGTACAATTGTAGCAGGACTTCTCTGCTTTTATACTCTACCCCTCTTGCAATAAAAGCCAACATCCCATTTGCCTTCCTGATTACTTGCTGTACCTGTATACTAACATTGTATTTCATGCACAAGGACCCCCAGATCTCTCTGTACTGTAGCACTTTGCAATTTTTCTCCATTTAAATTAACCAATGAGGGATCTACAGTCTCTGTCACAGATGGGGCAGACAGTGATTGGAGCGACGGATGGGTGGGGAGCTTGGTTTGTTGTCAGCTCCTTCCGATGTTTGTACTTGGCTTCTGCATGCTCCGGCAAAGAGACTCGAGGTGTTCGGTACCTTCTTGTGTGCTTCTCCTCCATTTTGAGCGGTCTTGGGCCAGGGATTCCTAAGAGTTGGTTGGGATGTTACATTTTTTCAATGCTGCTTTGAGGATGTCCTTGAAGCGTTTTCTCTGTCCTCCTAGGACGCATTGCCGTGACGTAGCTCGGAGTGGAGCGCTTGTTTTTGGAGTCTTGTATCAGGCATGTGGACAATGTGGCCCGTCCATCGGAGCTGATTGAGTATGGTCAGTACTTCGATGCTGGGGATGTTGGCCTGAGTGAAAACACTGACGATGCAACTTTTATCCTGCCAATGGATTTGCAGGATTTTGCGGAGACCGCCTTGGTGGTGCTTTGAGGTGCCTACTGTATATTGTCCATGTGTGTGAAGCACACAGGAGAGCAGATATCACAATTGCTCTGTAGACCATGAGCTTGGTGCCGGGT
This sequence comes from Pristiophorus japonicus, assembly GCF_044704955.1. Lineage (NCBI taxonomy): Eukaryota > Metazoa > Chordata > Chondrichthyes > Pristiophoridae > Pristiophorus > Pristiophorus japonicus. The sequence goes on from NC_091986.1 coordinate 11,186,969, forward strand.
TTGAGATCCTGGTCTTCGAACACTCTCTTCCTCAGGCGACCGAAGGCTGCACTGGCACACTGAAGGCGGTGTTGGACTTCGTCATCGATGTCTGCCCTTGTTGACATAGGCTCCGAGGTATGGAAAATAGTTCACGTTGCCCAAGGCCGCATCGTGGATTTTGATAACCAGGGGGCAGTATTGTGTAGTGGGGACAGGTTTGTAGAGGATCTTTGTCTTACAGATGTTTAGTGTAAGGCCCATGCTCTCGTACACCTCGCTGAAGCTGTTGATGAAGGCTTAGAATTCGGCCTCGGAGTGTGCGCAGACACAAGCATCATCTGCTTACTGTAATTCAATGACAGAGGATGGAGCGACTTTGGATCTGGCCTGGAGGTGGCAGACGTTGAATGTACAGCAGGCACCTCAAAATACTAGAGATGTACCACCAACGCTGCCTCTGCAAGATCCTGCCAATCCATTGGCAGGATAGGCGTGCCAACGTTAGTGTTCTTGCTCAGGCCAACAACCCTAGCATCTGAGTGTGGTCAATGCTTCATCAGCTCTGTTGGACAGGCCATATCATCCGTTTGCCTGACACGAAACTCCCAAAACAAACGCTCTACTCGGAGCTTTGACATAGCAAGCGAGCCCCAGGTGGGCAGAGGAAATGTTTCAAGGACACCCTCAAAGCCTCCTTGAAATAGTGCAACATCCCCACTGACACCTAGGAGTCTCTGGCCCAAGACTGCTCAAGTTGGAGGAAAAGCCTCCAGGAGGGCGCTGAACACCTCGAGTCTCGTCACCGAGAGCATGCAGAAAGTAAGCGCAGGCAGCAGAAGGAGCGTGCGGCAAACCAGACTCCCCCACCCATCTTTTCCTTCAACCACTGTCTGTCCCACCTGTGACAGAGACTGTAATTCCCATATTGGATTCCTTAGTCACCTGAGGATTCATTTTTAGAGTGGAAGAAAGTCTTCCTCGACTCCGAGAGACTGCCGAAGAAGAAGGAGACCTACCTCCAGTTCTCTCCCTTTCCCTTATGCTCTGTGCTCTCTTCTCCTGCAATGGGGGAACAACAGACCTATGACTGACAGTAAGTCATGTGTTGACTGGATGGATGCAGTGCGTTCGGTGAGGGTAACTGTCAGGCAGATGCATCACATTGCATAAGGATGGGGTTTGTGGCCGTGGTGTATGGATATATGTGGAGGTGAAGAGCTACATTGAAAGTGAATGAAGGGTGCTCTTCAAACTTAAGTGGGTGTGAGGAGTGTTGTGATGGAGTACGCTTGGCAGAACAGAGTGAGGGGGGGGATTGAGTGTGTACTGCAGGATGTTGGTGAATCTGCAATTGTACTCATCTGCAGCTTTCCTGAGCTGGTTGGGTCATTAAACTGCTTCCTGTGCTGGATCCAGGTATGGGACGCAATACATCTGCTGATGATTACTTACCATGCCTTCTTGTGACAGAAACAGGTTTGTTCTTCCCACTGCTGGGAAAATTTAGTTCCTTCCTACTGCTTGCTGCACACAGCAGTAAAAGAAAGCATTAAAGACTTGCATTTATATAGCGCCTTTCACGACCACCGGACACCTCAAAGCGCTTTGCAGCCATGAATTAATTTTAGAGTGTAGTCACTGTTGTAATGTGGGAAACACAGCAAACAATTTGTGCACAGCAAGCTCCCACAAGCAGAAATGTGATACTGACCACATAATCTGTTTTTGTTATGTTGATTGAGGGATAAGATTTGGCCAGGACTCTGGGGATAACTTACCTGCTCTTCTTCAAAATAGTGCCATCGGAGCAGGCGGGATCTCAGTTTAACTTCTCATCCGAAAAACGGCACCTCAGTACTGCACTGCAGTCAGCCCAGATTTGTGCTCAAGTCCCTGGAGTGGGACTTGAACCCACAACCTTCTGTCTCAAGTGAGGCATAGCCTTTCAATTGCACCTTGTACAATTGCAGTCTCTTTATAAATCTCTTAACTCCAAGTTCCACCTTTGAATTGGACCTTTAAATAGTCAAGTTGAGATCATGTCATGGAGGTGCGCATTATGCACACTGACGCACATTGCAGATATAAAACCCAAAGTAAAATGATAATCAGGCACCTCCGCTCAGAAACTGCCTCTGGGTTATTGTCGGGCCCAATGGGTATGATGTGTTTATTGATTAGCGAGACAGCAGAATTATTGCTTAATATTTAGTCTATGGGAAAACAACTCAAAGCTTATCATTAGCAATGTAAGATCTATTGCCATAGTGTCCTTTCTTAACTTTCTTAACTTGGTGCATAAACTTCATTGACAAAAGTAACAGTTAAAAGTAACTTTTTTTCTTCAAAAAAATGACTGTGGAATAATGATCATAAAATCCTACAAATGTGGTAACCTGGGGACTGGGAGAAATTTAGAACTCAGCAGAGGAGGACAAAGGATTTGATTAGGGCAGGGAAAATAGAGTATGAGAGGAAGCTTGCAGGGAACATTAAGACGGACTGCAAAAGTTTCTATAGATATGTAAAGAGAAAAAGGTTAGTAAAGACAAACGTAGGTCCCCTGCAGTCAGAATCAGGGGAAGTCATAATGGGGAACAAAGAAATGGCAGACCAATTGAACAAGTACTTTGGTTCGGTATTCATAAGGAGGACACAAACAACCTTCCGGATATAAAAGGGGTCAGAGGGTCTAGTAAGAAGGAGGAACTGAGGTAAATCCTTATTAGTCGGGAAATTGTGTTGGGGAAATTGATGGGATTGAAGGCCGATAAATCCCTAGGGTCTGATGGACTGCATCCCAGAGTACTTAAGGAGGTGGCCTTGGAAATGGCAGATGCATTGACAGTCATTTTCCAACATTCCTTAGATTCTGGATCAGTTCCTATCGAGTGGAGGGTAGCCAATGTAACCCCACTTTTTAAAAAAAGAGGGAGAGAGAAAACAGGGAATTATAGACCGGTCAGCCTGACCTCAGTAGTGGGTAAAATGATGGATTCAATTATTAAGGATGTCATAGCAGCGCATTTGGAAAGAGGTGACATGATAGGTCCAAGTCAGCATGGATTTGTGAAAGGGAAATCATGCTTGACAAATCTTCTGGGATTTCTTGAGGATGTTTCCAGTAGAGTGGACAAGGGAGAACCAGTTGATGTGGTATATTTGGACTTTCAGAAGGCTTTCGACAAGGTCCCACACAAGAGATTAATGTGCAAAGTTAAAGCACATGGGATTGGGGGTAGTGTGCTGACATGGATTGAGATCTGGTTGGCAGACAGGAAGCAAAGAGTAGGAGTAAATGGGTACTTTTCAGAATGGCAGGCAGTGACTAGTGGGGTACCGCAAGGCTCTGTGCTGGGGCCCCAGCTGTTTACATTGTACGTTAATGATTTAGACGAGGGGATTAAATGTAGTATCTCCAAATTTGTGGATGACACTAAGTTGGGTGGCAGTGTGAGCTGCGAGGAGGATGCTATGAGGCTGCAGAGTGACTTGGATAGGTTAGGTGAGTGGGCAAATACATGGCAGATGAAGTATAATGTGGATAAATGTGAGGTTATCCACTTTGGTGGTAAAAACAGAGAGACAGACTATTATCTGAATGGTGACAGATTAGAAAAAGGGGAGGTGCAACGAGATCTGGGTGTCATGGTACATCAGTCATTGAAGGTTGGCATGCAGGTACAGAAGGCGGTTAAGAAAGTAAATGACATGTTGGCCTTCATAGCGAGGGGATTTGAGGTGTTGCTACAGTTGTACAGGGCCTTGGTGAGGCCACACCTGGAGTATTGTGTACAGTTTTGGTCTCCTAACTTGAGGAAGGACATTCTTGCTATTGAGGGAGTGCAGCGAAGGTTCACCAGACTGATGCCCGGGATGGCGGGACTGACATATCAAGAAAGACTGGATCAACTGGGCTTGTATTCACTGGAGTTCAGAAGAATGAGAGGGGATCTCATAGAAACGTTTAAAATTCTGACAGGTTAGACAGGTTAGATGCAGGAAGAATGTTCCCGATGTTGGAGAAGTCCAGAGGAGAAACTTCTTCACCCAGAGAGTGGTGAACCTGTGGAACTCTCTACCACAGAAAGTTGTTGAGGCCAATTCACTAAATATATTCAGAGATGTAGTCCTTACTACTAGGGGCATCAAGGGGTATGGCGAGAAAGCAGGAATGGGGTACTGAAGTTGCATGTTCAGCCATGAACTCATTGAATGGCGGTGCAGGCTCGAAGGGCCGAACAACCTACTCCTGCACCTATTTTCTATGTTTCTGTGTTTGTATGTGAACACTGATTGTGTATGGGGTAGAAAAGGGATTGTGGAGATCAGTATTCAAGGGGCAAATGGAACAAGAAATGTATTCTGCAGTTAGAAAAGGTTTCACTGAGCAGATTTATTGCACGATGGAGTTGTGATAAAGCACCGAGTGCTTCTTGAGCAATAAGCTTCATAAATATGAGCTGATGGTTTGATTATGATCTTGCATGCTGAAGCAGAACCTGATGCTATATTCTGAATCTGTGACTTTGCTCATATGTCTAGAATGTTACGACTTAATATCTTGCTGTTACTTCGTCAAGTATGTCACTTCTTTACTAATTCTCTCCATAATCTATCAGCAGAATTTAGCTTACAAGCATGTGGCATCCTCTGGCCAAGATTTTCATCTCCCTGCCATCACCTTCGCACCTAAAAATTGGGAGGAAATGGGATCACAATAGTTAGGGAATCAAAAGCGCTGACTGCTGCCAAGTTCCCGACCATTCTGAGCTTTGGGAGACCCGGATCCTGGTGGCCGGAGCTCCCACCAGAAACAGGCAGGATCCTCAGAAGAGAATGGTAATCGGGGTCAGATGATGTAGAGATGACCCCCGCCATCCCCCGGCCAATGCCAGTTTTGTTTATGCTCATCAGATTACCGCCAGCTACTGCTGACACCCACTAAGCATGGGTGGTAGCCGTCAGTGGAGAGCCATTGTGAGCGTCCAATAAAGGCATCCTCAGCAGCTCCCTGGAGTGCCATCTGTGGCTCAGTGGGCAGCACCCTCGCCTCTGAGTTGAGAAGGTTGTGCATTCCAGTCCCACTGCAGGGACTTGGGCACATAAATCAAGGCTGACACTGCAGTGCAGTGCGGAGGGAGTGCTGCACTGTGGGAGGTGCTGTCTTTTGGATGAGATGTTACACCGAGGCCCCGTCTGCTCTCTCAGGTGGACGTAAAAGATCCCATGACACTATTTCGAAGGAGAGCAGGGGAGTTATCTCCTGGTGTCCTGGCCAATATTTATCTCTCAATCAACATAGCAAAAACAGATTATCTTATCATTATCACATTGCTGTGTATGGGAGCTTGCTGTGTGCAAATTGGTTGCCACGTTTCCTACATTACAACAGCGACTACACTCCAAAAGTACTTCATTGGCTGCAAAGCGCTTTGAGACGTCCAGTGGTCATGAAAGGCGCTATATAAATGCAAGTCTTTCTTTCTGTTCGGCAAAGCTGGAATCAGGATTGGCTGTGGGTTTTCAGGTTTAACTGCTTCTATATTTAATATCCTTGCTGCTGCAGCTGCTTTCAAAAGCCTGCTCATCAACTCTCTTGCTACTTTTCATTTCCGACACTTCCAACCCTCCCCTTTAAGATACTGCTGCAGGCTAGTCAAAATCAATCACCCTGTCGGATTTCCCATGCCCAAGTTGACGCGACACCTACAGAGAGCTCAGTTGCCGTCAGCAGCTTGCCAAATTAATTTTAATGAGATCCACTCATGAAAATGGCACACCACCCTGTGTCAACCTTCTGGGCAGGGCACATTGAATGGCCCGCCCACTGCCTGCTATGGTTTGATTTATGCTGGAGATGAAAATTACCCCTGTCCGGTTCAGTGTTAACGTCATTGCAGACCTCGAAACAGGAGTACGTAACATGAATTGGGAAATATATCTCACGCGAATTCAATCAGATTTCAATGCTGTCCAAATCATTCCCTTGTTTCTCGTCTCCATGGTGCCACTGCATCTGTGTAGACCAGTGGAACCTTGCTTAAATTTCTCTGCAGCTATGATTAATATTAAATTGAAAATTGAAAACCAGTTTCAGACCGTATTGATGATTTTATAGGCGCAGTACAATCTGAAAAAACTGTCACAGCAAAGTGTATCGAATGCTTCCATTCTACTTCTCCATGTATATGCATATCCATAAGTCAGATCACATCATATGCAAAATACCTTTTGGGAGATTCATTTCCATTTGAAAAAACGAAAGTAATACGTCAAACTCAAAGCCGCAGAAATCCTCTTCTCCCCTCACTGCACATATACAAACATTAACACACTTCAACAACTTAAAATTGTGCAAAATCTTATTGCTACCCCAAATCCAAGCTTCAATTTTCAAGGACAGACCAGCGACTTAGCAAAGGTCGAAAGCCTTCTGTTGTAAGGGCTGCATGACCTGCCAAAAATATGCCATGTAATTTTTTAAAGATTAACGTGCCATGGAACAAGTGATATTTACTTTAGACTCAGACTCCACTGGATTATTGACAAAAGAGTCGCAAATTATTTGACAAAACTCAATGAAATCTCTATAGATCAAGTTTATAAATAGCCAGGTTTCAGGATAGAGAACTAACTGAGATGGAATTATCCTTTCATGAAAATGAAAATTCAAATGAATCTAAAGCCTGGAAATTATCGTGAGTGGCTGACAAATTCCAGAGCAGCGAAAACCTGCCAGTGCCACTGCGGACCACAGTTAGCAGCCGGTCGCCAGAATTAATAGCGCTGGCAGCACCGGTATATTGGTGCTGCTTGCTACTTAAATTAGCGCAGCGCTAAAGTTGCCGCGTAAGGCTGGTTTTCAGATTCTACTCTCAGCAGAAGGTCCACTGTGGCATGGCTGTAGTGTTCGTCAAGCAAGAACACTGCTCTATTAAAGCTAGCCTGTCATTTTAGAAAGTAGTGTCGGTCCCTTAAAGGGGAACTGCCTTCTAAAATGAAAACAATAAAAATCAATAAAACTTCTTCATCCAGAGAGTGGTGAACCTGTGGAATTCTCGACCACAGGAAGTTGTTGAGGCCAATTTACTAAATATATTCAAAAAGGAGTTAGATGTAGTCCTTACTACTAGGGGGATCAAGGGGTATGGCGAGAAAGCAGGAATGGGGTACTGAAGTTGCATGTTCAGCCATGAACTCATTGAATGGCGGTGCAGGCTCGAAGGGCCAAATGGCCTACTCCTGCACCTATTTTCTATGTTTCTATGTTTCTAAAATAGGCAGTTTTTAGTCCTTCGAGCTCAACTGCCTTCTGAAACAATAACCATTAAAAATAATAACCAAACAGAAGTCTTCAGCTCTTAAAGCTGAATTGTTTTCCGCACCTAAAAATATGGGAAAAGTGCATCAGCAGTATCACAGATGCTCAGCAAGCCAGGGAATGGATACCCAGAGTCTCACACGCAGCACTCCAGCTTTGTGCAGGGGTCAACACTGCAAGACAGGCCCCCTACCCACAGGGGCCAGGAGGCCCTTCAGAAAGAAAGATGTGGGATCAGTCACCGAGGCTGTCACTGCCAGCAGTGCCGCCCCGCCCTCCCTCCACCACCTGGCTCCAGAGCCCAAAGAAGCTTCATGTCCTCAGACCACTGGTCAAGGTCAGCGAGTGCATCTTCAAACGCCACCTCCTACCAACTGCACCACTAGCCTCACACACTGCTCAATGCACGACTCTCCCCATCACTCACCAATCAACAATCTGCAGCAAACACGAGGCAATTCTCCCATTCCCAGCTTCGCCTCATCCCCTTGGAGGAGACGGTGCAGGGCATTCTTGGCAGGGGCATGGCTGAGCCCTTGGCCAGCGGCGGGACTGAAAGGATACAAGATTCTGGTATTCTCATACGTTATCCCCCTTCTCGCATGGACCTCTTGCATTCACGCCCTCCCCTCACCACAATTGCACCCTTGTGCCTTCCTCGTTTCACACACCAAAGAAATGTAGCCTGCCCTGAGGAAGCACTGCATGACATCAGTAGCATAGGCAAAGGCACACACCAGCTAGTCACTAAAGGAATGCATGAGAGTGATTGGTTGATTCCTTGATGTCATATTGGATGGATAGATGTATAAAGTTGGTTTGAAAATTTTGCTTTGTGGAGGCTTTTATTTCGGCATTATGGCCAGGAGGACGCTGTGATGGTCAGAAACAGAGGGAAGGTAAGGTTTGGGACACATTTTGAAAGGGGAATTGCGGTTGTGGTTACTGGTACCACAGGTGGATGAATCCATCCCGATATCCCAGCCAGAAATGGATGTCTGAATTGTATCCTTCCTTTTGCTTCCTCCTCTTCTGCCTCTCCCTCTTCCCTCTGTGACTTTATTCTGTAAATCTAAAATAAATGCAGAAAATGTTGGAAGGACACAGCTGGTCAGGCAGCATCTCGGCCTGAGATGTGAACTCTGTTTCTCTCTTTCCCCCAGATGCTGCCTGACCTGCTGAGTATTTCCAGCGTTTTCTGTCTTCTCAGAGGCCTTCCTTAACCAACCAAAGCCTTGCAAGCATCTAGCAGCACTCCCTGCACACTTTTTAAGGTTTTAAGATAAAAGGGAGTGTAGCTGCAAGTGAAGAATGCCTTCATTATTATTTGAAGGCTTCTGCTCCCAACAGTTACTCAGTCAGGAGGGCTGTACTGGCTGTTCCCCTCATACTTGAATATCTTAGGAAGAGGGAGCAGAGGTAGTGATGAAGATGAGAAGATGCGCGCAGAGGGAAGATGATGGCCAGGAGGGCTCTCACCAGGAGGCTTTACCAACCTAGGGTCTTCCGAGAGCATGTCTATTATATCATCTTAAACGAGGAGCAGTGTGTTAGATGGCTCCGCTTCATCAAGGAGGTAGTCATACCTTCACCTCCTGCAACCAGACCTGCAGCCTGAGAACAGGACAACCACGGCTCTCCCAGTGGCAGTCAAGGTCACTGTAGCCCTCAATTTCTTCACCAACGGATCCTTCCAGTCTGCCGCAGGAGACATAGCTAACATCCCTGTTCACCATCCATCGCTGCATCTGGGAGTTCACTGAGGCTCTCTATACCAGGAGAAGGGTTTATGTTTACTTCTCCCTTAGCAGAGAGAAGCAGGACAGGCTCGCGTGTGGCTTCCCCATGGTGCAGGCGTCATCGAAAATACACACGTAGCAAATGGCAACAACTCACTTAATGTGCAGTTGGTGTGCGACCACGCCCAGCGATTCCTGATGGTCAATGCCCGCTATCCTGGCAGCAGCCATTATGCCTTCACCTTGCTTCAGTCCAGTGTATGGCAATCTTCAAGCCACCACATGAAACTCGAGAGTGGCTGCTCAGAGTCAAGAGCTATCTGCTCTGCACCTGGCTCATGACTTCCATCTGCAACCCCAACTCGTGCCCAGCACTCATGTAATGAGAGCCAAGCTTCCACCAGGAACATAATCGGGCTACTGAAGCAATAGTTTTGGTGCATTGACTGCTTGGGTGGAGCCCTCCAGAGGGAGAGGAGGAGGTGAAGGAAGAGGAAGAGGAAGATGAGGAAGAGGAAGAGGACAAGGAGGAAGGGAGGTGGCAGGCAGCCAATCTCTCTTCCAGGTGGGCTGTCTATGAACAACATCAGATTCCAATTCCAATGAATTAAACCCCAGATCCCTGTTGCTTACAACATCCCCATCATACCATCCCTCTGTCACAGAATATCCCTGCATCCTCCTGCACACAAAGTTGAAATGAGAGACACCAAAACAGATTCCAAACAAAATTAATAAATTTATCCAAAATCAGTTAACATATTTGTATTTATGATCTGAACTTGTCACTCTTTTGCAATCCCTTATTGCCTGCCGTTCTTGCTTTGGTGCTCCTATGCAGTGCTCTCCCAGTGGCTGCAGCAGGGCTGCTGGAAGGCTGCTGAGTGTCCATGCGGGAAACTTCAGACGGCCTTGCAGGATGACCTCAAGCAACTCTGGACCTAGAAGGCCCACCCGTAGGCTGCTCCACTTCGGCATGGGCAACAGCAGTCTGGACTGGCTGGTTGACTGGCAGCGGAAAGGGCAATGGTAGAGCGGCAGTGATGGGAACAGGAATTCTGTCATCCTGAGAGAGGACAGCCGGGTCCTGCTCCACTGGCCCACAGCCACTCCTCCGGGACAGCACCTCAGCATTCTTGGCAATCTGTTGCAACTTAGGTGGCATCAAGCTGAGACTGCAAAACACTCCAGAGCTCCGTTTGAGACCCTGTGCATCCTGCCCATGGCCTGTTGAACCATTTGGTTAGTGCTGAAGCACTATGAAAATTCTTCATCGACAGAAGGCAGCTCAACTTTAAGAGATGCAGACTGCCTTTAAGAGGACCAGGCAAACGTCATCTCCCTGCTGAGTGCATAGCCTGCTAGTAGTGTGTACAGTGCTAGGCAATCATTACAATTAGCAGGTAGCACGAACTTGACGTGTTGTCTGCGCTTTTTGAACGGGTGCGGGCATGTGGTGCATTGCAGTGCCCACTTTTGTTTTTTCAAGCTATCCAATTTCTCGGCAAGTGTCTGTGAAGCCTTATGTCAGCTGTGGCTCAGTGGGTAGTCTCATGTATGAATAAAGAGTCTGACCAGATACTGTGAGCTCAAAGTAAAAGTGTGACCGTAGTCTTTTATTGCAGGTCTCCAGAGTGCCTCTCCAGCCTGTGAGACCTCCTTAAGTACAGGTGCTCCCAAGGGATTGTGGGAATCATTGGGACTTCAGGGAGGAGGCCTCTGATGGTTACACTAGATATTTACAGGTTTACATATATAGCAACACTCCACCCCAAAGTCAATAGTGTAACTATTTACATGATGAGTCGATCTGGGGCATTTCTTTCCCTGGTTGATCACCTCGGTGCAAATGCTGGTTTTGGTGAGTCGTTTGTTGGGCCCTCGCTGGGCTGCTGTGCAGCTGGCCTGGCTGGCGGCTTGGTATGGTGAGTCCTGCTGGGCTGCTGCCTGTGATGGGTTCTGCTTCTTGGTCAACCGTGGTGCCGGTTGCCACTGGTGTGTATGTTGGGGGGTCAGAGAAGGGAGAGTCCAAAGTTCGTTGCTCAGGATAGTCCGTGAATCTGAGTTTGGTTTGGTCTGAGTGTTTCCGGTAGATGAAAGCTTGACCCGAAACACCCTGCTCCCCTCTGGCTACAACAGTTCTGGCAAGCCACTTGGGACCTTGACCATAGTTCAACACAAATATAGAATCATTAATTTCAATTTCCCGTGACACATTTGCGCTATCATGATATGTACTTTGTTGAAGCCACCTACCCTCTACCTGTTCGTGTAGATCAGGGTGGACTAACGAGAGCCTTGTCTTAAGTGCTCTTTTCATGAGCAGTTCAGCAGGTGGGATCCCAGTGAGTGAGTGGGGTCTCGTGCGGTAACTAAGCAGGACTCGGGATAGGCGAGTCTGCAGTGAGCCTTCAGTTACCCTCTTCAAGCCTTGCTTGATGGTTTTCACTGCTCTCTCTGCCTGACCATTGGATGCTGGTTTGAATGGGGCAGATGTAACATGTTTGCTTCCATTACGGGTCGTGAACTCTTTGAACTCGGCACTGATAAAACATGGCCCGTTGTCGCTCACAAGGACACCAGGCAGGCCATGTGTGGCAAACATGGCCCACAGGCTTTCAGTGGTGGCAGCGGACATGCTTGCCGACATTATCTCACATTCAATCCATTTGGAGTACGCATCTACAACCACTAAGAACATTTCTCAAAAGAGCGGGCCTGCATATTCGACATGGACCCTGGACCAGGGTTTGGAGGGCCAAGACCATAAACTTAGTGGCGCCTCCCTGGGTGCATTGCTTAACTGTGAGCATGTGTTACATTTGTACACACAGGACTCTAAGTCCGCATCGATACCGGGCCACCACGCCTGGGATCTGGCTATCGTTTTCATCATTACAAGCCTGGGTGAGTACTGTGGAGATCACTGATGAAAGTGTCCCTACCTTTCTTGGGTACCACTACCAGTATAGACATTTCATCTTTGCGCCGCTGGTACGGCGTTATGTCTTCCTGCATTTCTCATGGGACACTAGACCAGCTCCCGTGAAGCACACGATATGTTACTAAGGACAGTAAGGGGCCCTGGCTCATCCAGCTTCTAATCTGTCGGGTGGTAACGGGTGATTGCTCACTCTCGAATGCTTCCATTACCATGGCTAAATCTGCGGGCTGTGCCATTTCCACCCCCGTGGTGGACAACAGCAGCCTACTGAGAGCATCGGGACAGTTTTCTGTGCCTGGCCTGTAGCGGATGACCTCGTTGTATGCGGACAACGTGAGCGTCCATCTCTGGGCCGATGCATTCGTATTTATCCCCTTACTTTCAGAAAAGAGGGATATCAGTGGCATATGGTCAGTTTCCAATTCAAAGTTGAGCCCAAACAGATATTGATGCATTTTCTTTACCCCATAAACACACGCTAACGCTTCTTTTTCAATCATGCTGTCGACCCTCTCAGCCTTAGACAAACTTCTGGATGCATAAGCAACTGGGTGCAATTTTCCAGATTCATTTGCTTGTTGCAATACACGCCCGACACCGTATGACGACGCATCACATGCTAGTACCAAACGCTTACATGGATCATACAACACAAGCAATTTGTTTGAGCATAACAGTTTTCTAGGTTTTACAAAGGCATTATGTTGGCTTTTACCCCATACCCATTCGTCTCCTTTACGCAGTAAGGCGTGCAGTGGTTCTAACAGTGTGCTGAGACCTGGTAAGAAGTTACCAAAGTAGTTCAGGAGACCTAGAAACGACCGCAGCTCCGTCATGTTCTGTGGCCTCGGTGTATCATCGATTGCGTCCGTCTTCGAATCGGTGGACCTGATGCCGTCCGCCACGATGCTTCTCCCCAGGAACTCCACTTCAAGCACCAGGAGAACGCACTTCGAGCATTTTACCCTGAGCCCCACGCAGTTGAGCCGACTAAGAACCTCCTCCAGGTTCTGCAGATGCTCGACTGTGTCCCGACCTGTAACCAAGATGTTGTCCTGGAAGATCACAGTGCGCGGGACCTACTTCAGTAAGCTTTCCATGGTTCTCTGGAATATATGCAGTGGCTGCTCAAATCCCAAATGGACATCTCTTGTAAATGAAGAGAACTTTGTGCGAGTTGATGCAGGTGAGGCCCTTCGATAATTCCTCCAGCTCCTGTGTCATGTAGGCCAACGTCAAGTCCAGCTTCGTGAATGTCTTTCCTACCGCCAACGTCACAAAAAGGTCGTCTGCCTTTGGTAGTGGGAGAAATGAGTGATAGTTACTTTGTAATCACCACAGATTCTGACGGTGCCGTCTCCCTTGAGGACTGGAACAATTGGACTGGCCCACTCGTTGAATTCGATCGGCGAAATGATGCCCTCTCGTTGCAGCCGGTCCAGCTCGATCTCCACCCTCCCTCTCATCATGTACGGTACTGCTCTCGCCTTGTGATGGATGGGTCGTGCCCCCGGAATTCGGTGGATCTGCACTTTTGCTCCTTGGAACTTCCCGATGCCTGGTTTGAACAGCGAGGGGAACTTGTTTAAGACCTGGGCACACGAAGTGTCGTCAAGTGACGAGAGCACTTGGACGTCATCCCAGTTTCAGCGTATCTTTCCCAGCCAGCTCCTGCCGAACAGCGTGGGACCATCGCCCGGTACGACCCAGAGTGGTAGCTTGTGCACCGCTCCATTGTAGGAGACCTTTACAGTAGCACTGCCGATTATGGAAATCAGTTCCTTTGTGTACGTTCTCCGTTTAGTGCGAACTGGAGTCAGGACTGGCTTTGAGGCCTTGCTGCACCACAATTTATCGAAAGTCTTTTTGCTCATAATGGACTGGCTTGTGCCCGTGTCCAGCTCCATTGACACCGTGAGTCCATTTAATTCAACCTTCAGCATTATCGGGGGACACTTTGTGGTAAATGTATGCACCCCTAATACCTCTACCTCCTCGGTCTGAGGCTCTGGTTTATCGTGATCCGCCGTGGATCTGTCCTTCTCTGCAAGATGGTGGTTTGCAGGATTAGCAGGGTTTGCAGCTCGCCGGAACATATATTGGAGGTGTCCCATTGTTACATATGTCCTTGCAAATGTACCCTTTGAAGCGGCATGAATGGAAATGATGATCACCCTCGCAGCGCCAACAAGGTGTTCATGGCCTTGTATTCTTCACACTTGATGGCGGACACTGTGACATCTGCGGATGTGCAGCTGCAGGCATGTGAGGCCTGCCCTGTATGTGGCGATTCAAAAACAACATCACTTTGTTCACAGTACTTGTAGCAGCACTTGTGTGCTGAGAGATTTGCTTGGCATTGTCACTGGTGGCAATGAACGCGTGGCTATCGCTATGCCTTTACTCAAGGTTGGGGTCTCTATAGTCAATAGTTTGCAAAGTATCACTTCATGGCCAATGCCAAGTACAAAGAAGTCCCTGAGCATGTGCTCGAAATGTCCTTCAAATTCGCAATGTCCTGCAAGGCGTCTTAGCTCGGCGACATAGCTCACCATTTACTGGCCTTTTGTAGGTGTAGAACCGGTACCTTGTCATCAGAACGCTTTCCTTTGGGTTCAGATGCTCCCAGACCAGTGTGCATAAATCATCGTATGGTTTCTCTGTGGGTTTCACTGGAGCAAGCAGATTTTTTATGAGGCCATACTTTGGTGCCCCGCAAACGTTGAGCAGAACCGCCCTTCATTTGGCAGCGTTCGCTTTTCCTTCCAGTTCGTTGGCCACAAAGTATTGGTCAAGTCGCTCCACAAAGGTTTCCCAATCATCTCCTTCCGAAAATTTCTCCATGATGCCCACTGTTCTCTGCATCATTGGGTTCGTCATCTGTATCTCGGCGCCAGTTATTATGTATGAATGAAGAGTCTGACCAGATACTGTGAGCTCAAAGTAAAATGTGACCGTAGTCTTTTATTGCAGGTCTCCAGAGTGCCTCTCCAGCCTGTGAGACCTCCTTAAGTACAGGTGCTCCCAAGGGATTGTCAGATCCCTTGGGACACCAGGGGATGAGCCCTCTGGTAGTTACTCAAGCTATTTACAGGTTTACATTTATAACAGGTAGCACACTCGCCTCTGAGTCAGAAGGTTGTGGGTTCAAGTCCCACTCCAGGGATTCGAGAACATAAATCCAGGCTAACACTCCAGTGCAGTCTTGAGGGAATGCTGCACTGTCGGAGGTGCCGTCTTTCAGATGAGACGTTAAAAGGAGGCCCCATCTGCTCTCTCAGGTGGATGTAAAAGATCCCATGGCACTATTTCGAAGAAGAGCAGGGGGAGTTATTCCCGATGTCCTCTGCAATATTTATCCCTCAATCAACATAACAAAAAAAATATGATCTGGTCATTATCACATTGCTGTTTGCGGGAGCTTGCTGTGCGCAAGTTGGCTGCTCCGTTTCCCACATTACAAAAGTGACTACACTCCAAAAGTACTTCATTGGCTGTAAAGCATTTTGTGACGTCCGATGGTGATGAAAGGCGTTATATAAATGCAAGGCTTTCTTTCTTTGTTTATATTTTCAAAAATTGCTGACCATAACCACAGTAATATACCTCACATTACTACAGGACTCCACTTCAAAAGTACTTGTGCTTTGTAAAATCCTGATGTCGTGAATTTAAATGCAAATCTGTCTTATTTACTTATTAATCTTCCTAGCGTAGCATTAGCCTACATTGCAGCAAGTTGGCTTGATAAAGTGTCAACCTCTAGTTAGTTTTGTGAAAGGCCATCCCTAAAATCAAGCCAATTGATTTTAGGGATGCCCTGACAATTTCCCAGTCAGCCAAATTTGAATCCAAAATGGCTCTGACTGGCAGGATTTAAAAATCTAGTTCTTTAGTCAGTGCCTGAAAAAATCTGCTTTTGACCTCTCGACACTGTGGAGTGTGCAGGGAATCATCCTGAGCCTTTTAATCACGGTGGACATATTAAATTGCAGAATATATTAATTCTAAATCCCACACCCCATTAGAAAAATTGTTGGAAATTCCAATCTGCAATCTATCTTAGTTGAAGGGTATCAGATGCACCTCCCCCCATCCAATCAACATTGCTTTTCATGTGTAGGGTTTCATATATGATGCTTAAATTATCTAGCTTCGGACTGTTCTACATGATACTGTCAGAAAAATGTCGATCGCTGAATAATGAACAATAGGACCATTGTACACACCATCTGAAACTTCACCCGTATTAGCTGGACGCATCAACATCCAAGTTAAACACAGAGCTGAAATCACTACCACATATTCATACTCCTCAATAATGCCATTCATACAACTACAAGTACAGGTAAACAGATATTTAATATCGATCAAAAGAATTGAAATCATTGTGGCCCTAAAATTCTGTGGGGTTTTTTTACAGTCTCCTGCCATAACTCTGTTTGGAGACTGCCCAGGGCAATAGTGTAAACCCCTGAAAGTGGACATCGACACCATTTCTCTCGGTATTCTGCCAGTCTCGAACCGAGTCTGGAGAAACCTCCACCATTCCCAAACACCTCCTGAATTTCAGGTCCCATAGGGCACCACCGTAACTGCGGTATAATATCTCACAGGCTACGGGTCTTGCTTAATAAAAGTATTACAAAGTTATATTCGATGCGGAAGATTGCAGTACAGAATTAGCAAGATGAACTTTAGAGTTTTCCAGTGCTAAGGCTGTCTCTTTGTGTCTTCAGTATAAGATCATGCAATCCCTCCTTTTAAAGTGTCGTTCTGCCTTTTTCCAGAACACTGTGGGCTCACTCCTGGAGGCGCCTATGGCAAGCAATCATTCATGGTCACTGTCTTCTTTCTCTGGTTCTTTTCTAGCTTGATTCATCCTCATACATAATGTACCTTTCTGCTATTGTTTTTCTGTATTTTCTCTTTATGCTTATAAACATACACTGGGGGCTGGACTTTGCATTAGTGTCCAGATCACCCAAGAGTGGCCGATATTTCGAGCGTTAGCGTTTTTATTGTTTTTTGTGATTGTCGGAATACCGCCCATTTTCAAACCCGCTAGTTTCCACTTTATAATTTGGGTGTTAGCCGCAGTGATGTGAAATGAGCGTTAGTAGGTAGCCTTTAGCATTGTTGCCAATTTAAGTTTATCTGAGGGTTAAGACATGGCAGGACAGCTCGGACACGTGTTATGCTCCTCCTGTACTATGTGCGAAGTCAGGGACACTTCCAGTGTCCTTGACGACTACATGTGCAGGAAGTAATCCACCTGCAGCTCCTGATGGACCGCATTGCGGCACTGGAGCTGCTGGTGGATGAACTCTGGAGATTCCACGATGCTGAGAATGACGTGAATAGCACGTTTAGTGAGTTGGTCTTACCGCAGGTAAAGGGTGCACAGCCAGATAGGGAATGGATGACCAACAGGAAGAACAGTGCAAGAAAGATAGTGCAGGGGTCTCCTGCGGTCAGCCCCTGCAAAACAGATGCACTGCTTTGGGTACTGTTGAGGGGGATGACTCATCAGGGGAGGGCAGCAGCAGCCAAGTTCATGGCAACATGGGTGGATCTGCTGCACAGGAGGGCAGGAAAAAGAGTGGGAGAGCTATAGTGATAGGGGATTCAATTGTAAGGGGAATAGATAGACGTTTCTGCGGCCGCAACCGAGACTCCAGGATGGTATGTTGCCTCCCTGGTGCAAGGGTCAAGGATGTCTCGGAGCAGGTGCAGGGCATTCTGAAAAGAGAGGGTGAACAGCCAGTTGTCGTGGTGCATTTAGGTACCAACGATATAGGTAAAAAATGGGATGAGGTCCGACAAGACGAATTTAGGGAGCTAGGAGCTAAATTAAAAAGTAGAACCTCAAAAGTAGTAATCTCAGGATTGCTACCAGTGTCACGTGCTAGTCAGAGTAGGAAGCACAGGATAGCTCAGATGAATACGTGACTTGAGGAGTGGTGCAGAAGGGAGGGATTCAAATTCCTGGGACATTGGAACTGGTTCTGGGGGAGGTGGGACCAGTACAAACCAGACGGTCTGCACCTGGGCAGGACCAGAACCAATGTCCTAGGGGAAGTGTTTGTGAGTGCTGTTGGGGAGGAGTTAAACTAATATGGCAGGGAAATGGGAACCTATGCAGGGAAACAGAGGGAAGTAGAATGCGGGTAGGAGCAAAAGATAGAAAGAAGAAAAGTAAAAGTGGAGGGCAGAGAAACCAAAGGCAAAAAGCAAAAAGGGCCATATTACACCAAAATTCTAAAGGGGCAAAGAGTGTTAGAAAGACAAGCTGAAGGCTCTGTGCCTCACCGCGAGGAGTATTCGGAATAAGGTGGACGAATTAACTGCGCAGATAGCAGTTAACGGGTATGATGTAACTGGCATTACGGAGACATGGCTCCAGGGTGACCAAGGCTGGGAATTCAACATCCAGGGGTATTCAATATTTAGGAAGGATAGACAGAAAGGAAAAGGAGGCGGGGTGGCATTGCTGGTTAAAGAGAAAATTAATGCAATAGTAAGAAAGGACATTAGCTTGGATGATGTGGAATCGGTATAGTTGGAGCTAAGGAATACCAAGGGGCAGAAAACGCTAGTGAGAGTTGTGTACAGACCGCCAAATAGTAGGAGTAAGGTTGGGGACAGCATCAAACAAGAAATTAGGGATGCATACAATAAATGTACAGCAGTTATCATGGGTGACTTCAATCGACATATTGATTGGGCTAACCAAACTGGTAGCAATGCGATGGAGGAGGATTTCCTGGAGTGTATTAGGGATGGTTTTCTAGACCAATATGTCGAGGAACCAACTAGGGAGCTGGCCATCCGAGATGGATGATGTGTCATGAGAAAGGACTAATTAGCAATCTTGTTGTGCGAGGCCCCTTGGGGATGAATGACCATAACATGGTAGAATTCTTTATTATTATGGAGAGTGACACAGTTAATTCAGAAACTAGGGTCCTGAATTTAAGGAAAGGTAACTTCGATGGTTTGAGGCGTGAATTGGCTAGAATAGACTGGTAAATGATACTTAAAGGGTTGACAGTGGATAGGCAATGGAAACATTTAAAGATCACATGGATGAAGTTCAGCAACTGTACATCCCTGTCTGGAGTAAAAATAAAATGGGGAAGGTGGCTCAACCGTGACTAACAAGGGAAATTAAGGGTCGTGTTAAATCCAAGGAAGAGGCATATAAATTGGCCAGAAAAAGCAACAAACCTGAGGACTGGGAGAAATTTAGAATTCAGCAGAGGTTTAATTAAGAGTGGGAAAATAGAGTACAATAAGAAGCTTGCTGGGAACATAAAAACTGACTGCAAAAGCTTCCATAGATATGTGAAGAGAAAAAGATTAGTGAAGTCAAATGTAGGTCACTTGCAGTCGGATTGAGGTGAATTTATAATGGGGAACAAAGAAATGGCAGTCCAATTGAAGAAATACTTTAGTTCTGTCTTCACGAAGGAAGACACGAATAACCTTCTGGAAGTGCTGGGGAATATTGCGTTAGGGAAATTGATGGGATTGAAGGCCGATAAATTCCCAGGGCCTGATCGTCTGCATCCCAGAGTACATAAGCAAGTGGCCCTAGAAATAATGGATGCATTGGTGATCATTTTCCAACAGTCTATCGACTCTGGATCAGTTCCTATTGACTGGAGGGTAGCTAATGTAACACCACTTTTTAAAAAGGGAGAGAGAGAGAAAGCGGGTAATTATAGAACAGTTAGCCTGACATCAGTAGTGGAGAAAATGTTGCAATCAATTATTAAGGATGAACTAGCAGCGCATTTGGAAAGCAGTGACAGGATTGGTCCAAGTCACATGGACTCATGAAAGGGAAATCATGTTTGACAAATCTTCTGGAATTTTTTGAGGATGTAACATGTAGAGTGGACAAGAGAGAACCAGTGGATGTGGTGTATTTGGACTTTCAAAAGGTTTTTGGCAAGGTCCCACACAAGAGATTGTTGGGCAAAATCAAAGCACATGGTATTGGGGTTAATGTATTGACGTGGATAGAAAACTGGTTAGCAGACAGGAAGCAGAGAGTCGGGATAAACGGGTCCTTTTCAGAATGGCAGGCAGTGACTCATGGAGTGCTACAGGGCTCAGTGCTGGGACCCCAATTTACAATATACATCAATGATTTGGATGAAGGAATTGAGTGTAATATCTCCAAGTTTGCAGATGAAACTAAACTGGGTGGCAGTGTGAGCTGTGAGGGGGACGCTAGGAGGCTGCAGGTTGAGTTGGACAGGTTAGGTGAGTGGGCAAATGCATGGCAGAAGCAGTATAATGTGGATAAATGTGAGGTTATCCACTTTGGGGGCAAAAACGCGAAGACAGAATATTATCTGAATGGCGGCAGATTAGGAAAAGGGGAGGTGCAATGAGACCTGGGTGTCATGGTTCATCAGTCATTGAAAGTTGGCATACAGGTACAGCAGGCGGTGAAGAAGGCAAATGGTATGTTGGCCTTCATAGCTAGGGGATTTGTGTATAGGAGCAAGGAGGTCTTACTGCAGTTGTACAGGGCCTTGGTGAGGCCTCACCTGGAATATTGTGTTCAGTTTTGTTCTCCTAATCTGAGGAAGGACGTTCTTACAATTGAGGGAGTGCAGCGAAGATTAACCAGACTGATTCCAGGGATGGCAGGACTGATATATGAGGAGAGACTGGATCAACTGGGCCTTTATACATTGGAGTTTAGAAGGATGAGTGGGGATCTCATAGAAACATCTAAAATTCTGACGTGACGGGACAGGTTAGGTCCGGGTAGAATGTTCCCGATGTTGGGGAAGTCCAGAACCAGGGGACACAGTCTTAGGATAAGGGGTAGGCCATTTAGGACTGAAATGAGGAGAAACTTCTTCACTCAGAAAGTTGTTAACCTGTGGAATTCCCTGCCGCAGAGAGTTGTTGATGCCAGTTCATTGGATATATTCAAGAGGGAGTTAGATATGGCCCTTACGGCTAAGGGGATCAAGTGGTATGGAGAGAAAGCAGGAAAGGGGAACTGAGGGACTGATCAGCCAGGATCTTATTGAATGGTGGCTCGAAGGGCCAAATGGCCTACTCCTTCACCTATTTTCTATGTTTCTTTGTTTCTATGTTCGCGTTTTTTTCAGTCATGCAAGGCCGGCGACCATAGCAACGGTCTTTTCCCGCTTTTCAAGAGGTTATGGCTCATCTGCACTTGCGCAAGAACAGAGAGAGAGAGGAGAGAGAGAGAGAGGAGAGAGAGAGAGAGGAGACAGCTGGTGGCGAGATTGTACTGTTTTGGAGGGGATCCTCCTGCACCTTATAACAGAAATCCCATTTACGGTTCTTCTAAAGTTTCCACCAATATTCCGCTTAAATTACAGCAGCTGGTCAGGAAAACCCTCAAGGAAATTCCAGGAATTAATCTATGACATTAACAGTTGCAGTGCTCTTTACAGTCCTTGGGGCTAATTTTGACTTTGGGGCTAATTTTGACTTTGCCTGATACAAGGCAATACTGGATCAGCTGCCTATTATATATATTTCCTGATCATCCAAAACTCGGTGGCACGTGTCCTAACTCGCACCAAGCCCTGTTCACCCATCACCCCTATGCTCGCTGAGCTACATCGGCTCCCGGTCCGGCAACGCCTCGATTGTAATCCTTATCCTTGTTTTTAAAATCCATCCAGGATCATGCCGCTCCCTACCTCTGTAACCTCCTCCAACCCTAAAACTCTCTGAGCTGTCTGCACTCCTCCAATTTTGGCCTCTTGTGCATCCCTGGTTTTAATTACTCTACCATTGACGGCCGTGACTTCAGCTGCCTCGGCTCTAAGCTCTTGAATTTGATGCCTAAACCGCTCCGCCTTTCTACGTCGCTTTCCCCCTTTAAGATGCTCCTTAAAACCTACCTCTTGGTTCAATTTTTTGCTCACCTGTTCTAAAATCTCCTCATGTAGCTCAGTGTCAAGTTTTGTTTGATAACGCTCCTATGAAGTGCATTGGGATGTTTTACTATGTTAAAGGCATTATATAAACACAAGTTGTCTTGAAGTGGTTGACTTTCATTTCTATTGACTTGAGTTCTGTTTGCATAAACATTTAACCTTTCTGAAACCTTCAAAATTTTCATTCCTAAACACTCTCTCAACTTTCAATGATCTTCTTCAAGCACTCTCTACAATGTCCCAAGACGTTTAGCTTTGGCAAAAACCATCTGAATAAGCTGAACAAAATATCACAAAGGGAGTCCTGCTGAAAGAACATGATCGATAGTGACCACTCAAGGTGACTAATTCAACCACATGGATTATCTCGAAAGGTGTTATTTAACTAACCAAATATGTGTCAGCTGATAAATTTGAATGCTTCTAATATCATAAGAACTGAACTTCCCAAAGGCTAAGTCACAATAAAAAGACAACTTCTTGAAAACAGTTCTCTGCTCAAAGACCAAAGTACATTAAGAGCTCTTTTGCTCCTCAATTTTAATTACCTGCTTGGATCATGTTGCTACCAATGTGTTGATTAGTAACACCTGGATATCGAAGAATGTATTCATGCCTTGTATTCTTTTTTTTTAGATATAGGAGCAGGAGTCAGCCATTTGGCCCCTCGAGCCTGCTCCGCCATTTAATACGATCATGACTGATCTGATCATGGACTCAGCTCCCCTTCCCTGCTCGGTCCCCATAACCCTTTACTCTCTTATCGCTCAAAAATCTGTTTATCTGTTAAATATATTCAGCCTCCACAGCTCTCTGGGGCAGAGAATTTCACAGATTTACAACCCTCTGAGAGAAGAAATTCCTCGTCGTCTCAGTGTTAAGTGGGCAGCCCCTTATTCTAAGACTATGTCCCCTAGTTTTAGTTTGCCCTATGAGTGGAAATATCCTCTCTGCATCCACCTTGTCGAGCCCCCTCATTATCTTATATGTTTCAATAAGGTCACCTGAATTCCTTATAAGGCTATCTAAAGTGCAATGATTCACCCTTTTGTCGAAGAATATTCCAGAATGCATGTAATGGGCCGAAAATTCCAGCCTCGCCGGGTGTGTACACCTCGCAAAATGCCGGTTTTCAGGGCGTGATGCGCATGCGCTGAAAACTGGCTTTTCCGATCTGTCGCGATTTCTCCGTACAGATCCTCCACATCCCCGGGAGAAGGACATCCGCGCGGGAGAGATTGGACTATTTGCCCAACTCATGCCCAGTGAGTGTCCTTCAAACTTTTACACATGGTAAAAGCAGGGATATAGCTTACTTTTTACCAGTTTTTACAACATAAAATAATTAAATTTAAACACTAATTTTTATAGTAAAAACCCTGTCCATTAAGGTAAGTTTATTTTTAACCCGATTAAAACTCTTTAAAAAAAATGTTTCCAAAATATATTTTTTTCTAAAACATTTAATTACATTTCATTTCAATTCATTTTAAATATGTGAGGTGTTTTATTTATTTATTGTGCTGTGTTTGGTTGTTTTAGGGGGTTATTCTCATTGATAGTAATGGGAGCCCGTACAAACGGAGTTCCCATTATTATTGTTATGCTCATAATAAATGGTGAGACCGAGTACTGTGTGTAATGTGCAAATGTGACCTTATCTCCTTTATTGTAGTTCCAGAGTGCAGGTACCTCGTGGGTGGCCTGCTGATATACTGTGCTCCCAAGGGATGCTGGGATCCCTTGGGACTCCAGCAGGTGGGCCCTCTGGTGGTCAGGTGTGATGCAGGTTACAAAGGGTTAAATACATAACATCACTCCCCCGTGAAGTCAACAGTACACTTATTTACAAGGTGAGATGATCTGGGGCTTTGCGCTCCCTTGTCGATCGTCTCGGTACAAATGCTGGTGTGGGTGGGTTGGTCAGTTCTTCACTGGGCTGTTGGGCAGCCGGCCTTGCCGGGCTGCTGGGGATGATGAGTTCAGTTTCGTGGTCAACTGTGATGTCAGTTGCCACTTGTGTGTGTGTTGGAGGGTCAAAGTTGGTGGTGTCCTCTGTAGAGGATGGTTTGTGGGGTCAGGTTCACCTCTGACCTTCTGAACAGTTCAAATCGCTCCCACTCCCTGGGTTCTAGACTCTGGATTTATTTGGGGGATGTGATAAAGTGCAAGAGACAACTGGTTTGGTGCAAAGAACTTCGATTTTATTAAGAACAAGGAAATACAATGTCAAACTTGTAATCATTTAAATAAAGAGCACTATATACACATTCAAAGGGGTTACAGAAATAATACACCTCCCACCTCCCAATTTCTAACTCTGACTAGGTTAAACTCCAGGGCAAACAGGGACTATGCTCACCGATCCTTTATTGTCAGTTGGCGGTGGTTCACGATTTCGGGGTTCGCTGGACTCTGTAGGTTCTGCTTGCCATACTCCAAAAGTCGTAGAGGACTTCTGATTGTGTAGTCTTTAGTTGGGTGGTGTCCGTTGATGCGGTAGGGCATGTATTGGACTTTTGGGGTGAGTACCCACTTTCTTTTGTTAGCAATAGGTTTCAAAAGTCTCTTTAGTTAATGTTTCATCTGTTGGTAGTCAGGACTAGATCGTAGAGTGGAAATTTTCGAATCTTTAGTTTCTTCTTTGATGAGTTTTGTTTTGGAGTTGGTTGATCGCGGTGTTTCCGATGGTACCACGTTGTTTGTGGTCGGTTGCTGCCGCGATGGTGATGTCCGGAGTCACTGGGGCTACTTTCTCTGCCGTGGTGATGTTCTTCCTTCTTCTTCGATAGCAGGGCAATGTGGCCCCGGGAGTGTCGTCGAGGCTGGAGAGGCTTGTTAAAACTCCTGCGGTGGTCTCTCTCCTTTCTCCCTCTGATGTATCGCACTGTACTTTGTTAAAACAGGGCCCCAGTTATACCTTGGGAGCTGTTCTAATCTTCGTGCCAAAACAGCCCTGATTCATTGTTTAATTTTTGGTGGGCTTGATATCTCTTTTTCATATTTTAGCGGGCTGATTAATGTTAATATGTCTCGGATGTGTCGATCTTTTAAATTTGTTTCTTGATGAGGAAAAATTAGATTTGGTATTTGCAATGTCTGCCTAGGCCTGGGTTTCCATATGGGCTGGATGTGCCATTGTCATTATGTATACGCTGGATGGGTTTCCTGCTCAGGGTGATGGCTGGCTATCTCTGGGTTGATTGTTGCTATGTTAATGTCTCCCCGGGAGAGGGTTTTCGAGTTTACACAATTCTCCAGACAATTTGTTTAGCTTCAATACCCCACACAGCTTCAACACCCAAAACTGGTTTCTTTTGAAGGCGAGTCTCCTTTAGGTTTCAGCCCTTCCCACATGGACCCAATCTGCCTTGTAAAATCCCAAATTCAATTAAAACTCGTAGTTTCTTTCATGTGAACTTCAGGATCTCAAACTTTCTGGTTGAAAGTTCCAAATTAAATTTCCTTTCCAATGAATCCAAACACTGGGGCGTTTTCCCATGAATTTTGCAACCCTACACCTCTTCAGGTTGTGCGTAGCTGTTGGTGAACCGCAGTTTAATTTGGTCCAAGTGTTTTGTGTGCGTTTGTCCATTGGTCAGTTTGACATGAAATACCTTACTCCTCTCTTTGGCTGTGACTGTGCTAGCAAGCCATTTGGGACCATGTCCATAATTGAGCACAAACACAGGATCATTGATCTTAATATCGCGTGACAAGTTTGCGCGGTCATGGTACACACTTTGTTGACCGCTTATCCTTCACGTGATCATGTAAATCAGGATGGACCAGAGGGAGCCTTGTTTTAAGCGACTTTTTCATGAGCAGCTCGGCTGGGGGAATCCCTGTGAGTGAGTGGGGTCTGGTGCAGTAGCTGAGCAGCACTCGGGACAACCAGGTCTGCAGGAAGCCTTCCGACACATGTTACAAGCTTTGCTTGATGGTCTGAACTGCCCATTCTGCCTGGTCGCTGGATGTGGGCATGAACAGTGCAGATGTGACATGTTTGATCCCATTGCGGGTCCTGAACTCTTTAAATTTGGCACTGGTGAAGCACGGCCCATTGTCGCTGACTCGGACATCAGGCAGGCCGTGCGTGGCAAACATGGCTAGTAGGCTTTCAATACTGGCCGTGGACGTGCTTACAGATATTATTGCACGTTCAATCCACTTTGAGTAAGCATCCACAACAACCAGAAACATTTTGCCTAGGAACGGGCCTGCATAGTCTACATGGATCCTCGACCACGGTTTGGATGGCCAGGACCACAAACTTAGCGTTGCTTCTCTGGGTGCATTGCTCAACTGAGAGCAAGTGTTGTACTGGCGCACGCATGACTCTAAATCTGAGTCAATGCCTGGCCACTACACGTGGTATCTGGCTATGGCTTTCATCATCACGATGCCTGGGAGGGTGCTGTGCAGTTTACAAATAAATGTGTCTCTGCCTTTCTTGGGCAAGACCACACGATTGCATCACAAGAGACAGTCCGTCTGCAGGTACAGCTCATCTTTGCGCCTGTGGAAAGGCTTAATCGCTTCCTGCATCTCCACTGGGACACTGGACCAGCTTCCATGGGGGACACAGTTTTTTACCAGGGACAGTAAAGGATCCTGGCTTGTCCAGGTCCTGATCTGGCGGGCCGTAACGGTGGACTTATCGTTCTCAAATACCTCCATGACCATAAGCAAGTCCGCTGGCTGTGCCATTTCCACCCCGGTGGTGGGCAATGGTAGCCAACTGAGAGCATCTGTGCAGTTCCCAGTGCCCGGTCTGTGGCGAATTACATAGTTATATGCCGACAGCATGAGCGCCCATCTTTGGATGCGGGCAGAGGCATTGGTATTAATCCCTTTGCTCTTTGAGAATAGCGATATGAGCGGCTTGTGGCCAGTTTCAAGATCGAACTTGAGGCCAAATCAGTACTGGTGCATTTTTTTTACCCCGTAAATGCAAGCCAGAGCCTGTTTTTCAACCATGCTGTAGGCCCTTTCGGCCTTGGACAAACTCCTGGATGCATATGCAACTGGTTGCAAAATTCCCGATTCATTAGCCTGTTGTAACACAAACCCGACCCCATATGACGACGCATCGCAAACTAACACTAGTCGTTTACATGTGTTATACAGAACAAGCAGTTTGTTACAACACAGTAAATTTCTGGCTTTCTTAAAGGCAGCCTCTTGTGAATTGCCCCATGCCCATTCGACTCCCTTGTGCAGTCGCATGCAGGGGTTCTAGCAGGATGCTTAACCCTGGTCGGAAATTACCGAAGTAGTAAAGGAGTCCCAGGAACGACCGCAGCTCCATCACGTTCTGTCGTCGTGGCGCGTTCTTCATGGCCTCCGTCTTGGCGTCGGTGGGTCTGATGCTGTCTGCTGCGATCCTCCTTTCTAAGAATTCGGCATCCTATGCCAGGAAAACATACTTTGAGCCTTTCAACCTGAGCCCCACGCGATTCAACCGACTAAGAACCTCCTCCAGATTCTTCAAGTGCTCCATGGTGTCCCGACCTGTGACCAATATATCATCCTGGGAGACCACTGTGCAAGGAACTGACTTTAGCAGGGTCTCCATGTTCCACTGGAAGATCGCTGCAGCTGACCGAATCCCGAAGGGGCACTAGTTGTAAATAAACAGACCTTTGTACGTGTTGATGCAGGTGAGGCCTTTCGAAAACTCCTCCAGCTCCTGCGTCATGTAGGCCGAGGTCAGGTCCGCTTGGTGAACATCTTCCCTCCAGCGTCGTGAATAGGTCGTCTGTCTTTGGTAGCGGGTACTGATCCTGCAGCGAAAAACAGTTAATCGTTACTTTATAGTCCCCGCAAATTCTAAACGTGCCATCCTCCTTAAGTACCGGGACAATCGGATTGGCCCACTCGTTGAATTCCACCGGTGCACTGATGCCTTCATGTTGCAGCCTGTCCAGCTCAATTTCCACTTTCTCACGCATCATGTACGGTACCGCCCGTGCCACGTACCGGGAACCAAATGGATCTGCACTTTCGCCCCCGAGAAGCTTCCAATGCCTGGCTCGAATAACGATGGGAACTTGCTTAGAACCTGGGTACATGAGGCATCGTCGATGGATAAAAGCGCTCGGATGTCGTCCCAGTTCCAGCGGATTTTTCCCAGCCAGCTTCTGCCAAACAACATGGGACCATCCACTGGCACAATCCACAACGGGATTGCTCCATCATAGGAGACTTTGACTTCAGCACTGCCAAGTACAGGGATTAGTTCCTTTGTATAAGTCCTTAGTTTGGTGTGAATGGGGCTGAGCTTGGGCCTGTGTGCCTTCTTCCCCCACAGCCTGTCAAGGGCCATTTTACTCATTATGGACTAGCTTGCCCCTGTGTCCAGCTCCATAGACACTGGAATACTGTTCAGTTCAACTTTCAACATTATTGGTGGGCATTTCATCGTGAACGTGTGTACCCCGTACACCTCTGCCTCCTCCGTACGAGTTTCCAATTCCACTGTGGACCGATCGTCCTCTGCAACGTGGTGGTTTGCAGTATTTGCAGGCTTTGCAGCTCGCCTGCACATTCGTTGGAGGTGTTCCATTGTTCTGCAGCCATTGCACGCATAGTGCTTAAAGTGGCATTGATGGGGCCGATGATCACCCCTGCAGCGCCAACAGGGTGTTAACTGCCTTGCACTAACAGATGATGGCAGACTCTGGGTCAATTGAGATCGGGCCACGGCAGCCGGCATGTACTTTCTGCTCTGTACATTTCTGCTCAAAACCGACGTTACTTTATGCACAGTACTGGCTGAAACTTCTTTGTTCTGCAAAATCTGCTTGGTGTTGTCGCTGGTGGACATAAATGCCTCGGCTATCGTTATGGCTTTACTCAGATTCGGAGTTTCTACCTTCAACAGTTTGTGAAGGATTGTCTTATGTTCGATGCCCAGTACAAAAAGTCTCTGAGCATTTGATCCAGGAATCCTTCAAACTCACAATGTCCTGCAAGGTGCCTTAGCTCGGCGACGTAGCTGACCACTTCCTGGCCCTCCGATCATTGATATGTGTAGAACGGATATCTCACCATCAAAACATTTTCCTTAGGATTTAGGTGACCATTTATTATGAGCTTAACAATTGGCGACGAGTTAACGGATTTCCTGGAGTGCATAAGGGATGGTTTTTTAGACCAATATGTCGAGGAACCAACAAGGGGGGGGGCCATCTTAGACTGGGTGTTGTGTAATGAGAGAGGATTAATTAGCAATCTCGTTGTGCGAGACCCCTTGGGGAAGAGTGACCATAATATGGTGGAATTCTGCATTAAGATGGAGAATGAAACAGTTAATTCAGAGACCATGGTCCAGAACTTAAAGAAGGGTAACTTTGAAGGTATGAGGCATGAATTGGCTAGGATAGATTGGCGAATGATACTGAAGGGGTTGACTGTGGATGGGCAATGGCAGACATTTAGAGACCGCATGGATGAACTACAACAATTGTACATTCCTGTCTGGCGTAAAAATAAAAAAGGGAAGGTGGCTCAACCGTGGCTATCAAGGGAAATCAGGGATAGTATTAAAGCCAAGGAAGTGGCTTACAAATTGGCCAGAAATAGCAGCGAACCCGGGGACTGGGAGAAATTTAGAACTCAGCAGAGGAGGACAAAGGGTTTGATTAGGGCAGGGAAAATGGAGTACGAGAAGAAGCTTGCAGGGAACATTAAGACGGATTGCAAAAGTTTCGATAGATATGTAAAGAGAAAAAGGTTAGTAAAGACAAACGTAGGTCCCCTGCAGTCAGAATCAGGGGAAGTCATAACGGGGAACAAAGAAATGGCAGACCAATTGAACAAGTACTTTGGTTCGGTATTCACTGAGGAGGACACGAACAACCTTCCGGATATAAAAGGGGTCGGAGGGTCTAGTAAGGAGGAGGAACTGAGAGAAATCCTTATTAGTCGGGAAATTGTGTTGGGGAAATTGATGGGATTGAAGGCCGATAAATCCCCAGGGCCTGATGGACTGCATCCCAGAGTACTTAAGGAGGTGGCCTTGGAAATAGTGGATGCATTGACAATCATTTTCCAACATTCCATTGACTCTGGATCAGTTCCTATGGAGTGGAGGGTAGCCAATGTAACCCCACTTTTTAAAAAAGGAGGGAGAGAGATAACAGGGAATTATAGACCGGTCAGCCTGACATCGGTAGTGGGTAAAATGATGGAATCAATTATTAAGGATGTCATAGCAGCGCATTTGGAAAGAGGTGACATGATAGGTCCAAGTCAGCATGGATTTGTGAAAGGGAAATCATGCTTGATAAATCTTCTGGAATTTTTTGAGGATGTTTCCAGTAGAGTGGACAAGGGAGAACCAGTTGATGTGGTATATTTGGACTTTCAGAAGGCTTTCGACAAGGTCCCACACAAGAGATTAAGGTGCAAAGTTAAAGCACATGGGATTGGGAGTAGTGTGCTGACATGGATTGAGAACTGGTTGTCAGACAGGAAGCAAAGAGTAGGAGTAAATGGGGACTTTTCAGAATGGCAGGCAGTGACTAGTGGGGTACCGCAAGGTTCTGTGCTGGGGCCCCAGCTGTTTACATTGTATTTTAATGATTTAGATGAGGGGATTAAATGTAGTATCTCCAAATTTGCGGATGACACAAAGTTGGGTGGCAGTGTGAGCTGCGAGGAGGATGCTACGAGGATGCAGAGCGACTTGAATAGGTTAGGTGAGTGGGCAAATGCATGGCAGATGAAGTATAATGTGGATAAATGTGAGGTTATCCACTTTGGTGGTAAAAACAGAGAGACAGACTATTATCTGAAAGGTGACAGATTAGGAAAAGGGAAGGTGCGACGAGACCTGGGTGTCATGGTACATAAGTCATTGAAGGTTGGCATGCAGGTACAGCAGGCGGTTAAGAAAGCAAATGGCATGTTGGCCTTCATAGCGAGGGGATTTGAGTACAGGGGCAGGGAGGTGTTGCTACAGTTGTACAGGGCCTTGGTGAGGCCACACCTGGAGTATTGTGTACAGTTTTGGTCTCCTAACCTGAGGAAGGACATTCTTGCTATTGAGGGAGTGCAGCGAAGGTTCACCAGACTGATTCCCGGGATGGCGGGACTGACCTATCAAGAAAGGCTGGATCAACTGGGCTTGTATTCACTGGAGTCCAGAAGAATGAGAGGGGACCTCATAGAAACTTTCAAAATTCTGACGGGGTTCGACAGGTTAGATGCAGGAAGAATGTTCCCAATGTTGGGGAAGTCCAGAACCAGGGGACATAGTCTAAGGATAAGGGGTAAGCCATTTAGGACCGAGATGAGGAGAAACTTCTTCACCCAGAGAGTGGTGAACCTGTGGAATTCTCTACCACAGAAAGTTTTTGAGGCCAATTCAGTAAATATATTCAAAAAGGAGTTAGATGAAGTCCTTACTACTAGGGGAATCAAGGGGTATGGTGAGAAAGCAGGAATGGGGTACTGAAGTTGCATGTTCAGCCATGAACTCATTGAATGGCGGTGCAGGCTAGAAGGGCCGAATGGCCTACTCCTGCACCTATTTTCTATGTTTCTATGTTTCTATGTTTCTCTGTTGGTTTAGCCGGGGCCAGGAGATTCTTCATGAGTCCGTAGGTTGTTGCCCCACAGACAGTTCGGAGGGTCGCCCTTCGTTTGGTCACGTTCTCGCCCCCTTCCAGCTCATTGGCTATGAAGTATTGGTCAAGTCGCTCCACAAAAACCTCCCAGTCATCCCCTCTGAGAACTTCTCCAGCATGCCAACTGTTCTTTGCATTTTTGTGCGGTTCGTTACCTCGTCGCCAATTGTTATGCTCATAATAAATGGTCAGACCGAGTACGGTGTGTCATGAGCAAGTATGACCTTAGCTCCTTTATTGTAGTTCCAGAGTGTAGGTACCTCGTGGGTGGCCTGCTTATATACTGTGCTCCCAAGGGATGCTGGGATCCCTTGGGACTCCAACAGGTAGGCCCTCTGGTGGACAGGTGTGATGCAGGTTACAAGGGGTTAAATACATAACAATTATCAATGAGAATAATGCGTCATGATTGGTGGTCCAGGCCCACATGACCTCGAATCCATCTCCCCGTGCGCTGCGCAGTGAATGAAGACCTCCGACTGGACTCCTACTTTCCCCCGGGACCACCAGGTATTTTCGTAGATTTTTTGGTGGTCGGAGGCGTTTGTCCATAGGAAGCCTCTGACCGCAATTTTTGACATTTTTAACAAAATGTTTTAATAGTGTTAAACATAAACTTACTTTCATGGGCAGGGTTTTTAATATAAAAATAAGTAATAACATTTATTTTTATCTCTCTTTTAAAATTCTTCCGCTGGTAAAAAGCAGGCCTTACACCTGCTGTTACCAGGCGTAAGAGTTTGAAGGACATTCGCTGGGCAAGAGTTGGGCAAATAGCCCAAAATCTCCGCCCATGAAGGCCCTTCTCCCGGGGAGGCGCGTGATCTGACAAAAGATATTTTGGCAGATCACGTGCCAGGTTTAGGTGCATGCGCTTCGCGTGCCTTTTCCCCGGAACTTGCGGGGCCACTTCGGGCGCGTGCTCACATCGTACACGGCCGGAGAGGCCGCAATTACAGCCCTTGGTGAAGGAGACAAAGAAAAGACTCTTGGGTAGACACTCCTGGGCCTCCCCAAAACAAAGATCTGCCCAACCCTGGTTCTGAACCGGATTCCGAGCCGGGAGTGTTAATTAGACCCATCGTTCAATGTTGTTCGGCTTTTGAATAAAGTGTTTAGTCGTCTTCATGCCAGTTGTTGTCTCCGCTCGAGGCCAGAGCGAGGAATAGGGTTATTTCCCTCAACATAGGGACAAATAAATAATTTTAATCCGACAAAGTCAGCTGACCTCACACGACAATGCTCGGTCAGCTCATTTACCTGTTTGAATGGTACTTGGCGCATGATGTGTTGGGAGTGCCATCGAGAGCTTTGGCTGTAAAAGAGCCACTGGCTGACTGCCTGTAAATCAGCCACAGCTGTTTCTCACGATAAGTGAGTTGGGTCACAAGGACCCTTTCAATTGCTTGTCATTTGAAGTCAAAGAAGAAAAGACGACAGAAGGGTGATTGTTATGAATCGGCTCAGCTATAAATACCTTCTCAGTTGGTCCCGAAAGCAGTTAGAACAGCTTAGTTTTAAGGGAATTGACTCACACTGCCCTGTATCTTGTTGTATGGCAAATCGGCCCGGGGACCAAGAATATGATCCCTTTTTAATCTGGACTGGAATGCATGTCTTTTGCATGTACATTTCTTCAATCTCTCCAACGGCAGACTGAGTTAGCACAAGATGAGGCAGAATTTGGTTCAATTGCTAAAATGTTTTATTCCACACTCAGGTAAATCAAACAGAGACCGATTTTCAGCACCTCACCGCCCGGAGAGCCTCTGGGAACGACCCGCTGACGTCAGCGGGTGGCCGAGTGGCGCAACTGAGCTCCCGCCTGCCGAGCCGCCAGATTACAGCGGGCGGGAGTCGGAGCAAGAACGGGGGCGGGCCGCTGGCTGGAGGTTGGTCAGTCCCCGACGGTGAGTGGGAAGAACCTGAAAAAAAGGTAAGTGAACATTTTAAGATCTTTTTTCCACAGCGACTTACCTGCATGGGGTCCCCTGAAGATCTTCCGATAGCTTTTGTATTTTTTATTGGTGATTTTTTTTCAGGTCTTCGACCCTCCGTGGGCCCGACTCCATCCCCGGTGGCACTTGGGCAGCAAGCGCCTCTGCCGCCGAGAATCAGATCTCCCGCCCACAGCCGCCCAGATTGGCAGCGTACGTCGTCCATTTGCCGCCCGCCGACCTTCGAGGGACCTCGGCCATGAATATCCCGCTCAAAGTATCGTCCGGTACCTCGGCGGCCATCGGCGGCACTTTGGGCGGCACTTGGGCGGGCGGGGGCCTTGATGAAAATCGGCCCCACAGATTAACAGAGTTGCTTCGCTCAATCGGTACAAATTTAGGTTCATGTAATGATACAAATGTTTTTTTTTTCCAAGTGACTTTTTGGTATGGGCTTCATTCCATTCCAAGTGGACGCTGTACATCTGGGTCACTGCTCAGGCATTTCTGCCACATTATGGCGAAAAACGCTCATTTACTTCAAAAACAAGGACCAGAATGAGCCCATAGTGTGCGAGTGCCATGGGTGCTTTAGAGAATGGTGTGACAGCCAAATGGACACTGAGAATGCCTCAGATTTCAGTAACCCTTAGAAACATAGAAACATAGAAAATAGGCGCAGGAGTAGGTCATTCAGCCCTTCGAGTCTGCACCACCATTCAATAAGATCATGGCTGATCAGTCCCTCAGTACCCTTTTCCTACTTTCTCTCCATACCCCTTGATCCCTTTAGCCGTAAGGGCCATAACTAACTCCCTCTTGAATATATCCAATGAACTGGCATCAATAACTCTCTGCAGCAGGGAATTCCATAGGTTAACAACTCTCTGAGTGAAGAAGTTTCTCCTCATCTCAGTCCTAATGGCCTACCCCTTATCCTAAGATTATGTCCCCTGGTTCTGGACTTCCCCAACATCGAGAACATTCTTCCTGCATCTAATCTGTCCAGTCCCGTCAGAATCTTATACGTTTCTATGAGAACCCCTCTCATCCTTCTAAACTCCAGTGAATAAAGGCCCAGTTGATCCAGTCTCTCCTCATATGACAGTCCAACCATCCCTGGAATAAGTCTGGTGAACCTTCGCTGCACTCCCTCAATGGCAAGAACGTCCTTCCTCAGATTAGGAGAGCAAAACTGAACACAATATTCCATGTGTGGCTTCACTAAGGCCCTGTACAACTGCAGTAAAACCTCCCCCTGCTCCTATACTCAAATCCCCTAGCTATGAAGGCCAACATACCATTTGCCTTCTTCACCGCCTGCTGTACCTGCATGCCCACTTTCAGTGACTGATGTACCATGACACCCAGGTCTCGTTGCACCTCCCCCCTCCCAATCCGCTGCCATCAGACAACACTCTGCCTCATGTCTCTGCCCCCAAAATGGACAACCCCACACCCACCCACATTATAGTGCATCTGCCATGCATTTGCCCATTCACCCAACCCGTTGAAGCCACCCTGCAGCCCCCTAGTGTCCCCCCCATAGCCCACACCGCCACCCAGCTCAGTGTCATCCGCAAACCCTTTTTGATCTTATTGAAAGAAGTAAGATTCAGAGGGGGCTGGATGGGGTAGATGCTGAGAGGATGTTTCTCCTCGTGGGGGAGTCTAGAACGAGGGGGCATAGTTTCAGAAAATGGAGATGAGGAGGAATTTCTTCTCTTAGAGGGTCGTGAATCGATGAAATTCTCTGCCCCAGAGAGATGTGGAGGCTTGTTCATTGAATATATTTAAGGTGGAGATAGATAGATTTTGAGCGATAAGGGAGTAAAGGGTTATGGGGAGTGGGCAGGGAAGTGGAGTTGAGTCCATGATCAGATCAGCCATGATCTTATTGAATGGCAGAGCAGGCTTGAGGGACCAAATGGTTGACTCCTGCTCCAATTTTATATATTCTTATGTTCAACACATAAAACATGAAGTATACCCCAGATGCAAATCAGTCAGCGTCAAGTGGTCCATGATGTTCAGCTGAATACACACCATCACTTGAAATAAGCACCAGCATGGATACATCATCATCATCATCATCATCATAGGCAGTCCCTCGAAATTGAGGAAGACTTGCTTCCACTCTAAAAATGAGTTGTCAGGTGACAGAACAGTCCAATATGGGAATTACTGTCTCTGTCACAGGTAGGACAGACAGTCGTTGAGGGAAAGGGTGGGTGGGCGTCTGGTTTGCCGCACGCTCCTTCCGCTGCCTGCGCTTGTTTTCTGCACGCTCTCGGCGACGAGACTCGAGGTGCTCAGTGCCCTCCCGGATACTGTTCCTCCACTTAGGGCAGTCTTTGGCCAGGGACTCCCAGTTGTCAGTTGGGATGTTGCAATTTATCAGGGAGGCTTTGAGGGTGTCCTTGAAACATTTCCTCTGCCCACCTGGGGCTCGCTTGCTGTGTAGGATTTCCAAGTAGAGCGCTTGCTTTGGGGGACTTGTGTTGGGCATGCAGACAATATGGCCCGCCCAATGCAGCTGGTCGAGTGTGGTCAGTGCTTCGATGCTAGGAATGTTGGCCTGATCAATGATACTAACATTGGTGCGCCTGTCCTCCCAGGGGATTTGTAGGATCTTGCAGAGACATCATTGGTGGTATTTCTCCAGCGATTTGAGGTGTCTACTGTATATGATCCACGTCTCTGAGCCATACAGGAGGGCGGGTATCACTACAGCCCTGTAGACCATGAGCTTGGTGGCAGATTTGAGGGCCTGATCTTCGAACACTCTCTTCCTCAGGCGGCCAAAGGCTGCGCTGGTGCACTGGAGGCGGTGTTGAATCTCGTCATCGATGTCTGCCCTTGTTGATGATAGGCTCCCGAGATATGAAAATTGGTCCACATTGTCCAGGGCCGCACCGTGGATCTTGATGCCTGGGGGGCAGTGCTGTGCGGCGAGGACAGGCTGGTGGAAGACCTTTGTCTTACGGATGTTCAGCGTAAGGCCCGTGCTTTCGTACACCTCAGTAAATATGTCGACTATGTCCTGGAGTTCAGCCTCTGTATGTGCGCAGACGCAGGCATCGTCCGCGTACTGTAGCTCGATGACAGAGGTTGGACCTGGCCTGGAGACGACGAAGATTGAACAGGTTCCCACTGGTTCTGTAGTTTAGTTCCACTCCAG
Source organism: Pristiophorus japonicus (assembly GCF_044704955.1). Lineage (NCBI taxonomy): Eukaryota > Metazoa > Chordata > Chondrichthyes > Pristiophoridae > Pristiophorus > Pristiophorus japonicus. The sequence goes on from NC_091986.1 coordinate 11,223,655, forward strand.
CGGGGAGCTTGTTGACTGAGTTGGAGCATGGCAGTGAGGAAGATTGAGAAGAGGGTTGGAGTGATGACGCAGCCCTGTTTGACCCTGGTCTGGACGTGGATTGGGTCTGTAATGGATCCATTGTTAAGGATCACAGCCTGCATGTCGTCATGGAGCAGGCGGAGGATGGTGATGATCTTTTGGGGGCATCCGAAACAGAGGAGGACACTCCATAGACCACGGTTAACAGTGGACCATTGCCCATACCCCGGGAGTCTCTCATCAACAAGAGCAGCCATTGACGACGAAATTCAACACTGCCTCCAGTGCACCAGTGCAACCTTCGGCCGCCTGAGGAAAAGAGTATTTGAAGACCAGGCCCTGAAAACAGGGCTATAGTAATACCCGCATTCCAGTATGGCTCAGAGACATGGACCATGTACAGTAGACACCTCAAGCCGCTGGAGAAATACCAACAATGACAATGATGTCTACGCAAGATCCTACAAATCCCCTGGGAGGACAGATGCACCAACATTAGTGTCCTCAACCAGGCCAACATCCACAGCATTGAAGCACTGACCACACTTGACCAGCTCCGCTGGGCAGGCCATATTGTTCGCATGCCAGACACGAGACTCCCAAAGCAAGCACTCTACGTTGAATTCCTTTACGGCAAACGAGCCAAAGGTGTGCAGAGGAAACATTACAAGGACACCCTCAAAGCCTCCTTGATAAAGTACAACATCCCCACCGACACATGGGAGTCCCTGGCCAAAGACTGCCCTAAGTGGAGGAAGTGCATCCGGGAGGGCGCTGAGCACCTCGAGCCTCATCGCCGAGAGCAGGCAGAAAGCAAGCGCAGGCAGCGGAAAGAGCGTGCGGCAAACCAGTCCCACCCACCCTTTCCTCAATGACTATCTGTTCCACCTGTGAAAGGGACTGTGGTTCCAGTATTGGACTGTTCAGCCACCTCAGGACTCATTTTAAGAGTGGAAGCAAATCTTCCTCGATTCCGAGGGACTGCCGATGATGATGGCTGATCTGAGCATGATCATGTATGGAGATTCAAGACTGATGGAGGGATTCAGAGAACTAATAGAAGGAGATTTTCAGCAGGGATTCATTCACTGTTCACAACATTTTTCTGGGGTTTCCATTGCACTTCCACTGAAGTTACGGTAGAAGAGTGGGCGGATCCCATACTTCCCACTGTTCGATACTCAGAGAGCTAGGTGGGGAGGTGGCCTCCAGTGAGAGCATGTATGGAGATGGACTGGAACCAGCTCTTATTTCTAAACAAGAGGTCAATGAACAAAAAGGCAAGTAATTTCCAGCTTTCTGGCTTCATGGAAAAGTTTCTGAGATGCATATTGAAAAGTTTACTCTCATAAACTTTGGGGAGCAATCTATATGGATATTTTTGAATTGTTATGCGTTAATAAGAACTGTCAAGCAGCAAGATGGCTGAACAGTTTCTTCTTTATGAGTCAGGCATAAGCAGCGAACAATTGAAGCATTAAGCATCACTGTATAGAGTCTGGATTAATAATTATTCAATGGTCATGGAATTGAAAAATCATAGAAACACAAGCACTTCTCAATATGCTTTGTTTTCCAAGCTGACTTCATAGAAACATAGAGAATAGGTGCAGAAGTAGGCCATTCGGTCCTTCGAGCCTGCACCACCATTCAATAAGATTATGGCTGATCATTCACCTCAGTACCCCTTTCCTGCTTTCTCTCCATACCCCTTGATCCCTTTAGCCATAAGGCCATATCTAACTCCCTCTTGAATATATCCAATGAACTGGCATCAACAACTCTCTGCGGTAGGGAATTCCACAGGTTAACAACTCTCTGAGTGAATAATTTTCTTCTCATCTCAGTCCTAAATGGCTTACACATTACCCTAAGACTGTGTCCCCTGATTCTGGACATCCCCAAGATCGGGAACATTCTTCCCGCATCTGACCTGTCCCGTCCCGTCAGAATCTTGTATGTTTCTATGAGATCCCCTCTCATCCTTCTAAACTCCAGTGAATACAGGTCCAGTCGATCCAATCTATCCTCATATGTCAGTCCAGTCATCCCGGGAATCAGTCTGGTGAATCTTTGCTGCTCTCTCTCAATAGCAAGAATGTCCTTCCTCAGATTAGGAGACCAAAACTGAACACAATATTCCAGGTGAGGCCTCACTAAGGCCCTGTACAACTGCAGTAAGACCTCCCTGCTCCTATACTCAAATCCCCCAGCTATGAAGGCCACCATACCATTTGCCTTCTTAACTGCCTGCTGTACCTGCATGCCAACTTTCAATGACTGATCTACCATGACACCCAGGTCTCATTGCATCTCCTCTTTTCCTAATCTACCGCTATTCAGATAATATTCTGCCTTCGTGTTTTTGCCCCCAAAGTGAATAACCTCATATTTATCCATATTATACTGCATCTGCCATGCCTTTGCCCATTCACCTAACCTGTCCAAGTCACCCTGCAGCCTCTTAGCTTCCTCCTCACAGCTCACACACCACCCAGCTTAGTGTCATCTGCAAACTTGGAGATATTACACTCAATTCCTTCATCTAAATCATTAATGTATATTGTAAATAGCTGGGGTCCCAGCACTGAGTCCTGCGGCACCCCACTAGTCATTGCCTGCCATTCTGAAAAGGATCCGTTTATCCCGACTCTCTGCTTCCTGTCTGCCAACCAGTTCTCTATCCACGCCAGTACATTACCCCCAATACCATGTGCTTTAATTTTGCACACCAATCTCTTGTGTGGGACATTTGTCCTGGCACATGGGAATGAATTGCGTTTTCAGTAAAGTTGAACAGACCAAAAAAAAATCCAAGTGTTGCTTTAAAGCAGACACCTGAATACACTACTTCATGGCATGACACCCTCATCAAGATTGAGGAGCTTTGCTTCAACTTTAAGTGCTTGAGGGCATTGTCAAAACGTACCACTCTCGTGACAAGTATTATGAGACTGTGCATTCAGCTTGATTCTGTTGTGAAATAATCTATATAAGGTATGGGTTTTTATTGCCAATTTGGCCCGTCACCTTTTCTGTTTCATGTTTCAGACCTGATTAAAGCTTTTGTAATAATTCTATTTGAAATTGCAAGAGGAAGGAAATTTAGAGGTGAAATTCATATTGGGTGGGAGAGCAAAACAGGCAGTCACAGGAAGGCCCCCCATTTTACACACTACTTGAGTTTCGTTTACATTGACTTCAAGGAAAGAGAAGATCAGTCAGAGTGTAAAACATTTCACAGCCCTCAACATGTTCAATGTCTTATAAAAAGCATATGCATCACTATTATTTCCCACATTACAACAGTGACTATGCTCCAAAAGGCTGTATAAAGTGCTTTGAGACATCCGGTGGTCATGAAAGGCGCTATATCAATGTAAGTCTTTCTTTGTTTCTTTCTTTATTAATATCAAAAATTGACTTGATTTTCCTGACTACCCGGGAAAAGTACTGGGAAATGGCAGTCTAACGAAAAATGTATGGACAAATTGACCATCTATGGACGATCCATTTAAACGATGGAAGCATTGCAAATGGCTCTGGGTTGATGGTATACTGTGGGGCCCGTGATAGTTTTAGATGCTATTTGCCGAGAGCAATGTAACTGTCTGAATTTCCCTCTTATAGTTCAATTCAACAATTGTGAAGATCTGGACCTGATTTCTTCATTTCACAATCATATTGCAGAAGTGAAAAGATGATTTTGATTAAAAATATAAATTTCCTGAATAAACTTGATTGAAAAAAGTAGCTCTGTATGACATGTAACGACAGCACATTAGGGTCACCATGCATCTTTGACAGCAAGGAGACTGAGCAGGTTGGAGGCTGCTATATGAGTAGCTTACATGTTTGAACTTCATGTTTGCATCTTAGAGATTAATATCTTCATTGCTGACGTGGAATCATAGAATCATAGAAATTTACAGCACAGAAGGAGGCCATTTCAGCCCATCGTGTCCGCGCCGGTCAAACAAGAGCTATTCAGCCTTTTAGCATTTTCCAGCTCTTGGTCCGTAGCCCTGTAGGTTACGGCACTTCAAGTGCACATCCAAGTACTTTTTTAAATGTGGTAAGGGTTTCTGCCTCTACCACCCTTTCAGGCAGTGAGTTCCAGACTCCCACCACTCTCTGGGTGAAAAATTTCCCCTCAAAATCTCCTGCCAATTACTTTAACTCTATGCCCTCTGCTAAGGTCCTGCCTATCCACTCTATGTAGGCCCCTCATACTTTTATACACCTCAATAAGATCTCCCCTCAGCCTCCTCTATCTACTATCATCACCATCCATTCCACACATCCTGACAGGATCTGGAAACTGCGGTGGCAACATTAAACCAATGCATGTGAGGTGGTGTTGGGGGCATGGGGGGTGAGAGGGGTGGTCGTGGGGGTGCGAGCTGGTGGGTGGGGTGGTGTGGGGGTGGTGTGGAGGGGGGGATGGTGTGGGGGGGAGGGGGGTGGGGTTGGTGTGGGGGGGAGGGGGGGGATGGTGTGGGGGGGATGGGGTGAGGGTGGTTTGGGGGGAAGGGGGGTTGGTGTGGGGGGGAGGGGGGGTTGGTGTGGTGTGGGGGGAAGGGGGGATGTGTGGGAGGGTGGGGGGGTGGGTGCGGGGTTGGTGTGGGGACGCGGGGGGTGATGGTAGGGTGGGGGGTTAGTGGGGGGTGGTGTGGGGGGTGATGGGGGGGTGGTATGGGGGGGAGGGGAGGTTTCGGAGGGTGGTGTAGAGGAGGAGTGGTGGGGGAGGGGGAGGGAGGGGTGGTGGGGGGAGGGTTGATGGGGGAGGGGGAGGGAGGGGTTGTGGGGGAGTGGGAGGGAGGGGTGGTGTGGGAGGGTGTAGTGGGGGGGAAGGGGGTGTGTGGAGGTGGGAGGGGAGTGTTGGAGGGTGGGAGGGGGGTGTGGAAGGGGTGGTGCGGGGTTGCTGGGAGTGTGGGGGTGGTGTGGGAGAGTGGTGTGGGGGATGGGTGGTGGGGGAGGGCGAGGGAGGGGTGGTGGGGGGGAGTGCAGTGAGATACAGAATGTCTAGATGAGGAATTAACACATGGTGAGACAAAGAGCACAAGGAAGTCAAAATATGTTGCTGTGAAAGTGGAACCTCAAGTAGCTTAAAAAATGTTGGCACCTAGTTACAAAACATGTGAGTAAAGATCACAGAGGTTCTGTTGTGAAACAAGCGATGCTAGAAGGGCTTCAAACACATACAGAGGTTCTGCATCACCTCTCAATTGCGCGGGCGATGGCTGTAATAGCAGTGGAATCAACTGCCCCGCTGTACACTAACATCCAAGAGGGTGTCATACCGTTGCACTTCATCCAGGAAAATATGGCAGTTCAAGGAGCATTTGCGTACCTTGCCCACTCCATGAGAGAACCAAACAATATGGAGGCACTGAATTAGGGCTGAGGTCGATGGGGGACACTTGAAATAGTCCAAGTCAACTGATTGCTAAGTAAATAGGATATCATCTCAGAGGGACAAGAGGAAATTTAGGTTTCTCTCAAGGACTTAAGGATCTTTCTGCTTGCTTGAAGTTGTTATTGTCCCTACTGGCTGAATCCAGCCACTCTCTTCGCTGCCATCACCCTTCTGCACCAGCTCGCACTTTACCTTGCAGTGGTTATGCCTCCATGCTGCTCCCAGAGTCGCTCACTTTTTATGGCCCCGACTTGCCGCTGATGGTCTCTCGCAGGTCGGGACGCTCCCAGGGTCGCTCGCCTTTTATCGAGGCATCAAGGCATCAAGGTCCAGGTCGGTGATTGTAGCGTGAGCAGATAGAGCAGGAGCGGCGAGTGATCATGGAGCAACATGATCAGGGCTTGGGAGAGGCATGAGTTTGGGGCCCAGAAGAGGCGAGGGCCCAGGGGCAGCACAGGCTAGCCCACACTGCGATATGTGTGTGCACTAGGCCAGTGCAGCAGAGCTGGTCTCCAGTCGTCTTGGGTAATGCTTGCCACTGGACCAAGACCTAGCTCTGTCAAGCCCGTGTGGTGGCTGGTGTGCAACGGCCACCACACGTTAAAAAAATCCACGCACAGGCATCTTCCACCTTTCAGGATGTAGTTCGGGATCTGGAATATTAAAACACCTTGAAACACTTGTGAACTCATCCCCTTTTGGCATGATAGCAAGTCATCCTCGATACAAGGGACTGCCTGTGATGATGATGACTGGCTGAAATCAGCTATATCAGCACAGACCAAGAACTAAAAGTTAGTGGGGATAATGTTATGATAATGCGCTCCAAGTGAAGAGCCTTACCTATGATCAGACACATACAGTGCTTCATTTTCTGACCATAAGCTTAAGTGATTACAAAATCATATGCCGCTGCTGTCTGAATTTGAATGTGCACTTCTGAGCATAAAAGGCTCCGCAGCAGAAGTGTGAAGTCAGAAAGTGACCCATTATATTCTGTAGCTTGCAACAATTCGGGTAACAGAGCTCACATTTTAGTGTAGATGCGCACAGAAGAGCAGTACGCTACAACGTTGTTAACCAGTTAATGTACTGTGAGAGTGCATAATGTACTGAGATAGTCTTTCAAATGGTCTGAACCTGGAAAAGGTGAGGCAGAAATTTCGATGGTCGATGCACAATAAGTATGCAAACAAGCGTTAAAATCAAAATTGGTTGTTTCATCAAGATTCTTTGACGCTCTACAGTGCATACTTGGTAGAATGCAGTGAATGTTGCCAATTGCTGTTCTTTACGGAGTATAAAAGCAGGGAAGTCTTGCTACAGCTATACAGAGTATTGGTGAGGCCACCCTTGGAATGCTGCGTACAGTTTTGGTTTCCATATTTAAGAAAGGATATACTTGCTTTAGAGGCAGTTCAGAGAAGGTTCACTAGGTTGATTCCGGAGATGACGGGGCTGACTTATAAAGAAAGGTTGAGTAGGTTGGGCCTCTACTCATTGGAATTCAGAAGAATGAGAGGTGATCTTATCGAAACGTATAAGATTATGAGGGGGCTTGACTAGGTGGATGCAGAGAGGATGTTTCCACTGATGGGGGAGACTAGAACTAGAGGGCATAATGTTAGAATAAGGGGCCGCCCATTTAAAACTGAGATGAGGAGGAATTTCTTCTCTCAGAGGGTTGTAAATCTGTGGAATTTGCTGCCTCAAAGAGCTGTGGAAGCTGGGACATTAAATAAATTTAAGACAGATATCGACAGTTTCTTAACCGATAAGGGAATAAGGGGTTATGGGGAGCAGGCAGGGAAGTGGAGCTGAGTCCATGATCAGCTCAGCCATGATCATATCAAATGGCCGAGCAGGCTCGAGGGACCGTATGGCCTACTCCTGGTCCTATTTCTTATGTTCTTATATTCACAGGCGGGGTCGTTGACCGATTGCTGTGGCAGATTGGGGTCATAATGCCTATTTCAGATGCATTCTCCAAATTGATTGACACATAACCACAGCATGCACTCTGCTTAATTATCCCCTTAATATAAAATAGTAGCTGCATATTAATAAAAATACCAAGTGCCATCTACAGCCCTTGCACCCTAGAATACCTGCCACATGGTAAAGCCATAAAGTCATTTGCTTTCTTTCTTAACTGAGATTCTATAACTGATCATTTCGAATGCTCCTGCTGAAAAGAGTATCTGTAACTTCTCAAATAGAGGAATGGACTGTAAATTGGGTGATGTTGGTAAACTCACCTGTCGCTCAGTGGGTACCACCCTCTCGGCTCTGAGTCAGAAGGTTGTGGGTTTGAGTCCCACTCCAGGGACTTGAGCACATAAATCAAGGCTGGCACTGCTGTGCAGTATTGAGGGAGTGCTGCACTGTTGGAGGTGCCGTCTGTTGGATGAGATGTTAAACCAAGGCCCCGTCTTCCCTCTCAGGTGGATGTAAAAGATACCATGGCACTATTTCAAAGAAGAGCAGGAGAGTTATCCCCGGTGACCTGGCCAATATTTATCCCACAATCAACCATATCAAAAAAACAGATTATCCGGTCATTATCACATTGCTACTTGTGGGAGCTTGCTGTGTGTCTATTGGCTGCTGCGTTATCCACATTACAACAGTGACTACACTCCAAAATAATTGAATTAACTGTAAAGTGCTTTGGCGCGTCCGGTGGTTGTGAAAGGCGCTATATAAATCCTGTTGCTGCCTGAAAGAATACAGTTGCATAGAAATTGAGGATTGTAGTGACCTTGACTTGGACTGAGAGTCCAGTACTTGGGCGAGCGGAGTTGTTGGAGGCTTGGTTGCAGCAGCACACAGTGATACTCCATAACGTCTTTATTTAAGGTGAGCTTTCTTCAACAGATCTCCTCTGAAGTATATTTGAAGAACTGGGATGGTCTGTGAAACTCTGGCGAAATATGTAATGACAAGTTAGCCCTCATCCTCCCTTGGCGCAGCCACATTCTTGAGTCTGTCTCAAGTCCTCTTCAACTTCCTCTTGTTCCACCTGCACCGTCAGGATATGTCCAAATGGAACTGTATGAATAATAATAATAATAATTTTTATTATATAGCATCTTTAACATCATAAAACGTCCCAAGGCGCTTCACAACAGTGTTACAGACAAACAGATAAATTTGACACCGAGTCACAGAAGAAATTAAGGCAGATGATCAAAAGCTTGTTTAAAGAGGTCGGTTTTAAGGAGCGTCTTAAGGGAGGAAAGAGAGGTAGAGAATTCCAGAGCTTAGGGCCCAGGCAGCTGAAGGCAAGGCCACCAATGGTTGAGCAGTGATAATGAGAGATGTTCAAGAGGCCAGAATTTGAGGAGCACAGACATCTTGTGGAATAAGAGGATAAATACATAAAAGGTGCAGCCAGAACTGTTGAAAGGCTGCTTGTTGAAATTGCTCCAATGACAGCAGAGATATATACCAAAGTCTGAGGTCACTCAGATACTCTGTAACCAGTAAATTCCTGCATTATCTACTGATCCTGGCAACTCACACTTCCTTTATATCGGCATAAAATAAGTCAAAATCAGTACTGACTGAAAGATTAAGAATTCTGATGACGTCTTAAGTGCTTCTTAAGCCTGGCCCCACTTTTGCTGGAATTTGCAGCACTATGAAAAAGGAACGAAGCCTGTTCTAAATTGTCCATTTTTTGGCGCAATTTATACTGTATCATTTCTGAGCTGAAGCTTCCAATGAATAACAAAAGATCGCACAGAAACGAACAGCACGCTGAGGGCTTCAGCAAACGTAGCAATGTAGCGATAAAACATAGCAAGCCCCAGATGGGCAGAGGAAACGTTACAAGGACACCCTCAAAGCCTCCTTGATGAAATGCAACATCCCCACTGACACCTGGGAGTCCCTGGCCAAAGACCACCCTAAGTGGAGGAAGAGCATCCGGGGGGGGCGCTGAGCACCTCGAGTCTCGTCGCCGAGAGCATTGTAGAAAGCAAGCGCAGGTAGCGGAAGGAGAGTGCGGCAAACCAGACTCCCCACCCACCCTTTCCTTCAACCACTGTCTGCCCCACCTGTGACAGAGACTGTAATTCCCATATTGTACTGTTGAGTCACCTGAGAACTCACTGTTGGAGTGGAAGCAAGTCTTCCTCGATTTCGAGGGACTGCCTATGATGATGATGTACTTTTAACAACAGAAGTGAAGAGACCTACCTCACAGGATCTGTGTAATGCAGGGGCTGAAGTTATCGAGTCCTGATTCCTCCTACTGAGGACCCTTCATGTGATTCCTATTACAGCTACCAGGGCTGATACTGGAACTGTATTTGACAGAATGGAATGCCTTTATTTTTATTCTGGTGAGAGAGGACTCTGGCTTTGAAAACAATTTTCTGTCTGGTATATAACTCTGCACTCGGGACCCATACTTGCAGATGAATTTAGGCTCAATTTGCTGGATTTTCAGCAAATTGTTTTCATATTGGAGCTCCCACAAAGCTATTGCAGTTCAACAATGCATTGAGAGAGTCCAGATTGGTGATGGGGCTATAATTTTGCCATCTGTAGTGCTATTTTCTTGTCACTGGAATAAGAGGAAGCAGAAAATGAAGGAAACACCACTTTTTAGTTAAGAGTGAGAGAGGCAGCCGAAGTAAAGGCAGAGATCTGAGCCCTGAGGAATTCTAAGGTTTAAGGTTCCCCATGTCAAAGCAGTGCGATAAAGGGGGAAATTCTAATAGTTTATGACTTGAAGATTGCTCATTAGTGACATTCAGTTTGAATACCAACAGTAGAATAAAAGTGAAAGTGAGTGAAATTGCCCCTTTTATTGACAGGAGGCACTAACAGGGTGCAAAATAGATTTTACACCCTTTATCTTTTATTCTACTGTTGGTATTGAAATTGAAACTCGTCCTCCGGGGAGATGGCTCCTGAGGCTCACTTTCCCCTTGACCATGCTGCAGCCCACAAGGCCCCGATGCATCACCCAGTGCTGACTCCTGTCCTAAGCTAACCTCCAATGACCTTGAAGTGCCAATATCGGAACTGGGTGAGAGAAGCAGTAACGCAGTGCTTGACTCCTCCTCCTCCTCCCCGAACCCCATCCTGGTTCCCCCTCTTCTTTTCCCTTGTGACTCGGTTGGTGGGAGTGCGACGGGGTGGGGGGCCTCAGGCATAGGTTGGTCGTCTGCTGCATGGTTATCTGAAAGCATAAATGGCACAAGAGTCGCGTGAAGGTGAGGGCCGGAATGGAGCAAGGAAGGCAGACACTATGAGGAGCTGGACAGCGATAAGGCCTTCTGGTTTAACGGGGAAGTGGGATGAGAAGAGGGGATAAAGACACCGTTGTTGGCTCCGGCGGGCTCGACAGCTCCGTCAGCCACGGCGCCCACCACCTACGGGCCAATGAGCCGCAGCACTCACTCCTCAAGGTCACTCAGCTTGTGCAGTTCAACTTCTTCCAATCTGCTGCTGTTCCATTCTGTTGTGTGATTTTTTTTTGGCCTGCAAAAGCAAGGAACCTTTGTGTGACTAAGAGGCTAGTTATGTCGGTGGAATATATGCCTGCTGTGGTTAAATAGCTGTGAATGTAGGCAAGGCGTGAAATGAGGCTGTGACTGTGAGTAGGCACAGATGGTTGGTGGTTGCCTGCTGGGTTAAGTGCTGGTTTGCACAGTGTGCACAGACAGAGGCTCAGAGGCTGGTATGTAAGAGTTGTGCAAACATGTACCCACCTTAACCACCCAGGTGAGGTTGTTGAATTTCTTCTGGCACTGTTTTGGGCTCCTGTCTACCATGGTGCTGGCTGATACCTCCACGGCCACCTCTGCCCACATGGCCTCAAAGAATCTGCGGCGTTGGTCTTCTCCCATTTGGAGGGTGTTGTGTATGCATGCCTTTTTACTGTGTGATGTCTATAACACTGTTATGCCACACTGAATGTACCCTTATACCGTACACCAAAGAGTGCTGCTGCTGGAGACCTAAGGCTTACCTGCACACGGCAGGTAACCCAGTATAAAAAGGAACTCAAAGCTTGTTGTCCTCACTCAGGAGCTGCAAATAAAGGACTACAGGTCTACACAGTTAAGTATCATACCCTGCCTCATGGAGCCATTACTAAAGGTGCCTACATAAGCGACAGAGGCAACAGTGCCTCCCTCCTCCTCTCTACTGCCCCCACCAATGTCTCCAATGCCAGATCATTGAAACGAGTGGACCTTCTAAGAGGTATTGAAACATCCATCACAGACTTTCCATGCAGCGCTCAATCAACGCCAGCAATGATGAGAATGACTGGGTGCTGCCTCAAAGAACTGAAATGAGCAGCAGGCCGATTATTGCTGAAGGAAAATCACCTGAAATAGGGTGCAGCTCTGGTAATAGTGCTGCCGCAGCATCCCACTGAGGCCGTTAGCACCTCAGATACCGCCTCCCTTCATTTCTAAGGAAAAAGTGCATCATTAACTGCAATTTTGCAGCCCATCTCGCTGGGCGCTAAATATTCAAACAGATAAAACTTAGCGCCCCAAATGCGGCGCTACCCAATTTTGCCACCAAAGGGTGTTATTTACTGTAGAGAAAAGTAGACATAGCGAATGGAGACTGAGGAGATATTCTTCCAGTTGCTTTAAGCTCCGAGATTTTACCTGCAAGCTTTATTTATTTTAACTTTCATTCATTTACAAAAAGGATAATTTTGGTTTAAAAATCAAAGGGCTGGATTTTTTAGTCCTTTCCATTCCGGGTTTCGCCCCGGAGCGGCTTGAAATGCGTCAATGAGGTCTCCTGTGCCCAGTCACGATCTTGCCACTTTCCCTTGGATCCCCTGGGCTTTTCTGACCACTCTGCCTTGTGTGACCTTGTCAAAAGTCTTGTTAAAATCCATGTAGACTATCTCAAATGCATTACCCTTACTGACCCTCCTTGTTACCTCTTCAAAAAATTCAATCGAGTTAATCAGACATGATCTTCCCTTAACAATCTGTGCTGACTGTCCTTGATTAATCCGTGCCTTTTTAAATGACGATTAATACTGTCTGTTATGGATGCAAATCTCACCAATGTGTAAGACATGCCACCAGGGGGCACACCTGTGGGAGACCTAAGGGTCACCTGTGCACCCTGGGCAAGCAGGTATAAAAGGCAATCCACCATGCTGCTTCCTCACTTTGGAGTTACATTAAAGAGACTAAGGTCACAATGGTTTGAGCTCACAACACAGTCTTGTGGAGTTATTCTGAACATAATAATTGGCGACGAGTTACAGATCATGAACTTTCATGTGGTAATGGCTGCCATTGTTATTCTTGAGAGTTTCGTTGAGGGTAATGATTGGGAAGCCTTCGTTGATCGTCTCTACCAGAACTTCATGGCCAACGAGCTGTACATGGCTGAGACGGCTGTCAAGCGCAGGGTGATTCTCCTCACCGTATGTAGGACTTCGATATATGGCCTCGTCAAAAATCTGCTGGCAGCAGTCAAACCAATGAACAAGACTTACAGAGAGCTGTGCACGCTGGCTGGAGAACACCTCAAGCTGAAGGAGAGCTTCCTAATGGCCAGGTATCGCTTTTACACGCACCATTGCTCCGAGGGCCAGAACGTGGCGAGCTTTGTCACCGACCTAAGACAGGACCTTGCAGGACAGTGAAAATTTGCCGGATTTTTGGGAGAAATGTTGCGGAACTTTTTTGTACTTGGAATCGGCCACGAGGTCATTCTTCGCAAACTGCTGTCTGCCGAATCCCGAGATCTGAGCAAAGCCATCATGATAGTCCAGGCTTTCATATCCACAAGTGACAACACGAAACAGATACCTTCACAGCATCGAAGCTAACCGGCAAGTACTGTACATAAAATAATGCCTTCAGCAGGCAGAACTGGACATGACAGGGCCGACACGACTGCAGAGGCCAGGTCTAGGGTGACTCCGAGGTCACTGTGGGGTGTGAATGCAAATCCATTAACACCATGTTGGCGGTGCGGGGGCAGCCATAGAGCCCATCAATGTCGATTCAAGCACTATTTGTGCAAGGGCTGTGGAACAATGGGGCATCTCCAGCGAATATGCAAACGACTTCTGACTCACCACGTGGCAGAGTCAGCAGAGGACGACTGTTCCAGCGTGGATCATGCTGAACGAACAAGAGAGGCAACTCAACCTGAGGATGAAGAGGAGGTGTATGGGGTACACACTTTCACCACCAAAAGCCCTCCGATAATGTTAAAAGTTAAACTTAATGGCATTCCAGTCTCCATGGAATTGGACAAGGGGGCGAGTCAATTAATCATGAGCCAGAAGGCTTTTGAGAAACTGTGGGGCAACAAGGCATAGAGGCCAAAACTGAGCCCAATTCACACAACGCTGCGCACTTACAGCAAAGAACTCATACCTGTCATCGACAGTACGGCAGTGAAAATATCGTACGATGGAATGGTGCATGATTTACCACTATTGATTGTACCAGGCGATGGCCCAACGCTGTTCGGCAGAAGCTGGCGAGGAAAGATCCGATGAAACTGGGACGACATCAAAACACTGTCTTCGATGGATGACGCCTCGTGCGCCCAGAGGCTAAACAAATTCCCGGCGTTATTTGAGCCAGGCATCGGCAACTTCACAGGTGCCAAGGTGCAGATCCATCTTGTTCCTGGGCATGGCCCGGTCATCACAAGGCCCGAGCAGTCCCATATATGATGCGAGAGAAAGTCGAGATCGAGCTGGACAGACTTCAATGAGAGGGAATCATATCGCCAGTCGAGTTCAACGAGTGGGCCAGTCCAATCGTGCCGGTGCTAAAGAGCGATGGGACGGTCAGAATCTGCGGGGACTACAAGGTAACGATCAACTGAGTCTTGTTACAGGACCAGTACCCTCTACCTAAAGTGGAGGACCTATTCGCAATGCTTGCAGAGGGAAAGTCATTCACCAAGCTAGATCTAACCTCTGCTTACATGACACAGGAGCTGGCTGAACTGTCAAAGAAAGTGACATGCATCAACACGCACAAAAGACTGTTCGTGTACCACAGATGCCCCTTTGGGATTCGCTCGGGTGCGGACATCTTCCAGAGGAACATGGAGAGTCTGCTGAAATCTGCTCCATGCAAGGTGGTGTTCCAAGATGACATCTTGATCACTGGTCGCAACACCACCGAACACTTGCACAACCTGGAAGAGGTTCTAAAGCAAATGGACAGAGTAGGACTCAGGCTGAAACACTCCAAGTGTGTTTTCCTGGTGCCAGAAGTCGAATTTCTGGGGAGAAAGATTGCGGCGGACGGCATCAGAGCCACGGACTCCAAGACAGAGACCATCAAGAATGCAACCAGACCACAGAATGTGACCCAGCTGCGTTCATTCCTGCAACTCCTCAACTATTTTGGTAACTTTCTACCGGGGTTGAGCACTTTGCTGGAACCCTTGCATTTAATGCTACGCAAGGGTGATGACTGGGTTTGGGGTAAATCTCAAGAGACAGCCTTTAATAAGGCCAGAAACCTGCTATGCTCTAAAAAGTTATTTGTATTGGATGACCCATGTAATCGTTTAGTACTAGCTTGTGATAGAAAATAGGTGCAGGTGTAGGCCATTCAGCCCTTCGAGCCTGCACTACCATTCACTATGATCATGGCTGATCATGCAACTTCAGTACCCCATTCCTGCTTTCTCTCCATACCCCTTGATCCCTTTAGCCGTAAGGGCCACATCTAACTCCCTTTTGAATATATCTAATGAACTGGCCTCAACAAATTTCTGTGGTAGAGAATTCCACAGGTGCACAATTCTCTGAGTGAAGAAGTTTCTCCTCATCTTGGTCCTATATGGCTTACCCCTTAACCCTTAGACTGTGACCCCTGGTTCTGGACTTCCCCAGTATCGGGAACATTCTTCGTGCATCTAACCTGTCCAATCCCATCAGAATGTTATATGTTTCTATGAAATCTCCTCTCATTCTTCTAAATTCCAGTAAATATATGCCTAGTCGACCCAGTCTTTCTTCATATGTCAGTCCTGCCATCCCGGGAATCAGTCTGGTGTACCTTCACTGCACTCCCTCAACAGCAAGAAGGTCCTTCCTCAGATTAGGAGACCAAAAATTTACACAATATTCCAGGTGTGGCCTCACCAAGGCCCTTTACAACTGCAGTAAGACCTCCCTGTTCCTATACTCAAATCCTCTCGCTATCAAGGCCAACATGCCATTTGCCTTCTTCACCGCCTGCTATACCTGCATGCCAACTTTCAATGACTGATGTACCATGACACCCAGGTCTCATTGCATCTCCCCCTTTCCTAAACTGTCACCATTCAGATAATATTCTGCCTTCCTGTTCTTGCCATCAAAGTGGATAACCTCACATTTATCTACATTGTACTGCATCTGCCATGCATTTGCCCACTCACCTAACCTGTCCAAGTCACTCTGCAGCCTCTTAGCATCATCCTCACAGTTCACACTGCCACCCAGCTTATTGTCATCTGCAAACTTGGAGATATTACATTCAATTCCTTCATCATTAAAGTATAATGTAAATAGCTGGGGTCCCAGCACTGAACCTTGCAGTACCCCACTAGTCACTGCCTGCCATTCTGAAAAGGACCTGTTTATTCTTACTCTTTGCTTCCTGTCTGCCAACCAGTTCTCTATCCACGTCAGTACATTAACCCCAATACCATGTGCTTTAATTTTGCACACTAATCTCTTGTGTGGGACCTTGTCAAAAGCCTTTTGAAAGTGAAAATACATCACCTCCACTGGTTCTCTCTTGTCCATTCTACTAGTTACATCCTCAAAAAAGTCTACAAGAGTTGTCAAGCATGATATCCCTTTCATAAATCCATGCTGACTTGGGCCGATCCTGTCACTGCTTTTCAAGTGCGCTGCAATTACATCTTTAATAATTGAATTCAACATTTTCCGCACTATTGATATCAGGCTAACCAGTTTATAATTCCCTGTTTTCTCTCTCCCTCCTTTTTTAAAAAGTGGGGTTACATTAGCTACCCTCCAATCCATAGGAACTGATCCAGAGTTAATAGAATGTTGGAAAATGACCAATGCATCCACTATTTCTAGGGCCACATCCTTAATACTCTGGGATGCAGACTATCAGGCCCTGGGTATTTATCGGCCTTCAGTTCCATCAATTTTCCTAACACAATTTCCTGACTAATAAGGATTTCCTTCAATTCCTCCTTCTCGCTAGACCCTTGGTCCCCTAGTATATCCGGAGGTTATTTGTGTCTTCCTTCATGAAGACAGAACGAAAGTATTTGTTCAATTGGTCTGCCATTTCTTTGTTCCCCATTATAAATTCACCTGATTCTGACTGTAAGGGACCTACATTTGTCTTCATTAATGTTTTTCTCTTCGCATATCTATGGAAGCTTTTGAAGTCAGTTTTTATGTTCCCTGCAAGCTTACTCCCATACTTTATTTTCCCCCTCCTAATTAAACCCTTTTCCTCCTCTGCTGAATTCTAAATTTCTCCCAGTCCTCAGGTTTGCTGCTTTTTTTGGCCAATTTATAAGACTCTTCCTTGGATTTAACACTATTCCTAATTTCCTTTGTTAGCCACGGTTGAGCCACCTTCCCCTATTTATTTTTACGCCAGGCAGGGATGTACAATTGTTGAAGTTCATCCACGTGATCCTTAAATGTCTGCCATTGCCTATCCACCGTCAACCCTTTAAGTACCATTCGTCAGTCTATCCTAGCCAATTCACGTCTCATACCATCAAAGTTAACTTTCTTTAAGTTCAGGACTCTAGTCTCTGAATTGACTGTGTCACTCTCCATCTTAATGAAGAATTCTACCATATATTTTGGTCACTCTTCCCCAAGGGGCCTTGCACAACAACATTGCTAATTAATCCTCTCTCGTTACACATCACCCAGTCTAGGATGGCCAGCTCGCTAGTTGGTTCCTCGACGTATTCGTCTAGAAAGCCATCCCTTATACATTCCAGGAAATCTTTCTCCACCGTATTGCTACCAGTTTGGTTAGCCCAATCTATATGTAGATTAAAGTCACCCATGATAACTGCTGTACCTTTATTACACGCATCCCTAATTTCCTGTTTGATGCCATCCCTAAACTCACTTCTACTGTTTGGTGGTCTGTACACAACTCCCACTAGCGGTTTCTGCCCTTTGGTGTTCTGCAGCTCTAAACATACAGATTCCACATCACCCAAGCTAATGTCCTTCCTTACTATTGCGTTAACCTCCTCTTTAATCAGCAACACTAGCCCACCTCCTTTTCCTTTTTGTCTATCCTTCCTGAATATTGAATACCTCTGGATGTTGAGTTCCCAGCCTTGGTCACCCTGGAGCCATGTCTCCGTAATCCCAATTA
Source organism: Pristiophorus japonicus (assembly GCF_044704955.1). NCBI lineage: Eukaryota > Metazoa > Chordata > Chondrichthyes > Pristiophoridae > Pristiophorus > Pristiophorus japonicus. The sequence continues at coordinate 11,241,451 of NC_091986.1, forward strand.
CATCATACCCGTTAACAGCTATCTGCGCAGTTAATTCATCCACCTTATTATGAATGCTCCTTGCATTGAGACACAGAGCCTTTCGGCTTGTTTTTTTAACACTCTTTTTCCTTTTAGAATTATGTTGTAATGTTGTAATGCCTCGTCGTACGGGGTCGGTTGTGTGTTGCAGCAAGCAAATGTGTAAGGCAAACTGCAACCCATTGCATATGCATCCAGAAGTTTATCTAAAGCTGAAAGAGCCTAAAGTATGGTTGAGAAAGAAGTGTTTGCATGTGTATACGGGGTTAAGAAAATGCACCAATACCTATTTGGTCTCCGGTTCGTGCTCAAAACCGACCACAAACCGCTTACTTCACTACTCTCAGAAAGCAAAGGTATCAACACCAATGCTTCCTCCCGCATCCAAAGTTGGGCACTAACATTGTCTGCGTATGACTATGTAATCCACCACAGACCAGGCACTCAGAACTGCGCTGACGCCTTCAGTCGGCTACCATTGTCCACCACTGGGGTGGAAATGGCACAAGCCGCAGTCTTTCTTCTGGTAATGGATGTTTATGAGAGCAAGGGGTCACCTGTTATGGCTCGCCAGATCAGGACCTGGACTAGCCAAGACCCTGTGCTATCACTAGTAAAAGGCTGCATCCTTAATGGGAGCTGGTCGGCGGTTCCCGAGGAAATGCAAGATGAAATTAAGCCATTCCGCCGACGTAAGGATGAATTGTCCATCCAATCGGATTGCCTCCTATGGGGGAATCACGTGGTTTTGCAAAAAAAGGCAGGGAAACATTTATACGTGACCTATGCAGTATCTACCCAGGCATAGTCATGATGAAGGTGATCGCCAGGTCGGACGTTTGGTGGCTCGGCATTGACTCCGAATTGGAGTCATGTGTATACCAATGCAACACTTGCTCACAGTTGAGCAACGCACCCAGGGAGGCCCCACTGAGCCTGTGGTCATGGACCTCCAAATCGTGGTCCAGGGTCCACGTAGATTTTGCTGGCCTTTTTCTAGGAAAGATATTTCTAGCAGCAGTGGACTCTTACTCTAAATGGATTGAATGTATAATAATGTCACAATGTACATCCACTGCCACCATTGAAAGCCTCAGGACCATGTTCGCCACCCATGGTTTACCCGACATCCTTGTTAGTGGCAATGGACTGCGTTTCACCAGCTCGGAATTCAACGAGTTCATGACCTGCAATGGCATTAAGCATGTCAGGTCTGCTCCATTTAAGCCCGCATCCAATGATCAAGTGGAACGGGCAGTCCAAACCATCAAAGAGAGCTTGAAATGCGTAATGGATGGCTCCTTGCAGACCCGGTTATCTCGGGTCCTGCTCAGCTACCGAACATGCTCCAAAGGAGGAGAGAGAGGTAGCAAGGCAGAGAGGTTTCGCGAGGGAATTTCTTATCTTGAGGCTGAAGTTGCGGTCGGAGGCTTCCCGCGGGCAATATCCTCCGACCTGAAACATTTCTACGAATTTACCTGGTGGTCCGGGAGGACCGTGGGATTCCGGTGGGAAGGCCTTCTCTTCCCACGCTGCGAAGCGCGCTCCCGTCCTCCAGGTTCCCACGGAGACGGTGCAGTCACGTGTGACTGCTCAGCCAATCAGGTACAGTATTCCACAGCTTTCTCATTAATAGCACTGGGAACTCTGTATCTACCAGTTCTCTTTGCTATTAATGGGAAAAAAAAACAAACACAGTAAACACCACAATAAAAAATAAAAAACACACCTCATAATTAAAATTAAAGTTAATAAATAACAGAGAAAAAAAATGTTCCGAGTTTTTTAAAGTTTTTTTAATTATGGTTAAAAATAAATGTAACCCTAACCCTAACCCTAAATGCAGGGTTTTTAAAAACAATATGTGTTTTTTTAATTTAATTTTATAATATTTTTGTTTGTTTTAAAATCTTACGACTGTAACAGTAGGCTATGCCCCTGCTTTTATCAGACTCAAGAGTTTTGAGGACATTTGCCAGATAAGATATGGGTAAATATCACAATCTTGCCCGTGCAAATGTCCTTGCTCCTGAGATGCGGAGGATCTGTCAAGCTCCGGCTTGACAGATCGGAAAAGCCGGTTTTCAGCGCATGCGCATTGTGCGCTGAAAAGCGGCTTTGCGATGCTTTCCCGAGTCTGTAGACATTCTGTACACACTCCGTACACACTCCATACGGACCCGGAGAGGCTGGGGTTTCCAGCCACTTGTGGTTAATTTTAACTTTGGGTGGTAGAATAAAATGCCTTGTATAAATTGTATGCCCATGTACACCACACACAATTTTCTTTTCTATTGAAGTCAATGGGACAGAAATTGAGCATGGTGTATAATAGGCAGCCTATTCGATATCAGCCATTGTACAGCACCGCACAAACATAGAAATATAGAAACATAGAAGGAGTAGGCCATTCGGCCCTTTGAGCCTGCACCACCATTCAGTAAGATCATGGCTGATCATTCCCTCAGTACCCCTTTCCTGCTTTCTCTCCATAACCCTTGATCCCTTTAGCCGTCAGGGCCATATCTAACTTCCCCTTGAATATATCTAACGAACTGGCATCAACAACTCTGAGGTAGAGAATTCCCGACTTAACAATTCTCCGAGTGAAGAAGTTTCTCCTCATCTCGGTCCCAAATGGCTTACCCCTTATCTTTAGACTGTGACCCCTGGTTCTGGACTTTCCCAACATCAGGAACATTCTTCCTGCATTTAACCTGTCCAGTCCCCTCAGGATTTTATATGTTTCTATGAGATCCCCTCTCATTCAACCCCTCTTGTGTGCTTTGCCCTCCCAGTTAGGAACTGGTAATTATTTTGGTTCTACATTTGTAAAGTTCTTTCTAGTTTTTTCAATGACACCTGGTCATAACATTCTTCATACGGTATATGTGAATCATTTTAATATGGAGAACATTTGGCCTGCATTCTGTCTTGGTAATATAGCTAATGTTTTATGTATCACTGTGCTATTGTGACTAATGAGATTCCTATGGGAAACCACAATTAGAACATTTAATTATGAAGTTGAGTGGAAATGACAACTTCTTTGGCACCAGTACAGTTTTATAGCTTCAGTTATTATGGTGCGCATATTATTGCTTGTACTATGCGGAAATGTTGCCTACCTTTATGAATCAACATAGCCATTAAACAACAGGCCATTGAAGTAAGTGAAGTGGCAGGAGATCAGAAACCTCCAGTATTTTAATAGCTTGTTGCCTGCTTACCCAAACATGCTGCTAAATAATGGAGGTTAGCATTTAGAATATAAAACCTGGGACTTGAAATAAATGAACTGCACTGGTGTGCAATCTCCCAAACATCAATTTATTACATTTTGCATAACATCACATGGTTTAGCCTAAGGCAAGGCATTAGATGATCAAGTACAGAATTATCTTTCTATTGCTTGAAATAAAAAAACATGATGACATCGGGGATAAAAGTCTTGCAACAGTAAACAAAAGATTGTTTTTCTCTTTCCTAATTATTAGCAGTAGATAGTCATTGGCGCTGAAATTCCGATGTCCCGGGTCCGTACGAAGTTTCAACGGACCCGGAAAGGCATCGGAAAAGCCGGTTTTCAGTGCGCAATGCGCACGCGCTGAAAACCGGCTTTTCCGATCTGTCAAGTTTCTGGCTTGACAGATCCTCCGCATCTCAGGAGCGAGGACACTTGCAGGGCAAGATTTCTGATATTTATGAATATCTTGCCCGGCAAATGTCCTCAAAAATCTTGCACCTGAAAAAGCCGGCGTCTCGCCTACTTTTACAGGCGCAAGTGTTTTAAAAATACACAAAAACATTTTAAAATAAAGTTATAAAAACACATTTTATTGTTAAAAACCCTCCCCACTATGGTAAGTTTATTTTAAGGCATAATTAAAAAACGTTTTAAAAAGTCGGGAAAATATATTTTCTTATAAGAACTTTATTTTATGAATCTTAAATATGTAGTGTATTTTGCTATTTTTTATTAGTGTTTTGTGTGTTGGGGGCGGTTTCTCATTCATAATAATGGGATCTCCAACTTACGGAGTTCCCATTATTATGAATGAGAAAATATTGTACCTTGATTGGCTGCCAAGAGCCATGTGACTCCAGCTCCAGGCCTGCGCACATCCTAACGTGCACGTGCTCCAATGCGTAGGAGTGAAGACCTCAGGATCGGAAGCTCGTGTGAGCTCAGCAGGAACAAGTAGGTGCGCATCTTTTAAAACGTTTTCAGTCGTTTGCCTGCGGGAAGACCTCGATCGGAATTTCAGGCCCATTATCTGCGGTATGGGATTTTGAAAAAGAAAGACTAGCATTTATATCGCATGATTCATGACCTCAAGTCATCCCAAAGTGCTTTGCAGCTAATGAAATACTTTTGAAGTGTAGTCACTGTTGTAATATAGGAAACGCCACAGCCAATTTGTGCACAGCAAGCTCCCACAAAAAGCAACGTGATAATGACCAGATGATCAGTTTTAGGCATTGGTTGAGGAATAAATGTTGGCCACAACACCGGGGTCTCATTACAACTGTCACTACACTCCAAAAATTACTTCATTGGCTGTAAAGCGCTTGAAGACATCTGATGGTCGTGAAAGGCGCTGTATAAATGCAAGTCCTTTTTTTCTTTTTCATTCACCTCCACCCGAGAGGACAGACAAGGTCTCAGTTGAATGTCTCATTGGAAAGACGGCACTTCTGCCAGTGCAGCACTCCCTCAGTACTGCCCCTCCGACAGTGCAGCACTCCCTCAGTACTGCCCCTCCGACAGTGCGGCACTCCCTCGGTACTGCCCCTCTGATAGAGCGGCGCTCCCTCAGTACTGCCCCTCCGACAGTGCAGCACTCCCTCAGTACTGCCCCTCCGACAGTGCAGCACTCCCTCAGTACTGCACTGGAGTGTCAGCCGAGATGTTGTGCTTAAGTCTCTGGTATGGGCCATGAACCCATAACCTTCTGACCCAGAAGGTAAGAGTACTACCTACTCATCATCATCATCATAGGCAGTCCCTCGGGGTTGAGGATGACTTGCTTCCACACTAAAAATGAGTACTCAGGTGACTGATGAACTCATTTTAAACAGAGGAAGATGCCTGTGCGTGAATTATTTTAACGCGAGGTGGCCATTGCATACCAGTCACCACACAAGCTTGACGGAGCAAGATCTTCGTCCAGTGGCAAGTGGATCCAAGCCGACTGGAGACCAGGCTTCCCCGCATGTGCCAATACACACACACAGACTCAAACATACTCCTACTGTCCTCCTTCCTGCCTCCTTCCCACAGGACTTCTCTCTATGTGGAATTCATAGTCCGCAATGTGAGCCTCATCACCTCACAGCCTCGCTATTGGCCCGTGCTCGCCTTCCCTTGGTCTTATCAATGCTGCTCCACCTCTGGGCTCCGACCTCGCCACTCCTCCGTGCCTCGTCCGTCCTCTCCTCTCTGATCCCGATCTCCGGACATCGCCGGTCCCGACCTCACTCACAGCTGAGCTACGGCTGACCCATGGCTGACCCCAGGAAGATCCTGATCTTGGGAAAGGAAAGGTCAGCTGATAAAGGGGACACATGCTTAATCGTTGCAGCTAACTTGAGTTGAGAGTGGAGCACTGCACCTTCCCTTTGTTGCTGACATCACTGAAATGGAGGCTAATCGACAGAAACTACTGAGGAGTCTGTGGAAGCTCCATAAACAAATATTTAATATCAATAATTGATGGTCCTTTTCTATGACAGTGCTACCGGAGGCATATAAGGCCAATCTGACCACCCTTTCTACCACGGACAATGAGATTAGTTCCCTCAAGGCATGCATTTAAGGCAGGCAGAATCCTGCAAATCCATTGGCAGGATCGGTGCACCAACGTCAGTGTTCTCTCTCAGGCCGACATCCCCAGCTTCGAAACATCGACCACGCTCGATCAGCTCCGTCGGGCGGGCCACGTCGCCCACATGTCCAACACATGTGGACTCCCAAAGCAAGCGCTCTACTCAGAGCTTCAACACGGTAAGCGGAGCTCCAGATGGGCAGAGGAAATGCTTCAAGGACACCCTCAAAGCCTCTTTGACAAAATGCAACATCCCCACCGACATCTGGGAGCCCCCGGCCCAAGGCTGCTCAAAGTGGAGGAAGAGCATCTGGGAAGGCACTGAGCACCTCGAGTCTCTACGCCGAGGGCAAGCTGAAGCCAAGTGCAAACAGCGGAAGGAGCACACTGTTAAGTCTTTAATACTCTTATGAATGACTCCATGATTTCTAATATTGTACTTGAGCTGTTGTGACCTTAGTCCCACTTATTGTAACTCCAGAGTGAGGCACAAGCTTGGTGGGCAGCCTTTTATACTGGGCCCTGCACACCCATGCAGGTGCCCCTTAGGTCCCCCACCACAGTGCCCTCTGGTGGCACACCTTATGTGATTATACAGTTAGTATACTTGGTCTACATACGTGATATCACTTCCCCCCAAGACTTTAATGCAAATTGACTCGTACATTGATGGTGACCTGGGCTTTTCTCTTTTTGGTTGACCATTGGAGGGTTGCTTCTAGCTTGGGTGGGTTGATAGTGAGATTTGTTGCCAGTGGAGGTCACCGTGGTTTCTGATTGTGAGTCCATGACTACTCCATTCTCCCCACCACACAGAGATCAGGCTAATGGCCCGTTACAGGCAAGTTGCATTCAAGTTCATCACATTGGTTTTACATTTATATCTTGGTACATTTGTTGGGTGGATTACAGTTGCGTTTCTTTTTGTGTGGTACATTTACATGATCAGTACAGGTATATCAGTACAGGTACACAAGGACAGTCTAGTTCCAGCATGGCCGGATGAGATCCGGGTCGTCTGGTGGCGGCGCAGCGCCCCATGCTAGTGGGTCTGTGGGCGAGGTGAGCTCATTTTGCTCGAGTTGCCGGAGCTCAGGACTCTTGCCGTTACTTCTAGTATCAGGCAGGCCCAAAGAGAGCTGATGTATCTGTGACCTCCCTGTTGGCACAGTGTCGCTGCTGCTCCCTGGGAAGTGGTCTGAGCGAGTGAGCGTTTCGTCTAAGCGATGGTGGGGCTGCCTTGTCTTGTCTAGCAGTTCGCAGGGGACTGCTGACTTGCTTTCCTTGAGGGCACTCTCTTGTTTGGGATCTTGGCTGGTCCAGGTCCCGTTCGGAGGAGCCGTTGCGTGTGACCCTTCGCTCTTGGGCATTGCCTTGGTGGCGAGTGGGTTTGTGGGCTGCGCCTTTTCCACCCAGGCGGTGGGCAACGGTAGCCGATTGCGAGCATAGGTGCAGTTTATGGTTTCTGGCCCGTGGCGGTTCATGCCATCGTGTATGATTTGGTGACCATTACAGAAACATGGTTGCAGGGGGGCCAAGACTGGCAATTAAACATACAGGGGTATCTGACAATTCGGAAGGATAGACAAGAAGGGAAAGGAGGTGGGGTAGCTATGTTAATAAAGAATGATATCAGGGCAGTTGTGAGAGACGATATTGGCTCTAATGAACAAAATGTTGAATTATTGTGGGTGAAGATTCGAGATAGTAAGAGGAAAAAGTCACTGGTGGACGTAGTTTATAGGCCCCCAAATAATAACTTCACGGTAGGGCAGAAAATAATCAAAGGAATAATAGAGGCATGTGAAAAAGGAACGGCAGTAACCATGGGGATTTTAACCTATAAATCGATTGGTCATATCAAATCGCACGGGGTAGCCTTGAGGAGGAATTCGTAGAATGCATACGGGATTGTTTCTTAGAACAGTATGTTCCAGAACCAACAAGCGATCTTAGATCTGGTCCTGTGTAATGAGACTGGAATAATAAACGATCTCCTCGTAAAAGATCCTCTCGGAATGAGTGATCACAGTATGGTTGAATTTGTAATACAGATTGAGGATGAGGAAGTAGTGTCTCAAACGAGCATACTAAGCTTAAACAAAGGGGACTACAGTGGGATGAGGGCAGAGTTAGTTAAAGTAGACTGGGAACACAGACTAAATGGTGGCACAATTTAGGAACAGTCGAGAACTTTTAAGGAGCTCTTTCATAGTGCTCAACAAAAATATATTCCAGTGAAAAAGAAGGGTGGTAAGAGAAGGAATAATGAGCCGTGAATAACCAAGGAAATAAAGGAGAGTATCAAATTAAAAACCAATGCGTATAAGGTGTCCAAGGTTAGTGGGAAACTAGAAGATTGGGAAAATTTTAAACGACAGCAAAGAATGACTAAGAAAGCAATAAAGAAAGGAAAGATAGATTACGAAAGTAAACTTGCGCAAAACATAAAAACAGATAGAAAAAGCTTTTATCAATATATAAAATGGAAGAGAGTGACTAAAGTAAATGTTGGTCCCTTAGAAGATGAGAAGGGGAATTTAATAATGGGAAATGTGGAAATGGCTGAGACCTTAAACAATTATTTTGCTTCAGTCTTCACAGTGGAAGACACAAAAACCATGCCAAAAATTGCTGATCACGGGAATGTGGGAAGGGAAGACCTTGAGACAATCACTATCACTAGGGAGGTAGTGCTGGGCAGGCTAATGGGACTCAAGGTAGACAAGTCCCCTGGTCCTGATGAAATGCATCCCAGGGTATTAAAAGAGATGGCAAAAGTTATAGCAGATGCATTCGTTATAATCTACCAAAATTCTCTGGACTCTGGGGAGGTACCAGTGGATTGGAAAGCAGCTAATGTAACACCTCTGTTTAAAAAAGGGGGCAGACAAAAGGCAGGTAGCTAAAGGCCGGTTAGTTTAACATCTGTAGTGGGGAAAATGCTTGAAGCTATCATTAAGAAAGAAATAGCGGGACATTTAGATAGGAATAGTGCAATCAAGCAGACGCAACATGGATTCATGAAGGGGAAATCATGTTTAACTAATTTACTGGAATTCTTTGAGGATATAACGAGCATGGTGGATAGAGGTGTACCGATGGATGTGGTGTATCTAGATTTCCAAAAGGCATTCGATAAGGTGCCACACAAAAGGTTACTTCAGAAGATAAAGGTACGCGGAGTCAGAGGAAATGTATTAGCCTGGATAGAGAATTGGTTGGCTAACAGAAAGCAGAGAGTCGGGATAAATGGGTCCTTTTCGGTTTGGAAATCGGTGGTTAGTGGTGTGCCACAGGGATCGGTGCTGGGACCACAACTGTTTACAATATACATAGATGACCTGGAAGAGGGGACAGAGTAGTGTAACAAAATTTGCAGATGACACAAAGATTAGTGGGAAAGCGGGTTGTGTAGAGGACACAGAGAGGCTGCAAAGAGATTTAGATAGGTTAAGCGAATGGGCTAAGGTTTGGCAGATGGAATACAATGTCGGAAAATGTGAGGTCATCCATCTTGGGAAAAAAAACAGTAAAAGGGAAAATTATTTGAATGGGGAGAAATTACAACATGCTGCGGTGCAGAGGGACCTGGGGGTCCTTGTGCATGAATCCCAAAAAGTTTGTTTGCAGGTGCAGCAGGTAATCAGGAAGGCGAATGGAATGTTGACATTCATTGCGAGAGGGATGGAGTACAAAAGCAGGGAGGTCCTGCTGCAACTGTAGAGGGTATTGGTGAGGCCGCACCTGGAGTACTGCGTGCAGTTTTGGTCACCTTACTTAAGGAAGGATATACTAGCCTTGGAGCGGGTACAGAGATGATTCACTCGGCCGATTCCGGAGATGAGGGGGTTACCTTATGATGATGGATTGAGTAGACTGGGTCTTTACTCGTTGGAGTTCAGAAGGATGAGGGGTGATCTTATAGAAACATTTAAAATAATGAAAGGGATCGACAAGATAGAGGCAGAGAGGTTGTTTCCACTGGTCGGGGAGACTGGAACTAGGGGGCACAGCCTCAAAATACGGGGGAGCCAATTTAAAACTGAGTTGAGAATGAATTTCTTCTCCCAGAGGGTTGTGAATCTGTGGAATTCTCTGCCCAAGGAAGCAGTTGAGACTAGCTCATTGAATGTATTCAAATCACAGATAGAGAGCTTTTTAACCAATCAGGGAATTAAAGGTAATGGGGAGTGGGCGGGTAAGTGGAGCTGAATCCACGGCCAGATCAGCCATGATCTTTTTGAATGGCGGAGCAGGCTCGATGGGTTAGATGGCCTACTCCTGTTCTTAATTCTTATATTCTTATGTTCTTATGTGCCTGCAATATTAAACCGATCTGAGGCAGGGTATCGCTACCGTTGCCTCTGCTCTCCGGTGATCGTTTATTCTGCGGCTTGTCTACTTCTGTCAGCTGTGGGAACACTTTATGATACATCGTTCTGGTCCCAGGGATGCAGGCTACAGCAGTGGGTAGCCCATTGGACCTGTATACGAACGTGAGGTGTTCGCCCGCTACATTGGCTGATTGCAATTTGCACCCGACATCGCTCAACAACATTTTGCTCTTTAAAGCTGGACTTTTACATTCGTTACCAATTTCAAGCAGTTCATTCAAAAATGGCGGGTTGCTGGCCTCCTTTAAAATGGCCTTACTGCTTTTACCCCAATTGTCTTCCCTGCGTGGAACCATGTGTCATTGCACCTTGTGGTTTGGACGCCATCTTTTCCCTGTTCATGATGTTGACTGCCGCATTCTTCTTTCCCAGGGATTCTGCCACTGAAGCTGGGAAGGTGCCATCGGATCCAATCTTCCTCCCCAGGAGTCCTGCCACTGAAACCTGGAAGGTGTGTTCAGGTCGTCTCGGCCGGATCTTCGCTACGCAGTCGTGATGAGCGTTCTGTGCCTCAGGGGCTGCACGGATCTGCTCTCCGGTGCCTGGTCCAACAAAAGCTGGGGGCTTGCTCTGCCTTTGAGCACGGGGGACGTCGATCGCTGGAGGGATGAAGTCTTCCCAGTTCCAATGAATCTTCCCCATCCATCTTCTTCCAAGTAGTGTTGGTCCTTCACCTGAATCAATCCACAATGGTAAATTGTGCACCGCGACATCATGGGATACTCTTACATCCGCACTACCAACAACTGATATCAGTTCCTTGGTGTAAGTGCCCAGCTTTGCCTGAACCGGGACCAGCTTGGGTCATTCAGCTTGATCGTTGCATAGCCTCTCAAAGGCTTCCTGGCTCATTATTGGCTGACTCACCCCCATGTTCACTTCCCTGAAGATTGGAACACCATTTATCTCGACTTCCATTGTCACTGGAGGACAATCTGTGGTGCAGGTATATACTCCATCCACTTCGTCCTGGGACTGAGCTGCCTCTCGAGCCATCTCCTCGTAATCTGCGCCAGATTCACAGCCATCTGCTGACTCCTCTTCCATGTGGTGAGTCACAGCTCTTTTGCACATTCGCTGGAAGTGGCCCTTTGTGCTGCAGCCTTTGCACACATAGTCTCTGAACCGACACTGATGAGCCCTGTGATTACCTCCGCAACGCCAGCATGGTGCTACTCGACTTACATTTGCACCCCTCGGCGGACTCTGAGTTAAAGGACTCGGGGGCCTGTACGCTCTGCCCCGGTCAGATTCACGTTCAACAGTTCTGCCTGTGAAAGTCGCTTCTATTTACTGTACTTGCCGGGTTTGAGTCCTGAGAGTGAGTCATCATCTGCTTGGAGCTGCAGCTTGAGGCCATACTGATGGCCTTCTGCAGAGTGACGGTGGTTTCGACAGACAATAGCCTGTGACGAAGGGCCTCATGACCGATGCCAAATATGAAGATGTCCCGCAATGCATCGGCGAGGGATGCGCTGAATTCACACGGTCCTGCCAGCCTCCTGAGGCCGGCAGCATACTTCTCGATTTCCTGGCCCTCGGGGCGGCGGGGTGTATAAAATCGATGCCTGGCCGTGAGGATGCTCTCCTTCGGTTTGAGTTCGGGCGGAATTAGCACTTTCAGCTCCTCGTATGACTTTGTCGTTGTTTTCTCTGGTGCAAGCAAGTCCCTGACAAGATCGCGGGCCCACAACTGGTCAACAGGATAGCTCTGCGCTTCTCTGCCAGTGTGGCTGGATCATCGTCTACCAAGTTTTTTGCTACGAAATATTGGTCGAGCTGCTCCATAAAGGCTTCCCAACCTTCACCCTCTGAGAACTTTTCTAATGCACCAACGTTAGTGATTTTTGCGTGAAAGTTCGTAATCTCATCGTCAGTTGTTATGTCTTTAATACTCTTATGAATGACTCCACGAGGTCTAGTATTGTACTGGAGCTATTTTGGCCCTTGTCCCATTTATTGTAACCCCAGAGTGAGGCACAAGCTTGGTGGGCAGCCTTTTATACTGGGCCCTGCACACCTGTGCAGGTGACCCTCAGGTCTCCCATCACAATGCCCTCTGGTGGCACACCTTATGTGACTATACAGTTAATATACATGATCTACATACATGACATGCACGGCAACCCAGGTACCCCACCCACCTATTCCTTGAACCATGTTTGCCCCACCTATGACAGAGACTGTAGGTCCCGCATTGGACTCATCAATCACCTGAGAACTCATATTAGTGTGGAACCAAGTCATCCTTACCTCCGAGGGACTGCCGAAAAAGAAGAAGAATAGTCCAAGGTCTTATTCTTTACAGGATACAAGGTCAGCGATACATTTCAGACCTACAATGGACATTAAGAAGGATGATTGAATGAAAATACAATCCATTTGCTTCACAGGTGATTTACCTATCTAAAGATCATCAGCATGGCTGAGTATAATTGTTGCACAAACAGACAGATTTGGATTAAAAATATTGCATGAAGTACTTTAAAATGTAAATTAAATTGTGTACTTAAAGTGGTATATTTTAGTGCATGTCTAAGGATTTAAGTTCATGTAGAATGTTAATATGTATGTGATATAATGGAAGTCTTTTAATAAGAGAATCTTAATTGAGTGTAAATATTCTCTTTACCAATTCACTCCTATTATGCAAATATCATTCAATGTACATGCAGTGATTCTGATTAGCACTAATGTATTTTCTAAGTGCCTATGAATTAAACTAATTAACTCATTTGAAACACCAAGTTCACATTAGGTGATAAGCAGATGCAATACTGACCAACTGAGCTGCATGGAGTGGGGTTGCTACTGTGGAATCTGCACAAGGTTCTAACAATCTTCTCAAACAGCCGTGCAATCGCTACACTTTATCTGTTCATGAAAAAAGCTAATTAAAACTAATCGCAGAAGGTTACACTACTTGGTTAACTACATGCAAATGTAAATATTACTAAAGTTTAAAAGAAGTAATTTGAATGAAAAATGCAGGTTTACTTCTTCTGATTCATGGCCAGCTTTTTATACGTCCCATCTGGGTTGTAATTAGATTCCTACACCAACTTTTAAAATCAATTATTTATAATATACAGCTGTTTGTAGAGCTGGTGCAGTTTCCCATCTGTTAGCGTGGCCCAAGTTTTGCTTCTGTGATGTCAACAACAGGGAGAGGAGACCGAGTCCGACTGTCAACTCAATTAGTTGCAGCAATTAAGTGGCAGTGCGAATTGAAAAGTCAATCTGCAGTACAAGTTTAAAGACTTCGGAGCAATTTTATATATTGATTTCATCTAGTTCAACATATCATTGTTACATGACAAGTATAAGGTTGACTGTGCAATTGGTGACAATGAGCAGCCATATGATTTGGATTCCTATTCGATCTGTCAGTGAAGCAGATATGTCTCGTGGGGAAATGGTCTTGTGAGAAACATTGAGCGATGAATTATCTCCGTGTACTTATCTCACGCGTGCTCCGAATAACTGAAAAGTATTTGCTTGTTTGATGAATATTGAAATGAAATAAAAGGAGGCCAATACTGATCCCATTATAGCAACAGAAGAACAGGGGTATACCATTCAGCCCGTCGAGCCTGCTCCCTCCATTCAATTAGATCATATCTGAAGTGTTTCTTAATTCCATCTACCCGTTTTGGTTCCGTAACCCTTAATACCCTTGTCTAACAAAAATCCATAAAGCTCATAAATAGTTTCTCACTATCTAAAGATACAATTCCTTTAATATCAATCCGATCACCCCTTAATCTTTCACATTCAAGGGAATAGTACTGATGTTTGTGGCCCCGGCAAGTCCTATTAAAATACTTTCTACTCTCCAAATAAGCAGAGCTTTTTTTTGAACAAAAATATTTCATTTAATAATAGATTTAAACATTGAAAATAATTGCTTTCTAATAATGAAACTGCCAGAAGTATTTTTACACAATGGTACCCAGGGACGAGGGACGAGGGGCGAGACTGGAGAAGCTGGGACTGTTTGCCTTAGAGCAGAGAAGGTAAAGTGGAGATTTAATAGAGGTGTTCAAAATGAGGATGGATTTTCATAGAGTCAATAAGGAGCGACTGTTTCCATTACAGGAGGATCTGTAACCAGAAGACACAGATTTAAGATGAATGCCAAAAGAACCAGAGAGGAAATGAGGAAACCTTTCTCTGATTTGATATGATTGGGAATGTACGACCTGCAAGGGTCGTGGAAGCAGATTGAATAGTAACTTTCACAGGAGAAATGGATACATAATGGGAAAAGGAAAAATTAAATGCAGGGCTATTGGGAAAGATCAGGGGAAGTTGGACTAATTAGAGCTGGCACAGGCACAATGGGCCGAATGGCCTTCAGTGCTGTGTGATTATATCTTCTAGTTAATCATATGACTGTCTATATTTATGGTCAGCAAGAGAAAAATGACTATTGTGCCGAAAATTTCGGCCTCGCCGGGTCCGTACGAAGTGCGGCGACAATCGGCGGGCGGCGAGGAGCGCCAACAAAATCCAAAATCCGACAAGACCCAAAAACCGGATTCGGTCCCGAGGATTGGTTAAATTGCTTTCCAATTGCTAGAAAGAGAAAATGTGTTTAAAATGTAGTTTTGTTGACACAATCAAATTATAACTTAAGTAAACAATACAAAAAAGTTTATTTTCTAAATCATATCATCATCATGGGCAGTCACTCGGAATCGAGGAAGACTTGCTTCCACTCTTAAAATGAGTCCTTAGGTGGCTGAATAGTCCAATACGAGAACCACAGTCCCTGTCACAGATGGGACAGATAGTCATTGAGGGAAGGGGAGAGTGGGACTAGTTTGCCGCACGCTCTTTCCGCTACCTGCGCTTGATTTCGGCATGCTCTCGGCGATGAGATTCGAGGTGCTCAGCAGCGCCCTCCCGGATGCACTTCCTCCACTTAGGGCAGGCTTTGGCCAGGGATTCCCAGGTGTCAGTGGGAATGTCACACTTTATCAGGGAGGCTTTGAGGGTGTCCTTGAAATGTTTCCTCTGCCCACCTTTGGCTCGTTTGCCGTGAAGGAGCTCCGCGTAGAGCACTTGCTTTGGGAGTCTCGTGTCTGGCATGAGAACTATGTGGCCTGCCCAGCAGAGCTGATCAAGTGCTTCAATGCTGGGGATGTTGGCGTGGTCGAGGACACTAATGTTGGTGCGTCTGTCCTCCCAGGGGATTTGTAGAATCTTGCGGCGATATCACTGGTGGTATTTTTCCAGCGACTTGGCGTGCCTACTGCACAAGAGTCCATGTCTCTGAGCCATACAGGAAGGTGGTTATTACTACAGCCCTGTAGACCATGAGCTTGGTGGCAGTTTTGAGGACCTGGTCTTCAAACACTCTTTTCCTCAGGCGGCCGAAGGCTGCACTGGCGCACTGGAGGCGGTGTTGAACCTCGTTGTCAATATCTGCTCTTGTTGATAAGAGGCTCCCGAGATAAAACTTGATTAAGAAAAATCAACAAAATCATCCAAATTGTAAACATATGTTATAACGTTATAACTGAAGCATTGACCACACTCGATCAGCTCTGATGGACGGGCCACATTGTCCGTGTTGTGTATGAATAAAGAGTCTGACTAGATACTGTGAGCTCAACGTAAAGTGTGACCGTAGTCTTTTATTGCAGGTCTCCAGAGTGCCTCTCCAGCCTGTGAGGCCTCTTTAAGTACAGGTGCTCTCAAGGGATTGTGGGATCCCTTAGGACTCCAGGGGATGAGTCCTCTGGTGGCTACAAAAGGTATTTACAGGTTTGCATATATAACAACACTCCCCCGCCAAAGTCAATAATGTAACTATTTACAAGGTGAGTCGATCTGTGGCATTTCTTTCTCTGGTTGATCTCGGTGCAAATGTTGGTTTTGGTGAATCGTTTATAGGGCCCTCGCTGGGCTGCTGTGTAGCTGGCCTTGCTGGGCTGCCTGGTGTGGTGAGTCCTGCTGGGCTGTTGCGGGTGATGGGTCCTGCTTTGTGGTCAACCGCGGTGTCGGTTGCCACTGGTGTGTGTGTGTTGGGGGGTCAAAGAAGGTTGGGTCCAATGTGGGTTGCTCAGGATAGTCCGTGAATCTGAGTTTGATTTGATCCAAGTGTTTCTGGTGAATGAGTCCATTTGAAAGTTTGGCCCAAACACCCTACTCCCCTCTTTGGCCACGACAGTGCCGGGAAGCCTCTTGGGACCTTGTCCATAGTTCATCACAAATACAGAATCATTGATTTCAATTTCGCATGACACATTTGCGCTATCATGATATGTACTTTGTTGAAGCCGCCTACTCTCTATCTGTTCATGTAGATCAGGGTGGACTAACAAGTGTCTTAAGTGCCCTTTTCATGAGCAGTTCAGAGGGTAGAATCCCAGTGAGTGAGTGGGGTGTCGTGCGGTAGCTAAGCAGGACTCGGGATAGGCGAGTCTGCAGTGAGCCTTCAGTTACCCTCTTCAAGTTCTGCTTGATGGTTTGCACTGCTCTTTTTGCCTGACCATTGGATTCTTGTTTGAATGTGGCAGATGTAACATGTTTGAGCCCATTACGGCTCATGAACTCTTTGAACTCGGCACTGGTGAAACATGGCCCGTTGTTGCTCACAAGGACATCAGGCAGGCTGTGCGTGGCAAACATGGCCTGCAGGCTTTCAGTGGTGACAGCTTGCCGAAATTATCTCACATTCAATTCATTTGGAGTACGCATCTACAACCACCAAGAACATTTTACCCAAAAACGGGCCTGCATATTCGACATGGACCCTGCACCACGGTTTGGAGGGCCAAGACCATAAACTTAGTGACGCCTCTCTGGGTGCATTGCTTAACTGCGAGCATGTATTACGTTTGTGCACGCAGGACTCCAAGTCCGCATCGATACCGGGCTACCACATGTGGGATCTGGCTATCGCTTTCATCATTACAATGCCTGGGTGAGTACTGTGGAGATCGCTGATGAAAGTGTCTCTGCCCTTCTTGGGGACCACTACACGTTTACCCACAAAAGGCAGTATGCCATATAGACAATTCATCTTTGCACCGCTGGTACGCTTTATCTCTTCCTGCATTTCCAATGGGACACTGGCCCAGCTCCAGTGAAGCAGACAATTTTTTACTCGGGAGAGTAAGGGGTCCTGGCTCGTCTAGGTTCTAATCTGTCAGGCTGTGACGGGTGATTGCTCACTCTCGAATGCTTCCATTACCATGACTAAATCTGCGGGCTGATGGGCAATGGCAAGCTACTGAAAGCATCGGCACTGTTTTCTGTGCCTGGCCCATGGCAGATGGAGTAATTGTATGCGGACAACATGAGCGCCCATCTCTGGATACGGGCCAATGCATTCATATTTATCCCCTTACTTTCGGAGAAAAGGGCTATCAGTGGCTTATGGTCAGTTTCTAATTCAAATTTGAGCCCAAACAGATATTGATGCATTTTCTTTAACCATAAACGCACACTAACGCTTCTTTTTCAATCATGCTAAAGGCTCTCTCAGCCTTAGACAGACTTCTGGATGCATAGGCAACCGGTTGCAATTTCCGAGATTCATTAGCTTGTTGCAATACACACCCGACCCCGTACGACGACGCATCACATGCTAGTACCAAACACTGACATGGATCATACAACACAAGCAATTTGTTGGAGCATAAAAATGTTCTAGCTTTTACAAATGCATTTTCTTGGCTTTTACCCCATACCCATTCATCCTCTTTACGCAGTAAGACATGCAGGGGTTCTAACGGTGTGCTGAGACCCGGTAAGAAGTTACCAAAGTAGTTCAGGAGTCCTAGAAACAACCGCAGCTCCGTCACGTTCTGTGGCCTCGGTGCGTTCTCGATTGCGTCAGTCTTCGAATCGGTGGGCCTGATGCCGTCGGCCGCGATTCTTCTCCACAGGAACTCCACTTCAGGCGCCAGGAAAACAAACTTCGAGCATTTTAACCTGAGCCCCACGCGGTTGAGTTGATGAAGAACCTCCTCCAGGTTCTGCAGATGCTCAACTGTGTCTGGACCTGTAACCAAGATGTCGTCCTGGAAGACCACCATGCATGGGACCGACTTCAGCAAGCTTTCCATGTTTCTCTGGAATATCGCCGCGGCTGATCGAATCCCAAATGGGCAGCTGTTGTAAATGAAGAGACCTTTGTGTGTGTTGATGCAGGTGAGGCCCTTCGATGATTCCTTCAGCTCCTGCGTCATGTAGGACGACGGCAAGTCCAGCTTCGTGAACATCTTTCCTCCCGCCAGCATCGCAAAAAGGTCGCCGGCCTTTGGTAGTGGGTATTGATCCTGACGGGAGAAACAATTGATAGTTACTTTGTAATCACCACAGATTCTGACGGTGCCATCTCCCTTAAGGACTGCAACAATCGAATGGCCCACTCGTTGAATTCGATCGGTGAAATGATGCCCTCTCATTGCAGGCGGTCCAGCTCGATCTCCACCCTCGCTCATCATATACGGTACTGCTCTCGTCTTGTAATGGATGGATCTCGCCCCGGGAATCGAATGGATATGCACTTTTGCTCCTTGGAACTTCCTGGTGCCTGGTTTGAATAGCGAGAGGAACTTGTTTAAGACCTGGGCACACGAATTGTCATCAACCGACGAGAGTGCTCAGACATTGTCCCTGTTCCAGCGTATCTTTCCTAGCCATCTCCTGCCGAGCAGCGTGGGACCATCGCCCGGCACCACTGAGAGTAGTACCTTGTGCACTGCTCCATCGTAGTAGACCATTACAGTAGCACTGCCGATTACGGGAATCAGTTCCTTTGTGTAAGTTCTCAGTTTAGTGCGGTTTTGAGTCAGGACTGGCCTTGAGGCCTTGCTGCACCACAATTTATCGAAAGACTTTAAGCTCATAATGGACTGGCTCGCGTCCGTCTCCAGCTCCATTGACAGCCGGAGTCCATTTAATTCAACCTTCGGCATTATCGGGGGGCACTTTGTGGTAAATGTGTGCACCCCATATAACTCTGCCTCCTCGGTCTGAGGCTGTGGTTTGTCATGATCCACCGTAGATCTGTCCTCCTCTGCAACATGGTGGTTTTCAGAATTAGCAGGGTTTGCAGCTCACCTGCGCATACATTGGCGGTGTCCCATTGTTCCACAGCCCTTGCAAACGTATCCTTTGAAGCGGCATGAATGGAAACGATGATCACCCCCGCAGTGCCAACAAGGTGTTAATGGCCTTGCATTCATCACCCTTGATGGTGGACTCTGAGAGATCTGCAGATGTGCAGCTGCAGGCATGTGGGGCCTGCCCTGTACATTGCGATTTGAAAACAACATCACTTTGTTCACAGTATTTGTGACAGCACTCATGTGCTGAGTGATTTGCTTAGTATTGTCACTGGTGGCAATGAACGCCTGAGCTATCGCTATGTCTTTACTCAAGGTTGGGGTCTCTCCAGTCAAAAGTTTGCGAAGTATCACTTCATGGCCAATGCCAAATACGAAGAAGTCCCTGAGCATGTGCTCCAAATGTCCTTCAACTTTGCAATGTCCTGCAAGGCGGTCTCAGTTCGGCGACATAGCTCACCACTTCCTGGCCTTCAGACCTTTTGTAGGTGTAGAACCGGCACCTCACCATCAGAACATTTTCCTTCCGGTTCAGATGCTCCCGGACCAGTGTGCACAAATCATTGTATGATTTCTCTGTGGGTTTCGCTGGAGCAAGCAAATTTTTCATGAGGCCAAACGTTGGTGCCCCGCAAATGGTGAGGAGAATCGCCCTTCGTTTGGCAGCGTTCGCTTCTCCTTCCAGCTCGTTGGCCATGAAATATTGGTCGAGTTGCTCCATGAAGGTTTCCCAATTATCTCCCTCTGAAAATTTCTCCAGGATGTCCACTGTTCTCTGCATCATTGGTTCGTCATCTGTATCTCGTTGCCAGTTGTTATGTATGAATAAAGAGTCTGACTAGATACTGTGAGCTCAAAGTAAAGTGTGACCACAGTCTTTTATTGCAGCTCTCCAGAGTGTCTCTCCTGCCTGTGAGGCCTTCTTAAGTACAGGTGCTCCCAAGGGATTGTGGGATCCGTTGTGACTCCAGGGGATGTGCACTCTGGTGGCTGCACAAGGTATTTACAGGTAAACATATATAACAATTCGCATGCCCAATACTAGACTCCCAAAACAAATGCTCTACTCAGAGCTCCGACATGGAAAGTGAGCCCCAGGTGGGCAGAGGAAACGCTTCAAGGACACCCTCAAAGCCTCTTTGAAAAAGTGCAACATCCCCACCGACACCTGGGAATCCCTGGCCCAAGATCGCACAAAATGGAGGAGAAGCATCCGGGAAGGCGCCAAACACCTCGAGTCTCGTCGCCGGGAGCACGTGGAAGCCAAGCGCAAACAGCGGAAGGAGCGCATGGCAATCTAAACACCCCACCCACCCGTCCCTCCAACCACCGTCTGCCCCACCTGTGACAGAGACTGTAGATCTCGCATTGGACTCATCAGACATTGAGCTCATATTTGCTTGGAAGCAAATCATGCTTGACTCCGAAGGACTGCCTAAGAAGAAGATTACAAACAAATTCTTAAAGGCCCCAATACTAATCACTCCCTTTTCTTGGGCAATGGACAAGTGCTGCGCACCTAATGTGTATTGCAACTAGTTGCAGAACATCTAAATTAGGTCATTTATATGGTCTGAGGGTGCCAGGACACAAGACAAAACAGTCACGAGAAGGTAAGTTGTAAACTCCCCTTGCAGATTCCCCTCCATTCTCGGGAGAACTGCACCCAGAAGCTCTAACACCTTTCCTACAGTGGAAGGCCTCTTTGTTCCCACACCTGTTTCCATGTGCACAGACTTGCCAAGGGGTGGGCCTGCAGTAGGTCATGACTGCCTTGTCTTGAGTCCTGGCCCCCACAGACCTAATTGGAGCATCTTTGGGCATACTGGGAGAGGAACCTGAGACAGGAAGGTCAGTAAGCACCCCATGCCCTCTGCCTCATCTCCATGGCTGGTTTTGTGTTACGTCTCATGTAGGGAGTGTATAGGCCTAATCTACTCAATCATTCCTCGTCGGACAATCCTCTCATCCCAGGGATCAATCTAGTAAACCTTCATTGCACCCACTCTAAGGCATGTATGGCCTTTGTTTGAAAAAGGAGACCAAAACTGTTAGCAGTACTCTAGGTGTGATCTCACTAAAGCCCTGTACAATTGTAGTAAGCCTTCCTTACTCTTGCAATAAATGGCAATAAGTAATTTGCCTTCCTAATTGCTTGCTATACCTGTATGTTAACTTTCTGTGTTCCCTGTATGAGGGCTCCTAAATCTCTCTGAATACCAACATTTATTAGTTTCTCACAATTAAAAAAAGAATCAGTTTTTTTGTTCTTCCGACCAAAGTAAATAACCTCACATTTTCCCACATTATACTCCATCTGCCATCTTATTGTCCACTCAGCTAATCTGTCTATATCCTTCTTCATGCTCGTTGTGTCTTCCTCACAGCTTACTTTCCCAGGTAGCTTGTATTGTCAGCAAATATTACACTTGGTCCCTTCATCTAAGTCATGAATATAGGTTGTCAATAGCGGAGCCCAAGCATTTATCCTTGCAGCACCCCACTCGCTGTAGCCTGTCAACTGGAAAATGACACATTTATACCTACTCTTTGTATTCTGTCCATTAACCAATCCTCTACACATGCTAATATATTACCCCCAATTCCATGAGCCCTTAACTTGCATAGCAACTTTTCATGTGGAATAATATTGAATGCCTTTTGGAAATCCAAATATACTACAAATATACTACTGGTTCCCTTTTATCTACTCTGCTAGTTACATTCTCAAAAATTCTAACAAATGTATTAATCATGATTTCCCTTTCTCAAAATCATGTTGACTCTCTCTCTAATCATATTATGATTTTCTAAATGCCCTGTTTCCACTTCCTTAATAATGGATTCCAGCATTTTCCCGATGATTGTTGACAGGCTAACTGGCCTGTCGTTCCCTGTTTTCTCTCTCTCCTTTCTTGAATAGCGGGGTTACATTTGGTATTTTCCAATTCACTGGGACTATTTTGGAACACAGGGTATTTTGGAAGATCACAACCAATGCATCCACTATCTCTGCAATGACCTCGTTTAGAACCCTAGGATGTAGGCCATGAGGTCCAGGGCATTTATTGTTTTTTATTCCCATTAGTTTCTCATGTAATTTTTCTCTACTGATATTAATTACTTTAAGTTCCTCACTCTTATTAGCCCCTTGGTTCCCCATTATTTTTCATACTGGGGTACCAATCTAGATCATAGGGATGCTATTCTTTATAATATATAGGAATCTAGTAATGTATTGTCTATCTATTTTTTGCTCTTGGTGGAATTATGATGGACATTTGTTTCTGGTTTTGCTCCTCATGATTGAACCATGCATAATATTGTAACATATAATTAGACAGAAAGTTATATCATAACATCTAATTGGATCATAAATAATATGAGATTTATCTTAGAATGGTTTCTACAGTAAGTTACTAAAAAATTGGCCTTAATATTAACATTGTAATTTTGTAAAATCATAAAGATATTAAAATATAAATTAAAAAGTAGCTTTGTTTTAATTAACACCACTAATAGAGAAAAAAGATCATAACTCAATTGGATAATGTGTTTTATTCATATTAACAGCATTCATAAGTGATTAGTTCCCTCACATGTAATATAATTGCAATTGCTCCACAGTTTTAATTGTATGTGTGTTTTATTACGGATAAAAGGTGGCAAATTACTCTTCGGCTTGACAAAATTACCTGATGTAAAGTTCTATAACCTTGTCCATGCCTCTTCACATTTGTCCCACAATTATATTTTTGTTGAGATAAGAACTGAACATTTAAGATATTTTACTGACTCTCATACTTTAAAACATTTTCTAAAATTAGTTTAAGTTATGCTTGAAATAAAGTGCGCCTGGGCTGGAGCTCTGGCATAAAATGGACTGGAGACAGCTGGCAGGCTTGGGAACTCAGGCGAGACCTGGAAAAATGATGTCCCACCCTATTTCGCACACCCACTTGTCAAAGGAGGAGTCCCATTGGGACCAAGTGCAAACAGCAGTTCTTCCTAACTCACAGATGGCCTGAAGCATGCAAGGATGCGAGGCCAGAGAAATGGTGTCACTCTTTGGCTTTCCTGCAGTTCCTGCCTCCTTTGTGCCAAGTGGCACTGCAAATAATCTGGTGTTGGGGTCACTGGAGCTGCAGAAGTGGGCCCACGGTAATCTCCAGGCTGGGGTCTTGGCCTGGAACACACACAAGATTGTCGGCAGCATCCAAGTGATCAGCCCTGTTCTGGCAATTTTCATCTGTTTGTGTTACCTTTCATCCCCAGTAGCTGTACCCAAGATTCAACCTTTCTGGCACAGAGACCCATATGTTATATTTAAGTAAAATGACCCTGGATGACCCCTAACTTGATGGAATTTTTCGAGGCAGTAACCAGGATGGTCGATGAGGGCAGTGTATTTGATGCAGTGTACATGGGTTTTAGCAAGGCTTTTGATAAGATCCCACATGGCAGACTGGTCACGAAAGTAAAAACCCATGGAATTCAGGGCAAAGTGGCAAGTTGGATCCAAAATTGGCTCAGAGGCAGAAAGCAAAGGGTAATGGTTGATGAGTGTTTCTGTGACTGGAAGGCTGTTTTCAGTGGGGTTCTGCAGGGCTCAGTGCTAGGTCCCTTGCTTTTTGTGGTATACATCAATGATCTAGACTTGAATATAGGGAGTATGATTAAGAAGTTTGCAGATGGTACTAAAATTGGCTGTGTGGTTGATAATGAAGAAGAAAGCTGCGGACTGCCAGAAGATATCAATCAACTGGTCAGGTGGGCAGAACAGTGGCAAATGGGATTCAACCTTGAGAAGTGTGAGGTAATGCATTTGGGAGGGCTAACAAGGCAAGGGAATAGACATTAAATGGTAAGACACTGAGAAGTGTAGAGGAACAAAGGGATCTTGGAGTGCATGGCCAGATCCCTGAAGGTAGCAGGGCAGGTAGATAAGGTGGTTAAGAAGGCATACGGAATACTTGCCTTTATTAGTCGAGGCATAGAATACAAGAGCAGGGGGGGTTATGCTTGAACTGTATAAAACACTGGAGTACTGCATGCAGTTCTGGTTACCTCTTTACAGGAAGGACGTGATTGCACTGGAGAGAGTACAGAGGAGATTTATGAGGATGTTGCCGGGATTGGAGAATCTTAGCTAAAAGGACATATTGAAAAGGCTGGGTTTGTTTTCATTGGGACAGAGGAGGCTGAGACGAGACTTCATTGAGGTATATAAAATTATGAGGGGCCGCGACATAGTGGATAGTAAGGGCCTATTTCCCTCAGTAGAGCGGTCAACAACCAGGGGCACAAATTTAAAGTAATTGGTAGAAGGTTTAAAGGGGATTTGAGGGGAAATTTGGAGTCTGGAACTCACTGCCTGAAAGGGTGGTAGAGGCAGAAACCCTCATCAAATTTAAAAAGTACTTGGATGTGCACTTGAAGTGCCGTGACCTGCAGGGTTATGGACCTAGAGCTGGAAAATGGGATTAGGCTGGATAGCCTCTTGTTGGCCAACACGGACACGATGGGCCGAAATGGCCTCCTTCCGTGCTGTAAACTTCTATGATTCTATGATTCTATGAAAAACTCAGCCCAGAAGCTCATGTCACCAACAGATTGGGGTTGAAGAATTTCAGGCCCAATAAACTGATCACATCCTGATATGTTTGATATTTTCTGAAGAACCCCGAGTTATTTCAACAACAACAACAACTTTTATTTATATAGCGTCTTTAACATAGTAAAACATCACAAGGCACTTCACAAAAGTGTTTTAAGACAAAACAAATACATTCGACACAGAGCCACATAAGAAGAAATTACGGCAGATGAACAAAAGCTTAGTCAAAGAGGTAAAATTTAAGGAGCGTCTTAAAGGAGGAAAGAGAGGCAGAGAGGTGGAGAGGTTTATGGAGGGAGTTCCAGAGCATAGAGCCCAGGCTGCTGAAGGCAGGGCCACCAATGGTTAAGCGATTATACTGAGGGATGCTGAAGGGGGAAGAGTTTGAGGAGCGCAGACATCTCGGGGGGTTGTGAGGCTGAAGGACATTTCAGAGATAGGGAGGGGCGAGGGGCCATGGAGGAATTTGTAAAGAAGGATGAAAATTTTTATATTAAGGTTTTACTTAACCGGAAGCCAATATAGGTCAGCGAGCAGAGGGGTGATGGGTGAGCAGGACTTGGAGCGAGTTAGGACACAGGCTGCCGAGTTTTGGATGACCTCCCATTTACGCCAGGTAGAATGTGGGAGGCCAGCCAGAAGTGCTTTGGAGTAGTCAAGTCTAGAGGTAATAAAGACATGGATGAGGGTTTCAGCAGCAGATGAGCTGAGGCAGGGGCGGGTAAGGGCAATGTTACCGAGATGGGAATAGGCGGTTTTAGTAATGCCACAGATATGTGGCCTGAAAATCATTGCAAGGACAAATATGACATCTAGGTTGCGAACAGTCTGGTTCAGCCTCAGACAGATGCTAGCGACGGATGGAGTCAGTGGCTAGGGAACGCAGTTTGTGGCGGGGACCAAGGACAATGGCTTCAGTCTTCCCAGTATTTAATTGGGGAACATTTCTGCTCATCCAGTACTGGATGTTGGACAAGCAGTCTGACAATTTAGAGACAGTGAAGGGGTCGAATGAAGTGGTGGTGAGGTAGAGCTGGGTGTCCTCAGCGTACATCATCATTACCATAGGCAGTCCCTCGAAATCGAGGAAGACTTGCTTCCACTCTAAAAGTGAGTTCTCAGGTGACTGTACAGTCCAATACGGGAATTACAGTCTCTGTCACAGGTGGGACAGACAGTGGTTGAAGGAAAGGGTGGGTGGGGAGTCTGGTTTGCCGCACGCTCCTTCCGCTGCCCGCGCTTGTTTTCTGCATGCTCTCGGCGACGAGACTCGAGGTGCTCAGCGCCCTCCCGGATGCTCTTCCTCCACTTTGGGCCAGGGATTTCCAGGTGTCAGTGGGGATGTTGCACTTTATCAAGGAGGCATTGAGGGTGTCCTTGAAACGTTTTCGTCAGCGTACATGTGGAAACTGATGCCTTGCTATCGGATGATATCACCAAGGGGCAGCATATAGATGAGAAATAGGAAGGGCCAAGGATAGATCCTTGAATGATGCCAGAGGTAAAGCTGTGGGAGTGGGAAGAGAAGCCAGGTGATTTTCTGGCTACGATTAGATAGATGCGAATGGAACCAGGTGAGTGCAGTCCTCGATGTCATTTGTGACTTTGACGAGAGCTGTTTCGGTACTATGGCAGGAGTGGAAACCAGATTGAAGAGATTCAATCATGGAGTCCCGGGAAAGATATGTACGGATTTGAGAGGCGGCAACACGTTCAAGGACTTTGGAGAGGAAAGGGAGGTTGGAGATGGGTGGTAGCCTGCAAGCACAGTGGGGTCAAGGGTTGTTTTTTTGAGGAGAGGGTGATGATGGCAGATTTGAAGGAGAGGAGACAGTACTTGAGAGAACCGTTAACAATGTCAGCTAACATGGGAGCCAGAAAAGGAAAAAACTACGCAAGTGAATCGAGTTCGGGGTTTCATTTGTGCAAGCTGATTTTTATGTTAAATGTGTATACCAATTTTTCCTCTCCTTTATTCCCACACTTGATGGAACACATGGATTTTCCGACTTAACATTGCTGGAAGGGGGATTCCACACCAGCAGAGCATGTTGAGCAATTATGGCAAAAGCAAATTTACTGCGGATGCTGAAAATCTGAAATAAAAACAGAAAATACTGGAGGCACTCAGCAGGTCAGGCAGCCACTGTGGAGAGAGAAACAGAGATAACGTTTCAGGTCGATGACCTTTCCATGGGCCTGCTGCCCTGATTTTCCTGCATTACTGGAAATGGAGAGAAAACAGTGGCAACGAGGCTTAAATTCCCCTTAGGCATGGAGAGTTGGCAAGGCTCCCTGCTGACAGCGTGAATCTACAGAATCACCCCAAATAAAGAATTTCAGGAGCTAGGTTATATTGCAACTTAGGCACATCTGAGCATCTGACCTGAACTATATCTGCATTGAATTGCCTGGATTACCTGGTAACTCCTAAAGCAGGTGTGTGCATGATTTAAGCAATGCTCGAGTGCATCAATCCAACTATAAAGTGTGCAGTTGCAGAGCTGATGGAGAAAGCAAAGGCTCGAGAGGCCCACTTGACACATCAGTTTATTCTGAATGATACGAGGAATCAGAGAAGTGCACTTTTCAGGGCTGAAGAAGGGCTAAGTGCTAAACAGAAGCTTCAGCAAGAGACAATACTGCCATTGGATTCAATATCCTGCCCCATTTCAGTAATTATAATGTACAGGAGGCACTGCAGCAATTCAGCAAGGTTACTTGACAGCACCTTTCTAACCTTCGACCTCTACGATTGTGAAGTACAAGAGCCACAATATCTTGGGAACACCATCATCAGTTGTCCGAAAGGCAAACAAACAAAGTATTATGTCCGTAATGTATTTGTGAATGACTCCACGAGGCAATGTGTTGTACGCAAACTGTAGTGACCTTGGTCCATTATTCCTAACTCCAGAGTGAGGCACAAGCATGGTGGCTCCCCTTTTACACAGCCCCTGCCATCAGGGCAGGAGACCCCGGTCTCCACCAGTTGCACCCTCTAGTGGTGCCAGCATGTATATACACAGTATAAACCTTATTGAGAGTACATCAGGTAAACAAGTCTCCATCTTATACAACTATACAGTGACTACACAGAGAGCATAGCTATAGTCTGCATATATAACACAAAGAAGTTAAATCTTGAGTGGTCTCTCTGGGTGCTTAATATACTCTGGTGAATTTAAAGTGTCAGCTGTAGCTCAGTGGATAGCACACTCGTCTCTGAGTCAGAAGGTTGTGGATTCAAGTCCCACTCCAAGTACTTGAGCACATCATCATCATAGGCAGTCCCTTGTATTGAGGATGAATTCCTTCCACACTAAAAAGGGATGAATTCACAGGTGTTTCAATGAAGGACCTGATATTCCAGATCCCGAACTACATGTCGAAGGGTGGAAGATGCCTGTGCGTGGATTTTTTTAACGTGTGGTGGCCGTTGCACACCAGCCACCACATGGGCTTGACAGAGCTCGGTCTTGGTCCAGTGGCAAGGATTACCCAAGACGATTGGAGACCAGCTCTGCTGCACACACATAAATCTAGGCTGACACTCCCAGTGCACTGCTGAGAGAGTCCTGCACTGTCAGAGGTGCCGTCTTTCAGATGAAGCGTTAAACCGAGGCCCGAGGCCCTGATTGCTCTCTCAAGTGAACGTAAAAGATCTCGTGGCACTATTTCGAAGAAGAGCAGGGAAGTTATCCCCGGAATCCTGGCCAATATTTATCCCTCAATCACCATAACAAAAACAGTTCATCTGGTTATTATCATATTGCTGTTTGTGGGTGCTTGCTGTGCACAAATTGGCTGCCGCATTTCCCACATTACAACAGTGACTATACTCCAAAAGTACTTCAGTGGCTGTAGAGCACTTTGAGACATCCGGTCGTCGTGAAAGATGTTATATAAATGCAAGTCTTTCCTTAAAGTGAGGATAATGGTAGCTTTCATTGTCACTCCGAGTGCAACATGAATTGCCGAATATCCCTGTAGGTCTTTGTGGATTCGATGGCAGCCTCCTTTGTGAACCAGAGCTTTCAAAGCTACTTCTGCTCTGAGGACTTCCCTGCAGTAGACCTCTGCAGTGCTTGATGGTATAGCTGCCACCAGAAAATGCCTCCTTTCCTGCTATTGCTAATCCACTGTGATATGTTGTTTATGGCTTGTACACTCGTTCCGACAGAAAGATCTCCTGTGGTTTATTTGTTTATGTTTCTGCCAAATGTTGTATTTATTGAGCTCCCAAATGCAAGGTTTGATTTGGAGTAAAATATTCACTTTTCAATTTGACAGCTTGGCTGCAAGTTCTTTGTTCATGGCCGTAATAAGCGTAACAAATAAAAGTACCCTCTTTCTCACCTTACGTTAGATTTGTTGTGCCATCTTTTTGTTTTAAAAGAGGGCTGGAATTGGTCAGAACAGTTAGTAAGTACTTTCTACTGATATTCCACCATATTTTATGCATGGCTATTTTTTATGTTAAAATTAATAAATGTTGGAAAGGTAGGAGTCCAGACACTGGATAGCAATGTTAAATGGGAGCCATGATTCATTTTCCCTAATGGAGAGATACTCAAACCAAGTGTGGCTTTGAGCCAGTTAACATAAGTACTAAACTACATCACACAAAACAGAAATCAACCCTGAAAATTCCTCATCTATATGACTCGGTTCTACATTATTCAGTTCATTAAAGCACTGAGTCACCGGGACACTCCAAGTAATTATTTTTTAATAGAATTATCTGTTGCCATTATGCGAAGGATTTTTTTAATAGCCTAAGACACTTCAACAAAGAACTCACAGCCCAGGATGCAATGAGGTGACAGCCTGCGCGGTAACCCTATGAAGGCCTTTCATGCCCTTTGGACTCAGTGACAAGGTATAATCTGGAATCACGATCTGGAAAAAAAAGATGGGTTCATAACATTGTCGATGGGTTCACAGCTAGAGTTTTGATCTCCGTATTTAAGGAAGGATTTACTTGCATTGTAGGCTATTCAGAGAAGGTTCACTAGGTTGATTCCGGAGATGAGGGGGTTGACTTATGAGGATCGGTTGAGTAGGTTAGGCCTATACACATTGGAGTTCAGAAGAATAAGAACATAAGAACATAAAAAATAGGAGCAGGAGTAGCCCAAATGGCCCCTCGAGCCTGCTCCACCATTTAATACGATCATGTCTGATCCGATTATGGACTCAGGTCCACTTCCCTGCTCGCTCTCCACAACCCCTTATTCCCTAATCGGTTAAGAAATTGTCACAAATTTATTCAATGACCCAGCTTCCACAGCTCTCTGAGGCAGCGAATTCCACAGATTTACAACTCTCTGAGAGAAGAAATTCCTCCTCATCTCAGTTTTAAATGGTTGGCCCATTATTCTAAGATTATGCCCCCTAGTTCTGGTCTCCCCCATCAGTGGAAACATCCTCTCTGCATCCACCTTGTCAAGCCCCCTCATAATCTTATACGTTTCGATAAGATCACCTCTCATTCTTATGAATTCCAAAGAGTAAAGGCCCAATCACCTCAGTGAAAGGTGATCTTATTTAAACTTATAAGATAATGAGAGGGTTTGATAAGGTGGATGCAGAGAGGATATTTCCACTCAAAGGGGAAACTAAAACTCATCATCATAGGCAGTCCCTCGGAATCGAGGATGACTTGCTTCCACTCCTGAAGTGAGTTCTTTGGTGGCTGTACAGTCCAATATGAGAGCCACAGACCCTGTCAGAGGTGGGACAGATAGTCGTTGAAGGAAGGGTGGGTGGGTTTGCCGCACACTCTTTCCGTTGCCTGCGCTTGGTTTCTGCACGCTCTCGGCGTTGAGACCCAAAGTACTCAGCGCCCTCCCGCATGTACTTTCTCCACTTAGGACGGTCTTTGGCCAGGGACTCCCAGGTGTCAGTGGGGATGTTGTACTTTATCAGGGAGGCTTTGAGGGTGTCCTTGAAACGTTTCCGCTGCCCACCTTTGGTTTGTTTGCCATGAAGGAGCTCGTCATAAAGCACTGGCTTTGGGAGTCTCGTGCCTGGCATGCGAACTATGTGGCCTGCCCAGCAAAGCTGATCAAATGTGGCCAGTGCTTCAATGCTGGGGATGTTAGCCCGGATGAGGACACTGATGTTGGTGTGCCTGTTCTCCCAGGGGATTAGCAGGATCTTGCGGAGACATCATTGCTGATATATCTCCAGCGACTTCAGGTGTCTTCTGTACATGGTCCATGCCTCTGAACCATACAGGAGGGCGGGTATTACTGCAGCCCTGTAGACCATGAGCTTGGTGGTAGATTTGAGGGCCTGGTCTTCAAACACTCTTTTCCTCAGACGGCCGAAGGCTGCACTGGCGCACTGGAGGCGGTGTTGAATCACCGCATCAATGTCTGCCTTTGTTGATAAGAGGCTCCCAAGGTATGGGAAATGGTCCACGTTGTCAAAGGCCGCGCCGTGGATCTTGATGACTGGGGGGCAGTGCTGTGCGACGAGGACAGGCTGGTGGAGGACCTTTGTCTTACGGATGTTTAGCTTAAGACCCGTGCTTTCATATGCCTCAGTAAATATGTCGACTATATCCTGGCGTTCAGCCTCAGAATGTGCCCAGGCATCGTCCACGTACTGTAGCTCAATGACAGAGTTTGGGGTGGTTTTGGACCTGGCCTGGAGACGGCGAATGCTGAACAGCTTCCCACTGGTTCTGTTGTTTAATTTCACTCCAGCGAGGAGCTTGTTGACTTTGAGGTGGAGGATGGCAGCGAGGAAGATTGAGAAGAGAGTTGGGGCGATAACGCAGCCCTGTTTGACCCCGGACCGGATGTGGATTCGGTCTGTAATGGATCCATTGGTAAGGATCACGGCCTGCATTTCGTCATGGAGCAGGTGAAGGATGTTGACAAACTTTTTGGGGCACCTGAAACGGAGGAGGACGCTCCCTAGACCCTCGCAGTTGACAGTGTCAAAGGCCTTTGTAAGGTCGAAAAAGGCCATGTATAAGGGCTGGTGCTGATCCCTGCATTTTTCCTGCAGCTGTCACGCTGCAAAGATCATGTCCGTTGTGTCCCGTAGGGGACGAAATCCGCACTGTGACTCCGGGAGGAGCTCCTCGGCCACAGGGAGAAGACGGTTGTGGAGAACTCTAGCGACAACTTTCCCAATGGCTGATAGCAGGGAGATTCCCCTGTAATTGCCGCAGTTGGACTTGTCCCCTTTTTTAAAGATGGTCACGATCACTGCATCTCTCAGATCTCCCAGCATGCTCTCCTCCCTCCAGATGAGAGAAATGAGGTCATGTATCCGTGCCTCTCCGCCATACTTTTGCGCCTCAGTAGGAATTCCATCCGCACCCGTAGCCTTGTTATTCTTGATCTGTTTTATGGCTTTTCGTATCTCGTGCAAAGTTGGGCTCTCACTGAGGTGGTGGCGGGTTGCATGCTGCGGGATGGAGTTGAGAACACTCGAGTCAATGGCAGAGTCTCGATTGAGGAGATCTTCAAAATGCTCCTTCCAGCGGGCCCTGACAGCCTCGATGTCCTTGATGAGTGTTTCCCGTTCTTGGCCAGCAGCGGGGTGGGGCCTTGGGAGTTTGGACAGTAGGTGGCCTTGACTGCAGTGAAGAATCTTCGCACAGCCTGACTGTCGGCCAGTTGTTGTATCTCCTGTGCTTTCTCCATCCACCACCTGTTCTTTAGGTCCCAAGTTTTTTGTTGGGCCTCAGCCTTGAGCCACCTGTAATGTTGCTTTGCTGCTCCCGAGTTGGATTGTTGCTTGAGTCTTAGAAATGATCTATCTGCACTTATGATCTATTTGTTCTTTGATCTCCTGATCATTATCATCAAACCAGTCCTGATGTTTTCTGGTTGAGTGACCAAGTGTCTCTTCACAGGCACTGCTTATAGAGGCCTGGAGGGCAGACCAAACACGGTGGTCATTCAGCATCTCAGGGTCATCAAGGCACGCCAGGTTGGCTGTATAGGGTTCTCTTAGCTGGGTCTTTAAGTGCCCCGTCATTGACTTTTTTGCAGCACTGCTTCTGCTGTCCCCTCTGCTTTGGGGCTATGTTAATGTTGATGATGGATTGGATTAGGCGGTGGTCCGTCCAGCAGTCGTTGGCTCCTGTCATGGTGCGGGTGATGCGCACATCCTCACGATCCCTGGCTCGGATGATGATAGTCCAGCAGGTGCCTGTGCTTGGAGCGAGGGTGTTGCCACGATGCCTTGTATTTGTCCCTCTGGCGGAACAGGGTGTTGGTGATGAGGAGTTCATGTTCTGGACATTTTGTCAGGAATAGGATATCACTGGAGTTGACTTTTCCTACCCCCTCTCTGCCAATCACACCTTGCCAGAGGGCTGTGTCTTTGCCGACCCTCACGTTGAAGTCACCTAGGAGGATCAGTTTGTCGTCCGCGGGGACGCGGGACAGGGATGTTTCGAGGTTGGAATAAAAACCCTTTTTGTTCTCATCCGTTGCATCGAGTGTTGGAGCGTATGCACTGATGACTGTGGTGCATTGGTTCCAGGATAGGGTGAGTCGAAGAGTCATGAGGAGTTCGTTAACCCTGCAGGGGGAGTCTTTGATGGTGAAGCCAACTCTGTAAAGGCGGCGTTCTTCCTCTGGTTTCCCTTTCCAGAAAAAGCTGTAACCTCCATCTTGTTCCTTGAGCTGGCCTTCCCCTGCCTGCCGGGTCTTGTTTAGAGCGTCAATGTCAATGACAAAGCGTCTACGTTCCCGGGCAACTATGGCGGTGCGGCGTTCTGGCCTGTTGCTGTTGGAGTTGTCCATGAGGGTTCTGACATTGCAGGTCCCGAACTTCATGTTAACGAAGTGGAAGATGCCTGTGCGTGAGTTCTTTTAACGTGGGGTGGTCGTTGCACACCGGCAAACACACGGGCTTAGCTGAGCGAGGTCTTGGTCCAGTGGCAAGGGGGTCCAAGATGACTGGAGACCAGGCACTGCTGTATGGGCCTAGTTGCCTACAGCGAGTTGTTGGCCGCAAGCTCAACGCCGAGTAGCGCCCTTGATGGTAGGTGGCCTGAGGCTTTGTTGGGGGCAGGCATTAGGAAGGTCAGTTGTCTGCTGGAGTTCCGAGGGATGTTTTAAAAGTTTCTTCCAAAGTTTAAAAAAAACGTTTTCTAAAGTCATTTAAAAGTTTCTCCAGAGGTTTTTTTAAAAAATTCTCCAGGTTGTTTAAAAGTTTAAAAGTTTTCCCAAATGGTTTAAAAAGTTTCTCAAGTTAATTAAAAAAATAAAAGTTGATTAGAAGTTGATTAACAGTTTAAGATGTAAGTCAGTAGTAGGTTACTCCCTTGGCACTGCCCCATTGGCGCTGCCAGCCCTCAGCAGCTGTAGAAAGCCCTGGCCAGGCCACACCTGGAGCACCGCGGGGAAGTAGAGGCCCAGTCATCCTCAAAGGGGGCCTGAACGCCCAGATGCCTCCGGGGAGAGACCTGGACACCGCCGGGGAGAGGCCTGGACGCCGATGGGGGCCCGAGCACAAGCTGGGTGTGTTGAACAGTAGTTTTGGGTAGTTTCCTGTGATGTCTTGGGCCAGCCCCGGACTCCCCTCGGCAGGTTAGTTGCCGGACCCGGAGTCCCTTCGGCCGGCTAAACGATGGCCCCGGAGTCCCTTCGGCAGGTTAGTCGCCAGCCCCGGAATACCTTCGGCCGGTTAATCGCCGGCCCCGGAGTCCCTAAAACTAGGGGATATAGTCTCAGAATAAGGGGTCACCCATTTAAAACTGAGCTGAGGAGGAATTTCTTCTCTCAGAGGGTTGTAAATCTGTGCAATTTTCTGTTCCAGAGAGCTGTGGAGGCTGGGTCATTGAATATATTTAAGGCAGAGACAGACAAATTTTTGAGCGATAAGCGAGTAAAGGGTTATGGGGAGCGGGCACAGAAGTGGAGCTGAGTCCATGATCAGATCAGCCAAGATCTTATTAAATGGTAGAGCAGGCTCGAGGGGCTGAATGGCCTATTCCTGCTCCTATTTCTTATGTTCATATGTGGAGATAAAGGTAACAGCATCTATTAGGGAAAAATACTGCAGAAGACGTCCTACAGTGTAAAAGGCCAGGCTGGTTTATGAAGTGCTAGAGTGTTGTCAGATGTGCAAATTAATACCAATAACAATAGTCAGTAAATTATCTACATTTTAGGTGATGGCAATTGTAATGAACCTTCAAGTGAGCCTGCAGACAATAATATGCAATTTTAATAAAAGTATTAATTAAAGATTCAAAAGTATAGCTCTTAAGCGATCGATCTTTTCCTGAAATGGGATTTTTTTTCTCGCAGATTTTGAATTGTTGCTATTTATTTTCCTTATCCAAGACTCGCTAAGGAACAACATTTTGAAGGGGTAGAGAAGTACGGAGAGAAAACCTGACCCACTATTTCTGTTTTTAAGTGTTTCAGAAAGCTTCAGTACAATGGTCGCTTGTCTGAACTCAACTTGGAATAATGCAAGAGCACAATGAACATATAATTAGTCTCTGAAGAGTCAACATGGACTGACATACAGTGGCACACTGGGTCTCAGGAAAGTCTACTTATGGTGTAGTATATGTTTTCAGTTGCCTCTGGTTAGGGTGCAGAATCCTCCTCGAGTTGATGTTCGTACTGCTGTTAAGGTTAGTGAACAAGCAGCGTGGTTACCATCCTACTGTGTGCTTGTGCTAATGTGCTCATTAAGTGTGCAGTAATAAGAAGTAAATGTGCATACTGGGCCGAAAACAGACCTGAGGCACCTACTTTATGTAAGTAAGGGGCCTAACATCTGCTTAAGGTGGCCGGCGATATGCCTCGATCGACAGCAACTGGAAAATCCCAGCCTATGTCTGAAGGCTGTAGACTTTTGTACAGGTTCATATTTGTTATTTTATAAAAATTATGTACTAAAGCTTCTTATGATCATCCAAAATCTTATTACCTCAAAAATGAGGGGCATTTGTGCATGATAACAAAATATTCAAACTTGGGATTTAAAGTCTACAAGTCTAAACAATGTTTGATGATAACTTATCTTGAATGACAAAAAAAAACATATTAATAATGATTTCACTGACTCAATTCAAACCTCTCTAATACCACCTACATATGCAGAATATCATGGGGACTGTCCCACAATCAATACAAAACCACTTTTGGTTAGTAGGTGAAATAAATCATTGTGACTAGTGTGAGTCAAGATACTGTACTTAAAAATGGAATCTTTACTAACCATGGCAAGAATGAACTGCGAATTGCATGAATTCTAAAAGCTTTAAGCATGCTCTCTTTATTGCATCATTACGTTCATTTTTCAAAGGGGGACATTTTATTAAATGTTGGTCAAATACCGTATAATTTATACCAGTCCCACAGCAAAAGGCAATTATGATTGCAAATAAATGATGCTTAGCAGCTCACTGCACCAGTCCGAGAAGTTGGGAAAGAAAGGTATCATTCAAGCACATGTTCAGTCGCAACTTCTGTTTTTGATAAGATGTTAGATATAGAATAAGAAGCAAAGGCAAAGGTGAAGGAAGACTGACAGAGAGGTGAAGCAGGGGAGAGAGTGACGAGGAGAAGCAGAAGGCAGAAATGAAGGAGGGATGAGCAGAAGTGGAGAAGGACAGTAAACGAAACAAATGACGGAGAAACAGAAAGAGGCTGTTTTGCACATTTACCAGTACCAGTAACATCAGTGACAGGGGTATGAGAGGCTGACAGCTTTAGGCAGTTCCAAGCCCAATAATGCCTGACAACCAATGAATTGGAACATTTTTTGCGATATTAATTATCAAGCTTGATTAGTTTGCCAGGCTGTGTGTGTTCTGTGTAAACTCTGGAATAGATAAGTAATTGACGATAGGTTAGCAAACAATATGTACTCATCAGAGGATTTATGTCAGAGTAATGGAGAGCTCAATGCTGGGACAATATTGTTTCTAATTTAAGTAAATAACTTGGATTCAGAAACTTAATATAATGGATGTAGCTATTTGCACTAGAAAATGCTCTGATAGGCTCTCCATGATCACATGACCTGATTGCTGAATGGTCCCCTTGGAGGATAAGCCACACCCAGAAGTTTCTCTGGAAGGTGTAATTGGAACCACCCAGCCCAAATTCTGAGTGACTTTGCAAACTGTAATTCGAGCCATTCTGACTTCAGACCCCAGAGAGGACAGAGCTCCCCAACCCAGCACAAGTTCATGCCTCCCCCAACCGAAGTTCCTCACCCCCAATTGTTTCTTACTGATGCACTCCCCCGCCCCCCCTCCCCCCGCCTCGCCATAGATGGGGCATTGTATGTGGGTCATGGGTTGTTAACAGGTTTATTGGGTAGGAAGTAAATAGTGACAGTGTCGTGACTTCCGAATTTCATCCAATCCAATGATATCCCTTGTCACACACGCACCGAGCTTTCTGGGAAATCGAGCGTGGGTGTAAAGGGTGTTGGAAGAATGTGATCCATCTTCTCTGAGTTCCCCCTCTTCCCACCCATCACCTCTCCCACGTCCCCTCTCTCTCCCTCCAGTCTCTCTCTCTCTCTCTCTCCCTCCCAGTCTCTCAGTCTCTCCCCTCCCCCTCCCCCCGGCCCTCCCGTGGTCTCTCTCTCTCTCTCTCCATCTTTCCCACCTCCGATGTTTTCTCTCCCACAATAGGCCGTGGAAATGTTTCAAATAATGCAAAAGCTAGAAGCAGCTCCATGCCCCTTCTGACTTCTGGTTTCTTTGTGCAACCAAATCGAGCACCCGTGCTCAAAAAGGGGGCGGAGACCAATGCGTGCATGCGCAGAAGGATACACAAAAACCTAGTGCAAATAATCACTCTTAAATGTAATGCAGTCAAGTTTGTAGATGATACTAAACTAGGAGGGGCAGTGAACTCGGATGAGGCAGCCCAGAAATTATAGAATAAGTTGGACAAAATATATAAATGTGAAAATGGTGATAAGTTGAATTCCAAGTACAATATTGGGCTGAATTCTTTAGTCGTGAATGTGATCAACCCATAGTGCTTGCCTGTTCAGGGTGCTCCCCTAGTGCATTCGACAGAGTTGGTTGAAGACTGCTGTTGCTCTCGTGGGGACCCCCTCAGAAGCTTTTAGCCGGCGACTGCTGGATTTTGCAAGTTTGCGAGGGCCCAGCTGCAGACTGCAAGACTTCGGATGCTGCCAGTGTAGTCTCAGCCAGCTTGCTTTGTGGCAATGTGGTCAGTATTGGTTGAACAGTACATTCGAACATGGTTGATTCACTGCAGATTCAATTCTACGTGCAAGCATTCACGCTTCCTAACAGAAGTCGCTGGTTAACAACCAACAGGAGAGACTTGAGTGTTTTTTCGTATTATATAAGGACACTGAGGCCTCTTTTAATTCCCCCATGGCCAAAGATATAATGGCACTATTTGAAGAAAAGTAAGGAGTTCTCTGAGTGTCATGGATTCTTCAACTGACTAAATAGCCATCCATGTCATTGTTATTTGTGGCACCTTGCTACGTGCAAATGGCTAATGCGTTTATTGAGATAACAACCGTGAATGCACTTTGAAGCAATTTAATACTTGTGAAGTACAGTCATGTTGTTATGAGGGTGCACACAGCAACCATTTTCACACAGCAAACGGGAAAGCTGTGAGAGACGTGATAAGCTGTTATATAAATCCAAGTTCTTTCTCTTATTTTAAAACAGTCAGAGACAAATGGATGGCATAACATATTAATATGATCGAATACACACTGGAATAAAAAAAGGAGACCCCTCCGAGATAAAAATAATTGTGGGCATTTCACCTTGTGAAATCTGCTGGCTGAATAGCTTGTCAGACAGTTAAATTTCTCACGAAATGTACTGGGAGAGACTAAGAGGCAACACATGCATAAAGCGTTCTTGACTTTCAGAATTAGGCAATATGTAGGGAGCAGAACGATGTACTCCAAACTAAAAAGCTATGATGTTCACAAAGGTCACCATATCAACATTCTGCCCACTTCAATCCCACTGAATAAGACCAGTGCAAAATAAATTATAGGCTTGAGTATGAGGCCAAACACCACACAAGGAGTTGTTTAACAGGAAAGACAATCACGACTTGCTTTACAATGTAGCCACCCCTTGCCGTGTTAATTGTTAGTGTCTTATACCATTGAGTCCTTGCTAGATATTCCTCAATTTTGTTGCAATTTTATCACCCTCTGTGGCTCTTTGCTCAAGCTAACCCCAAAATTATGCAATCTCGATATTCGGTTTAACCCTGAGCTGAACTTCAAACTCTACATTTGGCAAATGGAATACAACGTGGGAAAATGTGAGGTTATCCACTTTGGCAGAAAAAATAGGAAAGCAAATTATAATTTAAATGGAGAAAAATTGCAAAATACTGCAGTACAGAGAGACCTGGGAGTACTTGTGCATGAAGCACAACAAGTTAATATGCAGGTACAGCAAGTAATCAGGAAGGCAAATAGAATGTTGGCCTTTATTGCAAGGGGGATAGAGTACAAAAGCAGAGAAGTCCTGCTGCAACTGTACAGAGTATTGGTGGGGCCAACTAGAGTACTGAGTACAGTTTACGTCTCCGTATTTAAGGAGGGATATGCTTGCATTGAGTCTGTTCAGAGAAGGTTCATTAGGTTGATTCCGGAGATGAGGGGTTGACTTATGAAGGTAGGTTGAGTAGGTTGGGCCTTTCCTCATTGGAGTTCAGAAGAATGAGAGGTCATCTTATCGAAACATATAAGATAATGAGGGGGCTCAACAAGGTGGATGCAGAGAGGATATTTCCACTCATAGGGGAAACTAAAACTAGGGGCCGCCTATTTAAAATGGAGATGAGGGGGAATTTCTTCTCTCAGAGGGTTGTAAATCTGTGGAATTCTCTGCTCCAGAGAGCTGTGGAGGCTGGGTCATTGAATATATTTAAGGCAGAGATAGACAGATTTCTGAGCGATAAGGGAGTAAAGGGTTATGAGGAGCGGGCAGAGAAGTGGAGCTGAGCCCATGATCAGATCAGCCATGATCTTATTAAATGGCGGAGCAGGTTCGAGGGGCCAAGTGGCCTACTCCTGCTCCTATTTCTTATGTTCTTACATAGAGTTGATCACCAAGACCCTCTTCCTTCACCTCCAAAATATTGCCAGCTCAGGCTCCACATGATTCCAACCACCATTGTAACATTCAGTGATATCTTGCTCATATCCATGCTTAACTTTACAAATATAATTTTAGATAATTGCCCCAGTTTCTATCCAACACAAATCCCAACTCATCCAGAATTCTACTGCCACAATATATTCTGTACAAGGTCTGATTATTCCAGTGCTCACTGACTTCCACTGAATCGTCATCCTGCTAAATTATCTTTCCTACGAAACATCTCTCTCTCTGGGATTCAATTCAGCTGAGTTTGGCAACATTTTATGCTTCCCTTCCCAGTGGTCTTATTCAGTGGGTTTGAAGTGGGTAGTATATTGATATGGCAGATGAATCAGAGAGGAGATGAGAAGAACAATAGGCAGAGAGTTGTTATGATCCATATGCACTGCTTGAAAGGGTGGTAAAGCATATTCAATAGTAACTTTCAAAAGGCAATTGGATGTTTACTTGTGTTACATATGTAAACTTTACAAGCGTGTAAGACTTGCCACCAGGGGGCGCACCAGTTGGAGACCCAAGGGTCACCTGCTCACCCTGGGCAAGCAGGTATAAAAGGCAGTCTACCATGCTGCTTCCTCACTCTGGAGTTACATTAAAGAGACCAAGGTCACAACAGTTTGAGTTTACAATACAGTCTTGTGGAGTTAGAAACATAGAAACATAGAAAATAGGTGCAGGAGTAGGCCATTCGGCCCTTCGAGCCTGCACCACCATTCAATGAGTTCATGGCTGAACAGGCAACTTCAGTACCCCATTCCTGCTTTCTCGCCATACCCCTTGATCCCCCGAGTAGTAAGGACTACATCTATCTCCTTTTTGAATATACTGAGTGAATTGGCCTCAACAACTTTCTGTGGCAGAGAATTCCACAGGTTCATCACTCTCTGGGTGAAGAAGCTCCTCCTCATCTCGGTCCTAAATGGCTTTCCCCTTACCCTTAGACTGTGACTCCTGGTTCTGGACTTTCCCAACATCGGGAACATTCTTCCTGCATCGTACCTGTCTAAACCCGTCAGAATTTTAAACGTTTCTATGAGATCCCCTCTCATTCTTCTGAACTCCAGTGAATACAAGCCCAGTTGCTCCAGTCTTTCTTGATGTGTCAGTCCCGCCATCCCGGGAATCAGTCTGGTGAAACCTTCGCTGCACTCCCTCAATAGCAAGAATGTCCTTCCTCAAGTTAGGAGACCAAAACTGTACACAATACTCCAGGTGTGGCCTCACCAAGGCCCTGTACAACTGTAGCAATGCCTCCCTGCCCCTGTACTCAAATCCCCTCGCTATGAAGGCCAACATGCCATTTGCTTTCTTAATCATCTGCTGTACCTGCATGCCAACCTTCAATGACTGATGTACCATGACACCCAGGTCTCGTTGCACCTTCCCTTTTCCTAATCTGTCACCATTCAGATAATAGTCTGTCTCTCTGTTTTTACCACCAAAGTGGATAATCTCACATTTATCCACATTATACTTCATCTGCCATGCATTTGCCCACTTACTTAACCTATCCAAGTCACTCTGCAGCCTCATAGCATCCTCCTCGCAGCTCAC
Organism: Pristiophorus japonicus; assembly: GCF_044704955.1. Lineage (NCBI taxonomy): Eukaryota > Metazoa > Chordata > Chondrichthyes > Pristiophoridae > Pristiophorus > Pristiophorus japonicus. Next base: position 11,283,090 of record NC_091986.1, read on the forward strand.
ACTGCCACCCAACTTAGTGTCATCCACAAATTTGGAGATGTAACATTTAATCCTCTCGTCTAAATCATTAATGTACAATGTAAACAGCTGGGGCCCCAGCACAGAACCTTGCGGTTCCCCACTAGTTACTGCCTGCCATTCTTAAAAGTCCCCATTTACTCCTACTCTTTGCTTCCTGTCTGACAACCAGTTCTCAATCCACGTCAGCACACTACCCCCAATCCCATGTGCTTTAACTTTGCACATTAATCTCTTGTGTGGGACCTTGTCGAAAGCCTTCTGAAAGTCCAAATACACCACATCAACTGGTTCTCCCTTGTCCACTCTACTGGAAACATCCTCAAAAAATTCCAGAAGATTTATCAAGCATGATTTCCCTTTCACAAATCCATGCTGACTTGGACCTATCATGTCACCTCTTTCCAAATGCGCTGCTATGACATCCTTAATAATTGATTCCATCATTTTACCCACTACCAATGTCAGGCTGTCCGGTCTATAATTCCCTGTTTTCTCTCTCCCTCCTTTTTTAAAAAGTGGGGTTACATTGGCTACCCTCAATGCCATAGGAACTGATCCAGATTCTATGGAATGTTGGGAAATGACTGTCAATGCATCCACTATTTCCAAGGCCACCTCCTTAAGTACTCTGGGATGCAGACCATCAGGCCCTGGGGATTTATCGGCCTTCAATCCCATCAATTTCCCCAACACAACTTCCTGACTAATAAGGATTTCCCTCAGTTCCTCCTTCTTACTAGACCCTCTGACCCCTTTTATATCTGGAAGGTTGTTTGTGTCCTCCTTAGTGAATACCGAACCAAAGTACTTGTTCAATTGGTCTGCCATTTCTTTGTTCCCCGTTATGACTTCCCCTGATTCTGACTGCAGGGGACCCACATTTGTCTTTACGAACCTTTTTCTCTTTACATATCTATAGAAGCTTTTGCAGTCCATTTTAATGTTCCCTGCAAGCTTCCTCTCGTACTCTATTTTCCCTGCCCTAATCAAACCCTTTTTCCTCCTCTGCTGAGTTCTAAATTTCTCCCAGTCCCCGGTTTCGCTGCTATTTCTGGCCAATTTGTATGCCTCTTCTTTGGCTTTAATACTATCCCTGATTTCCCTTGATAGCCACGGTTGAGCCACCTTCCCTTTTTTATTTTTATGCCAGACAGCGGTGTACAATTATTGTAGTTCATCCATGCGGTTTCTAAATGTCTGCCATTGCCCATCCACTGTCAATCCCTTAAATATCATTCACCAATCTATCCTAGCCAATTCACGCCTCATACCTTCAAAGTTACCCTTCTTTAAGTTCTGGACCATGGTCACTGACTTAACTGTTTCATTCTCCATCCTAATGTAGATTTCCATCATATTATGGTCACTATCCCCCAAGGGGCCTCGCACAACGATATTGCTAATTAATCCTCTCTCATTACACAACACCCAGTCTAAGATGGCCTCCCCACTAGTTGGTTCCTCGACATATTGGTCTAGAAAACCATGCCTTATGCACTCCAGGAAATCCTCCTCCACCGTATTGTTTCCAGTTTGGTTCGCCCAATCTATATGCATATTAAAGTCACCCATGATAACTGCTGCACCTTTATTGCATGCACCCCTAATTTCCTGTTTGATGCCCTCCCCAACATCACTACTACTGTTTGGAGATCTGTACACAACTCCCACTAGCGTTTTCTGCCCTTTGGTATTCTGTAGCTCCACCCATATAGATTCTACATCATCCAAGCTAATGTCTTTCCTAACTATTGCATTAATCTCCTCTTTTACCAGCAATGCTACCCCACCTCCTTTTCCTTTCTGTCTATCATTCCTAGATGTTGAATACCCTTGGATGTTGAGTTCCCAGCCTTGGTCACCCTGGAGCCATGTCTCCGTGATGCCAACCACATCGTATCCGTTAACTGCTATCTGCACTGTTAATTCATCCACTTTATTCCGAATACTCCTCGCATTGAGGCACAGAGCCTTCAGGCTTGCCTTTTTAACACAGAATTTGTTATTCTGAACATAGCAAATTGAGAAGGAAAAAATTGCAGAGCTATGAGTATGCACACAGGTGTGTGGAGCTGTTGCATTGTGAGTGGCTTAGCCAGTCACGTGATATTCACAAGACTCAATGAAACCCCCAGTTAACTGAATCCAGGTTCTCCACAATGAGGCATGCAGTAGTGAACCTGGTGGATTCGTTATACAGGGTATTGGTGAGGCCACACCTGGAATGCTGCGTACAGTTTTGGTTTTCATATTTAAGGAAGGATATACTTGCTTTGAAGGCAGTTCAGAGAAGGTTCACTAGGTTGATTCCGGAGATGAGGGGGTTGACTTAAGAAGAAAGGTTGAGTAGGTTGGGCCTCTACTCATTGGAATTCAGAAGAATGAGAGGTGATCTTATCGAAACGTATAAGATTATGAGGGGACTTGACAAGGTGGATGCAGAGAGGATGTTTCCACTGATGGGGGAGACTAGAACTAGAGGGCATAATCTTAGAATAAGGGGCCGCCCATCTAAAACTGAGATGAGGAGGAATTTCTTCTCTCAGAGGGTTGTAAATCTGTGGAATTTGCTGCCTCAGAGAGCTGTGGAAGCTGGGACATTGAATAAATTTAAGATAGAAATAGACAGTTTCTTAATCGATAAGGGAATAAGGGGTTATGGGGAGCGGGCAAGGAAATGGAGCTGAGTCCATGATCGGATCAGTCATGATCTTATTGAAAGGTGGAGCAGGCTCGAGGGGCCAAATGGCCTACTCCTGGTCCTATTTCGTATGTTCTTATATTCTTATCTATCCAGTCATAGCTAGGGAATTGCCTCCAATGGCTTCTCGAACCGCTCTTGCACTGTTATCTCTGAAGTCTCCCAAAGCTCCATTCTTGTGCGCCACCACCCCCCCTCCACCCCATTACTCATCTACATGGTGCCGCTCAGCGATATCATCCACAAATGCAACATCAGGTTCCACATGTACATTGATGACACCCAGCTCTACCTCACCACCACCTTTCTCGACCCCTTCGCTGCCTCCAATTTGTCATGCTGCTTGTCCAACACCCAGTCCTGGGTGAGCGGAAATTTCCTCCAACCTCGGTCCCAGCCACACACATCCCTAGCTGCCACCTGCATCCCATTCCCTGTTCACTGTCTGAGGCTGAACCAGACCTTTCGCAGACCTTGCCATTGTATTTGAACCTGAGACTAGCTTCTGACCCGATATCTGCTCCATCATCAAGACAGCCGACATCCGTCGCCCGTCTCCACCACTGCCTCAGCTCATCTGCTGCTGAAACTCTCAACCATGCCTTTGTTTCCTCAGACTTGATTATTCCAAGCCATCCATCTTCCATCTTCCATAAACTTGAACTCGTTGGCCCTGAAATTCCGGTCCGAGTCCTCTTTCGGATGAAAGCCTCCGAACGAAGAATTTTTACGAATTTACCTGGTGGTCCAGGAGGAGCGTGGGATAATGGTGGGGAGGCCTTCTCTTCCCGCGCTGCGAAGAACGCTCCCGTCCTCCAGGTTCCCACGGAGACAGTGCAGTCACGTGTGACTGCTCAGCCAATCAGGTACAGTATTCCACAGCTTTCTCGTTAATAGCACTGGGAACTCCGTATCTACCAGTTCTCATTGCCATTAATGAGAAAAAAACAAACACACTAAACACCATAATAAAAAATAAAAAACACACCTCACATAATTAAAATTAATTGAAATTAAAGTTAATAAATGCCTTAGAAAAAAAAATTCTGATTTTTTAAAAAGTTTTTAAAATTATGGTTTAAAATAAACTTAACTTAGTGGGCAGGGTTTTTAACAGTAAAATGTGTTTTTTTTAATTTAATTTTTGGTTTTTGTATGTTTTAAAACTCTTACGCCTGTAACAGCAGGCTATGCACCTGCTTTTATCAGGCGCAAGAGTTTTGAGGACATTTGCAAGATTTGGGTAAATACTGCAATCTTGCCCATGCAAATGTCCTCGCTCCCGAGATACGGAGGATCTGTCAGGCTCCAGCTTGACAGATCGGAAAAGCCGCTTTTCAACGCATGCGCATTGTGTGCTGAAAACCAGCTTTTGCAATGCCTCCCCGGATCCGTACGGACCAAAGGAGGCCGGGATTTCTGGGCCATTAAATATTCTGTTGCCCATATCCTAACTCACATCAAGTCCTGTACATCCATCACTCCTATGCTCGCTGACCTACATTGGTTCCCGGTCAAGCAATGCCTCTATTTTAAATTCTCATCCTTGTATTCAATTCCCCCCATGGATTTGCCCCTCCTCCAGCTCTCCAAGCCTCCAATATCTCTGTACTCCTCCAATTTTGGCCTCTTGTGCATCTCCAATTTGAATCACTCTATCATTGGCAGCCGTGCCTTCAGCTACCTGGGCCTTAGGTTCTGGAATTCCCTCCTTAAGCCTTTCTGCCTCTCGACCTCTGTATCCTGTTTTAAGATGCTCCTTGAAACCTACCTCTTTGACCAAGCTTTTGGTCACCTGTCCTAATATCTCCTTATGTAGCTCAGTGACAAATATTGTTTGACAACGCTCCTGTGAAGCACCTTAGGACATTTTACTACGTTAAAGGCGCTATATAAATGCAAGCTATTATTGTTGTTGATCCTCCAGGTTTTGCACCACCCTCTGATTGCAATCTTCACCACCTCAATGTTAAGCTCAGTTGCACTGCTCTTCTGAGCCCGAATGATTGTGCATCCTACAACCCCCATTCCTTTACCGGTGACTGAGCCTTCAGCCAGCACAGCCTGTACTCTTGAATTATCATCTTAAACTCGTTTGCTTTGCTGCATCTCTTCCACCGACAAGAGCCTCCTTCAAACCTACTTCTTCGATCCTACTTCCAATCAGCTCCCTTAATCCTCTCCTTACACCTACTCGGCTGTTTGATCTCACACTTTGTGAAGTGTCTTGCTGTGTATCATTGTTAAGCTTTGCAAGGCCGCACTGTCGGTGCAATCCTCGCTTGACAGGGGCCTGGATGGGAGCATTAAACACGGGGATCAGCATGCCTGATCCGTGATGCTTCTGGTTGTTGAGGGATTTAGATTAAGCTGTTTTGCTAAATAGTAACCTTCAGCGATGGTGTTTATTGTCTGTCAGGGTAGTCAGAGGGTGCTTGATTTATTTGCGCGTAAATTTATAAGTGGCTTTAATGTCCAACTCCATCTATCTGAACCTTGATCTAACCCAGCTGAACTGCAAAACAGATCAAGCCTTTATAGTCCACTCTATGGTCTGTTGATTACTTTCATCTTATCAATATATGTGGCATTATATTTCTCAATACTTACACTACTAAGCTGTCACATTTCAATTATATTGCAGCAATAGTTGATTATTTTAAACATTTTCTTACAATGCACTCCTGGAATGATTAAGTGTCCATGTTCTAGCATTTACTTCCAAATCAACTTTTGTGGAAAGCTTTGACAAAACGTCCAACCCATCAACTCAGTGAGTACATTTACTGCTTGCTGTAGTATTGAGTGATGCTGACAAGTAAAGTTCAAGGTTCAATTTTTGGTCTGTACTGAGTAACTAATGGTATTGGCGGTGGAGACACAAGAATTGGTTTCATCATACCTTGGTTAGCAAGCATCTAGCTCCAAAACCTCACTCGCCTCGATCCTTATTTCTCCACCCCCTTGCTGAAACCCTAGTCCGTGCCTTTAACACCTTTCCACTATTCTTCTGCCAGCCACCTCGGTTCCACTCCCCACAAGCTACAAATCATCCAGAAGGTGTTCCCACCCGCATCAAGGTCTGCAATCCCATCATCCCGCTTCTCATAAAGCTCCAGTGGCTTCACATGCCCCAGAGAACAGGCTATGAGATTCAAGTCCCTACCTTCAAATCAGTCCGTGTTCATGGCCCTCAATGCTCCTGTGATCTCCTCCAGCCATGAGATGAGGAGAAATTTCTTCTCTCAGAGGGTTGTAAATCTGTGGAATTCACTGCCTTAGAGAGCTGTGCAAGCTGGGTCATTGAATAAATTTAAGACAAAAATAGACAGTTTCTTAACCGATAAGGGAATAAGGGGTTATGGGGAGCTGGCAGGGAAGTGGACCTGAGTCCATGATCGGATCAGCCATCATCATATTAAATGGCGGAGCAGGCCCGAGGGGCCATATGGCCTACTCCTGCTCCTATTTCTTTTGTTCTTATGTTCTTGTAACCATGTGCACAGCCTCCATTTCCTTCAGACACTTTTCTGCTCTTTGTTCCCTGCCCACTTCACTCCACCAACCGAAGCCGTTCCTTCAGCCGCCATACCTCCACTCAACGGTGCTCCATCTTATCTCACACCTGCCTTGTCTTGCCCCTTCCTGCTTTCTCCTTGACCGTGCTTTTGCTCCCTCTGAACCTCTCTCTTCCCTTTTTCTCCCTGGACAGTGTCTGCTTACAGTCCTCTGCCTAGTAAGGCAGAAACCAGAGCTGATCAAGCAGGATTACAAATTGCATCAGAAATGCCCATTACAGCAGTCGTAATTTCATAATTAGCAACAGCAATTTTGGCTGAACAATGATCAACATTAGCGTGTGGAGAGCCAACATTAACATTGGCAGGATTAGCAGCAAAAGCGGCAGGGCAAACAGTGTCACCACAGGACTGGGAACAGTGATGAATTTTTATTCCCCCAACTGATATTAAATACCAGCAATACAATTGATTAGCCAACAAGAGATTTGGGTTTTACTGCATTAGAAGCACACGAATAAATAAACTGTTGGCTTCTGACATGACAAAGCATTTATTTGGATGGCAGTTTTGCTATGGACTTTTTTTGTTGAGGCTTTAGAGTTGTGACTCAAGCATCATGTTAGTTATACAATAAATAAATGTTTAAAAAGACTTGATAACTTAATTATGCTTCAACACAGGCAAATAATTAGTTCGCTAACATATTTTAAGCAAAATATTACTTTTTTTAGATCAAGTGCTTATTCACTGGAGTGGCAGAATTGCTTTAAATGAAAACTTACAAACATAAACTAAAATCACTCCTTTGACCTGTATTCACTTGTGAACACTGATTCAATTTGGTTAATTAGAAGTATTTTCAGACAGAAATAAAATGACCTTGAGGATTCTGCTGAATTACTACCAACACTGGCAGCTCCCAGTCAGTATTATAAGGGGTAAAATATCTCCATGCCCCTTACTAAGCCAATAACCCAAAGGGGGCGGAGAGTCCCCATGCTAGGAGTTCCCAATCTCTTGGTTCCCTCAGACATAAGACTGAGGGAGGCTCTATGGAGCCTTGGGGAGGGGCAAATAGAGTTTGCCCCGCTGCATGGGGCAGACGGGTACTGGAGATGAACTGGTATTGGCATGGATGCTCGACAACCCCAGGTGCCCTCTCATTGAGCCTGCAAGCTCCAATGGAGTCAGTGCTGGAGGGCACCAATCAGCATGACTATGGACTTTTGGAGCCCAATAAATTTCAGGCCCAAACTTCCAATGTACTTTTGGTGTGAAACTGGCCGAGTGTGTCAGAATTTGGGGTATAAGTTGAACAGACCAGAGTTATACCTGTTCTAAAATACACGCTGCATTCCGGTATCATTAGATGATGGCAGAAGATGCATCGATCCACAAAGCGGTGTATACATGGAGTGGCAAGAAAATGAGGGCAAAAGCTGCTGTCCCAGAAAATTCTGCCATTGACACCAGAATTGCTCCGGAGTTAAGTTAAATCTGTTGTAAAGACGAGTATGTTACCTGCACGATTGGTCAAAACAAGAAGTGGTTGAGCTCACTAACTTTGAGTGCCCACAAACATTGTCTGAGACATGAAATTTTACTGAGATTTTATTCTCAGCAGTGCAAGGATTCTGCAAGCGCTCTTCCAGCCTTCTGTTGTGGAGACCTTACCATTGGGCCTACTATGGGCATGCCCGATACATGTCCCTATAATGGAGACACAGCAGGCGGGTGGAGTTAGAAACATAGAAACATAGAAAATAGGTGCAGGAGTAGGCCATTCGGCCCTTCTAGCCTGCACTGCCATTCAATGAGTTCATGGCTGAACATGCAACTTCAGTACCCCATCCTGCTTTCTCGCCATACCCCTTGATCCTCCTAGTAGTAAGGACTACATCTAACTCCTTTTTGAATAAATTTAGTGAATTGGCCTCAACAACTTTCTGTGGTAGAGAATTCCACAGGTTCGCCACTCTCTGGGTGAAGAAGTTTCTCCTCATCTGGGTCCTAAATGGCTTACCCCTAATCCTTAGACTGTGACCCCTGGCTCTGGACTTCCCCAACATTGGGAACATTCTTCCTGCATCCAACCTGTCTAAACCCGTCAGAATTTTATATGTTTTTATGAGATCCCCTCTCATTCTTCTGAACTCCAGTGAATACAAGCCAAGTTGATCCAGTCTTTCTTGATATGTCAGTCCCACCATCCCGGGAATCAGTCTGGTTGTGATGCTAGTCCAGCTCCCTGAAGTTTTCTGCATGTTTTTTGTGATCAGTCCACCATACTTCCCCGCAGTACGTTTTATATCCTGCCGCCGCATCAGGGTGGCAAAACTCAGTTGTGCTCTGGCAAAATTTGTTAAAAAATTGTGGGAAATTGGGCATTTTCACCACAGGAATGTAGTGGGGCGGTAAATGAGGTGCTAATGGCTTCAGCTGGATACCGCGGGGACGCTTTTGACAGAGGGTTACCCAATTTCAGCTGACTTACATTTATCAATCAGCCTTCAATCTCTGTCTCCAACTCAGTCTGGCTCTTAAAGGGAAGGTTATTTCAACCTGCTGCTGCTCATTTTCAGCAACGCTGCACTTGAGTCAGGCATCTCAGCATCTCAGAGACCTTGTGTGCAATGGCTGTTGCAAATCCCACTTCAAGGGAAGAGGGCCACCCGGTTTAATGATGTGGCGCTGGAGACATTGGTGGGGGCAGTGGAGAGAAGGAGGGAGTCGCTGTTCCCTCCATCGGGAAGGAAGCCATGTCCTCAGAGTTCCATGGCCATGCGGCAAGAGGTGGCTCAGGAGGTTTTGGCCAACACAGTGGTGGACAGAACCCTCACACAGTGCAGGAAGAAATTCAACGACCTCAGCTGGACGGTGAAGGTGAGTACAAGCTTCCTGATCTCCTCCATACCAGCCTCTGAACCTCTGTCTGCGTACTCTGGGCAAACCACCACTGCCACACCACTCCACCACCAAGCATCTGCAGATACTCATACTCACATCCTCATCTCACATTCACAGCTATTTAACCATGGCAGGCATAACTTCCACATACATATCTGGACTCATACTCTCACAAGTTCCTATCTTTTGCAGGCCAAGATGGCACATAATAGGAGGGAGCAGCAGAGGACTGGAGGAGGGGAACCTTAACTGCACGTGCTGAGTGTCCATGAGGAGTGAGTGCTGCGGCTCATTGACCCGCAGGTGGTGGGCGCCGTGGCCGGTGGAGACGTCGATCCCGCTGGGGGCAACAATGCTATCTTTATTCCCTCTCCTTTTCTCATCCCACGTCCCCCTCACACCAGAGGGCTTTGTCATTTTCCAGCTCCTGATACTGTCTACCTTCCTTGCTCCATTCCTGCCCCGCTGCCCTCACCTTAATGTGAGTCTTGTGCCATTTATGCTTTCAGAGGACCAGCCGGCAGACGTGAAGACGGCACCTGAGCGGCCCCTCCCCCACCCCAACAGAGTCAGGAGGGAGAGGAAGAGGAAGAGGAGGAGATAGAGCTGAACACTGTGTCATTGCTTCTCTCGCCCACAGGTACCACCTCAGATATTGGCACTACACATCGAGCAGAAATTCCAGGCCTACATTAATATTGTCAGATAGCAAATAGTATGTAGGCAAGATATAGATGTTACTAAATGTGCAATACTTATAAATATTAATTAGCCATGAAGATAACTAAGATATCAGATGTTATCTCAGATCATTCTGTATTGATTTTAGGTATTTGTACTATAGTAAGTTTTTCATGTCACTCTGATCTCACATACACTTTCTGGTGTTATAAATGTCACCTCAAATATTTTTAATTTGTTTCATCAATATACCACAAAGCTAAATATTCCCAGTGCACACAAAGCATTTGGACTGCATTCAATGGCATAAAATTTAATGGCATATTGTCAGGCATGAATAAAATTGGGATTACAGAGATTGTAAGTATAATAAAATGCCCAGTATATTAGCCCAGAATGTGCTGTAAATGTAACATCCGAGTTCATGGTGTGCGCCATCATCAGTGCATAAAAAACCCAGTAATTTGTGGCGAGGAAGGGGTATGGCGTGAGTAGAAAGTTGCCACAGATTAGCGTTAGCCTGACTAAAATGGCAGTGTCAAGGAATTGTTCGATTTGCGCTGTAAATACAAATTAAACTTCCCGCAGACAGTTAGAGCTGCTATTTCATTGTGTGATGACACTGTTACTGGGGTGATTTATGGTCCTGGCATACCACCCACACTTGAAGGCCCGGAAAAAGAACAATTGAAATGGTGGAGACTCACCCCTGCAAGTAGTAAATTGTTCCAAGAGGTTTGTTTAAATGTTAAAATCTGTTCGTACTTTTCCTTTCTGCCACTTTTCCCTCTTGCTCTTAATCCAATCTTTTATTCCTTCTCTTTATTGTTCTTTCTGTATCTGATTTGATTCTAATTCACCTAATTTCCTTTTCCGCCCATCAGTCTGTTTCTGTCTCTGTCCTAAAATTTAACTGGCTAAGATGATAGACTATTGATCCTGTTAGTCACCAAGATCCCAGATGCTCAATTCACCACGCCACACAGTTATCAATTCGTACATCCAGCAATTTGTGGTGCAAAAATAATTGGAACTGAAGGTGAGGAAAAGAATGATAACTGACGGCACTCACCAGGTGAGATGCCCCACTCCAGCAAATTCTGGGCCACTGTTGCAGTAAGGGTAAAGAGTTTATAGGTTTCAGCCTTGGCTCAAGGTACCACACTCGCTTCTGAGTCAGGCGGTTGTGGATTCAACACACACTCTCGAGACTTGAGCACATAACCTAGGCTGACTGAGGGACTGCTGCACTGCCAGAGGTGCCGTTTTTCAGTGGAGACATCAAACCGAGGCCCCATCTGCCCTCTCAGGTGGACATAAAAGTTTCCATGGAATTTTTTTGAAGACGAACAGTGGAGTTCTCCTGGTGTCATAAGAACATAAGAAATAGGAGCAGGAGTAGGCCATTTGGCCCCTCGAGCCTGCTCCAACATTTAATAAGATCATGGCTGATCTTATCATAGGCTCAGCTCCACTTCCCTGCCCACTCCCCATAACCCTTTATTCCCTTATTGCTCAAAAATCTGTCTATCTCCGCCTTAAATATATTCAATGACCCAGCCTCCACAGCTCTCTGGGGCAGAGAATTCCACAGATTTACAACCCTCTGAGAGAAGAAATTCCTCCTCATCTCCATTTTAAATGGGCGGCCCCCTTATTCTGAGACTAGTTTTAGTATTAGTTTCCAATATGAGTGGAAATATCCTCTCTGTATCCACCTTGTTGAGTCCCTTCATTATCTTATGTGTTTCATTATCTTATATGTTTCGATAAGATCACCTCTCATTCTTCTGAACTCCAATGAGTATAGGCCCAACCTACTCAACCTATCTTCATAAGTCAACCCCCTCATCTCTGGAATCAACCTAGTGAACCTTCTCTGATCAGCCTCCTTAAATACGGAGACCAAAACTGTACGCAGTACTCCAGGTGTGGCCTCACCAATACCCAGTACAGTTGCAGCAGGACTTCTCTGATTTTATACTCTATCCCCCTTGCAATAAAGGCTAACATTCCATTTGCCTTCCTAATTACTTGTTGCACCTGCATACTAACTTTTTGTGTTTCATACACTCCTAGATCCCTCTGTACTGCAACACTTTGCAATTTTTCTCCATTTAAATTATAATTTGCCTTTCTATTTTGCCAAAATGGATAACCTCACATTTTCCCACATTATGCTCCATCTGCCAAATTTTTGCCCACTCACTTAGCCTGTCTATATCCCCTTGAAGGTTTCTTGTGTCCTCCTCACAATTTGCTCTCATCCCATCTTTGTATCATCAGCAAATTCGGCTACATTACACTCGGTCCCTTCATCCAAGTCATGAATATAGATTGTAGTTGTTATATATGTGGACTGGTATTTACTCTGTACAGCCACCAGAGGGCTCATCCCTTGGAGTCCCAAGGGATCCCATAATCCTTGGGAGCACAGGTATTTAAGGAGGCTTCACAGGTTGGAGAGGCACTCTGGAGACCTGCAATAAAAGACTATGGTCACACTTTACTTTGAGCTCACAGTGTTCAGTCCGATTCTTTCTCCATACACAACAACTGGCGATGAGATACAGATGCAGAGAACAGTGGGCATCCTGGAGAAATTCGCGGAGGGAGATGATTGGGAAACTTTTGTGAAGCGACTCGACCAATACTTCGTGGCCAACGAGCTAGATGGGAAAGAGAGCGCTGTCAAACAAAGTGCGATCCTCCTCACCGTCTGTGGGGCACCATCGTATGGCCTCATGAAGAATCTGCTCTCTCCGGCGAAACCCACGGAGAAATCATATGACGATTTGTGCACACTGGTCTGACAGCATTTGAACCTGAAGGAAAGCGTTCTGGATGGCAAGGTACCGGTTCTACACCTACAAACGGTCTGAAGGCCAGGAAGTGGCGAGTTATGTCGCCGAGCTAAGACGCCTTGCAGGACATTGTGAATTTGAAGGATATTTGGAGCACGTGCTTGGCATTGGCCATGAAACCATACTTCGCAAACTGTTGACTGTGGAGACCCCAACTTTGAGTAAGGCCATACCGATAGCCCAGGTGCTCATTGCTACCAGTGACAATAAGAAGCAAATCTCTCAGCATACAAGTGCTGCTACAAGTACTGTGAACAAAGTGATGTTGTTTTCGAAACATAACGTACAGGGCAGGTCACACATACCTGCAGCTCCACATCCACAGATGACTCAGAGTCCACCATCAAGGGAGATGAATGCTAGGCCATTAACACCTTGTTGGCGCTGCGGGGGTGATCTTCGTTTCCATTCATGCCGATTCAAAGGATACGTTTGCAAGGTCTGTGGAACAATGTTACGCCTCCAACGAGTGTGCAGACAAGCTGCAAAGCTTGTTAAACCTGCAAACCACTATGTTGCAGAGGAGGACAGATCCATGGAGTAACACGACGAACCAGAACCTCAGACCGAGGAGGCAGAGGTACATGGGGTGCACACACTCACCATGAATTGCCCCCCGATAATGCTAAATGTTGAAATAAATTGACTCCCGGTGTTAAAGGAGCTGGACACAGGCACAAGCCAGTCCATCATGGGCAAAAAGACTTTCGAAAGGTTGTGGTGAAACAAAGCCTCAAGGCCAGTCCTAACTCCAGTTCACACGAAACTAAGAACATACACGAAGGAACAGATTCCTGTAATCGGCAATGCTATTGTAAAGGTCCCTACGATGGAGCGGTGCACAAGCTACCACTCTGGGTGGTACCGGGCGATGGTCCCACGCTGCTCAGTAGGAGCTGGCTGGGAAAGATACGCTGGAACTGGGACGACGTCCGAGCGCTATCACCCGCTGACGACACTTCGTGTGCCCAGGTCTTAATCAAATTTCCTTTTGCTGTTCGAACCAGGCATCAGGAAATTCCAAGGAGCAACAAGTGCAGATCCACCTAATTCCAGGGACGCGACCCATCCATCGCAAGGCGAGAGCAGTACCATACATGATGATAGAAAGGGTAGAGATCGAGCTAGACTGGCTGCAACAAGAGGGCATTATTTCACCGATCGAGTTCAGCGAGTGGATCAGTCCCATTTTCCCAGTCCTCAAGGGAGACGGCACCATCAAAATCTGTGGCGATTACAAAGTAACTATCAATCATTTCTCCCTGCAGGACCAATACCCACTATCAAAAGCCGACGACCTCTTTGTAACGCTGGTGGGAGGAAAGACATTCATAAAGCTGGATCTGACTTCAGCCTATTGACGCAGGAACTGGAGGAATCATTGAAGGCCCTCACCTGCATCAACACGCACAAAGGTCTTTTTGTTTATAACAGATGCTCATTTGGAATCTGATATTCCAGAGAAACGTGGAAAGTTTACTGAAGTCGGTCCCGCATACCGTGGTCTTCCAGGACGACATCTTGGTCACAGATTGGAACACAGTCGAGCACCTGCAGAACCTGAAGGAGGTTCTTAGTCGAATCAACTGCGTGGGGCTCAGGTTAAAATGCTCGAAGTGTGGTTTCCTAGCGCCTGAAGTGGAGTTCTTGACAAGGAGGATTGCGGCAGACGGCATCAGGCCCATCAACGCGAAGATGGAGGCAATCGAGAACGCACCGAGGCCACAGAACGTGACAGAGCTGCGGTCATTTCTGGCACTCTTGAACTACTTTGGTAACTTCTTACCGGGTCTCAGCACACTGCTAGAACCACTACATGTCTTACTACGAAAAGGGGGCGAATGGGTTTGGGGCAAAAGCCAAGAAAATGCCTTTGTAAAAGCGAGAAAATTGTTATGCTCAAACAAATTGCTTGTGTTGTATGATCCACGTAAACGTTTGGTACTGGCATGTGATGCATCATCATGTGGCGTCGGGTGTGTATTGCAACAAACTAATGATTTCGGGAACTGCATCCGGTTGCTTATGCATCCAGGAGTCTGTCTAAAGCTGAGAGAGTCTACAGCATCATTCAAAAAGAAGCATTAGCGTGTGTCTATGCGGTAAAGAGAATGCATCAATACCTGTTTGGGCTAAAATTCGAATTGGAAACTGACCATAAGCCACTTATATCCCTGTTTTCCGAGAGCAAAGGAATAAATACCAACACATCGGCCCGCATCCAGAGATGGGCGATCACGTTGTCCACATACAACTATGCCATCCGCCATAGGCCAGGAACAGAAAACTGCTCTCAGTAGGCGGCCATTGCCCACCATGGGGGTGGAAATAGCGCAGCCCACAGATCTAGCCATGGTTATGGAAGCATTTGAGAGCGGGCAATCAGCCGTCACCACCCAGCAAATCAAAACCTGGACAAGCCAGGACAATTTATTATCTCTATTCAAAAGCTGTGTACTTCACGGGAGCTGGTCCAGTGTCCCAGTGGAAATGCAGGAAGAGATAAAGCTGTTCCAGCGGCGCAAGGGTGAAATGTCTATGCAGGCAGACTGCCTTCTGTGGGGCAATCGAGTAGTGATCCCCAAGAAGGGCAGAGACACCTTCATCAATGAACTCCACAGTACCCACCCAGGTATCGTAATGATGAAAGCGATAGCCAGGTCCCACGTGTGGTGGCCCGGTATCGATGCGGACTTAGAGTCCTGCGTTCACAGATGCAATACATGCTCGCAGTTAAGCAATGTACCCAGGGAGGCGTCGCTAAGTTTATGGTCTTGGCCCTCCAAACCGTGGTCTCGGATACACGCAGGCCCGTTCTTTGGTAAAATGCTCCTTGTGGTTGTAGACGTGTACTCCAAGTAGATTGAATGTGAGATAATGTCGGCTAGCACGTCCGCTGCCACCACTGAAAGCCTGCGGGCCATGTTAGCCACACATGGCTTACCCAATGTCCTGGTGAGCGATAACGTGCCATGTTTTACCAATGCTGAGTTCAACGAATTCATGACCCGTACCGGGATCAAACATGTCACATCTTCCACGTTTAAACCAGCGTCCAATGGTCAGGCAGAGAGAGCAGTGCAAACCATCAAGCAAGGCTTGAAGAGGGTAACTGAAGGCTCACTGCAGACTCGCCAATGCCGAGTCCTGCTTAGCTACCGCTCGAGACCCCACTCACTCATTGGGATCCCACCTGCTGAACTGTTCATGAAAAGTGCACTTAAGTCAAGGTTCTCATTAGTTCACCCTGATCTACATGAACAGGTAAGAGCAGGCGGCTTCAACAAAGTGCATACCATGATAGCGCAAATGTGTCACGCGAGATTGAAATCAGTGACCCAGTATTTGTTTCAAATTATGGACAAGATCTCAGGTGGCTTCCCGGCATTGTCATGGCCAAGGAGGGGAGCAGGGTGTTTCGGGTCAAACTTTCAAAGGGACTCATTCCCCGGAAACACTTGGACCAAATCAAACTCAGATTCACGGACTATCCTGAGCAACCCACCTTGGACCCTACCTTTTTTGATCCCCCAACATACACACCAGTGGCAACTGACACCATGTTTGACCACGAAGCATAACCCATCGTCCACAGCAGCCCTGCAGGGCCCAACACACCAGGCAGCCCAGCAGGGCCAACTGCACAGCAGCCCAGGGAGGGCTCAACAAATGATTCAACAACACTAGCTTTCAACACCGAGATGATCAACCAGGACAAGAAGGGCCCCAGATCGACTCACATTGTAAATAGTTACACTATTGATTTTGGGGGGGCAGTGTTGTTATATATGTGAACTTGTATTTCCTCTGTACAGCCACCAGAGGGCTCATCCCCTGGAGTCCCAAGGGATCCCATAATCCCTTGGGAGCACAGGTATTTAAGGAGGCTTCACAGCTTGGAGAGGCACTCTGGAGACCTGCAATAAAAGGCTAAGTTCACACTTTACTTTGAGCTCACAGTGTTCAGTCTGACTCTTTCTCCATGCACAACAGTAAATAATTGAGGCCCCAGGACTGATCCCTGCGCCACGCCACTAATTGCTGTTTGCCAACCAGAAAATGACCCATTTATCCCAAATCTGTTTTCTGTTAGTTAGCCAATCCTCTATATCGTTCCAATTTACTCTATCCATGTTAATATTTTACCCCAAACCCAGTGAACTTTTATCTTGTGCAATAACCTTTTATGTGGCATCTTATCGAATGCCTTCTGGAAATCCAAATGCACCGCATCCACTGGTTCCCCCTTATCCACCCTGCTCGTTACATCCTCAAAAACCTCCAGCAAATTGGTCAAACGTGATTTCCCTTTCAAAAACCATGCTGACTCTGCTTGATTGAATCATGCTTTTCCAAATATCCTGCTAATACTTCCTTAATATTGGACTCCAGCATTTTCCCAATGACAGATGTTAGGCTAACCGGTCTATACTTTCCTGCTTTCTGTCTGCCTCCTTTTTTAAATAGGGGTGTTACATTTGCGGTTTTCCAATCTGCTGCAACCTCCCCAGAATCCAGGGAATTTTGGTAGATTACAACCAATGCATCCACTATTTCTGCAGCCACTTCTTTTACGACCCTAGGATGTAAGCCATCAGGTCCAGGGGACTTGTCTACCTTTAGTCCCATTATTTTACTGAGTACTACTTCCTTAGTGATAGTGATTGTATTAAGTTCCTCCCTCCCTATAGCCCCTTGATTATCTACTATTGGGATGTTTTTAATGTCTTCTACCGTGAAGACCGATACAAAATACTTGTTCAAAGTCTCTGCCATTTCCCTGTTCCCCATTATTAATTCCCCAGTCTCATCCTCCAGGGGACAAACATTTACTTTAGCCACTCATTTCCTTTTTATTGACCTGTAGATACCTGTCTTAGCCAACATTTATTCTTCAAGTAACACCTAAAGCAAATGATTAGGCCATTTATTTCATTGCTTTGAGCTTACTGCACGCAAATTGGCTGGCATGTTTCCGAAATTACAACGGTGACTACATATCAAGGAAAAGTGCTTCATCGGGATGTCTTGCTTTCTTTTACATCACATGGATAAATATTTTCTTGCCAGTAAACGATCAGGAGAATGTTATATATTATTTTTTTCGAATCAAAAGTTTAACGAAGGTGCTCTCACATTTAATTAAGGGAACACAGTGCAATTTTAAAATTGGATCCATGTGTCAGTATGTGATATAGTTCGTAAAATACTGGGCCAGGCAAGAACTATGCTAGGGGGAATTTTCCAGTGGACACACAGAAGAATTTATGACTCACTGAGTGTAGTCACGGTTTCCACCACAGCTATTTTCTGGTCCCGGAGGTAAGGGATTTTAATAATGAATGTATTCAAATTTCTTGCTGCCAGCATCCAAATTGATGAATATCTCTAGTAGAAGAGAAAAAAAGAGACACACATCCAGCATTTAAACTCCTGTGAATTCACATAACTGAACCCCACTGTGGACATGAATCCCGTTGTAACTATTTCAAGGAAGAGAAGAACTGATTTTTGTTACAGGAGGCAGTTTTGGTGTTAAAAGCCATTTGTTTTTTTTTAAACCCTGATCATTTCACCAGTTTTTGAAGCTATGAATCAGGAGTGGGTCTCCTCGACATAATGTGGTCACATTAGTTATAGATTACCAACTGCATGAGCATCCAATGGTCAATGACACGATAGGCAGGCCTACTGAAAGGTCAGGTGGTACAGATAGCACCATCCTAAAAATCCCGAGTTCCAATCATCGCAATGGGAAATTGTAAGTGCAATGTCCGTTATCACAAAGAACAGCCTTGTCTTCTGAAATTCAAATAGAGTGGAAAACACAGCAGTTAAAACTGAATATTTACTTTACAATAACAGCATGTTTGTCTTCATGCAAATGTGCAAAACAATTCGCTGTGCCCTAATTAATGTTTCTTTTCATGATTGTAAAAATGGTTGTTGAATTCGCTTTATCGACAGTAAGCAGTTTGTGTTTGCTACAAAGCTGGTAGTAGCCTAAGACCTTGCTTTTGACCAACAATGCCCTTAATCCCATGTTGGGGACCTGCTGTTAGACTTGGAGCTGAGGGTAATGCCGCCTAGTGGTGACCCAGACATGCTCGCAGCCCACTTGTAACATTAACCTTTGCCATTCAGTCAGTCTGTTACTGTCAGATGTATGACAGGAAAGTGAGGCCTAACTTTAACACACGTGTCTCCTTAACTCAGGCCTTTTTGGAATCAGCTTGGCACTCTGGCCTGATCTTGACATTTGGTTAGACACTGCACTGAAGATTCTGTGAGATATTGGAGGTTCGGGGGAGATTGTGGGTCGGGAGGAGGTTAAAGAGCGATCCTGCAGGTGGCGGGTGGGGGGAGATCTTGGATGTTGGGGCGGATCGTGGGTCAAGGGGAGATTATGGAGGCCAGGGAAGACTGGGGGAGATTGCGAAGGTTGTGAGGAGATCATGGAAATTGTGGAGATCGTGGAGGCCGATGGGGGGGGGAGCGATTGCTGTGAGGGACTTCGGATCGCGGGTAGATAGGCTAAACGTGGAAGCACAGTAGATTTTCTTGAGGGGCCCAGGGACAGCACTCTTGCTCCTCCAGGTCAACAAACAGTGCTGGAAAAGCACTTACCTGCTGGATTATGTCCTTTTCGCCATTCTTCTACTGCCGGGTTTCCCGAGCCCTGGGAAACCCAGCCCATAACACTTCAATCTACAAGTCTGTATAAGTGTGAGGCACGCAGCATCATTAGCATATTTAAATCTGTGACTCTCTAGGTTAATTGCCATTAAAACCGGGAGTAGGCATGTTCCAGGCGGCTTGGGGTTGCGTTCCAGAATTGTTACATTTCAAACCGCCCTCTGCCCCCCCACCGACCCTCTCCTCCTCATTGTGGGGGTTGGAACTCCCAACCCCCGCCACATTATTTTAATTGTTAAAGAGTAAAATGGGATGTCCCTCTGTGGTTGAGGATGAACTTAAACTTACCTTTTATCACGTCTGTGAGGCATAAGAACATAAGAAATAGGAGCAGGAGTAGGCTACTTGGCCCATCGAGCCTGCTCCACCATTCAATAAGATCATGGCTGATCTGATCATGGACTCAGGTCCACTTCCCTGCCTGCTCCCCATAACCCCTTATCCCCTTATCAGTTAAGAAACTGTCTATCTCTGTCTTAAATGTATTCAATGTCTCAGCATCCACAGCTCTCTGAGGCAGCGAATTCCACAGATTTACAATCCTCTGAGAGAAGAAATTTCTCCTCATCTCAGTTTTAAATGGGTGGCCCCTTATTCTAAGATCATGCCCTCTAGTTCTAGTCTCCCCCATCAGTGGAAACATCCTCTCTGCATCCACCTTGTCAAGCCCTCTCATAATCTTATACGTTTCGATAAGATCACCTCTCATTCTTCTGAATTCCAATGAGTAGAGGCCCAACCTCCTCAACCTTTCCTCATAAGTCAACCCCTTCATCTCAGGAATCAACCTAGTGAACCTTCTCTGAACTGCCTCCAAAATAGGTATATCCTTTCTTAAATATGGAAACCAAAACTGTACAGACATGAAGATTATGCATGCTCAGTGGACAGCACAAAATCTACTTTCTCCTTGAGCAGTTTTAATTTCTAGTGCAGGATATTACACACTTCTAATTGCATTCTCTTCTTCAGTTCTAAATTACTGCTGTCTGCATAATGGCTCAGGGGAGTGTACAAGTCACCAGTCTGTGTGAGTCACAAGCTTCAATTTTAATTAGTGCAGTGATTATTTAGAAAAGAATACAGCTGAGTAGGTTGAATGCATATTTGTAACATTAAGCAAGTAAATCTAAATATTATAAAGTGACAACATATATGTAATTTATAAGGCTGTGCCTGGTACATAATAATTAGGCTGGAATTTCCATAAAGCCCGCCAATGCTGGATTGCCACCCATAAAAATCGCTAAGATTCTTAAAGTAACGGCGGTGAAAAACTGTACAAATAAAATTTGAAAAAATACTGCCCGGCGAGAAAATGGGTCTTACCCACAGATTCTCGTCGGTTAAACGCGATCCTGGGCAAATTGTGCGGTTCTTAATCAAAATGGGCGGTAATTACTCAAATTTAGACAGAGGCTGCGGTTGGGCCTAGGGAGGGGGAAAACACAAAATATATTTTTTCCAAGAAACAAAAAAATCAGAAAACATTTTCAAGACCCTTTTTAACTTAATCGTATTAGAATTTTAAAATAATTTTTCAAAAACACTTAAACTTACCTTTTTTTGCAGGGCCACTTACCTACCGCACAGCTCCGGCTGCTTTCTGTGGGCAATTTTTTTGATCTTACCTACGGGTCACCGCTGAGCCCAAACTTGGACGGTGGTGGTTTTTTCGGCGGTGCACGGAAAACGCCAGCGGAACTCTTTGAGAAGTGGAGTGGAAACTTTCGCCGGGTGCTTTTCTGCCGAAAATGAACAGCAACATAGAAACATAGAAACATAGAAAATAGGTGCAGGACTAAAGCCATTCGGTCCTTCGAGCCTGCACCGCCATTCAATATGATCATGGCTGATCATGCAACTTCAGTACCCTACTCCCGCCTTCTCTCCATACCCCTTGATCCCCCTAGCCGTAAGGGCCACATCTAACTCTCTCTTGAGTATATCCAACGAACTGGACTCAACAACTTTCTGTGGTAGAGAATTCCACAGGTTCACCACTCCCTGAGTGAAGAAGTTTCTCCTCATCTCGGTCCTACCCCTTATCCTTAGACTGCGATCCCTGGTTCTGGACTTCCCCAACATCGGGAACATTCTTCCTGCATCTAACCTGTCCAGTCCCGTCATAATTTTAAATGTTTCTATGCGATCCCCTCTCATTCCGTCGAGAAAACTGCCAGAAATGGAGTGGGAATTCTAGCCCAATGTATGTAATCTCAGGTAACTTGGTGACTCTGAGCAGATGATTTGCAACCGGCGTGGGCTACATTTAAATCCTAGACCTGAAACACTGTGTGCCCAATAATCTTGGGTCCTTGAGGCAGTATAAATATGATAGGGTGGGACTTATGCCCACCAAAATTCAAGGAGACCTACCCCGTCACAAATCCCAGCTTCAGCAAATGTCCATAATGTTGGCAGGACAAGATCATGAGTTCACAAGTCCCCCACCCCAGTCGATTAGATACAGTGGGGATGGATTGAATTTGAGAGTGGGGCCATGGCAAAGTTGCAATATTGCATTTTAAAGGCCTGCATGCAGTTAAAGGGGTGAGTGTGCACTTGCAAGAGGGAGTGAAATGACGGCTGTAACACAGAGGGAAAGGAAAGCAGCTAACTTCCTTGTGGCTCTCGATTCAGAAATTATGGGCTGGAGCTTACCAACCTCGGTGGGTCCACAGCGGACGATGTCATTGGCAGGTCCCGGCCTCGCTGTTGGCTCCAGCCTGGTTTCCAAAGTGATTTTCCTCTGATTGGGTCTGTAAAGCACGCCCAGCACGTCATCAGCCAGTTTCCTTAAAGGGACCATGCACAAATTAATTTTGACAGTTGTGCTGTCAGTGTTCTACAGCACTGATGTGCTGCAAACACTGACACGCATGGCACAGAGGGGCACGGCTGCACCCAGGCTCTCCCATCACTCCCTCCATATGCTTATGAAGGGAGTCACAGCACACAGGGAGGTTCTCTTCCCTTCCAATGGGCGGAAGAGACCTCCCCAGGACACCAACGTTGCACATTGTACAGGAGGGCACATTCAGGGATGTGGTCAGGAGAACCTGGCTGCAGTGGCGCAAACCTTTCAATGATCTCAATATATCACAAAATGTTACTGCAAAGCCACACTCAACCTCATCCTGCTGTGCCTCTCATCACATCCCCATCACTCTGCCTTCCCTACCCTACTCCTGCACATCCTTACTCACACCAACTTACCTTGCACCTCCACCCATCCCTCTCTCTCTACATTATCACTTCCACATCCCACTAGCCACCCCTCACACTCACTCTCACCCATGTCCAATCATACCAACTAACAACACACAAGGCTCCTTTAGCCAATGTTCATGTAAACTTTCTGTTAATATGGTGTCAAACATTGAAATCTTTATTGTTAACACTTTGTGTTTTTGGACAGATATGTGTGAACCTTTGGAAGTGGCTAGGTGAGTTGCAGTGAATGGTGAGAGATAACAGTACCTGTGCAATGCAGATCATTATACAAGGAATGGCTTGGACCTTATAGGGATGCTTTATGTTGCTGATGTGGGCTGCTGCCAACCTGGCGCATCATGTGGCAGCCAGGGTGTGCAGTGTCAAGTGAAGTAAATCTGGCCATGGTCAGGCCATCCCTGTCGTCTTGGGCAGCATTGTGGTCTGGTGCTGATGCTCATCAGTTGATTGCGGAGGAGATCGGTGTTGTTGTTGGTGCTGCTGGTGTGCTTGGTGCTGCTGGTGTTGGGGCTGATCGTGGTAGGATTCTGAGGACCAAGGTGGCCCAGTATAAACCATACTCATCCTGATGTAATACTTGGAACTTGAGATGAAAGAAACAATTTGTCAATGATGAGAAAGGTTTTCCAATCAGGTCACACTGGATAGAGAGTTTTCTCAAAACATTTGCAACCTGCCTAAAGCTCATTCTATCTAACAAATGCAGTGAGCAACAGTTTGAAAAGCGAACAGCTGTGAAATGAGAGCTTTAATAGCACATTTTCAGCTGTCAAGTAATGAGATGATTCCATGGTCAGACAACTCCCGACCTGCTTACCTGACAACAGCTGTGCTTTTCCTCCAGAGGTGACAAGGCATTCAGGCCCCCAGCGGCGTCCAGACCTCTCCCCAGGGGCGACCGGATCCCCTCCAGCGGCGACAGCTGTGCCACTCCTCAACGACGGCATTTGGGCCTCCTCCTCTTCCATGACGGCGGCTGGCCTTTCCCACTCCTTCAGAGATGACTGGGCCTCTACGTCCCCACAGTACTCCAGGTGTGGTCTAACCAGGGGTTTGTGCTGCTGCAGAGGGCTGGCAGCACCCATGGAGCAATACCAAAGGAAGTAACATACTATTAACTTTCATTTTAAACTTTTAATCAACTTGGGAAACATTTACACAACTTGGGAAAACTTTTAAAACTTCACGAAAAACTTTTAAAACTTCTGGAGAAACTTTTAAAACTTCTGGAGAAACTTTTAAACAATGTGGAGGAACTTTCAAGAATTATTTTCTTTCAAAAATTTTTACTAAGGAATTGAATACTGTACCCCAATCTAACTAGAAAATAGTTTGGTGTGTTTTATTAACCCCATTTTTAGTCATTTGAAACCGGGTTACACACGACGACGCCCGGCGAGCAGGTGAGCTTCCGATCAGTCGATCGGGACATCACCGCTCCCCCCCCTCCAGCGGTGGGCTTTCATCCCTCCAGCGGCAGGCCTACATCCCTCCAGCGGTGATCAGGCCTCTCCTCATCAACGGCTGGACCTCTCCTTCCCCACTGGTGACCGGGCCTCTTTTACTGATGAGCATCATGGCTATGACTCTTCCACCCCTCGCATTCCTTGCTGACCTCTCACTCGGGACTCCAGCGGACAACTGACCTTCCTAATGCCTGCCCCCAACCAAACCTCGGGCCACCTACCATCAAGGGTGCTACACAGCCCCACGTTTGCGGCCAACATTTCGCCGTAGGCAACTAGGCCCATACAGCAGTGCCTGGTCTCCAGTCATCTTAGAACCCCTTGCCACTGGGCAAAGACGTTGCTTAGCTAAAAGAGCTAACGCACAGGCATCTTCCACTCCGTTAACATGAAGATCGGGAACTAGAACGTCAGGATGCTCATGGACAACTCCAACAGCGGCAGGATGGAACGCCGCACCACCATAGTTGCCTGGGAACTTAGATGCTTTGACATTTACATCGTCACCCTAAGCAAGACCCGGCGGGCAGGGGAAGGCCAGCTCAAGGAACAAGGTGAGCGTTATACCTTTTTCAGCAAAGGGAAACCAGAGGAAGAACGCCGCCTTCACGGAGTTGGATTCGCCATCAAAAATGAGCGCCTCAAAGACACCCCCTGCAGGGTTAACGAACGCCTCATGACTCTTTGACTCATCCTATCCTGGAACCAATGCACCATAGTCATCAGTGCGTACACCCCTACACTCGATGCAATGGATGAGAACAAAAAGGGTTTTTATTCCAACCTCGAAACATCCCTGTCCCGACAAACTGATCCTCCTAGGTGACTTCAACGCCAGGGTCGGCAAAGACACAGCCCTCTGGGGCGGTGTGATTGGCAAAGAGGGGGTAGTGAAAGCCAACTCCAGCGGTACCCTACTCCTGACAAAATGTCTAGAACATGAACTTCTTATCACCAACACTCTGTTCTACCAGAGGGACAAATACAAGGCATCGTGGCAACACCCTCGCTCCAAACACTGGCACCTGTTCGACTATGTCATCATCCGAGCCAGGGATCACAAGGATGTGCGCATCACCTGCGCCATGACAGGAGCTGATGACAGCTGGATGGACCATCGCCTAATCCGATCCATCATCGACATTAACATAGCCCCAAAGCAGAGGGGACAGCAGAAGCAGTGCCGCAAAAAAGTCAATGCTGAGGCACTTAAAGACCTAGCTAAGAGAACCCTATACAGCCAGCACCTCACAGCTAACCTGGCGTGCCTTGATGACCCTGAGATGTTGAATGCCCACAGCGCTTGGTCTGCTCTCCAGGTCTCCATAACCAGTGCCTGCGAAGAGACACTTGGTGACTCAACCAGGAAACATCAGGACTGGTTTGATGAGAATGATCAGGAGATCCAAGAACTAATAGATCACAAACGCAGAGCATTTCTGTGCCTCAAGCAACAACCCAACTCGGGAGCAGCAAAGCCACATTACAGGCGGCTCAAGGTGCAACAAAAAACTCCGGACCTAAAGAACAGGTGGTGGATGGAGAAAGCACAGGAGATACAGCAGCTGGCTGATAGACATGATGTGCGAGGATTCGTCATCGCAGTCAAGGCCACCTACGGTCCAAACTCCCAAGGCCCCACCCCGCTGCTGGCCAAGAACAGGGAAACACTCATCAAGGACACCGAGGCAGTCAGGGCCCGCTGGAAGGAGCACTTCGACGATCTCCTCAATCGAGACTCTGCCTTTGACTCGAATGTTCTCGACTCCATCCCACAGCAAGTGACCCGCCACCACCTCAGTGAGACTCAACGTTGCAAGAGGTAGGAAAAGCCATAAAACAGCTCAAGAATAACAAGGCTATGGGAGAGGAATGAACCCCTGTTGAGGCGCGAAAGTATGGCGGGGAGGCGCTGTTGGCACGAATACATGACCTCAACTGTCTCATCTGGAGGGAGGAGAGCATGCCAGGAGATCTCAGAGATGCAGTGATCGTGACCTTCTTTAAAAAAGGGGAGAAGTCCGACTGCGGCAACTACAGAGGAATCCTCCTGCTATCAGCCACTGGGAAAGTTGTCGCTAGAGTCCTCCTATACCGTCTTCTCCCTGTGGCCGAGGAGCTCACAGTGCGGGTTTCATCCTCTACAGGGCACAACGGACATGATCTTTGCAGCCCGACAGCTGCAGGAAAAATGCAGAGAGCAGGGTCCACCCTTATACATGGCCTTCTTCGACCTTGCAAAGGCCTTTGACATTGTCAATCGTGAGGGTCTATGGAGCGTCTTCCTTCGTTTCGGATGCCCCCAAAGTTTGTCAACATCCTTCGCCTGCTCCACGATGACATGCAGGCCGTGATCCTTCCAATGGAGCTATTACAGACCCAATCCATGTCCAGACCGGGGTCAAACAGGGCTGCATCATCACCCCAACACTCTTCTCAATCTTTCTCGCTGCCATGCTGCACCTCATGGTCAACAAGCTCCCCGCTGGAGTGGAACTAAACTACAGAACCAGTGGGAAGCTATTTAACCTTCGCCGTCTCCAGGCCAGGTCCAAGACTACCCCAAACTCTGCCGTCGAGCTACAGTACGTAGACGACGCCTGCGTCTGTGCACATTCTGAAGCTGAACTCCAGGACATAGTCGATGTATTTACTGAGGCGTACGAAAGCATGGGCCTTAAGCCAAACATCCGTAAGACAAAGGTCCTCCACCAGCCTGCCCTTGCCACACAGCACTGCCCCCCAGTCATCAAGATCCACGACGCAGCCCTCGACAACGTGGACAATTTCCCATACCTCGGGAGCCTCTTGTCAACAAAGGCAGACATTGATGCAGAGATTCAACACCGCCTCCAGTGCGGCAGTGCAGCCTTCAGCCGCCTGAGGAAAAGAATGTTCGAAGACCAGGCCCTCAAATCTACCACCAAGCTCATGGTCTACAGGGCTGTAGTAATACCCGCCCTGTATGGCTCAGAGGCATGGGCCATGTACAGTAGACACCTCAAGACGCTGGAGAAATACCATCAATGATGCCTCCGCAAGATTCTGCAAATCCCCTGGGAGGACAGGTGCACCAAATTAGCGTCCTCGATCAGGCCAACATCCCCAGCATCGAAACACTGACCACACTTGATCAGCTCCGCTGGGCAGGCCACGTTGTCCACATGCCGGACACGAAACTTCCAAAGCAAGCACTATACTTGGAACTCCTTCATGGCAAACGAGCCCCAGGTGGGTAGAGGAACCGTTAGAAGGACACCCTCAAAGCCTCCTTGATAAAGTGCAACATCCCCACCGACACCTGGGAGTCACTGGCCAAAGACCGCCCTGAGTGGAGGAACAGCATCCGGGAGGGTGCTAAGTGCCTCGAGTCTCATTGCCGAGTGCATGCAGAAAAAAAGCACAGGCAGCGGAAGGAACGCGCGGCAAACCTGTCCCACCCACCCTTTCCCTCAACGACTGTCTGCCCCACCTGTGACAGAGATTATAATTCCCATATTGGACTGTTCAGTCAGCTAAAGACTCATTCGAAGAGTGGAAGCAAGTCTTCCTCGATTCCGAGGGACCGCCTATGATGATGATGATGACCTGTTGTGATCCCCGAGCACTGTGGATCCTGTGGGCGACGTGGTGAACTCAGAAGGTGAGCTGAAAATAGTTCTTAATCCTCTGTTAACAAGGTCATAATGACCGTAATTGCCTCCCCCGCTGCTGAGTGTTGGGTTTGCTCAGCGCTGACAGACCCGACATTCGGGAAAGGCGCGAGGTGGTGGGTTTACAGCGGGGTCTCGACCCGTTGTCAAAAAAAAACATTTTCCCATCCGACCCGCCACCAATTGCATCTACTGACCCTCTGCAAAATCCCCCCATGACTTTGGATTGGAAAATTGGAAATATCACTCCAGTATTTAAGAAGAGCGGCGGGGGAGAAACTAGGCAACAGAAAGCCCATCAATTTAACATAATTTAGAAAGAAAGACTTCCATTTATATAGCACTTTTCATGACCATCGGACACCATAAAGCACTTTACAGCCAATGAAATACTTTTGGAGTGTAGTCACTGTTGTAATGTGGGAAACACGGCAGCCAACTTGCGCACAGCAAGCTCCCACACACAGCAAAGTGATAATGACCAGATAATCGGTTTTTGTTCTGTTGATTGAGAGATAAATATTGGACAGGACACCGGGGATAACTCTTCTTTGAAATAGTGCCATGGGATATTTTACGACCACTTGAGAGGGATAGACTGTCCTCGGTTTAACGTCTCATTCGAAAGATGGAATCTATCATCAGAGACAGAGGCTCTTATATTTACCAAGACATGCATTCGGAGCTGGGGGGTAGAGTTATGGTCTCTGAATGCCCTGCAGTTTTTTTCTCCAGGTTTCCCGCCCGAGAGCCAGCCGGATTGGTTGGCCGGCTGCTTGGGGAGTGGAGAAGCCTACAGCAGAAGGATGAAGCGGAGGAGCAGGCAGATCCAGTGGTGTGCCGGTGGGATACAGAGAGATGGCGGGGTGGGGGGAAGATCACGGGGGTGGGGGGACGAGATTTTGGTCCTGGGTGGGGGGGGGGGGTAGAGTATTGTTGATGGGGTGGGGGGTGGGGTGCGATGTGGTGGTCGCGGGGTAGCGAAATAGTGGTCATGAGTCATGTTGATCGTGGGAGGTGGAGGGAGATTCTGGGGGCGGGGGGTGGGAGGGAGGGGGGTCAGTGATTGAGCAGGTGGAGTGTTGGACGAATCACAGGGGGAATTACAAGCAACCTTGATGTGCCAGGAGGAAACATTCCTGTTTGTCCTGGCCCACAAACGTTGCTGTAAATCCACTTATCTTATGGATCCAACCCTCATGCCTCCTTTAACCTGCTGGGATTCGCAAGGCCCGGGAAACATGGCCAACGTGAGTTAAAAATAAAAAAAGCTAGTAATAATGTGGCTCACAGCCTTATTCAAAGCTTTTAATGAACGATCCACCTCTTGGGTGCAGATTAATCGCCCAGCCCGTACCACATCTGTCAAAACAGCGTGGGTTCGAGGCAGATTTGGTTTGGGTTTTAAACCAATAATTTTAACTTCCCACCCAAACCAAACCGACCTGGTTTGGGAGGTTAAAATCACCCTCAGAATAACTAAACACTGGGACAAGCATGAGTATGCAGACAGTGAGACAGCTTGACTTGGATAAAGGATAGGCCATGCCTGACTGATCTCGTTGAATTATTTGAAGAAATCATTGGCATGGTGGGCAGTAAAGTGGTGTTGGAGGACATCTTTCTCAACTTCCAGAAAGCAGTTGAGGAGGTGCCACACAGGAGATTGTTAACAAAAATAAAAGCTCCCATATTTGGAGGTTACATTGTACATGAGTTAGTAATTGCTTGGGAGGGGTAGGAGATAGAGTTTGGATAATGGTACAGTTCTCTGCTTATTGGGTATGTGATATACAGTGTAACCCAGGGATTTGAACTGGGGCCTCAACTTTTTACGTAGAATATAAAGCAAATAAATATTCGGGCCAACTGGTCTATATCAGTGTTTATGCTCCACATGACACCTCCTCCCACCTTACTTCAACTAATTCGATCAGCATATCATTCTATTCCTTTCTCCCTCATGTACTTATCTGGCTTCCCCTTAAATACATCTATTCTATTCGCCTCAACTATTCCATGTGGTGGCAAGTTCCTAAGAAGTTTCTCCTGAATTCCTTCTTGGATTTATTTGTGACTATCTTGTATTTAAGACCCCTTTGAAGTCTCCCAAAAGTGGAAACATCTTCTTTATGTCGATACTATCAAACCTTTTTGATATAATAATTTTAAAGACCTCGACTAGAAAAAAAAAGCCCCAGGCTGTTCCGTCTTTCTATAGTTATAACCTCTCCAGTTCTCGTGTCATACTTGTGAATCTTTATGCAAATTCTCCAGTGCTGCTATATCCTTTTTATAATATGGAGACCTGAACTGTGCACGCCAACCAAGATTCTAAGGGGGCAAAATTGAATTAAATGAAAATTTAGCACCCGGCGAGATGGACAACTAACTGTCCCGGAATTGGGGTCTTTGAACCAAAACAATCTGCGGGGCGGTATCGAAGGTGTAACTCGCTTCCGTGGGGTGGTAGCGGGGTGATAGTGGGGGGTAAGCACGGCGCTGATGAAGTCAGTGTGACGCGGATGTGCCACATCGCGCTGATGCTTCATAACGTCCCTTCCCTTCTATTAAAGGGGGAAGGTTGCTGTGAACTCTGCAGCCACTTTTCTGGCGCACGCTGGGCTGCCAGGGAGGGTTTTCAGCTGGGCCAGAGGGGGGTGTCAGGCTGAATGTTGGCGGCCAGGTCAAACCAGCGGCCGCCATTGTCGGGCCAACTGCAAAGTCGGCGACAGAAAAAAAAGATGACAGTCACGGGGCACAAGGCGCTCCCCTTTAAGGGCGGCCATGGGTGCCCCAGCTACAAGCTGTTATTGGCATCGCCCCACGCCAATCTCGTGCCCCACGGGGCAATTTCCCCTCCAGAGCGCAAAATGGTCAGCAGGAGGCGATAAGTGTTTGGTGCGCACGCCGATTACATCATTGGTGTGTACTGCCCCATCCGGGGCGAAAAGCACGGGGCACAGCACCAGCCCATTTTCGCCCGGCATCTCAGGAGGAGTTTCTGGGTGGCTCGCTCCACCGCCTGCCCCCCGGGCGATAATTCATTAGCGCCCCTTCAGCACCTCCCGGCAGAGCTAACGGAGCTTTTAGAAAGGGGCAATTTTGCCCCCTGTATAAATTTAACAGAACTTCTCTGCTTTTCAATTCTACCCTTCGAGCAATGAACCCCTGTGCAGCCAATTGGTGCATAGCAAGTCCCACACTCAGCAATGAGTTAATGAACAGATAATCAGCTTTTTCTAATGATGCTGGTTGAGGCATAATAATTAACCCGGACACCTGGAGAACTCCCTGCTCTTCTTCGATTTGTGCCATAAGATCTTCTACATCCAGCTGAGAGAACAGATGGGACCACAGTTTAAAATCTCATCTGAAAAACAGCACCTCCAATAGTGCAGTAATCCCTCAGTACAAAAATGCCAGCCTAGATTATGTGGGCAGATGCCTGGAGTGGAAATTGAACTCACAACCTTCTAAGAGGTGAGAGTTCTACCAGTGAGACAACAGATGACATGCAATCTTGCTTTATTGAATAGGGTCAACACAACGTGAGACATAAAATTTCTATGCCAGTATTGCACTGTCAGCCCCATGTCTGTTAGCCACAATAGAGCATTAATGTGTGTTCGGATATCTGTGGTATCATTTGCTGCAGTGAATACACAAACTGGATTTGCTTGAATGACACGGGTGAGTTTTGCAGGAATATACAAGTTGAAAAGGTAGATATGTAACTTTCCAAAATGGCCCCTTTGATTGTAAGTAGGCTGAAAGCGGCAAAGAATGGGTTCAATTATGATTCCATGTCATTTTTGCCCTGAAATAGAAATTAATGAGGGGAAAATCGCGGATGGAGTCTAAGTCGACTGAACACCTCCAACCTGAAAAAATCTATGAAAATACCTGTTGGTCCTGGAGGAACGTAGAATTCCTGTCGCTGTGCAGCGTACAGGAACATGCTCTCCAGATACGGATGCGTATCCTGGAATCACATGGGTCTGGACCACCAATCACTATGTAGTATTCTCATTGATAATCATGGGAACTCCGTTTTTACAAGCTCCCATTACTATCAATGAGAATAACCCCTAAAACAAGAAACACAACACAATAAAGAAAAAAACACCTCACATATTTAAAATGAATCGAAATTGATTGTTTTAGAAAAAATATTTTTTTTGAATGTGTTTTAATGTGTTTTGATAGGGTTAAAAGTAAACTTACCTTAATTGACAGGGTTTTAAATATAAAAATGAGTGCTTAAATCACATTTTTCTATGTTTTAAAACTCTAACGTTGCTAAAAGTAAACTAGGCGTCTGCTTTTACCAGGCGTAAGAGTTTGAAGGACATTTGCTGGGCAAGAGTTGGGCAAAGGTCCCAATCTCTCCCACGGATGTCCTTCCTGCGGGGATGCATTGGATCTGTCGAAAGAAATTTTGACAGATCAGAAAAGCTGGTTCTCGCCGCATGCGCATCGCGTACCGAGAAACGAGAAGCAGCATTCGCGAGACCTCGCTGGGTCTGTGTGCACATCGTACACACCCGAAGAGGCCGCAATTTCCTGCCCATTGTGTTGCCAAAAGATACTATGCTTCAGTAGTGCCAGTGTTGTATCATACAAGCACGGTTCAGCAAAATGAATGAAAAGAAAATCCAGACCCCCTGTTTTTGAGCTTTTATGTCCTGAGGTTTAATGCCGTAAATGTTGTTTGAGAAGGTCATATCCAAAATTATTCTGATATGAATGTTTTTAAAAACTTGAATCTGCACTTTGATTGTCATTTTTATCAGCCTTCGTGAGTCCTGCTTCATGGAAGAAGAGAAATGTGAAAAAAGTTCTCACAGATCTCTGGCGAAGAGCTAACAAGAAATGTTTTCACTTCTTCATCATGATATCAATCTTGTCAGAAGGAACAGGGCCCAGCTGCCATGGGAATATCAATTCCACAGTGGGAAACTTAAAGCCGTTGTTCAACACTGTCAGTATTAGGTTGATAGTCTTGACAGACCAGGAATCTGACTTACATCACTGTGGCTGTTGACAACTCCAATGTCTTCCTGGAACACTTGAACATTATACTGAGTTGACAGAATTCATTCTCTTATTATCTTATTGTTATTGCTATCTTTTGTCAGCCATCATGACTGTTGCTGGTGGACTGTCTGGATAAGACAAGAACGTCCAACCCCCCAAAAAAACAACAGAAACTGATCTCTGTTCTTCTCCATTTTAATTTCCTTGCTGTTGATATACTCCACAATAAGACTGTCTACATCAGTGAAATGTCCACAAGAGTTATTTTATTTGCAGCCTGCAGCCTCTGGGAAGAGAAAAAATACTCGTTCCTATTTTCACTCAAAATGTTAAATCCCTTTTGGATCAAATTGACTGAAACGTGATTGGCTCATTCGTATTTCTGACATCACAGATTTCACACTTCATAATGACCAAAATAAAGATGAATTGCAGACAAACCGTGAACTATTGATTACTCACTGTGGGGCCATTTTCCGAGTTTGGCTGGAAGCAGAGAACTTTATCGGTCAGGAGCACTGATTGGAAAATTACCCAGCACGTAAAATTTAAATATATTTGTCGAGGAAACACAGATCATAATTCCAGTTTAATGAGTCTGAAATTCCGACGTTCCAGGCCCGTACGAAGGCATCGGAAAAGATGGTTTTCAGCACGCAATGCGCATGCGCTTGACAGATCCTCCGCATTTCGGGAACAAGGACACTTGGGGGGCAAGATTGCAGTATTTATGAATATCTTGCCCAGCAAATGTCCTCAAAAATCTTGCACCTGAAAAAGGAGGTATATCGCCTACTGTTACAGACGCAAGTGTTTAAAAACACACATAAACATTAAAATTAAATTAAATAAACACATATGAAAACATATTTTATTGTTAAAAACCCTCCCCACTACGGTAAGTTTATTATAAGGCATAATTAAAAAAACTTTTTAAAAAGTCGGTAAAATATTTTTTTATATAAGAACTTTAATTTAAATGAATCTTAAATATGTAGTGTATTTTTCTATTTTTTATTAGTGTTTTGAGTGTTTGGGGTGTTTCTCATTCATAAAAAATGGGAACTCCAACTTACGGAGTTCCCATTATTATGAATGAGAAAATACTGTACCTTGATTGGCTGCCCAGAGCCATGTGACTGCAGCTCCAGCTTACGTCCGGCCCAATGTGCATGCGCTCCGATGTGCAGGGAGAGAAGGCCTCAGGATCGGAAGCTCAAGCGAGCGCAGCACCTTTAGGTAAGTGTGCATGTTTTTGCTTTTTTCAGTAGTTTGCCCACAGGAAGACCTCAATCGGGATTTCTGGGCCAATATTTTCTCAGATGAACCTAAACTATAGCTTTAGTTCGAAATATGTACATTTCTTTTTTTTTCCTCCCCTCTAGTTTTACCTCCAATGTTCTCCGTCTATTCCTCCTTCACCAAACATGGTGCCTGATGTTGGGATTTATCGCCGCAGGAGACAGTAACACTTTGCGCAATGAATCATTGTTCGTGGGTGAGCCTCGAGAGTGCGGGCTGGATTTCCTCAGATGGGCTGGTTAACCCACGATACTGCTGTTAAACCACTGTGTTTTCTTAAAATGACTTCATTATGTGCTTTAAGCTGGAAAAACCGATGCTTCTTGGATTACCACTGTCGGATATCTTTATCATCTGGTTCAGAATACACAAAGGACAGGAATCAAGCGAGACACTGTAGTTATTTTCTAACTTTAAAGAATTTAATATGACATACAGACACATCGTTTTTTACCAGCAAGAATGTAGTAACTTCTCCGGCAACTTGACAAATGATTGATGAAGTCCCTTGTTCTTCGGAGCATGAAGGTTCCTCTCCTAATCCGTTGTGGTTCTCCTGAAAACCCTTGTAGAATGGTTTGGTTTATATTTTTTTTCTTTTTAAAATCTACTGTTAATCACCATAACATTTTTGGCGACGTTCTGACGAAGGGTCATCGACCTGAAACTTTAACTCTGTTTCTCTCTCCACAAATGCTGCCTGACCTGCTGAGATTTCCAGCATTTTCTGTTTTTAGATTATAATAAGAACATAAGAACATAAGAATTAGGAACAGGAGTAGGCCATCTAGCCCCTCGAGCCTGCTCCGCCATTCAAAAAGATCATGGCTGATCTGGCAATGGACTCAGCTCCACTTACCCGCCCGCTCCCCGTAACCCTTAATTCCCTTATTGGTTAAAAATCTATCTATCTGTGATTTGAATACAATCAATGAGCTAGCCTCAACTGCTTCCTTGGGCAGAGAATTCCACAGATTCACAACCCTCTGGGAGAAGAAATTCCTTCTCAACTCGGTTTTAAATTGGCTCCCCCGTATTTTGAGGCTGTGCCCCATAGTTCTAGTCTCCCTGACCAGTGGAAACAACCTCTCTGCCTCTATCTTGTCTATCCCTTTCATTATTTTAAATGTTTCTATAAAATCACCCTCATCCTTCTGAACTCCAACGAGTAAAGACCCAGTCTACTCAATCTATCATCATAAGGTAACCCCCTCATCTCCGGAATCAGCCTCGTGAATCGTCTCTGTACCCCCTCCAAAGCTAATATATCCTTCCTTAAGTAAGGTGACAAAACTGCACGCAGTACTCCAGGTGCGGCCTCACCAATACCCTGTACAGTTGCAGCAGGACCTCCCTGCTTTTGTACTCCATCCCTCTCGCAATGAAGGCCAACATTCTATTCGCCTTCCTGATTATCTGCTGCAACTGCAAACTAACTTTTTGGGATTCATGCACAAGGACCCCCAGGTCCCTCTGCACTGCAGCATGTTGTCATTTCTCCCCATTCAGATAATATTCCCTTTTACTGTTTTTTTTCCCAAGGTGGATGACCTCACATTTTCCGAAATTGTATTCCATCTGCCAAGCCTTAGCCCATTCGCTTAACCTATCTAACATGTTATATATAACATTCATGGGTCGTTTTCCAATTCTAACACTAAAGAAAGTCTTTATGAGTTTGCAGGCATTGGGGCCGAAATTGCCCCTTTTCATAGCCCTGTTCGCGCCTCCGGGATTTATCGCCCGGGGTCGGGCGGCGGAAGAGACCCACCCGTAATTGCCCTCGGGATGCCGTGGGTGAAAACAGGTTTGTGCTGCGCCCGTTAGTTTTTGCCCCGGGGTGGGGGGCGCCCACGGTGAAGATGTCATCGCCGTGCGCGCCAACGCCTTATCGCATCCGCGCCTACCCCTTTGGCACCCGGCGGGTGGAATTACCCCGTAGGACACGAGATTGGCATGGGGGAGGGGGCGATGCCAACGACAGCTTCGCAGGTCGCTCTTAAAGGAGAAGGCCTTGCGCCACGACCACCATCTTTTTTTTTTGTTCGGACGATTTGCAGTCGGTCCTGACAGTGACGGCCGCTGGTTTGGCCAGGCCGGGCCCCCCAACGTGCAGCCCGGCATCCCCTCTTGGGTGGTGGGTCACTGGGGCCAGCTGAATCCCAACCTGGTGCGTGTCGTCATCAGCACCATGCTGACATGGTCAGCACGGCGCTAAACCTTCCGGCCCGCTAACGTCCTGTGGAGGTGAATCACGCCTCCGATAGAGCCCCAATTCAGTGATATTTAGTGGCCCATCTCACTGGGCGCTAAATATTTATTTAATTCAAATTGTGCTCCCCTTACAGGGCAATTTCGGCTCCCTTGTTTCTTATCTCTGCGACTGTCAGCATTGTTTTATTCTGATCAGTTTCTCAGGCCTTGTAGTTTACCAAGTCTCCATCCAGTGATGCTGACACATACTTTTCTCTCTCCAAACATGCTGGATAATAATCAAAGACCATCGCTCTGGTTTTGGTCAAGTTGGCAGTTCTGTGTTCTTTTACCAAGTAATCAAGTGTGCCAAGTCCATTCTTCGAATCTTCTTTAAAAACAAGTATCAAAAGTCCATACTAGATAGTCCAAAATTCTTCACCGCTGCGGGAGGGAAATGCAGCCCTGCTACAGTGTTCAGAATGCTGCAGCTGATTAAATGGCCATACTTTTTTTGGAGAGAGCTACATCATAGTAAAATAATTGAGAAGGAGCCGCCTTGGGAGGGGGAGTTGGGGAATGGGTGGGTCAGCATCAGGCAGAGTCCCCAGGACTTCAGATACATCAGTTGATGTACTATTTGCAGAAATAATGGCATGAAGGGAGCGGCATAAGAGGGTGCTGCAGACCTTATGGAAGGAGGTGACTGAGGTGTTTAAATAGAATCTACACCATTCCCCTGCCATACAGTGCAACAAGAAGCTTAGTGACCTCCCAAGGTTAGCTAAGTTATGTAAAGCTCTGGCCCCAAAGAACATCCTCGGAGAACGATAGATGCCCTCTCAGTCTCATTTCCTGGGTGGAGAGAAAATTGGACTATTTGCAAGAAACCTCTGGAAACAATGAATCACTTCGCTAACCCCATACATTTCATGCCACAAGAAGACTGCGCTAGTCTTGAAGCGTTTAAAGAGAGTCTGGACGTGCCGTACATCACACTAATCGTATGGATGCTGACACTCTTCTAGAGCTTAGTCATGTAATGCACAGCTACCTGTAAAGAGTGACAGCCCAGGACACATCTGCAGCAACGAGGCAACGTGAGGACATACTAAGGACATTGATGGCTTCCAGAGTGGCTCCTGCTTTGATAGAGACATTGATGATAATTTCGCAAGGCTTCCAGGACTTCATCAGAACTACGAAGGGCTAGAATTTCCTGTCAGGCTGCCAGCGCCCGACCACCGCCCAAAAGACCACTAAGATTAGGAGGATTATCGCCGGCCAAAACTTCCCCCCAAAAAATTAAAAAATCCGCCCAGCGCAAAACATGATCCCTGCACCCCCATTCTGGGCAAAAAAGTGCAATTTAGGGTCGATTGGGCGGTTCCTAAACAAAATGGGCAATAATTTTTAAAAATCAATAAAAATTTACCCCGAGGCTGCGGGTTGGGCCTAGCAGCAGAAACAAACACAATAAAAATAATTTTTCAAAAAACATCACATAAACAAATCAGAAAAACATTCCCAGGGCCCGTTGAAACTAAATAACCACAGCAGACTTTTAAAATAATTAGTAAAAAATACAATTACAAATGCAGTGTCGAGAATCCGGAGATCCGGAATGTTCCAGAATCCAGACTCCGGACCGATCGGTGGCAGGGTCCGGAATCCGTAAAATGCTCCAGAATCCGGACCAGACGACCCTGCTGACCTCGGGGTCCCGCCGCTGTCCGCCCTCGGGACCCCCTCGTCAGCCCGCCCGATGACCACCTTGGCACGGCCCCGCCCAAACACCTCGACGGGGCCCGCCCGACGACATCCTCCTCGGCGACACCGGACAGCCCCAACAGCTCTTTGGCAGGAATCTCCCCCCCCCCCACCCACTTCCCCCCACCCACTCCTTTCTGGCATTCCGGAAATACCCGAACATGGGCACGGGTGTTTCCGGATTCGTGACGTCAGAAAACAAATCGGAAGTCCGGGAAAGCCCGGAATCTGGAACGGCCTCGGTCCCGAGGGTTCCGGATTTTGGGCGCTGCACCTACACTGACCTTTTTCTTGCAGAGGTACGCACCTACCGCCCAGCTCCGCTGATCGACGTGGACGTTTTTATTCATACTCGCCTACGGGTCACCGCTGAGGCAAATATCACGCCAGGGCGATCTGAGGACGGTGCATGCCGGCGGCCTGCTCCCCAGCCGTACCTCGAAACTGCCGGCGTAACTCAGGTAAGGAATTTTCTGCTTACCCACAATGGCCAATACCGCCCAGAAACCAGGCGGTAAGCCATGGGAAATTCCAGTCCCATTTGTCTGTCCACACACTGACGGAAAGCACATCTCAGCCTGCACTCCCAATAATGGCCTGTAAGCAGCGGAAACAGATATTGCTGCCGCTCGTGATATTGACAATGAATTGACTTTCTCACCCTCCTGCCATCACACCTTCAAAGTCAGTACGTGAGGGAGCTTCTAACCTGGGCCTAACTCTCCTTGACACAGCAACAGAAAGGGTACCAGAAGCAGTTCCTTTAGTGAAAACAGCTTCACTGAAATGAAAATTACCTCAAGTCCTTGAAGGCTTCAGGCAGTCATTTCTCAATCCAGCCACTCATTTCTCAACCTTGTAACGTCCAGGAGGGGACCCGACAGGGGACCTGTATGCAAGTTATCTGGCACAAGAGGTAGACACTGTGACAAGAAGCAGTTGTATTTGCAGTGTTTAATCTAGTTGGATTCTATTGGAAAAAGTTGTTTAAGAATGTAAAAATTGCATGATTATATAGACTACATGGCACATGTTTCTGGATGTATGCACCTGAGTGGACTGAATTGATCAATTATAAGATTTTGTATTTTGTATTATTGAGGTAAGGTACTTCTGAAAATGTTGGTCTTAAAGAAGAAGTTGGGAGGATGAGGCAAAGCAGCTATGAGGGAAGTATTCCTATTCTCAGATTTTATTTATTAAAAACAGCCATCGATAAATTGATGGTTCCTTTCTGTGGTTCAGCTCCTCCCCCTCCTGCGCAAAATCTTCATAATATAGGGGCGGCAGGCTCTCTTCTTCCTCATCCCTTCTGCTTATGGAGCTAGTAAGCCTCTCTGCATAGCAACATCATGGAGTCGAAATTCGGCTGTGGATGCCGGCTGTCACCGCGCGCAGGAGGCAGCAAACGGACGGCAAAGGCCGACCTTCGATGGTAAGCAGCATCCACGCCCCGGATGAAATTCAGTCGGCTCTTTGGCAGAGGGGCCGAGAGGCAACATTGCGCCGGCTAACGCCGCCCACGTGGTGACATCATCCAGCGTGCCACGCCTCTTTGACGCCTCTGTCGCGGCATTTGCTTCATACGGCTGTCGTATCGACAGGTGACCCGTACAGCCTGAAAGAAGTGGCGGTTAAACAGCGGAACTCGGGCGGGAATCGGCCAGAGCGAAAGGCAAGTTTCTTTCTTTGTGTATTTCTTCATTTTTTTCACTGGTTGTAACAAATGGGGGAGTTTGTGTGTGGGTCGGAGAAGTTAGAGGGTTTTTTTAAATCTTTCTTCTCTTTTCTTCCCGTTTCCCAGCCAGGATGGCGGCAGCCTTCCGATGGGAAAATTCAGTCCGCCTCCTGAGCTCCAAATCGAGGATGAGTGTGCAATGCCACTATTTAGCGCTGCTCTCTCACCTTTGGGCGTAAAAAGTGAATTTGGCAGCTAGAGCCTGCACCCAACGCCCGGCGGTGAAATCAGCCCTCAGGCGGTGACACCGCCTCAAACACAGCGGGACCGAATTTCGAGCCCGAAAACTCCGGATACACTTGCTGTAGGGATCTACTTGGTTCAGCCAGACACCTAAATCAAAACTTTAGAGTCTGCTTTTGCCGTCTACTTTTTGTAGTCCCATGGGCCTCATTATATCTGTGACTCCCGATCTGTCTGAAGATGCTGTACTGAAGTCATTAGCCGTGTGGGAAGGGGACATCTAATTAACCATCCTGATACATGACTTTGACTCATCAGGGTTGGTATGGTGGACTAACATGATAAATTCATCATGACAGCTTAATATGTAGAATGAGGTAATTGACACCACTTACTCGCTGGACATTAGTGGATTGAAATCCCTTCCTCTTAATGAAATTCAGATGGATTGTTGTAGCAGATTTTCAAGGTTACGATCAATTGCTTTCTGCACCTAGTCTCGGAAATTGGACCGCTTAGTCTCGTTGTTTCACAGGATCCATTGAGAAACAAATAAATGGAAGCCCACTTGAACAGAGCATCGTTGGGCATCTTCGTTCAATGGTTGCCTGAAATGTGACAAATGTCACCTGAACCTGCATGGGAAGAACAAGTGCCCAAAAATGTCAATCCATTGTTAATTTGCACTGATCCAGCTAATGCTGTGCCCCTTGTTGACAAGGGCTGCAGCTCTTCAGCCTGCAACATGTACCCCATCATCATCGGCAGTCCCTCGAAATCGAGGAAGATTTGCTTCCACTCTAAAAGTGAGTTTTCAAGTGACTGTACAGTCCAATACGGGAATTACAGTCTCTGTCACAGGTGGGACAGACAGTGGTTGGAGGAAAGGGTGGGTGGGGAGTCTGGTTTGCCGCACACTCCTTCTGCTGCCTGTGCTTGTTTTCTGCATGCTCTCGGCGACGAGACTCGAGGTGCTCAGCGCCCTCCCAGATGCTCTTCCTCCATTTAGGGCGGTCTTTGGTCAGGCAACATGCATAATTACCCGATAGCCTCCAGGAAGTGTCCATAAACTTGACGCGGTGGTTATCAACATGTTTGGAACAAATGTCTTCTCAGTCTAAAGCCTTAATATAGGGTGTGAGGGATTACCCTGGTGAAGTCTGTTTTCTCACTCCATAATTTAAACGTGGCCTAGTATTTACTTTAAGTGGTAGGATAACTCTTCAGTCAAGCTACAGAGCCCAAAGAAACAAGCATCTTTGGAACTGTAAGTCCTCTAACAATGGCCTTCACTATTTGGTATCTGCCTCAGGGATGCCACTTTGTTGCTCATTCTGCCACTTCATAGAATCATTAAATCATAGAAGTTTATAGCGTGGAAGGAGGCCATTTCAGCCCATCATGCCCATGCCGGCCAACAAGAGGCTATGCAGCCTAATCCCACTTTCCAGCTCTAGGTCCGTAGCCCTGCAGGTTACGGCACTTCAGGTGCACATCCAAGTACTTTTTAAAAGCGGTGAGGGTTTCTGCCTCTACCACCCTTCCAGGCAGTGAGTTCCAGACCCGCATAACCATCTACATGAAAAAATTTCCCCTCAAATTTTCTCTAAACCTTCTACCAATGCACATATAAGTGCATTGTTTCCCATTCTCAGGTTAGGTGCATTCATTGGGCGATGTCCACATATCCTTATTTACATGTGCAGGGCAGGCTGAAAGCAGCTGTTAATGGGGACCAATGGTGCTTTCTGAGAAATATGTCGCCGGCCTTTATTTGGGATGCGACAGTAGCAGTTAGCTACACTGCCCGAGTCCCTTCTTTTTAGCAACGCAAAACCGAACCAAAATGTACAGTTTTGCAAAGCAGAATCCAGGCCTGTGTGTCAATAGATTATTTAACTAAGAAGGCTATTACATCGCTTCAAACCTGTCTTCACCTGACATCTACATAATTGCATTCTCAGCAGGAGTCACTGGATGGTACGCAAGAGCCGGAACCCTGGCCAATTTTCTCCTCTAAGCACGGAACATTGATGCTAATCAAGGAAGTAGGAACAATTATGTATTTTTGACTCGTTTCAGGTAATGGCTGTTTTTTTTCCTAAATCCAGTCACTCCATGTAAGCAATTTAGAAAATGTGAAATGTATCAGTTCAAATTGCTTTTCAAAATGTAGGCCTGCGGGAATAAAAACAAGCTAAAAGTGATCATACACAGATAGTATGATTTGCTCTGTTAAATGCATGACAGCTAATTATTTTGAATCTGTTAATTATGAAAAATAGAAACACACCACGGCAGCCAGTGAAAGGCTATTTCAGTATCTGGATCTGCTTGATGAGCTGATTAGCTAACTAGCGAATTTAAAAAAGATTGCAAAAATAAAAAGGACTATATTTATTCAAAGGCTTAGTATTAGATTACGAATTAGTATTTTGTCTACTCAAGTAGTTACATAAAATATTGAATACTTTAAATATGACTGTATGATATCGCTATAGATTGTTAATTAGTTTGTTGTTTAATAAAAAGTCTGTTGTGGTTCTCCTCCTCTTTTGAAGACTGAACAAAATACTCCACAAGAGACATAGGATAGTCCAGTATCTAAAATAATTACCACACAGACTTTTCTCACTGTTTTCTCAGGTACTTTACTTACCTGCATCTCTAGGTAAGAATAGACACTCTCAGCTAATAGGAGTTGTAATTCACCGATAGTATATAAGGAAAAATGAGCCAAAATAAGCTAGTATAAGAAGATTTAAAAAGTTCCCCAAAAAATGTAACTATAAGAACAGTCCATCGGCCTATGGTAGATCATTTCAAGTGACCTAACTCCTAGTCTAGTACCCTACTACATTTCGAACATCCCCAAGGTCTGTTACTTCAGCTGAAAGACCGTTCTGAACATTTATCACTCTTTTATTTAGAAGTTCTTCTGAACTTTTTTTCTAGGTTTCCTACATTACAACAGTGACGACACTCCAAAAGCACTTCATTGGCTGTAAAGTGCTTTGCAATGTCCAGTGGTCATGGAAGGCGCTATATAAATCCGAGTCTTTCTTTTCTTTTTAGGTGAATTGTTCACTAATTTAAATTTATGTCCTTTCATCCTACTTTTTCAATTTGCTTCAAAGTAATATTTTGGTTTAATTTTATCTATAACATTTCAATATTTGACATACCACAGTGCGTTCCCTCTTTAACCTTCTTTTTGATAGACTGCAGAGTTTGGAGGCTTGAAATTAAGAATCAGTCAGTGCTTTGACTAAAAAAGGTTAATCTGCGCCACCTGAAAATCATCTAGTATGCCACAAAATTATTGCTGACTCCTCAACTATATTAAGTAGAAACTTTAAATCAAGTGCCCCCTTTTGGCACTAGAACCCATAAATTTCTAAATAAAACTTTAACGGAGACTTAGATCAAATGAAAATGCGGTTGCCGGGGGTGGTGATGCACTCCAGTCCCTCCGGTGCCCACCTCTCCGCGGAAGGCCACGAGGAAACAACAGCTCTACAACTATCTTAAAGTAACGTTAATACATGTGCCGTCCTTTTTTTTAAGAGCACAAAAACCACAAATTAACAATAAACCATTAAAGGGAACCTTGTCAAATTAAATGAAATTAAAATTCTGTTCCCTGTTGAGATGACTGATTCCTCATTAACATGATTGAAGTCATGATTCTAAATTCTAATCTAAAAGCTCAGGCTGATTGGGGACAGTTTAATTGTGTCATGTATTTAACCATCTTGCAATGACATAGTCATGTAACTGTAACTCATGTACACTGTACATGTACCCTAGAAATGCACAACCTGACCACAGGGGGTGAACTTGCGGGAGACACTCCTCACCTTGGTTTCCAGGTATAAAAGGGGAGGTCCCACCCAGGGTCAGCACTCCTTGGTCCTGGGAATAAAGGTGAAGGTCACAGAGTGACCGTGTCTGATATATCTATGCCTCGTGTTTGTTTGTAGTCAGGTGCAGGGACACGACAAATTGCAATTTGTGATTGCCACAGGGTTAAAGGTGAGGTTCATTGATGCTGCCGCACCTCATTTTCAGCATTGTTGGCTGTGCAGCTGCCTCAAAAGCAAACCAAACCAAACCAAACTAAACACTAGTTAGAAGACATCTGTTGGAACCATGGTAGACTGGAGAAGGAGGATGAAAGCCCATTGGTTGTCAGATGAGGCTCTGGAGGCATTGGTCTTCGTAGTGGAGAGAAGGCGAACATTTCTCTACCTGCCAACTGGCAATAGGCCCTTGCCACAAGTCTACCACACTATGTGGAGGGAGGTAGCAGACCATGTCACGGGCAGCACTGTTGTCCCTAGGACCCATACACAGTGCAGGAAGAAGTTTAACAACCTCACACGGATGGTCAAGGTG
Source organism: Pristiophorus japonicus (assembly GCF_044704955.1). Taxonomy (NCBI): domain Eukaryota; kingdom Metazoa; phylum Chordata; class Chondrichthyes; family Pristiophoridae; genus Pristiophorus; species Pristiophorus japonicus. The sequence continues at coordinate 11,327,461 of NC_091986.1, forward strand.
AGTGAAGTCTTCAACAATTGCTACATCTAACATCATCATAGGCAGTCCCTCGAAATCGAGGAAGACTTGCTTCCACTCTAAAAGTGAGTTCTCGGGTGACTGAACAGTCCAATGCGAGAATTACAGTCTCTGTCATAGGTGGGACAGACAGTGGTTGAAGGAAAGGGTGGGTGGGGAGTCTGGTTTGCCGCACGCTCCTTCCACTGCCTGCGCTTGCTTTCTACATGCTCTCGGTGACGAGACTCGAGGTGCTTAGCGCCCTCCCGGATGCTCTTCCTCCACTTAGGGTGGTCTTTGGCAAAGGACTCCCAGATGTCGGTGGGGATGTTGCATTTTATCAAGGAGGCTTTGAGGATGTCCTTAAAATGTTTCCTCTGCCCACCTGGGGCTCGCTTGCCATGTAGGAGTTCCGAGTAGAGCGCTTGCTTTGGGAGTCTTGTGTCAGGCATACGGACAATGTGGCACGCTCAACGGAGCTGGTCGAGTGTGGTCAGTGTTTTGATGCTGGTGCTGTTGGTCTGGTCGAGGACGCTGATATTGGTGTGTCTGTCCTCCCAGGGAATTTGCAGGATCTTGCGGATGATTATCTGATGTCTCCGCAAGATCCTGCCAATCCCCTGGAAGGAGAGACGCACCAACGTACGTCTGTACCACAAGCTTCACACACTGCTCAATGCACCGCACCCCCAGCACTCACACACCACCAAATCTCTACCTATTAACACTCACACCCATATCTCACACCTTGCATAATATGACACATACTCAACTATGGCAGGCACATCACCCAAACACATTGCACCTCACTCGCTCACACACTTCTTTTGTTCTTGCACGTGAAGGTCACTCACAATCGCCGGGAGCAGGAGCAACAGGTGGGGTCCAGGCCAACGTTGAAGAGCTGAGTCAGCTGGAGATACAAATGCTGGAGATCCTTGGGTGCCAGGGTGACGTTGACCCCTTTGGGGACAACAACGGTATGTTTATGCCTAAATCTTCTTCTCTCATCCCACTTCCCCCTCAGCCCACAATCTTTTCTACTTCCAAGCTACTCATGCTGTATGCATGCAATGCCATCCCGTCCTCCTCCCCTCACCATAACCTGACTCTATTGCCTTTCTGCTTTCAGATAGTCAGCGAGCACGTGAGCTGCCTGTCCCTGAGGGTACGGCAGAGAGCGAGGGGGAGAGAAGGATTGGAGGAAGAAGGCACCACATTACTGTAACTGTGGCTCACAGACACCAGTTCAGATACTGGCACTGCCCTTTCTTTAGAGGTTAGTGTAGTTGCGGCATCTTCACGTGGTGAGGCACCAGGCACAAGTGGGCTGCAGTAAGGCCAGGGGGAGAGGATAGCTCGGGGGCCAGCTCCCCGGAGGACGAGTTGGTGTGCGAGATCTGCTGCACAGGGCTCAGATGAGGACCTCGATGGGGAGGCCTTCAGAAAAGGGTGATGGGCATGGACACGGAGATGATAGGTGCAATGGCAAGGCTGCCCGAAAAACTCTCGGCAATGTCAAGGAGTGTGGAGGAATCTGCCGGCAACATTGCACGGGGCTTTGCGCAGTGCATGGAACCCAGTGTATCCACTTTGGAAATTACGGTATACTCCCAGCGAAACCATAGTGACTCCGACATGATGGCATGCATGAGGAGTGATGGCTCAGCTTCTATTGCAGCACAGGTGAAAGTGACCCAACATCTTAGTGCTGCAACAGAAGCTCAGACTGCTGTGCTGTCGTCTCTGCTTGGTGCCATCCAATCTCTGACTGCTCTCATGTAGTCTCAGCTTGAAGCCACCCAAGCTCTAACTGCTGCCAATGTGACTGGGTTTAACATTGTCGACCAGGGCTTTCACGGTGTCGCAGCAGGCCAGCAATCTTTGCTCCAACAGGTTGCTAGGGATACTGAGGCCCTATCCCGGGGGAGTGGCAGTGGGTCAGTGGAGCAGGAAGCTGCTGTCCTCTCTCAGGGTGACAGCATTCCTGCTCCCACCACTATCACTCCGCCATTGCACTTGTCGCTGCCTGTCAGCCAGCCAGCCCAGACTGCTGCTGCAAATACTGAGGTGGTGCAGTCTATAGCCGGGCCTTTCAGGGCCAGAGTTGGTCGAGGATGTCCTGCAAGGTCATCTGAAGTCTCCCGCGCGGACATTCAGCAGCCTTCCAGCAGCCTTGCTGCAGCCACTGCAGGAGCACTGCGTAGGAGCACTAGATCAGGAAAGGGCACACAAAAGACGGACACTAAGGGATTGCACAAGGGTGAGTAGTTAATAGTATTGTGCCAGGTGATTATATATAAATGCATTAATTGTGTTTGCAATCTTTTATGGTGTCTCTCATTTCAGCTTTGCATCCAGGAAGTCCCTGTGATCTGGCCTGCGACTGGGATGGTACGATGGGGATGTGGTGAGCTACGAGTATCTGGGGTTTCATTCATGCGAATCGGAGTCTGGTGAGCCGGTCACAGACAGCCCATCCGGAGACCGATTGTCTCGCTGCCTCCTCCCTCCCTCCTGTTCCTCCTCCTCCTCCTCGTCCTTCTCTCCCTCATCCTCCTCCTGAGGTGCTCCCGCAATCCCTGCTGGCAAGGGCTGGCCCCTCATGATGGCCAAGTTGTGGAACATGCAGGAGACCACTACCAAATGGAACACCCGCTCAGCCGAGTACTGGAGGCCTCCACCCGAACGGTCAAGGCAGCGGAACCCTTGCTTGAGCATTCTGATGGTCTGCTCGATGATGATCCTAGTGGCAGCATGGCTCTCATTTGCGAGTGCTGGGCACGGGTTTTGGAGTTGCGGAGGGGAGTCATTAGCCAGGTGCAGAGCGGAGAGCCCTTGTCTCCGACAGCCAGTCTTGAGCTTGACATGGTGGCTGGAAGAGAGCTGGCACACCAGTCTGGTGCAGGAGGAAGGCACTGTGGCTGCTGCCAGGATAGCGGGCATTGAGAGTGAGAATTCTGCCCGCGTGGTCACACAACAACTGCACATGAAGAGAGTGGTAGCCTTCGCGGATTGCATCATAACAGCTCCTGCAATTTTGATATTGACCTGTGGGATGTTATGTAGCTGGTGACCGATAATTTGGCCATTGACGGAGTGGATTACCTTTCTATTCAGGACATTCAATGGCACCACAGTTGGAGCCCACAGTGCAATGTGGCAGCATGTACTGCTCCCCGAACTCCGGGGATTCCAGCAGCATGATAGTCCTGCCATCTCAAAATGAATGAATTTACCAGCTGGGAACATTAGAAACAGGATTAGGTCATTCAACCCCCTCAATCCTGCTCCACCATTCAATTGGTTATGACTGATCTATATCTCAACTCCATTTATCTGCCTTTGCTCCATATCCCTTGATACTCTTACCGAACAAAATTCTACCTTTCTCAGTCTTGAAAGCTCCAATTGACCCTGCATCCACAGCCTTTGGAGGAAGAGCGTTCCAAGTTTCTATTGCCCTTAGAATAAAAAACTGCTTCCAAATTTCGCTCCTGAATGGCGCAATTCTGATTTTAAGATGATGGCCCCTTGTTCTTGATTCCCCCACCAGAGGAAATACTTCTACCGTATCTACCCGATCAAATATTTTTAACGTTTTAAACAGCTCAATTAGATCGCCCCTCAATCTTCTGAACTCCAGGAAATACCAGCCAACATTCTGCAAGCTGTCCTTATAATGTCAGCTGTGGCTGTGGGCAGCACCCTCGCCTCTGAGTCAGAGGGTTGTGGGTTCAATTCACACTCCAGGGACTTGAGCGCAAGAAATCCAGGCTGACACTCCAGTGCAGTGCTGAGGGAGCTGCTGTCTTTCAGATGAGACGTTAAACCGAGGCCCCATCTGCTCTCTCAAGTGTATGTAAAAGATCCCATGGCACTATTTCGAAGAGAAGCAGGTGAGTTATCCCCGGTGTCCTGGAGCCAATATTTATCCCTCAATTAACATAACAAAAACAGATTATCTGGTCATTATCACATTGCTGTGTGTGGGAGCTTGCTGTGTGCAAATTGGCTGCCACGTTTCCCACATTACAACAATAACTACACTCCAAAAATACTTCATTAGCTGTAATACACTTTGCGATGTCCGGTGGTCGTGAAAGGCGCTATATAAATGCAGGTATTTCTTTATCTAAGACCCAGTACCATTCTGCACTGCACCCCTTCCAAGGTCAATGTATCCTTCCGAAAGTGCAGTGACCAAAACTGCATGCGGTGCTCCAGATAGTATCTGACCAAGGTGATATATAATACTCTATGCAGCTCTCCAGAAACTGGTATCAGTGACCTGGCATACGCTGGCACGGACAACTCTCTGGCTGATATTACCAGTTACAGCATGGTAGGTGCCTGTGGTGTAAAAATGGAGAAGCCTGCTGACTTTGATCGCTGTCGGCAGGTTTTATATCCCGTCTCCCTAAAATCATTGAGGATTTTCAGCCCGTAGCTTGACATTATTGAGAACTGGAACTTTATACTGAGGACTTTCTGGTATTTAGTCACACAAACACATGTGAGTACCACATAATTACAATCAGAAAACCAATAATTATTGACCAGAATTCAGGGCTATAATCAGCTAGATCATGTAATGTGAGCAAATAACCAACCAATTTTTCCTGGAAATGGCTGTTTCTCCCAGTTGCTGTATATAATACCTCATAGGATGTAGATCATTGCAGCACTGTCTCACTTCCAATTTGTTTCATTAACTATCATTGAAGGTGAAGGAGGCCAGTGTGAGAGAGTTGAATACTGTTTTACTTTCTGCAGGTCCGGTGCAGCACATCCCAGTGAAGAGAAAAACTCCCTCGGTTACTTGACAAGGGCCTACGAATGATCACTGCACCTGAATGGATAGGCCCAAGGCAGACCTAATATTGGGCCTCGGGCCGCATTATTACTCAATTGCCGAGCTGCGGTCACATAATGGGTGTCCTCGAGCAGCTGGTCGGAGAAGAGGCCTCGAAGATAGGGCCGCTGCATCACCAACAGCAGCCCTCAGATAAATCCTTAAAGGGGATAGAGTATAAAAGCAGAGAAGTCCTGCTACAACTGTACAGGGTATTGTTCAGGCCACACCTGGAGTACTGCGTACAGTTTTGGTCTCCGTATTTAAGGAAGGATATACTTGCATTGCAGGCTGTTCAGAGAAGATTTACTAGGTTGATTCCGGAGATGAGGGGGTTGACTTCTGAGGATAGGTTGAGTAGATTGGGCCTCTACTCGTTGGAGTTCAGAAGAATGAGAGGTGATCTTATCGAAACATATAAGATAATGAGGGGGCTCGACCAGGTGGATGCAGAGAGGATGTTTCCACTCATGGGGGAAATTAAACTAGGGAACATAGTCTCAGAATAAGGGGCCGCCCATTTAAAACTGAGATGCGGAGGAATTTCTTCTCTCAGAGGGTTGTAAATCTGTGGAATTCGCTGCCTCAGAGAACTGTGGGGGCTGGGTCATTGAATATATTTAAGGTGGACAAAGACAGATTTTTGAACGATAAGGGAGAAAAGGGTTATGGGGAGCGGGCAGGGAAGTGGAGCTGAGTCCATGATCAGATCAGGCATGATCTTATTGAATGGTGGAGCAGGCTCGAGGGGCCAAATGTCCTAATCCTGTTCCTATTTCTTGTGTAATGGGGGCCACGAGATGCGGTCGACCAAGAGGGAGGTGACTGCTGGGGCGGGGAGCCAATCAGATGTAGGTAGAGTGCCGGTGGGCGCGAGGGAAGGTGGTGGTAGTGGGGGGAGGTGCATAGGGACAGCGATCAAGGGGAGGTTGTCGAGGTCATGATTCGGGGGAGCGGTGGGGGGGGCTCAGGCTCAAAATCGGATGGGGGCATGGGTGGTGGCTGTCAAAGGCCCATGGTTTTAATGTGAACTCGGGAGGAACATAGACATAGAAACATAGAAACATAGAAAATAGGTGCAGGAGTAGGCCATTCGGCCCTTCGAGCCTGCAGCACCATTCAATAAGATCATGGCTGATCATTCCCTCAGTACCCCTTTCCTGCTTTCTCTCCATACCCCTTGATCCCTTTAGTTGAAAGGGCCACATCTAACTCCCTCTTGAATATTTCTAACAAACTGGCCTCAACAACTTTCTGTGGTAGAGAATTCCGCAGGTTAACAACTCTCTGTGTGAAGAAGTTTCTCCTCATCTCGGTCCTAAATGGCTTATCCCTTATCCTTAGACTGTGACCCCTGGTTCTGTACTTCCCCAACATTGGGAACATTCTTCCTGCATCGAACCTGTCCAGTCCCGTCAGAATCTTATACGTTTCTATGAGATCCCCTCTCATTCTTCTAAGCTCCAGTGAATAAAGGCTCAGTCGATCCAGTCTCTCCTCATATGTCAGTCCATCCATCCCGGGAATCAGTCTGGTGAACCTTCACTGCACTCTCTCAATAGCAAGAACATCCTTCCTCAGATTAGGAGACCAAACTGAACACAATATTTCAGTGAGGCCTGAACAAGGTCCTGTACAGCTGCAGTAAGACCTCCCTGCTCCTATACTCAAATCCCCAAGCTATGAAGGCCAACATACCATTTGCCTTCTTCACCGCCTGCTGCATCTGCATGCCAACTTTCACTGACTGATGTACCATGAAACCCAGGTCTTGTTCCACCTCCCCTTTTCCTAATCTGTCACCATTCAGATTATATTTTACCTTCATGTTTTTGCCACCAAAGTGGATAGCCTCACATTTATCCACATTATACTCACCTGTCATGCATTTGCCCAACCTCTCCAAGTCATCCTGCAGTCTCTTAGCATCCTCCTCACAGCTCACACCACCAGCCAGCTTCGTACCATCTACAAACTTGGAGACATTACTCTCAATTCCTTCATCCAATCATTGATGTATATTGTAAATAGCAGGCGTCCTAGCACTAAGCCCTGCGGCACCCCACGAGTCACTGCCTGCCATTCTGAAAAGGACCCATTTATCCCGATTCTCTGCTTCCTATCTGCCAACCAGTTATCTATCCACATCAGTACATTACCCCCAATACCATGTGCTTTGATGTTGCACATCAATCTCTTGTGTGGGACCTTGTCAAAAGCCTTTTGAAAGTCAAAATACACCACATCCACTGGTTCTCACTTGCCCACTCTACTAGTTACATCTCAAAAATTTCCAGATGATTTGTCAAGCAAGATTTCTCTTTCATAAATCCATGCTGACTTGGCCCGATCCTGTCACTGCTTTCAAAATGCGCTGCTATTTCATTTTTAATAATTGATTCCAACATTTTCTCCACTACTGATTGAAGGCCCATTTTCTCTCTCCCTCCTTTTTTAAAAAGTGGTGTTACATTAGCTACCCTCCAGTCCATAGGAACTGATCCAGAGCCGATAGACTGTTGGAAAATGATCACCAATGCATCCACTATTTCTAGGGCCACTTCCTTAAGTACTCTGGGATGCAGATTATCAGGCCCTGGGGATTTATCGGCCTTCAATCCCATCAATTTCCCTAACACAATTTCTTGACTAATAAGGGTTTCCTTCACTTGCTCCTCCTCGCTAGACCCTCGGTCCCCTCGTATTTCCGGAAGGTTATTTGTGTCTTAAGGGAATTAAGGGTTATGGGGAGCGGGCGGGTAAGTGGAGCTGAGTCCACGGCCAGATCAGCCATGATCTTTTTGAATGGCGGAGCTGACTCGAGGGGCTAGATGGCTTACTCCTGTTCCTAATTCTTATGTTCTTATGTTCTTATGTTCTTATGTTCTTCCTTCGTGAAGACAGAACCAAAGTATTTGTTCAACTGATCTGACATTTCTTTGTTCCCTATTATAAATTCACCTGATTCTGACTGCAAGGGACCTACGTTTGCCTTTACTAATCTTTTTCTCTTCACATATCTATAGAAGCTTTTGCAGTCAGTTTTTATGTTCTCAGCAAGCTTTCTCTCATACTCTATTTTTCCACTCCTAATTAAACCCTTTGTCCTCCTCTGCTGAATTTTAAATTTCTCCCAGTCCTCAGGTTTGCTGCTTTTTCTGTCCAATTTATATGCCTATTCCTTGGATTTAACACTATCCCGAATTTCCCTTGTTAGCCACATTTCAGCCACGTTCACCGTTTTATTTTTACTCCAGAGAGGGATGCACAATTGTTAAAGTTCACCCATGTGATATTTAAATGTTTGACTTTGCCGATCCACTGTCAAACTTCCCCAAGGGGCCTCGCACAACAAGATTGCTAATTAGTCCCCTCTCGTTACACATCACTCAGTCTAGGATGGCCAGCCCTCTACTTGGTTCCTCGACATATTGGTCCAGAAAACTATCCCTAATTCACTCCAGGAAATCCTCTTCCACCATACTGCTACCAGTTTGGTCAGCCCAATCTATATGTAGATTTAAGTCACCCATGATAACTGCTGTACCTTTATTGCATGCATCACTAATTTCTTGTTTGATACTGTCCCCAACATCATAACTAATGTTTGGTGGTCTGTACACAATTCCCACTAGCGTTTTCTGCCCTTTGGTATTCCGCAGCTCTACCCATACAGATTCCACATCATCCAGGCTAATGTCCTTTCTTACTATTGCGTTAATTTCCTCTTTAACCAGCAACGCTACCTCACCTCCTTTTCCTTTCTGTCGATCCTTCCTGAATGTTGAATACCCCTGGATGTTGAGTTCCCAGCCTTGATCACCCTAGAGCCATGTCTCCGTAAACCCAATTATATCATATTCGTTAATAGCTGCTTGCGCAGTTCATTCGTCCACCTTATTACGAATACTCCTTGTATTGAGGCACAGAGCCTTCAAGCTTGCCTTTTTAACACACTTTGTCCCTTTAGATTTTTGCTGTGATGTGGCCCTTTTTGATTTTTGCCTTCGGTTTCTCTGCCCTCCACTTTTACTTTTCTTCTTCCTATCTTTTGCTTCTGCTCCCATTTTATTTCCCTTTGTCTCCCTGCATAGGTTCCCATCCCCCTGCCATATTAGTTTAACTCCTCCCCAACAGCACTAGCAAACACTCCCCCAAGGACATTGGTTCTGGTCCTGCCCAGGTATAGACCGTCCGGTGAAGCACCATAAAATTTCTAGGCCAGGGTGCCTTGTCCCTGTTTTCAGCAGAGCTGCATTTGAGAGCCATTCTAAATGTTTAATTTCTCATACCAGGTCACCCTCATGCCATTTCTGAATGAAACTGCAATTAAATCTTCATATCCATACAACCAGAATAAATGTTTTTATCTTCACTCCAGGATGGTATGTTGCCCCCCGGGTGCAAGGGTCAAGGATGTCTCAGAGCGGGTGCAGGACATTTTGAAAAGGGAGGGTGAACAGCCAGTTGTCGTGGTGCATATAGGTACCAAGGATATAGGTAAAAAATGGGATGAAGTCCTACAAGCTGAATTTAGGGAGCTAGGAGCAAAATTAAAAAGTAGGACCTCAAAGGTGGTAATCTCAGGATTGCTACCAGTGCCACGTGCTAGTCAGAGTAGGAATCACAGGATAGTTCAGATGAATACGTGGCTTGAGGAGTGGTGTAGAAGGGAGGGATTCACATTCCTGGGACATTGGAAGCGGTTCTGGGGGAGATGGGACGAGTACAAACCGGACGGTCTGCACCTGGGCAAGACCGGAACCAATGTCCTCAGGGGAGTGTTTGCTTGTGCTGTTGGGGAGGAGTTAAACTAATATGGCAGGGGGATGGGAACCTATGCAGGGAGACAGAAGGAAGCAGAATGGGGGCAGAAGCAAAAGATAGAAAGAAGAAAAGTAAAAGTGGAGGGCAGAGTAACCGAAGGCAACAATCAAAAAGGGCCACATTACCGCAAAATTCAAAAGGGGCAAAGTGTGTTAAAAAGACAAGCCTGCAGGCTCTGTGCCTCAGTGGGAGGAGTATTCGGAATAAGGTGAATGAATTAACTGCGCAGATAGCAGTTAACGGATATGATGTAATTGGGATTACCAAGACATGGCTCCAGGGTGACCAAGGCTGGGAACTCAACATCCAGGGGTATTCAACCTTTACGAAGGATAGACAGAAAGGAAAAGGAGGTGGACTGGCATTCATTACTGGTTAAAGAGGAAATTAATGCAATAGTAAAGAAGGACATTAGCTTAGATGATGTGGAATCGGTATGGGTGGAGCTACGGAATACCAAAGGGCAGAAAACGCTAGTGGGAGTTGTGTACAGACCGCCAAACATTCGTCGTGAGGTTGGGGACAGCCTCAAACAAGAAATTAGGGATGCGAGCTATAAAGGTACAGGAGTTATCATGGGTGACTTTAATCTACATATTGATTGGGCTAACCAAATTGGTAGCAATGCGGTGGAGGAGGATTTCCTGGAGTATATTAGGGATGGTATTCTCGACCAATATGTCGAGGAACCAACCAGAGAGCTGGCCATCCTAGACTGGGTGATGTGTAATGAGAAAGGACTAATTAGCAATCTTGTTGTAGAAACATAGAAACATAGAAAATAGGTGCAGGAGTAGGCCATTTGGCCCTTCGAGCCTGCACCGCCATTCAATGCAACTTCAGTACCACATTCCTGCTTTCTCACCATACCCCTTGATCGCCCTAGTAGTAAGGACTACATCTAACTCCTTTTTGAATATATTCCCCTTGGGGAAGAGTGACCATAATATGGTAGAATTCTTTATTAAGATGGAGAGTGACACAGTTATTTCAGAGACGAGGGTCCTGAACTTAAGGAAGGGTAACTTCGATGGTATGAGGCGTGATTTGGCTAGTATAGACTGGCAAATGATACTTAAAGGGTTGACAGTGGATAGGCAATGGCAAACATTTTACGATCACATGGATGAATTTTAACAATTGTACATCCCTTTCTGGACTAAAAATACAACAAGGAAGGTGGCTCAACCGAGGCTAACAAGGGAAATTAAGGATAGTGTTGTTAGCGTTAGTGTTTTCTTAGAAGAATCACTCAACACTCAGGGTCGGTTCCAATGCTGAAGCAGCTTTTATTACGCTCAGCGGGAAGGAAAAACTCAGGACCGTATCCAGGTTTCTCTTCCCAGAACAAAGAGTTACATGTACCTTTATATGTTTCACAACAGTTACAAAACAGTTTACTACAGTTACACAGCCCATCACGGCTGGACACAAGCCAATCACAACGATATAGGTTCTTTTAACCCAATAGAATTCGCCTAGTATCCAGGGAACCATTGTCAACTTGGGCTGATCGATGACTTTATATGTTCTCTCCCTAGTTCTTTCATCTGGGAGAAATAATTGGTTTGTAGCCTTGTTTACAGCAAATGGCTTCCCTCTTATCTTTCTTCCTGGGGAATTAATTGGTTTATGGCCTTGTTCACAGGAGATGGTTTCCTTCTTATCTCTGTCTTCCCAGGCATTCCTACAGTGGGCCTCACAGGGTTATTGCTCGGTCAGTGAACGTTCAACAGTTCACAGCTTGACTACCTGGTTTCCCATCGTGCCTGGGCAGCCATTTTATGTGTGTGTCCATTTAAGCTTATGTGAGTTTTAAATATCCAGCAGGTGCCTAATGCCTAAGTCTATATATATATTTCTACTCTCTACAACAATTCCCCCTTTCGGTAAAGGGGACTAGTCCTAGTCCCCTTTTAACCGAAATACTGCCTTTATCTGATATTTGTGCACGGCCCTGTACTCCTTGCCTCAACGTGCTGGCCAGTCACGCGGTTTCAGGAGTTCCGGTTGCTTAAATCAAATTAACAAAGGCTAGCTCCTCCCGTCCCCTTATCAAACAGGCCTGTTTAATATCCAGGGAACGGTGATTAGTCCGTTTCCGCCGTTTGTGGCGCCTGCATACCTGGCAGGCCATCACGCCCCATGTTATTGCTAAGATTAATTGTATTCCGACCAGTGTGTGTGAAATAATTCGGATCCATGGGTGGATGTTCACATTTATTCCCCAGTCCCAGACCTTTCTCCACCAACTCTGACTTTGTAAGTCTACCTCGGTATCTTCTTTGATTTTAGTTTGTAGCTGGTGATAGAGTTTTACAGATTGACCCACTCTGAGCCTCAACTCCCGTAATACTTCGGTTAGATGTGGGATAGGGACCTGCTCTGGCTCGTCATAATCCTGCAAATGATCATGGAGCTGATCGGTTACCTCGATAACTTCGGACTTCCGGCGCCTAACCTGGGTGATATGTGCTTGCCCGATCGCGACAGGTCGTAGTGGTGTAAAGCAAAAGTTTGGCTGCGGTATAGGGCACTGCAGGTCATTATACTGGTATGAACGCTCAGTAGTAGAGACGCAGTATCTTCCCCTCCCTCCGTAGCCTGCCCTCGCGAAGTGCATGTGTGCGGGCACTATTTCTAGTACACACCCGTTGGTTCGGTTAAACCCGCACTCGTCTAGTTCCCCTCGGCCCACCGGGTGAGGGCATACTGTGATTTCCCCCCTTTGCTTGCAATCTGCTAGGGAAATCCCAGTAAGTATGTTGTTTCGACGAACGGCAGAGGTGGTGGTTAGGTAGTAGCGTATGGAGACATTTTCCCGTATTACTCCGATATTCTCTAGTTGGTATAAGGGGAACGGCCCTGAGTCCGGCGTTGCTATGGGGATCAACAGGACTATCCCTATCCCGGTAGTCCTACCCATCTGGCAATCTGGAATTGCGGGGTAGACTCGGGTCAGTCCCTTCAGAGTACAATTATCCAGTGTCCCCCTTTGGTTCGCCAACTGAGCCAAATGTGAACTGTCTATCCAATCGGGTACTTCCCCGCGTTGGATCTGGTCGAGGTTGTGGCGGATCTGTCCCACCATCCACAGACCATAAGCATGACAGAGTTGCCCCTGTCTTTGCTTTATTGTATCTTCTTGTTCTCTATCAATGAGGTGATTGATGGTTTTAGCGTGAGCTTCCAGGACTGAGATGCCATCCAACTGGATTTCAGCACCCTCCTTTCCTAGGTTGGCCTGGTCTTCCTGGTTTTGCTCCACCCTCTCCAATAACCCCTTCATCACCCCTTTAAGCTGTTCTACCCTCTCATTTAGCCCTTGTATGTCTATCGAGTTCACTACGGAGGTTCCTGTATTGAAAACGGTAGCAACATCATTTACTATTTCCCTCTTCACCCTGGGTGCTAACCCCTGTCCCCGGAACTTACTGGCACCCATGGCATCGGCAGCCTGCTGCATTACGACTTTACTTAATACATTGTACATCTTCCTTGACTGTTCGGTACAATATTCCGGCATCTGGATGCCTGAAATATTGATCAGAACAGGCACAATTTCATGTTTAACATTATCATACAATAATTCCCCTTCGTTGTACATTGCAATCCCATTTTCTGGTCCCTTAGTAGTTATGGGACAAGGCAGTTCTTCGGGCAATGTAGTGATTCTTATGGGGCGCGGTGTCGGAGGGGGTGAGAAACATACATACAATTATATTGCAGCTGCCCCCGCCTCCTCGTAATACCCACACAGCCCCATTCCCTTCTTGCGGATGACTGATTGCTGGGATTGTCCCGGAGGCGCGCAAATTATGCCGAAAGTACATTCATCAGGCCCTATGACATCCCTCCGTTTAATGCATCTGCTCCTTATACCCGTGGAGCACTGTACACATACTCTTATTCTTATTAGGATTCTTATTAGGATTCACTTGTAACCATGCATTAAAATAAGTCCTGTCCTTGCTCCAGTCCTTGGCTGCTGGGATGCACATTCCATCCGTTAAATTAAACAAGACTCCATAGTTCATATAGTTGTTTATTTCCAGCGTGCTCTGCTGTCCGTCGGTGTTGCCCAGGGTACGTGCATGTCGCAGGGCTATCCATATTACGAGTAGCGCCTTTCGTATTCCCATTCCGGTAAGTATTATCTGTAATTTTAAACAGACGGCCTGGTCGTCACCAGGGTTAAGTTTTTTTGCTCTACGAGTGTCCCTGTCACCCTGCAAAATCAGAAGGACAAGGTTATAATCGAATCATTTCGAGCTGAATCTGTAGGGCGTGCGCCCGTGTCTTTACCCACTTAAATATTACCCAAACTCCTATTATGACCAAGGCCAAAGCTATTCCTCCAAACATCGCTGTCTGCTTTACCGTTAGGTTGGGTTTGTGGACTACACCTACCCACCGTGGGGTACATTGGCTCTATTGCCAGAGGTGATGGTGCTATGGCTGCGCACTGCACTATCCGTCTAGTCCCGTTATCTCTTCCAGCCTGTTTATCTTAGCTTTTAACTCTTCAATTTGTTTTATTGAATATCTATTTCTTTATTGTATCAGGCAAGTATTATTGCATAAGCTAGTTCTGTTTTTATTTTTGTTTCCTCTGTTAGGTGAGTCTTTTTTTTCCCTATTAAGAAATCCAAATTAATAATGTTCAGTATAAAACGGCTGTCAATGGAAAGGGTTAACTCCTTTCCAGGTTTGTAAGAAGACCTGATGTCATTACGTGACTTCACGTAATCATCTGAAAAAAAAGTCTTTGTGCCTTCAAAACTGGCTTCGAAATTAGGAATCCGTTAAACAGCATAAATCATTAGAGTAAACTCCAATGTTTTCTTAACTTCTAATTCAAGTACTTGCCAAAGAATTTTTTTTTTTAATTGTTTTAAAACAGGACCACACATACAATAGCAATTTTGTTTACTGAAATTCAATTCTGTTTTTTTTTATTTCTCTCTTTCTCCTCGTTATCTTCAAAACCCTCCTGCTTGTTTAGACTGTTCGGGACATTTTGGAAATCTTTTCAAACTGCATTGAAACTTTTTCATAATTGAAAATTCGAATCCATGTAGAGTGTTTTTTTACTTATTCCAATTTTTTTTTTCTCTTCTAATTAAACCAATATCTTTTTCACAGCAAACATCAACTAGTATTTAGTAAGTTATGTCTTTTTCCATTTAGTCTGTTACATCTTTTTTTTTCTTTCTTCAAATTAGGTTTTGTATTTTACACGGAGGGTTCGTAACTCCATAAAGTTGTTAATTTAAAATCATTTGTTTACTTTCAAAGTGGCGTCTTTATCTTTTTCTTTTTCTCCATAACTGGAATGGAGTCCAGCTTTTGAGTGCTGCCTTTCGTTATCTCAAAATGCTCCAGTTTCAAAGTCGTTACTAAAGCTTGCTGTTTTTTAACATTTTCCAAAAGTTCCTTTTACACCTTCGCAGATAGCTCGCCACTTGCCCAGGAGTTTGACCTGATCAGATTTAATTTAATCTTTCTCTTTTTTTTTTAAATCCACCTCAGTATTTCCTGTGCCTTCTCTGAATATCTCAAAATCCCAATTCAAACGTTGTAATTTCAATCTTTATTTAAAACTTTTTTTTTTAGAAGCTCTTTTTTTTTAAAGCATTCTTTATCTCATTCCGAGACTAAATTTATGTCTTTCAACCCAATCAATCATTGCATGTTTTCTTTCGGCAAGTAAGTGAGCATGTCAAATAAATATTTTGCTCAACAAACCTATTCTTTATTTGTTTATTTTCCTAGCTCCGTAACTTATCATCCGAATAAATCCACACCTGCGTTTCTAACTTAAATGTCTTAAAACTTCCCACATACAGGACAACATTACAAAGGGTTTAAAAAAAGACTTTCACTCTGTTTCTAAAATAAACAGACACTTGCATTCCTCTTCCAACCAGGCTTTCGGAACATGAAAACATAAAAAATTCATTCTGCAGTCAAAAATCACACAGACACTTCTCACTCAACGATCAGACATTTACAACAGTCTCTCTTCTTGTTTTGGCCGGCTCTATTTTTGGATCCATGACCTTTCATTTTTTCAATTAGCTTCTTTTGTTTTTCCGCCAGGTGGCGGGTAAGCGACCCTTCTGGTCCCCACTCGAGTTTACTTGTTTTCATGGCCATTCCTGGGTAGGACTACTACCGTTAGGAATCTACTCTCAGAGGTCCGCTTTCTTTCTAGCGCGACTTGTAGTAAACTGTCTCTTGGCTACTGTCAGGTCACAAGTTCTGCTGTTGCACAAACTTATACAATTCTTAAAAACGCGTTTAAGCAATTCCCGCAGTGCTCTACGTATCCTTAACGACTACCTACCACCGCTCAGCCTGTTGGTCCGACCCTGTTCACAGGTTTGGATTCCGTTAGCCACTGTACACCGCTTGGTTCTATCCCGGGGTATTTCAAATTACACTACTGAGTCCGGAAGATGTCTCTCGGTATCACGATCCCACGGTCTAAGTGTGTTCCCTACGCCTACTTGGTTCCTGGCCGTCACGTGGGACAAAAGTCCTCTTAATTCAGGCTCAGGCTAGGCGTTTGAGATATTAGACCGTCTCCTCATGTCGATCAACCAGCTTCCACCTTCCGCACCCTTTATACTTAAAAATTGTTTTTTATACTCACCCGGGTTTTTTTTCCCAAGGGCGTCCAGCGACTCCGGGAAATCCCGTCGACTACGCCATTGTTAGCGTTAGTGTTTTCTTAGAAGAATCACTCAACACTCAGGGTCGGTTCCAATGCTGAAGCAGCTTTTATTACGCTCAGCGGGAAGGAAAAACTCAGGACCGTATCCAGGTTTCTCTTCCCAGAACAAAGAGTTACATGTACCTTTATATGTTTCACAACAGTTACAAAACAGTTTACTACAGTTACACAGCCCATCACGGCTGGACACAAGCCAATCACAACGATATAGGTTCTTTTAACCCAATAGAATTCTCCTAGTATCCAGGGAACCATTGTCAACTTGGGCTGATCGATGACTTTATATGTTCTCTCCCTAGTTCTTTCATCTGGGAGAAATAATTGGTTTGTAGCCTTGTTTACAGCAAATGGCTTCCCTCTTATCTTTCTTCCTGGGGAATTAATTGGTTTATGGCCTTGTTCACAGGAGATGGTTTCCTTCTTATCTCTGTCTTCCCAGGCATTCCTACAGTGGGCCTCACAGGGTTATTGCTCGGTCAGTGAACGTTCAACAGTTCACAGCTTGACTACCTGGTTTCCCATCGTGCCTGGGCAGCCATTTTATGTGTGTGTCCATTTAAGCTTATGTGAGTTTTAAATATCCAGCAGGTGCCTAATGCCTAAGTCTATATATATATTTCTACTCTCTACAATAGTGTTAAATTCAAGCAAGAGGCAGATAAATTGGCCAGAAAAAGCAGCAAACCTGAGGACTGGGAGAAATTTAGAATTCAGCAGAGGGGGACAAAGGGTTTAATTAAGAGGGGGAAAATAGATTACGAGAGGAAGCTTGCCAGGAACAGATAAACTGACTGCAAAAGATTCTATAGATATGTGAAGAGAAAAAGATTAGTGAACACAAACGTAGGATCCTTGCAGTCAGATTCAGGTGCATTTATAATGGAGAACAAAGAAATGGCAGACCAGTTGAACAAATACTTTGTTTCTGTCTTCACGATGGAAGAAACCAATATTCTTCCGGATGTATTAGGGAACCGAAGGTCTAGTGAGAAGGAGGAACTGAAGGATATCCTTATTAAGCGGGAAATTGTGTTCGAGAAATTGATGGGATTGAAGGCCCCGGGGCCTGATAGTCTGCATCCCAGAGTACTTACGGAAGTGGCTCTAGAAATAGTAGATGCATGGGTGATCATTTTCCAACAGTCTATCAACTCTGGATCAGTTCCTATGGAGGGTAGCTAATGTAACACCACTTTTTAAAAAGGGAGGGAGAGAGAAAACGGGTAATTATAGACCGGTTAGCATGACATCAGTAGTGGGGAAAATGTTGAAATCACTTATTAAGGATGAAATAGCTGCACATTTGGAAAGCAGTGACAGGATCAGTCCAAGTTCAACATGGATTTATGAAAGGGAAATTATGCTTGACAAATTTTCTAGAATTATTTGAGGATGTAACTAGTCGAGTGGACGAGAACCAGTGGATGTGATGTATTTGGACTTTCAAAAGGCTTTTGACAAGGTCCCACACAAGAGATAGGTGTGCAAAATCAAAGCACATGGTATTGGGGGTAATGTACTGACGTGGATAGAAAATTAGTTGTCAGACAGGAAGCAGAGAGTCAGGATAAACGGGTTCTTTTCAGAATGGCAGGCAGTGACTAGTGGAGTGCCGCAGGGCTCAGTGCTGGGAGCGCAGCTCTTTACAATATACATTAATGATTTAAATTAAGGAATTGAGTGTAATTTCTCCAAATTTGCAGATGACATTAAACTGGGTGGCGGTGTGAGCTGTCAGGAGGACGCTAAGAGGCTGCAGGGTGAATTGGACAGGTTATGTGAGTGAGCAAATGCATGGCAGCTGCTGTATAATGTGGATAAATGTGAGGTTATCCACTTTGGTGGAAAAAACACGAAGGCAGAATATTATCTGAATGGTGGCAGAATAGGAAAAGGGGAGTTACAACAAGACCTAGGTGTCATGGTTCATCAGGCATTGAAAGTTTGCATGCAGGTACAGCAGGCAGTGAAGAAGGCCTTCATAGCTAGGGGATTTGAGTATAGGAGCACGGAAGTCTTATTGCAGTTGTACAGGGCCTTGGTGAGGCCTCACCTGGAATATTGTGTTCAGTGTTGGTTTCCTAATCTGAGGAAGGACATTCTTGCTATTGAGGGACTGCAACAAAGGTTCACCAGACTGATTTCCGGGATGACTGGACTGACATATGAGGAGAGACTGGATCAACTGGGCCTTTATGCACTGGAGTTTAGAAGGATGAGAGGGGATCTCATAGAAACATATAAGGTTATGACGCGACGGGACAGGTTAGATGCAGGAAGAATGTTCCCGATGTTGGGGAAGTCCAGAACCAGGGGTCACAGTCTAAGGATAATGGGTAGGCCATTTATGACTGAGATGAGGAGAAACTTCTTCACTCAGAGAGTTGTTAACCTGTGGAATTCCCTGCCGCAGATAGTTGTGATGCCAGTTCATTGGATATATTCAAGAAGGAGTTAGATATGGCCCTTACGGCTAAAGGGATCAAGGGGTATGGAGAGAAAGCAGGAAAGGAGTACTGAGTGAATGATCAGCCATGATCTTATTGAATGGTGGTGCAGGCTCGAAGGGCCGAATGGCCTACTCCTGCACCTATTTTCTATGTTTCTATGTTTCTATGATATTATGCATTGCATTTTGAGGTCCTTATCTCCCTATTGCCCTAATCTAGTAACAATTTCATGCTTCATTACTTTTATGTAACTGAAACCTGTTGAGTTTAAAATAATTATTTAGCATTTTAAACAACAATTTAACACACAGGCACATGTGCATGCATTATGATTCAGAATTAAAACCTTTAAATAACTAGACTAATTAATCCTACGGTATGGAGTTCTTTTAGAAAACTGATCACAAAACCAAGAGAATGCACCTTCAGAGGAAATCCTGGTACTGCTTTGTGTCCCTGACACCTTGGTTTTAATTCTGGGTCGCGATCTAGACATGTTTTGACCAAGTAGCTGATTGCAGTTCTTGTTATTAACCGACTGCATCATTTCAATAAATAAGATTGTTCTTTTGAAACCTATTAATTTTTATTTGGAATTTAATGGCAGAAATTTGTGAGTATCTTGGAAGCTTCAGAAATAATTAATTTTCTTCCATTTCACCAAACTATTTTTATCCATTTCACAATACTACATTAATCAGTAATGCATAAGTAATGCAAATGAACCTGCTATTAAACGTTATTATTGAAAATATGTAATTAATTATAAAAAAAATTAAGCAATTTCTCATTATATAACTGTTAACTGTGAAATCTCCTTTTTTTTTCTTAAATGAAGTTGTACTTTTCCTCTCTGTTTCTCGGGTCTGCAAGAGTAATGTACACTTGCTGCATGAGAGGATGTTCCCAGCCCTCTGTCAATACTGTGTGACCTGCTGCTACAAGCTACCTTAGAGCAACATGAGCTGGCTTACACTACCTTTCTGGGGAAAAGCGTTCGGCCTCTGTTCGGAGCTTGACCCAACAGCACGGATGAAATCAGTGGCACAACGGATGGGAAATCTGAGTCAGGATCTGTGCCACAGCATGTTGCATTTGCCAACTACCATCAACTGTTGCAGTAAATTCATCACAAGTTTACTTTAAGCTCAAATCTGTCAAAAAGTATAAATCCAGTTGGTTTTCCACATCATCATCATCATAGGCAATCCCTCCAAGCGAGGATGACTTGCTTCCATGCCAAAAAGTAATGAGTTCACAGGTGTTTCAATGAAGGACCTAATGTTCTGGTTCCTGAATTACTTCTTGGAGGGTCGAAGATGCCTGTGCTTGGATTTTTTTAACGTGTGGTGACCGTTGCACACCAGCCACCACACGGGCTTGACAGAGCTCGGTCTTGGTCCAGTGGCAAGGATTACCCAAGACGACTGGAGACCAGCTCTGCTGCACGGACCTAGTGCACACACATATCGCAGTGTGGGCTGGCCCATGCTGCCCCTGGGCTCATGCCTCTCCTGGACCCCGGTCACTTCCTTCCACAAACTCTTGTTCCTTCGCCCCTCCTGCTGTGCCTGCCCGCACTGCAATGAGAGACCTGACTTCGCAGCCGTCGCCCTCCTGCGATGGTATGCCGCCACACGCTGCTCCCTCTGATGGCCACAAAAGACCTAATCAAAAAACATAACCGGTAATAACATAAAAGCCTTACGCTAAACATCCATAAGACAACGGTCCTCCACCAGCCTGTCCTTACCGCACAGCACTGTCCCCCAGTCATCAAGATCCATGACCCGGCCCTGGACACCGTGGACTACTTCCCCTATCTCGGGAGCCACCAATCAACAAGAGCAGGCATCGACGACGAGATTCAACGCCGCCTCCAGTGCGCCAGTGCAGCCTTCGGCCGCCAGAGGTAAAGAGATTTTGAAGACCAGGCCCTCAAAACTGCCACCAAGCTCATGGTCTACAGAGCTGTAGTAATACCCACCGTCCTCTATGGCTCAAAGACATGGACCATGTACAATAGTGTAGGGGGTGGTGTGTGGGGTCAGCTTCACCTCTGACCTTCTGAGTGGTTCGAATTGCTCCCACTCCCTGGGTTCTAGACTTTGGATTTATTTGGAGGATGTGACAAAGTGCAAGAGACAACTGGTTTGGTGCAAAGAACTTCAATTTTATTAAGGACAAGGAAATACAATGTCAAACTTGTAATCATTTAAATAAAGAACACTATATCACACATTCAAAGGGGTTACAGAAATAATACACCTCCCACCTCCCAATTCCTAACTTTGACTAGGTTAAACTCCAGGGCAAACAGGAACTATGCTACCAATCCTTTATTGTCAGTTGCCGGTGGTTTGTGATTTCGGGATTTGCTAGGCCCTGTCGGTTCTGCTTGCCATAGCTCGAACATTGCAGAGGATTTCTGACTGCGTAGTCTTCAGTTGGGTGGTGTCCGCTGATGCGGTAGGGCGCGTATTGGACTTATGGGGTGAGTACCCACTTTCTTTCATTAGCAATAGGTTTCAAAAGGCTCTTTAGTTAATGCTTCACCTGTTGGTAGTCAGTAGAGTGGAAACTTTCGAATCTTCGGTTTCTTCTTTGAGGAGTTTTGTTTCGGAGTTGGTCGATCGCGGTGTTTTCGATGATACCATGTTGGCTGTGGTCAGTTGCTGCCGCGATGGTGATGTTTGGAGTTACTGGGGCTGTTTTCTCTGCCATGGTGATGTTCTTCCTTCTTCTTTGATAGCAGGGCAGTGTGGCCCCAGGAATGTCGTCGAGGCTGGAGAGGCTTGTTAAAACTGCTACGGTGGTCTCTCTCCTTTCTCTCTGATGCATTGCATAAACTTCATTAAAAACAGGGTCCCAGTTATACCTTGGGAGCTGTTCTAATCTTCGCACCAAATCAGCCCCGATTCTCCGTTTAATTTTTGGCAAGCTTGATATCTCTTTGTCATATTTTTGGCTGGCTCATTAACGTTAACCTGTCTCGGATGTGTCGATCTTTTAAATTTGTTTCTTGATGGGGAAAAATTAGCTTTGGTATTTGCAATGTCTGCCTAGGCCTGAGTTTCCATGTGGGCTGGATGTGCCATTGTCATTATGTATACGCTGGATGGGTTTCCTGCTCAGGGTGATGGCTGGCTATCTCTGGGTTAATTGTTGCTATGTTAATGTCTCCCGGGGAGAAGGATTTTCGAGTTTACACAATTCCCCTGACAATTTGTTTTAGCTTCAATTCCCCAGACAGCTTCAATACTCAAAACTGGTTTCTTTTGAAGGGTAGTTATTCTTTAGTTCTGAGCATTTCCCACATTGACCCAATCTGCCTTGTAAAATCCCAAATTCAATTAAAACTTGTAGTTTCTTCCATGTGCACTTCAGGATTTCAAACTTTCTGGTTGATGGTTTCAGATTAAATTTCCTTTCCAATGCGTCCAAACATTGGGGGGGGGGGGTTTCCCATGAATTTTTCAACCTTACAGTAGACACCTCAAGTCGCTGGAGAAAGACCACCAATGATATCTCTGTAAGATTCTACAAATCCCCTGGGAGGACAGACACACCAACATTAGCATCCTCGACCAGGCCAACATCCCCAGCACTGACCACACTTGATCAGCTCCGCTGGGCAGCCCATATAGTTTGCATGCCAGACACGAGACTCCCAAAGCAAGTACTTTACTCAGAACTCCTTCACGGCAAACGAGCAAAAGGTGGGCAGCAGAAACGTTACAAGGGCACCCTCAAAGCCTCCCTGATAAAGTACAACACCCCCACTGACACCTGGGAGATCCTGGCCAAAGACTGCCCTAAGTGGAGGAAGTACATCCGGGAGGGCGCTGAGCACCTCGAGTCTCGTCACCGAGAGCATGCAGAAACCAAGCGCAGGCAGCGGAAGGAGCATGCGGCAAACCAGTCCCACCTATCCTTTCCTTCAACGACTATCTGTCCTACCTGTGACAGAGACTGTGGTTCTCGTATTGGACTGCTCAGCCACCTAAGGACTCATGTTAAGAGTGGAAGCAAGTCTTCCTCGATTCCGAGGGACTGCCTATGATGATGAAAAGATAAACAGGAGACAGCTTCATCATTTACCATTAACAAATAGATAAGCAACCAGTAAATACTACATATAACCGTATCAATGCAAACATAATACTGGGGGGAAAATTGCGGTCAGTGGCTTCCTTCGGAAGAACGCCTCCGGCCCAAATTGTTTGCATTGAAATACCTGTTGGCCACGGAGGAACGTAGGATTTCAGTCAGAGGCCTCCATTTGCAGTCCAGCGTGCGGGAAGATATCTTCCAGATACTTAGGCATATGCTGGAATCACGTGGGCCTGGACCACCAAACACGATGCAGTATTCTCATTGACAATAATGGGAACTCCGTTCGTACGGGCTCCCATTACTACCAATGAAAAATCCCTCTAATACACTGACACACAGCACAATAATTTTTTTTTAAAACTCAGACATTTAAAATTAATTGAAATTGAATATATTTAAATGTTTTAGAAAAAAAATGTGAATTTTTGTATAATGTTTTAAATATGGTTAAAAATAAACTTGCCTTAATGGACAGGGTTTCTGATATAAAAATGGGTGATTAACTTTAATTGTTCTATGTTTTAAAACTCTTAGGCTGGTAAAAGTAGGCTATATGTCTGCTTTTACCAGTCATAGGAATTTGAAGGACATTCTCTAGGTGTACTTGGTGTTGGGGCTCATTATGGTCCCAATCTGAGGACCAAGGTAAGAGAGTATAAATGGCACCCATGCTGATGGAGTAGGTGGCAGGTCAAGAAGAGATGAGAGAATCAATCTGTCAATGGCGTGATGGGTTCTAATAATAAGGTGATGATGACTTCGCTGCAAACACTTGCAGCCTGTAGAAAGCTAAATCTATGCTGGGAATACAGTCTATAACAGCTTCTGCCTGAGGAAAGGGATCAGCTGTGAGCTGGCAGCTTTTATAGTACATTTCATGCTGCCATCTAATCAGCAGGAGCAATGGCCACTCAACTCCTGCCTCAGACTGACAGACGTGGTACCCGAGCTGCATGAATCCCGTGGGCGGCCAGGGAAATTTGCAAGGGAGGTTTAAAAAAAGGTGCTTAAGGGTCTGACAACAAGCTGATAATCATTTAAATTAGGTCACCCGCCTCTGCCGTTCGGGTCACTGCCCCGCTGGCAAAAGCGTGTGGGGGCGGAATGATGGCAGGCTCCATCTGAATCATCCTCTTTTGGAGTATTCTGCTCTCAGTCCTGAGGACGCCTTTTCTGGAGCTTATTTCTCCTAGAAGGATATTCACCAAAGCACCAGTCAACCTGGGAACTCTTCCTGGTGCTGAAAACCTCTCCTTCCCGCCCCCCCCCCCCCACCCCCCGTCCCAATGTTGTTACATAAGAACATAAGAAATAGGAACAGGAGTAGGCCATATGGCCCCTCGAGCCTGCTCCGCTATTCAGAAGATCATGGCTGATCTGATCATGGACTCAGCTCCACTTCCTCACCCACTCCCCATAACCCCTTATCCCCCTTGTCGTTGTTTCTTTCTCACTCATGGTTGCACTGTTCTGGTAACATTTGCGTGTCCCTTTAATCACCTGCAGCACGTTAAGTAGCACATCACTGCTCGGGTTCCCTTTTTCCCAGAGGCAGTAAACTAATAGGCAGCGATTTCACTGATGTCATCTTGGCCTCACATAATGAGGGCCAGTCCTGGAATCTTGAGCAGCTTAACAGCTGGGTCTCTTGAATGGGCAGATGTCTTGCTGCACTGCTAACCCACAGATGGAAGGAGGTTCCAGGCTTTTCCATATTATTATTGGAGGGAATGACGCACTGAAAGTCCAAACACTGATGTGTGAAAGATTACAGCAATAAAGCTGTTCAAATGTCAAAAGTAGACTTATTACAAACGGTATCCTTAACATTGCTTATCAAGTAAATCATACAGCAATTACTTTTACCACACTATCAAGCCCTTAGCACATTTTGGGCCCAAAATTGGTGGACTTACCGCCAACAGACCACCGACTTACCGTCCCAAAATCGCCAAATTGATCGAAAAATATCTACATACCGCCCGGCGGAAAATTCATCAGCGACATACCATCAGGCAGTATGCATTCCGTCTGCTCATGCACACTGCCGACATACTGTCCAAAATTGCAAAATTCATCACTTACCATCTTCATACCGCCGACTCTGCAGACCGCCCTGGAAAAGGTGGTTTTAAGTCAATCTTCAATTGGCGGTATGCATCTTCACCTGTAAAAAATGTTTTATCTCTCACCCCACCCCGCCCCATCTCTCTCACCCCCCCCCCAGTCCTTTCTCCCCCACACAGCGAACACCCCCCAGGTTGCGATCTCCCCGCAAGTTGCGATCTCACCCCCCCATGCAGCGATCTCCCCCCCACAGCAGTGATCTCTCCCCCCCACCATACAGAAGCGATCTCCCCCCCACAGTAGCGATCCTTCACCTCCCCCAACAACCCCCCCCCCCCCCCACATACCTGCACATCGCTCTCAGGCCGCCAATCTCTGTCGATTCTTGTCAGTGCCTCTCGGGAGGCGGAGCTTCACAGCAGTATGCGGGTGCGCAGAACTCGGGACATGAAGATTCCTGAGTGAAAATGACCCAACGCCCGCACACCACCGGATGTACTCGGCTCAGCATACCGCCGAGAAAAAAGTGATGAAAATCGCGCATACTCTGCCCCAGCGCTACCCAGTGGTATGAAACGACATACCACCGGCATACCGCCGAGAAATGGGCGGACATCCAATTTCGCCCCCATCGAATAAGGTATTGCACGATAGAATTTGATAAGATCAGAAATTTAACCCAAAGACTGCCAGCAGCCCCAGGAGCATGTCTCTTCTTGGGAAGTTGGATTTTCAGTTTTCAATTCACTAACTACAATGCTGAAATACACATTAATATTACAGCAATAAAGCTGTTCAAATGTCAAAAGTAGACTTATCACTAACGGTAACCTTAATATTCAAAAATAGATTCTTCAAATACAATATTGGCTCTGAATTTCCTTGGAATTTCTGCCGCTGTATTGCTGTAACATCACTGCAGGTATGATGGAAACTCCGTTCATGCGCATGAATAAGATTTCTGCTGCACGTCCAATAAAGTTATGACAGATGATGCTGTAAATCGCAGAGGGTCAGGCAGCATCTGTGGAGGGAGAGACAGAGTTAACGGGCCGAAAATTACGGTCACACCAGGTCCACAAAAGCTGGTTTTCGGGGCGTGATGCACAATGCGCTGAAAACCGGCTTTTCTGATCTGTCAAGATTTCTCCGGACACATCCTCCGCATCCCTGGGAGAAGGACATCCGTGCGGGAGAGGTTGGGCTATTTGCCCATCTCGTGCCCAGTGAATGTCCTTCAAACTTTTACACCTGGTAAAAGCAGGTGCATAGCTTACTTTTACCAGCGTAACACTTTTAAATTTTAAACACTCATTTTTATATTAAAAACCCTGTCCATTAAGTTTATTCCCGGAGGCACGAACAAACCTTTCAGAAAGGGGCAATTTCGCACCCGAAATTTCGGTTCCTTTTTCTTCACCCTAGCCCAGAACAATTAAGAGCCAGTGCAGTGTTACTAATCTAGCTGAGACCAGCCAACCTAGGAAACTCCAGGAATTGAGTCTAGCAACTTCGTAGCATCGAATATAGCATAGAATTTCCACCAACCCATACAGGGTGGGGGAATTGCAGAGGTGTGGGGGCCCATCCACTGCTTAGACCATGAAAGGACCCAGTCTCAAATCATGCAAAGATTGTCATTAAAATGATCAGGGGAAGTGATGTCTGGCTGCAGAGGCGCACCAGAGATCCGTGCCCCACGATGCTGCCAAAATCGCAATGAGACACACGTTCTCTCTGAAAAGTGGAGCTCTACATCCTGATTGGCTAAAGATTGAAGTAAGTAATATTTCCCCGGCCATTAGAAGGCATCCTAACTCTCTGGGAATAATTACCGTCACACATTTTGAGCCTTCTGTAGACTCACAACCAATCCCACACCTCTGCAGGCACGGAAACCGCTGAGACAAAGAAGGACCCAATGATGATTCTGAAAATGCTGCCAAAATGCTGCAATGGTGAACGTTGTGGGCGGGGCGGGGTAAAGGCACACATACCCCTCTCTCAGTTTCGTAAGCAGACAGCTGGAGGATCTTGGCTCCACTCCAAATTCTGACCTTTGCTGCCACAATTTCCGCCGAAAATCGGAATTTCCAGACTTGTGTAACCCAGTGCCACCTTACATGGTGCGGCTCTCAACTGAGCCATTAGAAAATGCTGAGAATTTATGTCGAACTTTCTGGTACTGAATATAAACATGTGTAGAAGTGTAATTTGTTGCAGGTTTTTATCTTCATGGATACTCAAAATGGCCCTGATTGACAGCGCATTGGAAATCTGCTCTGAACCCGCCTCCGTGTGAGTTTCTCAAGTGTCGGGTTTGCGTGTGGATTGCAGACGTGACAGCAAGCGATGGGCCAGTCCATTAGATGCTTAACAGGTAATTTAAAGGTACTTTAAAAGATTTTAACCAGGCACGTTCCATTTTGACAAGTTTTGCTGTCTCTCGGGGAACACGCCAGGTAAGTGCATTGGGTTCTCAAAGTCTCTCCATGCTTTGACTTGTTGACAGTTGCTGAAGTGGCATAAAAGCTACCGTTTCACAGCTTTCCAATGTCAGAAGCTCAACCTTCATTCAGCAAATGAAGAAACTTTTGAGCTATATGCAGTTTGGAAGTGTTTGCAGTGAACTCTTTGTTCGATGTCACCTCCTTGGAGCCACCTCTCTCACCATTGACAGATCGCTTCTGTCATCTCAACCTCAGCTGCCATCTATTCCAGCAGCATTGGTGCCCTTGAAAAAAATCACACATGGTCCGCAGAATCCCACCACGATCAGTCCCAATACCAGCATCATTAAATACACCAGCACCACCAGCAACAACACCAACCTTCTCTGCAATCAACTGGTGCTGCACAGGACACAGGGCAGATTGCTGCCCGGGGCGTCGGAATTGGCCTCACCATGGCCACATTTACTTCACTTGTTGCTGCACACCCTGACTGCCACATGATGCGCCAGGTTGGCACCACCCCATACCAGCACCATAAAGCATCCCTACAATGCCTAAGCCATTCCTTTCACACTCAGCACCATTGCGGAGGGCACCGTTATGTCTCACCATTCACTGCAACTCATTAAGCCACTTCCAAAGGTGCACACAAATCTGTCCAAGAAGGCAAAGTGTTCAAAATAAAGATATCAATGTTTGACAACAAATCAACATAAACTTTATATTAGCTAAAGGAACCGAAGCCTACCCTTGTGTGTTATTAGTTGGTATGATTGGACAAGAATGAGGGTGCGTGTGAGAGGTGGTTAGTGAGATGGGGATGTGATAATATAGATAGAGAGAGAGGGATGGGTGGAGGTGCAAGGTAAGTTGGTGTGAGTCAGGATGTGCAGGAGTAGGGTAAGGAAGGCAGAGTGATGGGGATGTGATGAGAGGCACAGCAGGATGAGGTTGAGTGTGGCTTTGCAGTAATGTTTCATGAACCACTGAGATCATTGAAAGGTTTGTGTCACTGCAGCCGGGTCCTCCTGACGACAACCCTACTCGTGCTCTTCTGTGCAATGTGCTACCAGGCTGCGTTGGTCTCCTGGGGAGGTCTCTTCCGCCCATTGGAAGGGAAGAGAACCTCCATGCTTGCTGTGACTCCCTCCATAAGCATATGGAGGGAGTGATGGGAGAGCCTGGGTGCAGCCGTGCCCCTCTGTGCCGTGAGTGTCAGCATTTGCAGCACCTCAATGCTGTAGAACACTGACAGCACAACTGTCAAATTGAATGTGGGCATGATCCCTTCAAGGAAACCAGCTGATGACGCATCATTAAATAATGTCATCAGACCCGCTTCCTGTTAATTGCCGTGAACCTTGCAGGGTGGGCTTAACAAGACCCATCATTGGAAGATTGTTTCGAGAGGGCGGGCTGCAGAGAGGGACGGCGTCCCCACATGCCACCGATGCTGGCCGCACCCAACTCACGACATCGCGGAGTAAGTTTGTGCTGTAGAGCCCTCTGCTTCACAGATTAAGTTTAAATGAATGTTTTTTATTAATTTGTATGTATTTCAAGCTGCTGTCACTAATAATTATTGGGGGTGGAGGAGAACTTTAACTTAATCTGCCCATTGAGAAACCGACAGGATTGAGGGCAATCCGAGTTTTAGACCCCACCTAACTTTACTCTCGGTTGAAGTCAACGGCGAATCATATTGGGCAGTGTAATCTATTTGTTTCACGGGTTCTTTGCTTAAGAATTCATGGTAAAAAGCCATTAAGAACTAGTTGCTTTATTAGCAACATTTTTAACAATCACACTACACATTATTGCTCATCCACCAGGCTCATAACCACCTGCCTCATCGCAGACCCCCCTGAATCCAACTGGCTGGGGTTTTATTGAGTCTTGTGAACATCACGTGACTGGCTAAGTCACTCACAGCTCAACAGCTCTACCAACCTATGAGCATGCACACAGGTGCATACATTACAGGTGGGGTGTAAAACCGACATTTCACCCGATTCTGTGGGTTCCTGCCTGGTGGGTGAGGTTAAAATTGCCCCTTGGTGTCCATGTTTAGGATTCATGCCGCAAAGAAGCAACAGAATGAAGAACAGCACTTTCCAAACCTGCAGGCCCTCCAAATTCAAGGAGGATGAACTAGCCAATAAGAAATATTGGTGCAAATAAGACTGAGCTTTCAGCACTGCATTGACATGTGGCTCGAGGGTTCAAGCTTGCTGTACCTGGCTTATAGTGTTGTTCAGGTCTGTGCGCCCAATATGGCATTGTCCCTACACTGGCATTAAGCTCACTAAGTACTTCCTTTAGGATTTGAGAGTACAAAGGGAGGGAATCAATCAGTCACTCACTGGAAATTCAGACCAGTTACGAATTGCTGGCTCTGCTCCTGTGACAAGACCTTCACATTCACCAGTTCTTTATTATGTGCAGGAAGCAGAAGGCAATGCTTATCGAAGAACTACAGAATTTAAAATGTGGCATTACTGCAGCCCAGTACCGTGAACTGAAGCTTGCCAGAAAACAAAGCTGCCGTGACACAAATAGAACAATGTCTGTCAGGCATGGAGCATCACATCTTGGAGACCGATTGTTACATACAGTGTCAGCTCTGGCTCAGTGCCCCCTTGCCTCTGAGTCAAAAGGTTGGAGGTTCAAGTCACATAGCTAGAGCACATAATCCAAGCTGACGCTTCAGTCTAGTGCTGAGGAGTGCTGCACTGTTGGAGGTACGAGATTTTAAACCAAGATCCCTTCTGCCCTCTCAGGTGGTGGTAAAAGATCCCATGGCACTATTCCGAAGAAGAACAGGGGGGTACTCCCCGTGTACTGGCCAATAGTTATCTGTCAACCAACAACCAAAACAGATGATCTAATCATTTATTTCATTGCTGGTGGTGGAAGTTTGCTGTGAGCAAGTTGGCTGCCATGTTCCCATAGGTCGTACTAGGCACAGCAGGAGCGGGGAGGTCGGGGCAAAAGAGCGGCAAGAGTTCATAGAGGGATGTAATCGGGGTCCAGGAGAGGCGAGAGTTCAGGGCCCAGAAGAGGCGAGGGCCCAGGGGCAGCACGGGCCAGCCCACGCTGCGATATGTGCGCGCACTAGCTCCGCGCAGCACAGCAGGTCTCCAGTCGTCCTGGTTAATCCTTGCCACTGGACCAAGACCTAGCACTGTCAAGCCCGTGTGGTGGCTGGTGTACAACGGCCACCCCACGTTAAAAAAATCCACACACAGGCATCTTCCACCCTTCAACATGTATTTCGGGATCTGGAATATTAGGTCCTTCATTGAAACACCTGTGAACTCATCTGTTTTCGGCGGGGAAGCAAGTCATCCTCGCGTCCAGGGAACGCCTATGATAATGATGATGACTAGGCCCTATATAACTGTAAGTCTTTCTTTCATAACAAAACTTGATTCATACATAGAGTTAGTGATGCGAAGAAAAATAAGGGAGTATTTCCTGTCTACGCCAATTTTTATAACAGAAAATTAAAATTAGTGATATAAAATGGAACTGGATGTTCACAGAAATTGCTATTAGATAATAAAATGAATTAGCAAATGTCTGCAAATTGCTGACCTGCACCCAAATTTCCCATATGTGTTCCAGGAAGCAAATCTCCATCACCGGGAAAGCACATTCATAACAGTTCCCCCACTTTAACGTTGATCTGAAGACTCCTACCTCCCGATAAGTGGATTCAGGAAGCATTTTCAGGAAGGGAAAAAAGTGATTGTTTTTTTTCTTAAAGTCTGATCAATGACATTGATTGGCACAATCAACTCAATAATACTTTATTCCAGATCAGACGAGAGTTACCAGTGAGGGTTTCTTCCAAAGATACTCCCATTTTCCTGCTTGTCTTGATGCGTAGGAGTAGAAAATTGAGCAGGGACCCAACTTACTGGCTCTCGGCCCATTTCTACCCCCAGAGTGATCGTCGCATATCACTCCTGCAGGACAGTGAAAGCACTGCCCAAAAAGGGGGATGAGCATAACAAACTGAAATGGTCATGATGCAGCAACATCATACACCAGATTTAACATATCATATATCATAGGCAGTCTCTTAAAATCGAGCAAGACTTGGGTCATGTACGTACATGCTGTTTGTAGCCACCAGATGGTGTCATTGTTGGAGATCACTGAGCAGCACGCACATGATGCTGCTCTGGTCTAAAAGGCCAGCCATTTTGTGAGTCAGACACTTTGGGCCAAATAAAGCAGAAACAAGGTTGTAACTTGCTTAGTTGAACAGTACTCAGTTTGGACCTTTATTGCATACATAACAACTTGCTTCCACTCTAAAAGTGAGTTCTTAGGTGACTGAACAGTCCAATATGAGAACCACAGTCTCTGTCACAGGTGGGACAGATAGTCGTTGAGGGAAAGGGTGGGTGGGGAGTCTGGTTTGCCGCACGCTCCTTCCGCTGCCTGCGCTTGTTTTCTGCATGCTCTCGGCGACGAGACTCGAGGTGCTCAGCGCCCTCCTGGATGCACTTCCTCCACTTAGGGCGGTCTTTGGCCAGGGACTCCCAGGTGTCGGTGGGGATGTTACACTTTACCAGAGAGGCTTTGAGGGTGTCCTTGAAGTGTTTCCTCTGGGGCTCACTTGGCCTGTAGGAGGTCTGAGTGGAGCACTTGCTTTGGGAGTCTCGTATTTTCCACAACAATGCTGGATGCAAGGAACATCTGCATGCAACAAGCATCCAGCATTGCTAAACCTACTGGTAAGTGACACAACATATGGAGAGCATCCAATCATGGGTTGATTGAATTGCTCCCTCCGACTGGCACCAAGCAGAGCCCAAATGCTTTTTGATGACCTGGAGCAGGACGAGGAAAGCTGGTTCAAGCAGCTGCAGATGACAAGGTCGTACAGCAAAACATTTGTCTGCAAACTTCCACCTCCCAAAGAAATAAATTCATCTGATCCTGATAAATTCACTGGGGTTGGTAGTGCATCTGTTCTGCAGGTAAAAGTTACCCCTTGCCTCCACAACCACCACACGTACTATGGCTTCGACTACTGCCACAGTAGTGAAATGGCGCTTATCAGGTATAGAATCACAGGGGGAGAAGTTCGGCCGCGCTTCTGTTGCAGCGTCAATCCAGGCGGAGCAGTACTTTTAGTGCCTTTAAAAGGTTTGCGCCTCCTGTCCAGATATTGTCAGAATCGGTCGAAGAGCAGACAGGGGCGATAAATCAGCCGTTGCACACCCGAGCTTGAGGGATGATAACAAAAGTTTGGTCGGTATCATTTTGCACACCCATTGCGCATGCGCGGAAAATCCGAGTCTTAAAGGCGCGGCATGGAAATGCACCCATTAATGTTTTCAAAATAACTTACTTTCAACCTGAACTGTTACATCTGTCTGCTGCTGCAAACTGGGAGGCTCACACACCGTGCTGCGTGTAAACGTTGCACTGACTTTGACGTCCAAGGGAAACATAGAAACATAGAAAATAGGTGCAGGAGTCGGCCATTCGGCCCTTCGAGCCTACACCACCATTCAATATGATCATGGCTGATCATTCACCTCAGTACCCCTTTCCTGCTTTCTCTATATACCCCTTGATCCCTTTAGCCATAAGGGCCGCATCTAACTCCCTTTTGAATATATCTAACAAACTGGCCTCAACAACCTTCTGTGGTAGAGAATTCCACAGGTTCACAATTCTCTGAGTGAAGAAGTTTATCCTCATCTCAGTCCTAAATGGCTTACCCCTTATCCTTAGACTGTGACCCCTGGTTCTGGATTTCCTCAACATCGGGAACATTCTTCCCACATCTAACCTGTCCAATCCCGTTAGAATTTTATATGTTTCTATGAGATCCCCTCTTATTCTTCTAAATTCCAGTGAATATAAGCCTAGTCGATCCAGTCTTTCTTTATATGTCAGTCCAGCCATCCCAGGAATCAGTCTGGTGAACCTTTGCTGCACTCCCTCAATAGCAAGAATGTCCTTAGATTAGGAGACCAAAACTGTACACAATATACAAGGTGTGGCTTTACCAAGGCCCTGTACAACTGCAGTAAGACATCCCTGCTTCTATACTTAAATCCTCTCGCTATGAAGGCCAACATGTCATTTGCCTTCTTAACTGCCTGCTGTACCTGCATGTCAACTTTCAATGACTGATGTAACATGACACCCAGATCTTGTTGCACCTCCCCTTTTCCTAATCTTTCACCATTCAGATAATATTCTGTCTTCCTGTTTTTGCCACCAAAGTGGATAACCTCACATTTATTTATCTTATACTGCATCTACCATGCATTTGCCCACTCACCTAACCTGTCCAAGTCACTCTGCAGCCTCTTAGCATCCTCCTCACAGCTCACACTGCCACCCAGCTTAGTGCCATCTGCATACTCGGAGATATTACATTCAATTCCTTTGTCTAAGTCATTAATGTATATTGCAAATAGGTGGGGTCCCAGCACTGAACCTTGCGGCACCCCACTAGTCACTGCCTGTCATTCTGAAAAGGACCCGTTTATTCCTACTCTTTGCTTCCTGTCTGCCAACCAGTTCTCTATCCACGTCAATACTTACATTATTATATATAACTGTATCCTAACATGCTATACATGACTGTAATAAGATATGACCTGTAACCACTAGACTACATTACCACCAGGGGTGCACTTGCAGGAGACACTGGGATACCTGCCCCAGACAACTATATAAGGACAGGTCTCAGGCAAGTGCAGCATTGCAGAGCTGTGAAATAAAGGTGCAGGTCCAGAGTGACCTTGACTTCACTACATGCCTCGTGTGAATCTATACTGAGGGGACAGGACTTTACAGTGGCGACGAGTTACGGGATTACAGAATCCACAGAATGGTGAACAACGGATCAGATGAAAAGTGCAATGCGGGAGACAATTGGGAGGACTTTATAGAAAGGCTCCATCAAAGCTTTGTAGCCAATGACTGGTTAGGCGACGATAAGGCAGACAAGAGAAGAGCCCATCTCTTGACCAGCTGTGGCTCGAAAACATACGCTTTAATGAAGGATCTGTTTGCACCCGAGAAACCAGCAAGCAAGTCGTTTGAAGAATTGAGCACACTAGTAAGAGACAACCTGAAGCCAACAAGCAGCCTACACATGACCAGACACAGGTTCTACAACTACAGACGCTGTGTGGGCCAGAGCATACCCGACTTCGTGGCGGAACTTCGGAGGTTGGCTAGTTTATGTGAGTTCTCCGATGAACTGAGGAGAGAAATGCTGAGAGACTTTTTCATTGAAGGAATAGGCCACGCAGGCATATTCCGAAAGCTCATAGAGACCAAGAACCTGACCTTAGAGGCAGCAGCACTGGTTGGCCAGACATTCTTGGTAGGGGAAGAAGAAACGAGGTTGATTTACAATGCAGCTATGACAACTAACAAAATATCGGAACAAGATGTTCACAGCACTGAACAAGCTGCTACCCCCACAAACAGACAAAGCCGGGAGAACAGGCTCTCGACAGCAGGCAGAAGCCATCAATGGTCACAGGAATGGCCGTTCACACCTCATAAACCCACAATACGAGCAATCAACTACAAACTGAGAAAAGCTCAAGAGAGATCAGCCAGATGCAGCTCATTCTTTGCAAGCAGTCTGTGCTGGAGATGTGGGGGTGGGCACTCGTCAAGGGGATGTCGATTTCAGCAGGCTGTTTGCATAAATTGTGAAAATACAGGGCAATTGGCCCGCAAGTGCAAAAAAACGGCAGCTCAGCTGGTATACGAATCGGATGGGTCGGAAAGCGGACCAGAAGATGGTGGGGACAGTACCCGGGACACCGATGTACAGTGGGTCAACACGATCAATGGCCGCTGCTCCTACAACAGGATGCCTCCTATAATGATGAGAGTCCTACTCAATGGGATATCTGTCAACATGGAGCTGGATACGGGAGCAAGTCAATCTCTCATGGGCGCTCAACAATTTGAACAACTGTGGCCGCATAAAAGAGACAGACCAAAACTCACAAGGGTCGACACCAAACTAAGGACCTATACCAAAGAAATCGTACCAGTCCTTGGCAGTGCCATGCTCTCCATCACACACAAAGGGACAGTGAACCGACTTCCCCTGTGGATTGTCCCCGGAGACCCCCCAGCATTGCTGGGGAGAAGCTGGCTGGCAAAACTAAACTGGAAATACGATGATGTCCATGCCATGTCATTAGAGGAACGGACCTCCTGCTCAACAGCTATAAAGCAATTTGGACATCACTTTCAGCCAGGTGTGGGCACGTTCAAAGGGGCCAAAGTTAAAATCTACATCACACAGGATGCGAGACCGGTCCATCACAAGGCCAGAGCTGTACCCTATGTGATGAGGGAAAAGATTGAACATGAACTAGACAGGTTTCTGCGGGAAGGCATTATATCATCTGTGGAATTTAGCGACTGGGCAAGTCCCATCATCCCAGTCACGAATCTGTGGGGACTACAAATCTACCATAAACAGAGTCTCCCTACAGGACCACTACCCGCTGCCCAGAGCAGAGGACTTATTTGCCACATTGGCTGGAGGTAAACTTTTCTCAAAACTAGACCTCACATCTGCGTATATGACATAAAAATTGACCGAGGAATCCAAGCTACTCACCGCCATCAACACACATCGAGGCCTTTTCATGTACAATCGATGCCCATTCGGCATCAAGTCAGCAGCTGCCATATTCCAGCGCAACATGGAGAGTCTGCTCAAGTCCATCCCGGGTACGGTGTATTTCAAGATGATATACTTATCACGGGCTGGGACACCGACTCCCATCTCCGTAATTTGGAGGAAGTACTAAAGCGGTTGGATCGAGTAGGCCTACGAGTCAAGAAATCCAAGTGCCTGTTTCTCGCACCCGAGATTGAATTTTTGGGCAGAAGGATTACCGGTGATGGAATCCGCCCAACAGAGTCCAAAACAGCAGCAATTCGTCTGGCACCCAGGCCCCAGAATGTCTCAGAACTGCGTGCCTTTCTCGGGCTACTCAATTACTTTGGGAACTTTATGCAGAACTTAAGCACGCTGCTGGAGCCTCTCCACATGCTACTCAGGAAGGGGTGTGATTAGTTTTGGGGGGACGCCCAGGAACGCACCTTCAATAAGGCACGCAACCTTCTGTGTTCCAACAGTATTTTGACTTTCTTTGATCCAGGTAAAAAGCTAGTTCTCACATGCGATGCGTCAGCGTATGGGGTCAGGTGCATTTTGCAACATGTCAATAGTGCGGGGGCAAATTACAACCCATAGCTTATGCCTCCAGGTCATTTTCACGGGCCGAGCACGGGTACGGAATGGTAGAGAAGAAGGCGCTCGCGTGCGTGTACGGTGTCAAAAAGCTGCACCGATAACTTTTCGGGGCCAAGCTCATGTTAGAAATTGACCACAAGCCCCTCACGTCCCTCCTATCTGAGAGCAAGGCAATAAACGGCAATGCCTTGGCGTGAATTCAACGGTGGGCACTCATGCTGGCGTCCTACGACTATACCATAAATCACAGACCAGGCACAGACAACTGTGCCGATGCGCTCAGCAGGCTACCCCTGGCGACCACGGAAGGGTCTGACGAACAGGACTGTGAGATAGTCATGGCAATCAATGCCTTTGAGTCCACATGTTCGCCCATGACGGCTCGCCAAATCAGAGCCTGGACGGCCAGCGACCCCACGTTATCCTTAGTAGAAAGATGTGTCCTAACCAGTGACTGGGCAGAGGCTCGCGATGCCTGCCCCGAGGAATTAAAACCCTTTCACAGGCGCATGCCTGAGCTATCACTACAAGCAGACTGCCTGATGTGGGGCAGCCGAGTAGTCATGCCTCTGCGAGGCAGAGAGGCATTTGTCCGGGAGCTCCACCGCGAGCATCCGGGGATCGTTCTCATGAAGGCCATAGCCAGATCCCACGTCTGGTGGCCTGGTATTGACGTGGACTTGGAGCTCTGCATCCGAAGGTGCACCATTTGTGCCCAACTCAGCAATGCCCCCAGGGAGGCGCCACTGAGCCCCTGGCCCTGGCCTACCAAACCATGGTCGCGGGTGCACGTAGACTATGCGGGCCCATTCATGGGCAAAATGTTCCTCGTAGTTGTAGATGCATTTTCAAAGTGGATCGAATGCACCATTTTAAACTCAAGCACAACCTCCACCACTGTGGAGAGCCTCGCAACCATGTTTGCAACGCATGGAATCCCTGACATATTGGTCAGTGACAATGGTCCGTGCTTCACCAGCGCAGAATTCCAAGACTTTATAATTGACCATGGCTTAAATCACATCAAGACGGCACCTTTCAAGCCAGCCTCCAACAGCGAGGCGGAGAGAGCAATACAAATCATTAAACAAGGCATGCTTAAAATCCAAGGTCCCACGCTGCAGGGTCACCTGTCGTGACTGCTGCTGGCATAAAGATCTCGTCCGCACTCATTGACTCGGATCCCCCCTGCGCAACTGTTGATGAAAAGGACTTTAAAAACAAGGCTCTCATTAATCCTCCCAGACATGCACAAAATCGTTGAGGCAAACCACCGTAAGCTGACTGAGTACCATGACAGAAATTTGAGGGGGAGATGGAATGAGATAGGGGACAAAGTGTTTGTACTAAACTATGGCAGGGGTCCCAAATGGCTTGCAGGGACATTAATTGGCAAGGAAGGAAACAGGTTACTGGTAGTACAAATGGACAATGGCAAAACCTGCCGGAGGCATGTAGACGAAGTCAAAAGCAGATTTACCAACAACACTGCGGAACCAGAGGCAGACTACAATGTGGAACTCGCACCACACCTGGTGGACAGACAGAGGGAACAACCTGAGGAAAGGGCAATCCCAACAGACAGCCCAGGCGAGTCAACAACAATCACACCAATCGAAACAGACAGCCCAGGCGAGATACCAGCAACCACACCCAAAGAAAAACAGACACCAAGGCAAACAACTGAACCACAACTCAGATGCTCCATGCGAGAGCGTAGACCACCTGAGAGACTGAACCTATAAAGAAAATAAGACCTTGGGGAGGGTGATGTCATGTATCTTACATTATTATATATAACTGTATCCTAACATGCTGTACATGACTGTAATAAGATATGACCTGTAACCACCAGCACACCTTACCACCAGGGGTGCACTTGCAAGAGACAGGTATATAAGGACAGGTCTCAGGGAAGTGCAGCATTCCAGAGCTGTGAAATAAAGGTGCAGGTCCAGAGTGACCTTGACTTCACTACATGCCTCATGTGGATCTGTACTGAGGGGACAGGACTTTACAAATACATTACCCCCAATCCTATGTGCTTTAATTTTGCACACGAATCTCTTGTATGGGACCTTGTCAAAATCCTTTTGAAAGTCCAAGTCGATGTGCTTCCTCATCCCTTTAAGTAGTCACCAGTTAACGACTGCAAGCCTGGACCGTCTGTTTTTCCAGACGTTGTTACTGGTGAGTGCTCAATGAGACGCACGCACTGAATTTACTGACCGGGGCGTAAGCGTGCACGTTGCACCAGGAATACCTCAGGATCGGAGCGATCTTCAGCAGCCAGACGCTAGTGGTTTGCGCCCCCGGTGAGCCTCTAATGAATTTTCCATTGGGGCGTTAAAGGCTGCGTTCCCGGTCGCTAAGCTCGAACGCTCACATTAACGTCCCCTCTGGCCGTCAGCTAAGGCAAAAGACAACCGAAAATCCAGCCCTTAGAATCATAGGGGCCAAGTTTCGGCCTGAGGTGCTCCTGTTTTTTTGGAGCAACTGGTTTAGAATGGAGTATCTTAGAAATTTGAATTCTCGGCATTTAGTTTGCTCCAGTTCTAGTCAGTTAGAAAGTTTCACTTTGGATCAGAATTTTTTTTTTAAAAGTGGGCGTGTCCGGCCACTTACGCCTGTTTTCAAAGTTTCGGCAGTGAAAACCTACCCCAAACTAACTTAGAATGGAGTAAGTGAAGATTTTTGCACGTTCGAAAAAACCTTGTCTACACTTTAGAAAATCAGGCGTAGGTTACAAATTAGGCATAGGGAATGGCGGGGGGGGGGGAGGTTTAAAGGGAAGTTTACAAACATTAAACACTTCAGTTTTACAAATAAAGAGCCATCATCAAAAATAAATGATAAATACATCAATAAATCAACCAATAAATCCATCAAAAAAATTAATAAAAAATGTTTAAAAATTAAATAATCAATAAATAAAACATTTTCTACTTACCGACTGCAGCATCGGGAGTCCTCCAACAGCATGCTGGGACGCCCCCCCCCCCGCCCCCCCCCCACCCCCCAGTGTGTCTGTCAGTGTCT
The DNA here is from genome assembly GCF_044704955.1 of Pristiophorus japonicus. Lineage (NCBI taxonomy): Eukaryota > Metazoa > Chordata > Chondrichthyes > Pristiophoridae > Pristiophorus > Pristiophorus japonicus. The sequence goes on from NC_091986.1 coordinate 11,367,281, forward strand.
CTATCTCTCTGTTTGTCTGTGTGTCTCTCACTCTCTGTCTGTCAGTGTCTGTGTTTCTGACAGCGAGGGAAGGGGGAGAAGGGGGGGTGGTGGGGGGAGCAGGAGAAGGGTGGGGGGGGAGGGGGCGAAGGGTGGGGGGGGAGGGGGAGAAGGGTGGGAGGGAGGGGGAGAAGGGGGGAGAGAGGGGGAGAAGGGGGGATGTAGGGAGGGAAGGAGAGAGGATGTAGGTAGAGAAAGAAGAGAGGAGGGAGGGAGGGAAGGAGAGAGGAGGGAGGGAAGGAGAGAGGAGGGAAGGGAGAGGAGGGAAGGAAGAGGAGGGAGAGAGGAGGGAGGGAGGAGGGAAGGAGAGAGGAGGGAGGAGGGAGGGAGGGAAGGAGAGAGGAGTGAGGGAGGGAAGGAGAGAGGAGGGAGGGAGGGAGGGAAGGAGAGAGGAGGGAGGGAGAGAGGGAAGGAGAGAGGAGGGAGGGAGATAGGAGGGAGGGAGGGATGGAGAGAGAGAGGAGGGAGGGAGGGAGAGAGAGAGGAGGGAGGGAGTGAGGAGGGAGGGAAGGAGAGGGGAGGGAGGGAAGGAGAGAGGAGGGAAGGAGAGAGGGAGAGAAGGAGAGAGGGAGGGAAGGAGAGAGGAGGGAGGGAGTGAAGGAGAGAGGAGGGAGGGAGGGAGGTAGGGAAGGAGAGTGGAGGGAGGGAGGGAGGGAAGGAGAGAGAAGGGAGGGAAGGAGAGAGGAGGGAGGGAGAGAGGAGGGAGGGAGAGAGGAGGAAGGGAGGGAGAGAGAGAGGAGGGAGGGAGAGAGGAGGGAGGGAAGGAGAGAAAAATAGAGGTAGGGAAGGAGAGAGAGAGGGAAGGAGAGAGGAGGGAGGGAGTGAAGGAGAGAGGAGGGAGGGAGGGAGGGAGGGAGGGAAGGAGAGAGGAGGGAGGGAGGGAGGGAAGGAGAGAGGAGGGAGGGAAGGAGAGAGGAGGGAGGGAGGGAAGGAGAGAGGAGGGAGGGAGGGAGGGAAGGAGAGAGGAGGTGGAGGGAGAGAAGGAGGCTGAACGGCTGGGCCCAAGAACTCGGGCTGGATTTACAGGTAGGTGGCGTCGGGTCTCGAGGGGGGTCGTGGAGGTCCGGGGGGGGGGGAGAAAGAAAGTCGCGGAGGTCCGGGGCGGGGCGGGGGGGGGAGTGGAGGTCAGGTCGAGTGGGAGGAGCCTTATTCACGCAGCTCCAGTGAGGCCATTTGGCCAGTGCTAGGGGCTGTGTGCTTCGGGCCCCTCCCACAGTTTTGGGCGCCTGGAGCTACTGCACATGTGCGCCCACTGTAGCGCGCATGTGCAGAAGTCCCGGCACTGTTTTCAGCGCAGGGACCTGGCTCCGCCCCCTACAGCTCGTGCTGCGCCGCGCCCAGCTCCAGAGGACCTGCAGGGAGCCGGAGAATAGGTAAGTTTTTTTAGGCGCACTTTCTGGCGCGAAAAATGGGCGTCCAGGTCCGGCTGCGCTGTTTTCGGCGCGGCCCAAAACTTGGGCCCATAGAATGGTTACAGCACAGAAGGAAGCCATTTGGCCGGTCGAGCCTGTGCCGGCTCTCTGCAAGAGCACCTCAGCCAGTCCCACTCCCTGTCCTTTCCCTGCAGCCCTGCAAATATTTTTCCTTCAGGTACTTATCCAACTCCCTTTTGAAAGCCGCGATTGAATCTGCCTCCACCATCCTATCAGGCCACGCATTCCAGATCCTAACCACTCGCTGTGTAAAAAAGTTTTCCTCATGTCGCCTTTGGTTCTTTTGGCAATCACCTTAAATCTGTGCCCTCTGGTTCTCGACCCTTCCGCCAATGGGAACAGTTTCTCTCTATCATCTTTGTCTAGACCCCTCATGATTATGAACACCTCGATCAAATCTCACCTCAACCGTCTCTGCTCCAAGCAGAACAACCCCAGCTTCTCCAGTCTATCCACGTAACTGAAGTCCTTCATCCCTGGAACCATTCTCGGAAATCATTTCTATACCCTCTCTAAGGCCTTCACATTCTTCCTAAAAGGCAGTGCCCAGAATTGGATAGAATACTCCAGTTGAGGCCGAACCATTATTTTATAAAGCTTCATTATAACTTCCTTGCATTTGTAACCTATGGGATGGAAATTCGCATACGCCCCATTTGGGGGTGGTAAGTGAGGCGAGGCAGAACTTCCTACGCCCGGCATGGAATTCCCTCCCTGACCGCGCAACTGGGGTCACCGTCCACTCCTGAGAGGGAGTTGAGAGCAATGTCGCGCGCTCCAATCCCTCTCGGGGGCGGGACTGGGGCGGTAAGTGCCCAAATGTTGCAGCACTACGCGGCCTCTCCGCATAGCACTCATGCAAGCACAGGGTCCTCGCCTTCTGTTAAAGGGGAGGGCATGTGCAAGCTCTGCAGTGGGGCGAGGGGCCTGCACTACACCACCGGGGATGTGGGGTGCCGTGGCTGCACTATCACCGCACGGACCCCGCGGAATGAAGAACGGAAGGCCGGACCGGTAAGTCGGCCGGGAGAAAACAAAATGGCGGCACGCACCTTCCCTTTAATTTTCGCCCCTCGAGCAGAGCGACTCGTGAGGCTGTCGCTGACATTAACAATCACAACAATGTGTATTTATATAGCAACGTTAACATAGTGAAACGTCCGAAGGCACTTCACAGGAGTATTATGGGATTAAAATTTGACACCAGGTCGCATAAGTCGAAATTAGCGCAGGTGACAAAAGCTAGATCAAGGAGGTAGGTTTTAAGGAGCGTCTTGAAGGAGGGAAGGGAGATAGAGAGGCGGAGAGGTTTAGGGAGGGAGTTCCAGAGCTTGGGGCCTAAACAGCAGAAGGCACGGCCACCAATGGTTGAATGATTATAATCAGGGATGCTCAGGAGGGCAGAATTAGAGGAGCGCAGACATCTCGGGGGGGTTGTGGGGCTGGAGGAGATTACAATGATAGGGAGGAGCAAGGCCATGGAGAGATTTGAAAATAAGGATGAGAATTTTGCAATCGAGGCGTTGCTTAACTGGAAGCCAATGTAGGTGAAGAATGTGGGAGGCCAGATAGGAGTGCATTGGAATAGTCAAGTCTAGAGGTAACAAAGGCAAGGATGAGGATTTCAACAGTGGATGAGCTGAGGCACGGGCAGAGGCGGGTGATGTTACGGAGGTGGAAATAGGCGGTCTTAGTTATGCTGCGAATATATGGTCGAAAGCTCATAATAGGGTCAAATATGACGCCTAGATTGCAAACAGTCTGGTCCAGAACTCGATGTCGGACGAACAGTCTGATAATTTAGAGACCGTGGATTTCTGTCATCTGCAAATTTTGAAATTGTGCTCTCTACTGAGATGTGCAAGAGACCATGGGGGCGACGTTCGATAGCTGACTGAGTGAGCTGGAGCAGCGAGTGCTGTGGCTCATTGGCCCGCAGGTAGTGGGCGCTGTGGCCAGCGGAGATGTCAAGCCCTCTGGGGCCAACAACGGTATCTTTATCCCCTCTTCTCATCCTACTTCCCCGTTAAACCAGAAGGCCTCATTACTTTCTAGCTCCTCATTCTGTCTGCCTTGCTCCATCCCTGTCCTCACCTTAACGTGACTCTTGGGCCATATATGCTTTCAGATAACCATGCAGCAGACGAGCAGTCAATGCCTGAGACCCCCTGCCACCAACCCACTCATGAGGGAGAAAAAGAGGAGGAGGAGGAGGAGGAGGAGGAGCCAAGCACAGAGTCATTGCTTCGCTCACCAGCTCAGATACTGGCACTACGCGGTCCTTAGAGGTTAGCTTAGGACACGGGTATGCACTGGGTGATACACCGTAGCATGGCGGGGCTGCAGCACGGTCAAGGGGAAAGAGAACCTCGGGTGCCATCTCCCCGGAGGGAGAGTTAACACGCGAGTTCTGCCGCACAGGAGCTTGATGGGGAGGCTGATGGCCATGCACTCCGAGATGACAGGTGCAATGGCAAGTGTGCCCAAGACTCTCAGCAATGGTAAGGAGCGTGGAGGAGTCCACCTTCCGCATTGTGCAGAGCTCTGCGCACACCATGGAGCCCATCATTGCCATTCCTGATCCCACCACTGGCCACTCCTCCATTGCACTTGTCGCTGCCTGTCAGCAAGCCAGCCCAGACTGCCGCCGCCCAGCCTGAGGTGGCGCAGTCTACAGCCGGGCCTTCCAGGCCCAGAGATGGTAAAGGGTGTACTGCAAGGCCATCTGTAGTCTGTGGCCCAGACACACAGCAGCCTTCCACCAGCCACAGGGGACACACTGCGGAGGTGTATTAGAATAGGTCAACGAAAGAGGGGATATATTTTTCAAGATGGCGTCTTTAAATAGCGCTGCTTCATCCGGTTCCCAACTGCAACTCAACAGCTGAAGCTGGGGACGTCAAGGCCAGGTGCTAGGGTAGGTTGCACGGGGGCAGTAAGGGGGTGATGTGCTGGCGATGACGTCATCATCGCTGTGTGCAGCCGAGTGGGGCACTCCCACCAGGAGCGAGACACAGCGCGCCTCAGCAATACCTCCACCCAATTCCGCGAGGGCGGGGGTGAGGGTGGGGGCGGCGTGGGGGAGATTTTTGCACCGCGAACAGGTGAAAACCTTTTTGCGCCCTGTTAGCGCCTCCTGGAGACGCTAACAGCTATTGATAAAAGGGGAACTTTGGCCCCCCATGAATTTGAGCAGGGCAGGGATCTCGAGGGCATGTAGGCCTGAAGGAGGTTAACAAGATAGGGAGGGACAAGGCCATGGATGGATTGGAAAACAAGGATCAGAATTTTAAAATTGAGGCGTTGCCAATGTCAGCCGATGAACACAGGAGTGATGGGTGAACAGGACTTGGTGCGAGTTCAGATACAGGCAGCCGTGTTTTACATGAGCTTGTTTATGCTGAGTGGAAGATGGGAGGCCAGCCAGGAGAGCATTAAAATAGTAGCAAAGGCTTGGATGAGGATTTCAGCAGAAGATGAGCTGAGGCAGGGATGGGGTCGGGTGATGTTACGGAGGGACGTAGGCAAGTGGCAAGGAAGGCGGTAGGAGTCGCAGGGTAGAGAACGGAGAGGACCAAAGACAATGGGCTGGCTTTTAAGGAGGAAGGCAGGATAGGGGGCGGGTCTCTGAGGTGGAGGATAAGACCGAGAGGACTGGATTCTCACCGACTTTAATGGCAGGGCCTGATTTGCATGGGAGTCTGCAGTTTCCCGCCCGCGGCCAATCATATTAAGGGTCAGGCTGGTTGCAGGCGGATAGGCCTGTGGCACTAGGCTGCACAGAGGAAGGAGGGAGGGATCGCGTGGGGGCCGGACCGATAAGCGGATCAGGTGGGCGGGGGGGTTGGGTGGGGGTGGTGGCGAGGATTCCGGCAGAAGATCGAGGGTCAGGCCGGGCCGTTTAAAGGATTGGGGGTGGGGAATTGCGCAGAAGATTGTGGGGGGCGGGGGGTGGAGAGGATTGGGGCCGGATGATTGGTGGGGGCCAGGGGGGTGGGGGGGGTTGGGGGAGGGCTGAAGGGAAGTTCATGGCTGGCCATTGGAGTATCGTGGCAACCTCCAGATCGTTGGGTAAGGGGAGGGGCAGGGTGAGACTTAAGGGAAGATCGTGGCCAGCCTCAGCATCATCGGTGGGGGAGGGGAGGTCTGTAGATGTGATAGTAATGCCTCATGGGGAGAAGGGGAAGTCTCTCCGATCAGGAGGGGTTAGGTAGGGACCCTGGATCCAGGATGTCATGTATTCAACTGTCATTGTAATCCATGTATAAACTGACCTAAGTTGTACACCGTGAGAACACTTACCACCAGGTGGTGAACTTGTGGGAGACACTCCGAACCTGGACTTTCAGGTATAAAAGGGGAAGCTCCACTCACCTTCATCACTTCTGTGCTGGCTAATAAAGGTTACTTGTCACAGAGTGACCTTCTCTCTAGTATGGGCCTCATGTGCATTTGTACTGTGTAGTAAGGACATATTACAGGAGGTCGGTATAAAGGCACTTACCTGCTGGACCCAGCAGTCCCCGCCATACTGTAACTTCTGGGATTTACGAAATATGTAAAACCTGTCCACATGCAGTTAAAAACAAAAAGGAGGTTAAAGAAGAGGCTTCGAGCCTCAATACAATATTTAAATTGATGCCCCGACTCCTGCCTCCTGTCCCACCAGCGATAAAACCAGGTGTGGGCCGATTCAGGTCGGGAATCTGATTTTTAACAATTTAACTAACCCCACGTTCCAAACACACCTATTTTTAAGGTTAAAATTCCTTCCAATGACTTTGGTCTTCCCAATTTTTAGTCAGAGGAAATTTCTGCTCATCCAATGCTGGATCTCGGACAAGCAGCGCGACACAGCAAAGGCAGTGATGGGGTCGAGAACGTGGTGGTGAGGTCGAGCTGGGTTTTGTCAGCCGACAGATGGAGTATAATGTTGGAAAGTGTGAGGTCATGCACTTTGGCAGAAAAAAAATCAAAGAGCAAGTTATTATTTAAATGGAGAAAGATTGCAAAGTGCCGCAGTACAGCGGGACCTGGGGGTACTTGTGCATGAAACAAAAAACTTTAGTATGTAGGTAAAGCAAGTGATCAGAAAGGCCAATGGAATCTTGGCCTTTATTGAAAGGGGATGGAGTATAAAAGCAGGGAAGTCTTGCTACAGTTATGCAGCGTATTGGTGAGGCCACACCTGGCATACTGCATGCAGTTTTGGTTTCCATATTTAGGAAAGGATATATTTGCTTTGGAGGCAGTTCAGAGAAGGTTCACTAGGTCAATTCCGGAGATGAGGGGGTTGACTTATGAGGAAAGGTTGAGCAGATTGGGCCTCTACTCATTGGAATTCAGAAGAATGAGAGGAGATCTTATCGAAACATATAAGATTATGAGGGGGCTTGACAAGATGGATGCAGAGAGGATGTTTCCACTGATGGGGGAGACTAGAACTAGAGGGCATCAACTTAGAATAAGGGGCCGCCCATTTAAAACTGAGATGAGGAAATATTTCTTCTCTCAGAGGGTTGTAAATCTGTGGACGTCGCTGCCTCAGAGAGCTGTGGAAGCTGGGTCATTGAATAAATTTAAGACAGAGATAGACAGTTTCTTAAATGATAAGGAGCTAAGGGGTTATGGGGAGCGGGCAGTGAAGTGGACCTGAGTCCATGATTGGATCAGCCATGATCTTATTGAATGACAGAGCAGGCTCGAGGGGCCATATGGCCTACTCCTGCTCCTATTTCTTATGGTCTTATATGGAACCTGACGTTTTGTTTGCGGATGATGTCCCCAAGGGGCAGCGTATCGATGATAAATATGTGGGGGGGGCCAAGGGTAGATCCTCGGGTGTTCTGCAGCGGTAACGGTGCAAAAGAGGGAAGTAAAGCCATTGCAGGAGGAGCTCTGCCTGTGATTGGACAGAGAGGAATGGAATCAGGCCGGCTGGACAATGGAGCAGGCGTGTTGGAGAAGTATGGTGTCATCAACCATGTCAAAGGCCCCAGACTGGCTGAAAAGGTGGCTCCGACAATCGATTCTAATCCCCGGTCTGGAGGAGGCACAGGATAGGAGGCGATGAGCCTTACCTGTAATTGGGATATTTTCTATTGCTGGGAACAACTTTTGCATTAATAAACCAAGACTTTGAATTATTAATGAAGGCAGAGGTTAGGGCTGCCTGAGGGCTGCAAAATACATGCTGTAACCGGTCAGCAATAACAAGTCCCGATTATGAAACACACCTAGTAATTCATTTAGAAGCAATAAATGAATGCATTATAAAGTCAATAAATCAGGCTGTTGCGAGGTCACCAGCAGTATTATTTTTATGTCTCAGTTGCATTTAAAGCTGGCTTATATGCAGGAAAATCACAATCACCATGTATTCCAATCGGGACAAAGTTATGATAATTACCTCCCAACTGTTTTCGACAATGGTAATGTCAGAGAGGTACAAAAGCCTGAGGAAAATATGGAGTGCCATAATTAATGGCGTAAGTCATTCACTCCATAACTTCCTTTCATTTTTGCGCGGTTCACAGGTCCATACGCCGTAGGTACCCAGAAAAGCACATGGAATCTTATCCTTTATTGCAAGAGGGATAGAGTATAAAAGCAGAGAAGTCCTGCTACAACTGTACAGAGTATTGGTGGAATACTGCATCCAGTTTTGGTCTCCGTATTTAAGGAAGGATATACTTGCATTGGAGGCTGTTCAGAGAAGGTTCACTAGGTTGATTCCGGAGATGAGGGGGTTGACTTATGAGGATAGGTTGAAGTAAGTTGGGCCTCTAATCATTGGAGTTCAGAAGAATGAGAGGTGATATTATCGAAACATATAACGTAATGAGGGGGCTCGACAAGGTTGATGCGGAGAGGATGTTTTCACTCATAGGGGAAACTAAAACTAGGGGACATAGTCTCAGAATAAGGGGCCGCCCATTTAACACTGAGATGAGGAGGAATTTCTTCTCCCAGAGGATTGTAAATCTATGGAATTCTCTGCCCCAGAGAGCTGTGGAGGCTGGAGCTTTGAATATATTTAAGGCTGAGATAGACAGATTTTTGAGCGATAAGGGAGTAAAGGGTTTTGTGGAGCGGGCAGAGAAGTGGAGCTGAGTCCATGATCAGATCAGCCAAGATCTTATTAAATGGTGGAGCAGGCTCAAGAGGCCATATGGCCTACTCCTGCTCCTATTTCTTATGATCTTATGATCTTTTGTGCCATTGTAATGGTGCAAATCCCAGGAAATTCTTGGCCGTTGTTTTTAAGTGTTGAAAGTTCGGAAGCTTGCTGTGTCTTACTGCTTCAAGACATATATTGGACCTGTAAATTACATAATATATTAGTGTGAACGTGCATGCAGTGTCTGGCACAATTGCATGTTCTCCGTCTATCAAGAGTCAAGAAAATGTGCTGGGTAAACCAAGTGCTCTGAAATAACTGATACTGCAAAAAGAAAGAAAGGAACTGGTTTTTTGCAGGGCATCAAGGTGCCGTAAAGTTCTCACAGGTAGTATGTTACTTTTGAAGTGCGGTCACTTTTGTTATGTTGGCAAAAGTCTTCATCATCATCATAGGCGATCCCTTGAAATGAGGTTGACCTGCTTCCACGCCAAAAAAGGATGAGTTCACAGGTGTTTCAATGAAGGACCTGATATTCCAGGTCCCGAACTACATGTTGAAAGGCGGTAAAGATGCCTGTGCGTGGATTTTTGTAACGTGTGGTGACCGTTGCATACCAGCCACTACACGGGCTTCACAGAGCTAGGTCTTGGTCCAGTGGCAAGGATTAACCAAGACCAGCTCTTCTGCACGGACCTAATGCACACACATATCGCAGTGTGGGTTGGCCCATGCTGCCCCTGGAGCCCTCACCTCTTCTGGGCCCCGAACTCACACCTCTCCTGGTCCCCGATCACATCGCTCTGCAATCACTCGGCGATCCTGTGCCCCAGCCTCGCCGCTCCTGCTGAAGTAGCAACCAATTTGTATAGTGCTGTAATGTAATTGCTTCATGGATTCTTTGCTTAAGATTTCATAGCAACACATTGTTATTAAGAACTAGTTGAGTTATTAGCAAAGATTTACCAATCACACTGCACATTACCAGTTCATCCACCAGGCTCCCAATCACCTGCCTCATTGTGGACCCCCTGAACCCAACTGCGCTCGGGAGGATCACCAGCGGCAAGAGGGCATAGGTGGAGGATCTTGGGAATGGACCCCAGCAATTGGGAGGGGGGCAAGGGCCATGATTGGGAGGGAGGGAGAGCGAGAGGCCGGAATCACCAGTGGGGGAGGGAGAGGACACAATCGGTAGGGTAGTGATAAGATGTAATGGGTGGGGGAGGGGAGTGGGGCAGAAGCGGTGACGATTGGCGGGGGAGAGAGCTGCTGCAATGCGCAGTGGGGAGATAGCGGCCATGATCGGCATGGGAAGTGAGAGGCTGTGATCGGCGAGGGGGGAGAGAGAGGCTCTGATCGGCAGGGGGAGTTAGAGAGGCTGCGATCGGCGAGGGAGGAGTGAGAGAGGCTGCGATTGGCAGGGGGAGTTAGAGAGGCTGTGATCGGCAGGGGGAGAGAGAGAGGCTGTGATCGGCGAGGGGGGAGAGAGAGGCTCTGATCGGCAGGGGGAGTTAGAGAGGCTGCGATCGGCGAGGGAGGAGTGAGAGAGGCTGCGATTGGCAGGGGGAGTTAGAGAGGCTGCGATTGGCAGGGGGAGTTAGAGAGGCTGCGATCGGCGAGGGAGGAGTGAGAGAGGCTGCGATTGGCAGGGGGAGTTAGAGAGGCTGTGATCGGCAGGGGGAGTTAGAGAGGCTGTGATCGGCAGGGGGAGTTAGAGAGGCTGTGATCGGCAGGGGGAGTTAGAGAGGCTGTGATCGGCAGGGGGAGTTAGAGAGGCTGTGATCGGCAGGGGGAGTTAGAGAGGCTGTGATCGGCAGGGGGAGTTAGAGAGGCTGCGATTGGCAGAGGGAGAGTGAGAGGCTGTGATCGGCGAGGGGGGAGAGAGAGGCTCTGATCGGCAGGGGGAGTGAGAGAGGCTGCGATTGGCAGAGGGAGAGTGAGAGGCTGTGATCGGCGAGGGGGGAGAGAGAGGCTCTGATCGGCAGGGGGAGTGAGAGAGGCTGCGATCGGCGAGGGAGGAGTGAGAGAGGCTGTGATCGGCAGGGGGAGTTAGAGAGGCTGCGATTGGCAGGGGGAGAGAGAGAGGCTGTGATCGGCAGGGGGAGTTAGAGAGGCTGCGATTGGCAGGGGGAGAGAGAGAGGCTGTGATCGGCAGGGGGAGTTAGAGAGGCTGCGATTGGCAGGGGGAGAGAGAGAGGCTGTGATCGGCAGGGGGAGTTAGAGAGGCTGCGATTGGCAGGGGGAGAGAGAGAGGCTGTGATCGGTGAGTGGGAGAGAGAGAGGCTGTGATCGGCGGGGGGGGGGGGGTGGGTGCGGGGTGGATGGGAGATAGGATGTGAGCGGGGCTAGGGGAGGCCGAACACTTAACTTGAAGGGTCTGCGGGAAGCACTGCTGCTCCACCCGGCAGACAAGGAGTGCTGAACGAGGCACTCACCTTGTGGAACTGGCAGCTCCCACTTACCCTTCACTGCCACATTTCCCAAACCCTGGGAAACACACACAGCAGCAGTGAGTTTTAAATTGGACTCCCATTTAAAGGAACCCAATTTAAATATGTTAAAGTGTCACACTTCTCCACGATGGGGCACTCAGACACCCTGATAGCCACTGCCATTAAAAAGGGCATTGGGCCATGTTCCCCCTCTTTAAGTCTTTAATATTTCCCCCTGTCCCCGGACACTCTCCCGCCAGTGGTGGGGGGCTTAATATCGGATCTCCTGAGTTCAGTTCATGGTCTAGGCTCAGTTATGATCTCAGTTGGGGTGGTGGTATTGAGAGGGTACTAGGAAGGGGAAAAACAGTCATGTCCTTATACCTGAGCACGATTCAGTGAAAGCACACGTATTTGGTTATCGAGTAAGAACAGGATTGGACACATTTCTCAACACACAGATGAGAGATGCTCACTTGGGTGAGGAGTGGGAGGATGTCTGTGGCTGTGGAACCATACATCAGCGGGAGCCAACACCTTCACAAGAGGATGGGAGAAAAGCAAGGATCCAGATACTAAACAAAATTTGTTACTTGATCTGTGAGCTGATCATTTTGGTTTTGTGCCTGATTAAGATTTGGTTCACACCCAGATTATTAGTAAGTTGTTCCTTTTACTAATCCCATAGGGGCCAAAATTGGGTCGCGCCCTGTTTTGGTTGATAATTTTTTACTCTGAGGAATTTTCGTGCTTGGCTATAAGCCTTGTCAAATTATGGCAAATTGGGCGTTTTTACCCCGGGAGTGAAGGGGGGGGGGGCGTTAATGGCCTCAGTTGGGCATTGCAGGGGCACTATTGACAGGATCTGATGATGTCATCAGGCCACAACAGCGATTTGAACTCGGACCTGTGCCTGGAAGGCCGCAATGGCTTTCATGATAGGTGAATGCCAGCGTGAACAGGATCAGGAAGCTGAAGGTGCCTCCTGGGTACATTTTTTACTTTCCTTTCTGAGGTTAGGAGGAGCAGGACAGGGCGCCCTGGACTACTAAAAGTTACCCAAGCCAATAAAGTTTGGCGTATTTTGGGTCCAGATCGGGTGGGACAGACCACTATGCATATTTTGGATGCCTAACGCCCATTTTATGGGTGCAAAATGGGCAGCCATAAATTGAGTTTCTCCCACTATGACTCAAGAATTGCAAGACATGAAATGAATTTACCATGGATAAGAAATGGGCACCATATACAAGCCTTCACTATATTATAGATACACACACACACACACACACGCACAAACATATTTGAGAGGTTTTATTTTACAAATCTTTCATTGATTATGCCATGCTGATAAAGGTCCAAGAACACACCCGTGCCTGACAAGATTCCACACTCTATTTGTTTGGTTCTTCTGCCCTTCCTTCTACATCAAGAGTGTGGGGACTTGAACTTCAATGTCAGACTTCAATGATGTTCAGTTTGGAGTTTCTAGTTCTCATATATCTGACTGTTATACTGTATATCGTTTTGAGCTGCTCTCACTGTGCGTATTTCATTGCTCTCCAAACTCACCCACTTATATACGCCTGCCATTTCTGAATGGAAACCAATAAAACGTGGAAATCATCGTAAAAAACCTGTTCATAATGGAGTCAAGTGTGTAGGAGCATATCACACTAAGCAATTTCATGTGGAGAGGCTCTCATACTAAATACTGGCTTTATACAAGGCACAAAAAAATGTTCTTTTGAAAATGATCACTATGAAAGTGATTCCCATGGTAATGAATTTCATGACATTATAGACAGCGTTCTGAAAAGATACGTTTAAAGACTTTCTCATGGTACTTTCATTTTATACGGACCTTCCTCCAGTACCTCAACTAATTGGCCACTCTTCACTTAGGAGGGAAGAGTGCGAGGGTTAGATTTTCATCTTCACCACAGAGCAGCAATCTATCAGTGTGGATTGCCTGTCCATTATAGAATAACCCCCTTCTCTCAAAGGGTTGTAAATCTGTGGAATTCTCTACCCCAGAGAGCTGTGGAGAATGAGTCATTGAATATATTTAAGCCGGAGATGGACAGATTTTTGAGCGATAAGGGAGTCAAGGGTTATGGGGATCGGGTAGAGAAGTGGAGCTGAGTCCATGATCAGATCAACCATGATCTTACTGAATGGCGGAGCAGGCTCAAGGGGGCCAAATGTCCTGCTCCTATTTCTTATGTTTTTATGTGATCTCAACAAACAGGCATTTTCCAGCAGCAAATACTGGATAGTGAATCGGGACTCTGGGTCCAATGGAAATGACCAAGAAGTTGCCTTGCCTGAGATTTTTTTTGACTCAATTTTTATGATTCAGTTTAAGAGTTAGGCAATGTGCTTACAAGCTGTGCTCTCAGGACAGTCGACTTGCTTCTATTTGATTGTCCTCACATAATCTGAATTTTCTTTCACAACTGACAAATGTTATAGATAAATGAACATTTGACAAGGGCTCTGAATCGATGCCATGAGATGCTACTGCTTTGTGTGACATTCCTCTCTCTGGCATTTTAACCTTTGCTAAAGCAGAGGTGACAGGAATTTCAGATGGACATGCTGAGCTATTCCATAACGGCATTCAATGGTGTCATTTCAAGGCCAATGAAACAATAAAAAGAAATATAACTCTATAATAGCACTTTAGTAGGGCTAGAAATTGGGCAGGTTTGAGCCCTCTTTACTGCCACTTTTTCGCAGTTAAAGTTTGTTTTTTGGCACTAACATTTTTTTCTGTCATTTTGCAATATTGGCCAATGGTTTACCGCCGGTGGTAAAAAAACTGCCATCCGACTTTTTTTTGGACCATGTTTGTGACATCATTCGGCGTCACAAACACCGACACCACCGTACTTGAAAAATCGGCCAATACTGTCACTTTTGAATACCGCGAAACAAAACGCCCAAAAAATGCAATGTTTCCCGCGATCCCACCCATGACCTCAAGGAGCTGTCGGCAGAGCTGGATGCTCTCCCCAGACAGTCCCACCAAATTAATTTGCCTGTCTGCCTGCCCTTCGGCATTCACACACCGGCAACATCATCATCATCATAGACAGTCTCTCGGAATCGAAGAAGACTTGCTCCCACTCTAAAAATGAGTCCTTAGGTGGCTGAACAGTCCAACATGGGAGCCACAGTCCCTGTCACAGGTGGGACAGATAGTCATTGAGGGAAGGTGAGGGTGGGACTGGTTTGCCACACGCTCTTTCCGCTGCCTGCACTTGGTTTCTGCATACTCTCGGCGACGGGACTCGAGGTGCTCAGCACCCTCCCGGATGCACAGCCTCCACTTAGGACGGTTTTGGCTAGGGACTCCCAGGTGTTGCTGGGGATGTTGCATTTTATCAAGGAGGCTTTGAGGGTATCCTTGAAACCTTTCCTCTGCCCACCTTTGGCTTGTTTGCCGTGAAGGAGTTCTGAGTAGAGCACTTGCTTTGGGAGTCTCATGTCAGGCATGCAAACAATGTGGCCCGCCCAGCGGAGCTGATCGAATGTGGTCAGTGCTTCAATGCTGGGGATGTTGGCCTGGTCGAAAACGCTAATGTCGGTGTGACTGTCCTCCCAGGGGATTTGCAGGATCTTGCTGAGACATTGCTGGTGGTATTTCTCCAGCGACTTGAGGTGTCTACTGTACATGTTCCACGTCTCTGAGCCATACAGGAGGGCGGGTATCACTACAGCCCTGTAGACCACGAGCTTTGTGGCAGATTTGAGGGTCTGGTGTTTGAACACTCTTTTCCTCAGGTGGCCAAAGGCTGCGCTGGTGCACTGGAGGCCATGTTGAACCTTGTCGTCAATGTCTGCCCTTATTGATAGGAGGCTCCCGGGATAAGGGAAATGGTCCATATTGTCCAGGGCCGCGCCGTAGATCTTGATGACTTGGGGGCAGTGCTGTGCAGAGAGGACAGGCTGGTGGAGGACCTTTGTCTTACGGATGTTTAGTATAGTATAAGGCCCATGCTTTCGTACGCCTCAGATCCTTTGCTGCAACCCACTGGGACCCGAGGCTTCGGATGCTGGATTACCATGGAATGTAATGGCACCCTCCTCCGATGAACTGGTGGCTGCAGCTGAAGTGGTTAGTGACTGCCTGGGCTCTCCCACACCCAACCCCACCTCCCCATGACACTTTGTTCATCCTCCTTCTCCTCCTCCTGTGGCGGTTCCTCAGCAGGGCTGAGGTCGGTGTCCTCGACCATGGCATCCATCGAGCTGGGTGTTTTCTCTGGTCCATTCAATGACTCAGAATCCACATCTGCAAAATAGAAAACAACCGACGACTGGTTAGTAGCGGGGGAGGGGGCAGGGTGAGCTCAGTAGGCTCACGTAGCGCAGGCTCATTTGAACGACCACCACTATTGCATTACATGTCGACGACTGACAGTACATTGCATTAATTGAACCCGAACCCGCAGATCAGTACATCGCATAAACCGAAGCCTAGCCCATGGACACTACATAACATTGAGCCAACCCAGACCATGGATTTTGCAGGACTTACCCTCACTCTCCAACATGTGGTCAGCACCCCCACGGGTAGTCGATCTCTGTGAGGCACCCATCAGACCTGCCACGTGACTGTCAAGGTGGATGAGTGGGAATAGTCTTGCCGGACCGCCGCCTGTTTTCCGCTGCTCTCTGCAGTTGTGGGACAACTTTCCTTACAAAGATGACAATACAAATTTTTAATAGAGGGCACTTCTGCTCTTGTGGCACACACAGATACTCATGAAAGCACTTGTACCATACTGTGTGCACATAATACATTCCTCTGTTTAATGGCCCTGGTAGTTGCACATGGTTCATCAGGAAAACATCGAAGTGCAGAAACATCTTTTAAGATGTCAAAAAACAGTCTTTATAATGTGTGACGATCATTCATGGCAAATAAGCCCTCAAACATATCATTCCTCCTCACCGCTGTAATAGTACCACAACCCCCCCACCCTTTTACTCCCCAAAAATCCTGTAGCCAGGAATATTAATCTGCCAAACCTGCCCCTCTTTCAGCCATGTTTCTGTAATGGCTATAATTTCATACTCCCAAGTGTCTACCTGTGCTCTTAGCTCATCCGCCTTATTCTCTATACTCCTTGCATTAAAGTATATACCATTCAGCACAGGAAGACCTCCTTGCTTACTACATACTAAGCCCTGTTACCTCTGTCTTACAGATTCGCTTTCTAGATTCTTGCTATCCAATTTCAGCTTTACTTCCTTCCCTTTTGAATTCGTTCTCAGGTTCCCATCCCCCTGCCAAGCTAGTTTAAACTCTCCCCAACAGCACTAGCAAAACTCCCCGCGAGGATATTGGTCCCAGCGCTGTTGAGGTGCAACCCGTCCGGTTTGTACAGGTCCCATCTCCCCCAGAAGCGATCCCAATGCCTCAAGAATTTAAAGCCCTCCCTCCTACAACAATTTTCCAGCCATGTGTTCATCCTCTCTATCCTTCTATTCTTGTACTTATTAGCACGTGGCACCGGTAGTAACCCAGAGATTACTACCTTTGAGGTCCTGCCCTATAATTTCCTTCCGAGCTCCCTAAATTCTTCCTGTCGGACCTCACCCCTCATTTTACCTATGTCGTTGGTCCCGATATGGACCATGACCTCTAGCTGTTTATCGCCCCCCCACCGCCCCCAGAATGCCCTGTGTCTGCTCTGTGACATCCTTGAGCGTGGCACCAGGAAGGCACAAAACCAATCGGGAGTCACGTCTATGGCCGCAGAAATGCCTGTCTGTTCCCCTAACGATAGAATCCCCTATCATTAGGGCTTTTATGTTCTTCGTCCCTCCCCCTGTGCAGCTGAGCCACCCGTGGAGCCTTGGACTTAGCTCTGGCTGCACTCCCCAGAGGCACCATCGTCCTTACCGATACTCAGAATTAAATATTTGATTTGAAAGTGAGATGGACTCACGGAGGGACTCCTGCGTTACCTGCCTGGCACACTTACTACATCTGGTGGTCACCCACTTCCCCTCCACCTGCACAACTTTAAGCTGCGGGGTGATCACCTCCTGAAATGTGCTATCCACATGGTTCTCAGCCTCGCGTATACACCTTATTGACTCCACCCGCTGCTTCAGCTCTGAAACGCGGAGTTCGAGCAGTTGAACCTGGAGACACCTCCTGCAACATTGTTGTCTCTGCTGCGCCGAGTGTCCAGGACTTCCCACATGCTGCAGGATGTGCACTTCACGGGGCTGAGCTGCACTGCCATCCCTCGAGTTAGCCTTATCTAGTTTAAAATCGATTTAAAAAGAAACAGAGAAAAGAGAGCTACTCACCAACTCACCTCACCGACCTCTGTGGCCTCCCGACCTCTCAGCCTCCGAACTCCCGACCTCCTTAAAAAGAAAGAGAGAAAACAGAGAACAGAGAGCTACTTACCAACTCACCTCAACGACCTCCCGGTCTCCGAACTCCCGACTCACCGACCTCAGGACCTACCGACTCACCGACCTCAGAACCTACTGACTCACCGACCTCAGGGCCTACCGAATCTCCGACCTCAGGGCCTACCGACTCACCGACCTCAGGACCTACCGACTCACCGACCTCAGAACCTGCTGACTCACCGACCTCAGGACCTACCGACTCACTGACCTCAGGACCTGCCGACTCACCGACCTCAGGACCTACTGACTCACCGACCTCAGGGCCTACCGACTCACCGACCTCAGGACCTACCGACTCACTGACCTCAGGACCTACCGACTCACTGACCTCAGGACCTACTGACTCACCGACCTCAGGATCTACTGACACACCGACCTCAGGACCTACCGACTCACTGACCTCAGGGCCTACTGACTCACCGACCTCATGATCTACTGACACACCGACCTCAGAACCTACCGACTCACCGACCTCAGGGACTCCGACTCACCGACCTCAGGACCTACCGAATCGCCGACCTCAGAACCTACCGACTCACCGACCTCAGAACCTACCGACTCACCGACCTCAGGGCCTCCGACTCACCGACCTCAGGACCTACCGAATCGCCGACCTCAGAACCTACCGACTCACCGACCTCAGAACCTACCGACTCATTGACCTCAGGACCTACTGACTCACCAAGCTCAGGGCCTACCGACTCACCAACCTCAGGGCCTACTGACTCACCGACCTCAGGACCTACTGACTCACCGACCTCAGGGCTTACCGAATCGCCGACCTCAGGGCCTACCGACTCACCGACCTCAGGGCCTACCGACTCACCGACCTCAGGACCTACTGACTCACCGACCTCAGGGCCTACCGACTCACCGACCTCAGGACCTACCTACTCACCGACCTCAGGGCCTACCGACTCACCGACCTCAGGGCTTACCGAATCGCCGACCTCAGGGCCTACCGACTCACCGACCTCAGGGCCTACCGACTCACCGACCTCAGGACCTACTGACTCACCGACCTCAGGGCCTACCGACTCACCGACCTCAGGACCTACTGACTCACCGACCTCAGGGTCTACCGACTCACCGACCTCAGGGCCTACCGACTCACCGACCTCAGGACCTACCTACTCACCGACCTCAGGGGCTACCGACTCACCGACCTCAGGACCTACCGACGCACCGAACTCAGGACATACCTACTCACCGACCTCAGGGCTTACCGAATCGCCGACCTCAGGGCCTACCGACTCACCGACCTCAGGGCCTACCGACTCACCGACCTCAGGACCTACCGACTCACCGACCTCAGTGCCTACCGACTCACCGACCTCAGGGCCTACTGACTCACCGACCTCAGGGCCTACCGACGCACCGACCTCAGGACCTACCGACTCACCGACCTCAGGGCTTACCGACTCACCGACCTCAGGGTCTACCGACTCACCGACCTCAGGGCCTACCAAATCGCTGAACTCAGGACCTACCTACTCACCGACCTCAGGGCCTACCTACTCACCGACCTCAGGACCTACCGACTCACCGACCTCAGGGCTTACCGACTCACCGACCTCAGGGTCTACCAACTCAACGACCTCAGGGCCTACCGAATCGCCGACCTCAGGACCTACCGACTCACCGACCTCAGGGCCTACCGAATCGCCGACCTCAGGACCTACCGACTCACCGACCTCAGGACCTACCGACTCACCGACCTCAGAACCTGCTGACTCACCGACCTCAGGACCTACCGACTCACTGACCTCAGGACCTGCCGACTCACCGACCTCAGGACCTACTGACTCACCGACCTCAGGGCCTACCGACTCACCGACCTCAGGACCTACCGACTCACTGACCTCAGGACCTACCGACTCACTGACCTCAGGACCTACTGACTCACCGACCTCAGGATCTACTGACACACCGACCTCAGGACCTACCGACTCACTGACCTCAGGGCCTACTGACTCACCGACCTCATGATCTACTGACACACCGACCTCAGAACCTACCGACTCACCGACCTCAGGGCCTCCGACTCACCGACCTCAGGACCTACCGAATCGCCGACCTCAGAACCTACCGACTCACCGACCTCAGAACCTACCGACTCATTGACCTCAGGACCTACTGACTCACCAAGCTCAGGGCCTACCGACTCACCAACCTCAGGGCCTACTGACTCACCGACCTCAGGACCTACTGACTCACCGACCTCAGGGCTTACCGAATCGCCGACCTCAGGGCCTACCGACTCACCGACCTCAGGGCCTACCGACTCACCGACCTCAGGACATACCTACTCACCTACCTCAGGGCTTACCGAATCGCCGACCTCAGGGCCTACCGACTCACCGACCTCAGGGCCTACCGACTCACCGACCTCAGGACCTACCGACTCACCGACCTCAGGGCCTACCGACTCACCGACCTCAGGGCCTACCGACTCACCGACCTCAGGACCTACTGACTCACCGACCTCAGGGCCTACCGACGCACCGACCTCAGGACCTACCGACTCACCGACCTCAGGGCTTACCGACTCACCGACCTCAGGGTCTACCGACTCACCGACCTCAGGGCCTACCAAATCGCTGACCTCAGGACCTACCTACTCACCGACCTCAGGGCCTACCTACTCACCGACCTCAGGACCTACCGACTCACCGACTTCAGGGCTTACCGACTCACCGACCTCAGGGTCTACCAACTCAACGACCTCAGGGCCTACCGAATCGCCGACCTCAGGACCTACCGACTCACCGACCTCAGGGCCTACCGAATCGCCGACCTCAGGACCTACCGACTCACCGACCTCAGGACCTACCGACTCACCGACCTCAGGACCTACCGACTCACCGACCTCAGGACCTACTGACTCACCGACCTCAGGACCTACCGACTCACCGACCTCAGGACCTACCGACTCACCGACCTCAGGACCTACTGACTCACCGACCTCAGGGCTTACCGAATCACCGACCTCAGGACCTACTGACTCACCGACCTCAGGACCTACCGAATCGCCGACCTCAGGACCTACTGACTCACCGACCTCAGGGCCTACCGACTCACCGACCTCAGGACCTACTGACTCACCGACCTCAGGACCTACCGAATCGCCGACCTCAGGGCCTACCGACTCACCGACCTCAATCCTACCGACTCACCGACCTCAGGGCCTACCAACTCACTGACCTCAGGGCCTACCGAATCGCCGACCTCAGGGCCTACCGACTCACCGACCTCAGGGCCTACCGGCTCACCGACCTCAGGGCCTACCGACTCACCGACCTCAGGACCTACCGACTCACTGACCTCAGGGCCTCCCGACTCACCGACCTCAGGATCTACCGACTCACCGACCTCAGGGCCTACCGACTCACCGACCTCAGGACCTACCGACTCACCGACCTCAGGACCTACCGACTCACTGACCTCAGGGCCTACCGACTCACCGACCTCAGGACCTACCGACTCACCGACCTCAGGGCCTACCGACTCACTGACCTCAGGGCCTACCGACTCACTGACCTCAGGACCTACCGACTCACCGACCTCAGGGCCTACCGACTCACCGACCTCAGGGCCTACCGAATCGCCGACCTCAGGACCTACTGACTCACCGACCTCAGGGCCTACCGAATCGCCGACCTCAGGACCTACCGACTCACCGACCTCAAGACCTACCGAATCGCTGACCTCAGGACCTACCGACTCACCGACCTCAGGGCCTACCGACTCACCGACCTCAAGACCTACCGAATCGCTGACCTCAGGACCTACCGACTCACCGACCTCAGGGCCTACCGATTCACCGACCTCAGAGCCTACAGACTCACCGACCTCAGGGCCTCCCGACTCACCGACCTCAGGGCCTACCGACTCACCGACCTCAGGGCCTACCGACTCACCGACCTCAGGGCCTACCGACTCACCGACCTCAGGGCCTACCGACTCACCGACCTCAGGGCCTACCGACTCACCGACCTCAGGGCCTACCGACTCACCGACCTCAGGGCCTACCGACTCACCGACCTCAGGGTCTACCGACTCACCGACCTCAGGGCCTACCGACTCACCGACCTCAGGGCCTACCGACTCACCGACCTCAGGGTCTACCGACTCACCGACCTCAGGGCCTACCGACTCACCGACCTCAGGACCGACCGACTCACCGACCTCAGGACCTACCGACTCACCGACCTCAGGGCCTACCGACTCACCGACCTCAGGGCCTACCGACTCACCGACCTCAGGGCCTACCGAATCGCCTACCTCAGGGCCTATTGACTCACCGACCTCAGGACCTACCGACTCACCGACATCAGGGCCTACCGAATCGCCGACCTCAGGGCCTACCGCATCGCCGACCTCAGGGCCTACCGACTCGCTGACTTCAGGGCCTACCGACTCACCGACCTCAGGGTCTACCGACTCACCGGCCTCAGGACCTACCGACTCACCGACCTCAGGGGCTACCGACTCACCGACCTCAGGGCCTACGGGCTCACTGACCTCAGGTCTACCGACTCACCGACCTCAGGGCCTACCGACTCACCGACCTCAGGGGCTACCGACTCACCTACCTCAGGGCCTACCGACTCACCGACCTCAGGGCCTACTGACTCACCGACCTCAGGGCCTACCGACTCACCGACCTCAGGACCTACCGACTCACCGACCTCAGGACCTACTGACTCACCGACCTCAGGGCTTACCGAATCACCGACCTCAGGACCTACTGACTCACCGACCTCAGGACCTACCGAATCGCCGACCTCAGGACCTACTGACTCACCGACCTCAGGACATACCGACTCACCGACCTCAGGGCTTACCGAATCGCCGACCTCAGGGCCTACCGACTCACCGACCTCAGGACCTACCGACTCACCGACCTCAGGGCCTACCGACTCACCGACCTCAGGGCCTACCGACTCACCGACCTCAGGACCTACTGACTCACCGACCTCAGGACCTACCGACTCACCGACCTCAGGGCCTACCGACTCACCGACCTCAGGACCTACCGACTCACCGACTTCAGGGCCTACCGACTCACCGACCTCAGGGCCTACTGACTCACCGACCTCAGGACCTACCGACTCACTGACCTCAGGGCCTACCGACTCACCGACCTCAGGACCTACCGACTCACCGACCTCAAGGCCTACCGACTCACTGACCTCAGGGCCTACCGACTCACCGACCTCAGGGCCTACCGACTCACCGACCTCAGGGCCTACCGACTCGCCGACCTCAGGGCCTACCGAATCGCCGACCTCAGGACCTACTGACACACCGACCTCAGGGCTTACCGAATCGCCGACCTCAGGACCTACCGACTCACCGACCTCAAGACCTACCGAATCGCTGACCTCAGGACCTACCGACTCACCGACCTCAGGGCCTACTGACTCACCGACCTCAGGGCCTACCGATTCACCGACCTCAGAGCCTACTGACTCACCGACCTCAGGGCCTACCGACTCACCGACCTCAGGGCCTACCGACTCACCGACCTCAGGGCCTACCGACTCACCGACCTCAGGGCCTACCGACTCACCGACCTCAGGGCCTACCGACTCACCGACCTCAGGGCCTACCGACTCACCGACCTCAGGGTCTACCGACTCACCGACCTCAGGGCCTACCGACTCACCGACCTCAGGGCCTACCGACTCACCGACCTCAGGACCGACCGACACACCGACCTCAGGACCTACCGACTCACCGACCTCAGGGCCTACCGACTCACCGACCTCAGGGCCTACCGACTCACCGACCTCAGGGCCTACCGAATCGCCTACCTCAGGGCCTATTGACTCACCGACCTCAGGACCTACCGACTCACCGACATCAGGGCCTACCGAATCGCCGACCTCAGGGCCTACCGCATCGCCGACCTCAGGGCCTACCGACTCGCTGACTTCAGGGCCTACCGACTCACCGACCTCAGGGTCTACCGACTCACCGGCCTCAGGACCTACCGACTCACCGACCTCAGGGGCTACCGACTCACCGACCTCAGGGCCTACGGGCTCACTGACCTCAGGGTCTACCGACTCACCGACCTCAGGGCCTACCGACTCACCGACCTCAGGGGCTACCGACTCACCGACCTCAGGGCCTACCGACTCACCGACCTCAGGGCCTACTGACTCACCGACCTCAGGGCCTACCGACTCACCGACCTCAGGGCCTACCGACTCACCGACCTCAGGGCCTACCGACTCACCGACCTCAGGGCCTACTGACTCACCAAGCTCAGGGCCTGCCGACTCACCAACCTCAGGGCCTACTGACTCACTGACCTCAGGACATACCGACTCACCGACCTCAGGGCTTACCGAATCGCCGACCTCAGGGCCTACCGACTCACCGACCTCAGGACCTACCGACTCACCGACCTCAGGGCCTACCGACTCACCGACCTCAGGACCTACTGACTCACCGACCTCAGGGCCTACCGACTCACCGACCTCAGGGCCTACCGACTCACCGACCTCAGGGCCTACCGAATCGCCGACCTCAGGGCCTATTGACTCACCGACCTCAGTGCCTACCGACTCACCGACCTCAGGGCCTACTGACTCACCGACCTCAGGGCCTACCGACGCACCGACCTCAGGACCTACCGACTCACCGACCTCAGGGCTTACCGACTCACCGACCTCAGGGTCTACCGACTCACCGACCTCAGGGCCTACCAAATCGCTGAACTCAGGACCTACCTACTCACCGACCTCAGGGCCTACCTACTCACCGACCTCAGGACCTACCGACTCACCGACCTCAGGGCTTACCGACTCACCGACCTCAGGGTCTACCAACTCAACGACCTCAGGGCCTACCGAATCGCCGACCTCAGGACCTACCGACTCACCGACCTCAGGGCCTACCGAATCGCCGACCTCAGGACCTACCGACTCACCGACCTCAGGACCTACCGACTCACCGACCTCAGAACCTGCTGACTCACCGACCTCAGGACCTACCGACTCACTGACCTCAGGACCTGCCGACTCACCGACCTCAGGACCTACTGACTCACCGACCTCAGGGCCTACCGACTCACCGACCTCAGGACCTACCGACTCACTGACCTCAGGACCTACCGACTCACTGACCTCAGGACCTACTGACTCACCGACCTCAGGATCTACTGACACACCGACCTCAGGACCTACCGACTCACTGACCTCAGGGCCTACTGACTCACCGACCTCATGATCTACTGACACACCGACCTCAGAACCTACCGACTCACCGACCTCAGGGCCTCCGACTCACCGACCTCAGGACCTACCGAATCGCCGACCTCAGAACCTACCGACTCACCGACCTCAGAACCTACCGACTCATTGACCTCAGGACCTACTGACTCACCAAGCTCAGGGCCTACCGACTCACCAACCTCAGGGCCTACTGACTCACCGACCTCAGGACCTACTGACTCACCGACCTCAGGGCTTACCGAATCGCCGACCTCAGGGCCTACCGACTCACCGACCTCAGGGCCTACCGACTCACCGACCTCAGGACATACCTACTCACCTACCTCAGGGCTTACCGAATCGCCGACCTCAGGGCCTACCGACTCACCGACCTCAGGGCCTACCGACTCACCGACCTCAGGACCTACCGACTCACCGACCTCAGGGCCTACCGACTCACCGACCTCAGGGCCTACCGACTCACCGACCTCAGGACCTACTGACTCACCGACCTCAGGGCCTACCGACGCACCGACCTCAGGACCTACCGACTCACCGACCTCAGGGCTTACCGACTCACCGACCTCAGGGTCTACCGACTCACCGACCTCAGGGCCTACCAAATCGCTGACCTCAGGACCTACCTACTCACCGACCTCAGGGCCTACCTACTCACCGACCTCAGGACCTACCGACTCACCGACCTCAGGGCTTACCGACTCACCGACCTCAGGGTCTACCAACTCAACGACCTCAGGGCCTACCGAATCGCCGACCTCAGGACCTACCGACTCACCGACCTCAGGGCCTACCGAATCGCCGACCTCAGGACCTACCGACTCACCGACCTCAGGACCTACCGACTCACCGACCTCAGGACCTACCGACTCACCGACCTCAGGACCTACTGACTCACCGACCTCAGGACCTACCGACTCACCGACCTCAGGACCTACCGACTCACCGACCTCAGGACCTACTGACTCACCGACCTCAGGGCTTACCGAATCACCGACCTCAGGACCTACTGACTCACCGACCTCAGGACCTACCGAATCGCCGACCTCAGGACCTACTGACTCACCGACCTCAGGGCCTACCGACTCACCGACCTCAGGACCTACTGACTCACCGACCTCAGGACCTACCGAATCGCCGACCTCAGGGCCTACCGACTCACCGACCTCAATCCTACCGACTCACCGACCTCAGGGCCTACCAACTCACTGACCTCAGGGCCTACCGAATCGCCGACCTCAGGGCCTACCGACTCACCGACCTCAGGGCCTACCGGCTCACCGACCTCAGGGCCTACCGACTCACCGACCTCAGGACCTACCGACTCACTGACCTCAGGGCCTCCCGACTCACCGACCTCAGGATCTACCGACTCACCGACCTCAGGGCCTACCGACTCACCGACCTCAGGACCTACCGACTCACCGACCTCAGGACCTACCGACTCACTGACCTCAGGGCCTACCGACTCACCGACCTCAGGACCTACCGACTCACCGACCTCAGGGCCTACCGACTCACTGACCTCAGGGCCTACCGACTCACTGACCTCAGGACCTACCGACTCACCGACCTCAGGGCCTACCGACTCACCGACCTCAGGGCCTACCGAATCGCCGACCTCAGGACCTACTGACTCACCGACCTCAGGGCCTACCGAATCGCCGACCTCAGGACCTACCGACTCACCGACCTCAAGACCTACCGAATCGCTGACCTCAGGACCTACCGACTCACCGACCTCAGGGCCTACCGACTCACCGACCTCAAGACCTACCGAATCGCTGACCTCAGGACCTACCGACTCACCGACCTCAGGGCCTACCGATTCACCGACCTCAGAGCCTACAGACTCACCGACCTCAGGGCCTCCCGACTCACCGACCTCAGGGCCTACCGACTCACCGACCTCAGGGCCTACCGACTCACCGACCTCAGGGCCTACCGACTCACCGACCTCAGGGCCTACCGACTCACCGACCTCAGGGCCTACCGACTCACCGACCTCAGGGCCTACCGACTCACCGACCTCAGGGCCTACCGACTCACCGACCTCAGGGTCTACCGACTCACCGACCTCAGGGCCTACCGACTCACCGACCTCAGGGCCTACCGACTCACCGACCTCAGGGTCTACCGACTCACCGACCTCAGGGCCTACCGACTCACCGACCTCAGGACCGACCGACTCACCGACCTCAGGACCTACCGACTCACCGACCTCAGGGCCTACCGACTCACCGACCTCAGGGCCTACCGACTCACCGACCTCAGGGCCTACCGAATCGCCTACCTCAGGGCCTATTGACTCACCGACCTCAGGACCTACCGACTCACCGACATCAGGGCCTACCGAATCGCCGACCTCAGGGCCTACCGCATCGCCGACCTCAGGGCCTACCGACTCGCTGACTTCAGGGCCTACCGACTCACCGACCTCAGGGTCTACCGACTCACCGGCCTCAGGACCTACCGACTCACCGACCTCAGGGGCTACCGACTCACCGACCTCAGGGCCTACGGGCTCACTGACCTCAGGTCTACCGACTCACCGACCTCAGGGCCTACCGACTCACCGACCTCAGGGGCTACCGACTCACCTACCTCAGGGCCTACCGACTCACCGACCTCAGGGCCTACTGACTCACCGACCTCAGGGCCTACCGACTCACCGACCTCAGGACCTACCGACTCACCGACCTCAGGACCTACTGACTCACCGACCTCAGGGCTTACCGAATCACCGACCTCAGGACCTACTGACTCACCGACCTCAGGACCTACCGAATCGCCGACCTCAGGACCTACTGACTCACCGACCTCAGGACATACCGACTCACCGACCTCAGGGCTTACCGAATCGCCGACCTCAGGGCCTACCGACTCACCGACCTCAGGACCTACCGACTCACCGACCTCAGGGCCTACCGACTCACCGACCTCAGGGCCTACCGACTCACCGACCTCAGGACCTACTGACTCACCGACCTCAGGACCTACCGACTCACCGACCTCAGGGCCTACCGACTCACCGACCTCAGGACCTACCGACTCACCGACTTCAGGGCCTACCGACTCACCGACCTCAGGGCCTACTGACTCACCGACCTCAGGACCTACCGACTCACTGACCTCAGGGCCTACCGACTCACCGACCTCAGGACCTACCGACTCACCGACCTCAAGGCCTACCGACTCACTGACCTCAGGGCCTACCGACTCACCGACCTCAGGGCCTACCGACTCACCGACCTCAGGGCCTACCGACTCGCCGACCTCAGGGCCTACCGAATCGCCGACCTCAGGACCTACTGACACACCGACCTCAGGGCTTACCGAATCGCCGACCTCAGGACCTACCGACTCACCGACCTCAAGACCTACCGAATCGCTGACCTCAGGACCTACCGACTCACCGACCTCAGGGCCTACTGACTCACCGACCTCAGGGCCTACCGATTCACCGACCTCAGAGCCTACTGACTCACCGACCTCAGGGCCTACCGACTCACCGACCTCAGGGCCTACCGACTCACCGACCTCAGGGCCTACCGACTCACCGACCTCAGGGCCTACCGACTCACCGACCTCAGGGCCTACCGACTCACCGACCTCAGGGCCTACCGACTCACCGACCTCAGGGTCTACCGACTCACCGACCTCAGGGCCTACCGACTCACCGACCTCAGGGCCTACCGACTCACCGACCTCAGGACCGACCGACACACCGACCTCAGGACCTACCGACTCACCGACCTCAGGGCCTACCGACTCACCGACCTCAGGGCCTACCGACTCACCGACCTCAGGGCCTACCGAATCGCCTACCTCAGGGCCTATTGACTCACCGACCTCAGGACCTACCGACTCACCGACATCAGGGCCTACCGAATCGCCGACCTCAGGGCCTACCGCATCGCCGACCTCAGGGCCTACCGACTCGCTGACTTCAGGGCCTACCGACTCACCGACCTCAGGGTCTACCGACTCACCGGCCTCAGGACCTACCGACTCACCGACCTCAGGGGCTACCGACTCACCGACCTCAGGGCCTACGGGCTCACTGACCTCAGGGTCTACCGACTCACCGACCTCAGGGCCTACCGACTCACCGACCTCAGGGGCTACCGACTCACCGACCTCAGGGCCTACCGACTCACCGACCTCAGGGCCTACTGACTCACCGACCTCAGGGCCTACCGACTCACCGACCTCAGGGCCTACCGACTCACCGACCTCAGGGCCTACCGACTCACCGACCTCAGGGCCTACTGACTCACCAAGCTCAGGGCCTGCCGACTCACCAACCTCAGGGCCTACTGACTCACTGACCTCAGGACATACCGACTCACCGACCTCAGGGCTTACCGAATCGCCGACCTCAGGGCCTACCGACTCACCGACCTCAGGACCTACTGACTCACCGACCTCAGGGCCTACCGACTCACCGACCTCAGGACCTACTGACTCACCGACCTCAGGGCCTACCGACTCACCTACCTCAGGGCCTACCGACTCACCGACCTCAGGGCCTACCGACTCACCGACCTCAGGGCCTACCGAATCGCCGACCTCAGGGCCTATTGACTCACCGACCTCAGGACCTACCGACTCACCGACATCAGGGCCTACCGAATCGCCGACCTCAGGGCCTACCGAATCGCCAACCTCAGGGCCTACCGACTCGCCGACTTCAGGGCCTACCGACTCACCGACCTCAGGGTCAACCGACTCACCGACCTCAGGGCCTACCGACTCATCGACCTCAGGGGCTACCGACTCACCGACCTCAGGGCCTACCGACTCACCGACCTCAGGGCCTACTGACTCACCGACCTCAGGGCCTACCGACTCACCGACCTCAGGGCCTACCGACTCACCGACCTCAGGGCCTACCGACTCACCGACCTCAGGACCTACTGACTCACCGACCTCAGGGCCTACCGACTCACCTACCTCAGGGCCTACCGACTCACCGACCTCAGGACCTACTGACTCACCAAGCTCAGGGCCTACCGACTCACTGACCTCAGGGCCGACTGACTCACCGACCTCAGGGCCTACCGACTCACCGACCTCAGGGCCTACCGACTCACCGACCTCAGGGCCTACCGACTCACCGACCTCAGGACCTACTGACTCACCGACCTCAGGGCCTACCGACTCACCTACCTCAGGGCCTACCGACTCACCGACCTCAGGACCTACTGACTCACCAAGCTCAGGGCCTACCGACTCACTGACCTCAGGGCCTACCGACTCACCGACCTCAGGGCCTACCGACTCGCCGACCTCAGGGCCTACCGAATCGCCGACCTCAGGACCTACTGACTCACCGACCTCAGGGCTTACCGAATCGCCGACCTCAGGACCTACCGACTCACCGACCTCAAGACCTACCGAATCGCTGACCTCAGGACCTACCGACTCACCGACCTCAGGGCCTACTGACTCACCGACCTCAGGGCCTACCGATTCACCGACCTCAGAGCCTACTGACTCACCGACCTCAGGGCCTACCGACTCACCGACCTCAGGGCCTACCGACTCACCGACCTCAGGGCCTACCGACTCACCGACCTCAGGGCCTACCGACTCACCGACCTCAGGGCCTACCGACTCACCGACCTCAGGGCCTACCGACTCACCGACCTCAGGGTCTACCGACTCACCGACCTCAGGGCCTACCGACTCACCGACCTCAGGGCCTACCGACTCACCGACCTCAGGACCGACCGACACACCGACCTCAGGACCTACCGACTCACCGACCTCAGGGCCTACCGACTCACCGACCTCAGGGCCTACCGACTCACCGACCTCAGGGCCTACCGAATCGCCTACCTCAGGGCCTATTGACTCACCGACCTCAGGACCTACCGACTCACCGACATCAGGGCCTACCGAATCGCCGACCTCAGGGCCTACCGCATCGCCGACCTCAGGGCCTACCGACTCGCTGACTTCAGGGCCTACCGACTCATGACCTCAGGGTCTACCGACTCACCGGCCTCAGGACCTACCGACTCACCGACCTCAGGGGCTACCGACTCACCGACCTCAGGGCCTACGGGCTCACTGACCTCAGGGTCTACCGACTCACCGACCTCAGGGCCTACCGACTCACCGACCTCAGGGGCTACCGACTCACCGACCTCAGGGCCTACCGACTCACCGACCTCAGGGCCTACTGACTCACCGACCTCAGGGCCTACCGACTCACCGACCTCAGGGCCTACCGACTCACCGACCTCAGGGCCTACCGACTCACCGACCTCAGGGCCTACTGACTCACCAAGCTCAGGGCCTGCCGACTCACCAACCTCAGGGCCTACTGACTCACTGACCTCAGGACATACCGACTCACCGACCTCAGGGCTTACCGAATCGCCGACCTCAGGGCCTACCGACTCACCGACCTCAGGACCTACCGACTCACCGACCTCAGGGCCTACCGACTCACCGACCTCAGGACCTACTGACTCACCGACCTCAGGGCCTACCGACTCACCTACCTCAGGGCCTACCGACTCACCGACCTCAGGGCCTACCGACTCACCGACCTCAGGGCCTACCGAATCGCCGACCTCAGGGCCTACCGAATCGCCAACCTCAGGGCCTACCGACTCGCCGACTTCAGGGCCTACCGACTCACCGACCTCAGGGTCAACCGACTCACCGACCTCAGGGCCTACCGACTCATCGACCTCAGGGGCTACCGACTCACCGACCTCAGGGCCTACCGACTCACCGACCTCAGGGCCTACTGACTCACCGACCTCAGGGCCTACCGACTCACCGACCTCAGGGCCTACCGACTCACCGACCTCAGGGCCTACCGACTCACCGACCTCAGGACCTACTGACTCACCGACCTCAGGGCCTACCGACTCACCTACCTCAGGGCCTACCGACTCACCGACCTCAGGACCTACTGACTCACCAAGCTCAGGGCCTACCGACTCACTGACCTCAGGGCCGACTGACTCACCGACCTCAGGACCTACTGACTCACCGACCTCAGGGCCTACCGACTCACCGACCTCAGGGCCTACTGACTCACCGACCTCAGGGCCTACCGACTCACCTACCTCAGGGCCTACCGACTCACCGACCTCAGGGCCTACCGACTCACCGACCTCAGGACCTACCGAATCGCCGACCTCAGAACCTACCGACTCACCGACCTCAGAACCTACCGACTCACTGACCTCAGGACCTACTGACTCACCAAGCTCAGGGCCTACCGAATCGCCGACCTCAGGGCCTACCGACTCACCGACCTCAGGGCCTACCGAATCGCCGACCTCAGGGACTACCGACTCACCGACCTCAGGACCTACCGACTCACCGACCTCAGGGCCTACCGACTCACCGACCTCAGGGCCTACCGACTCACCGACCTCAGGGCCTACCGACTCACCGACCTCAGGGCCTACCGACTCACCGACCTCAGGGCCTACCGACTCACCGACCTCAGGGTCTACCGACTCACCGACCTCAGGACCTACCGACTCACCGACCTCAGGGCCTACCGACTCACCGACCTCAGGGCCTACCGACTCACCGACCTCAGGACCTACCGACTCACCGACCTCAGGACCTACCGACTCACCGACCTCAGGGCCTACCGACTCACCGACCTCAGGGCCTACCGACTCACCGACCTCAGGGCCTACCGAATCGCCGACCTCAGGGCCTATTGAGTCACCGACCTCAGGACCTACCGACTCACCGACATCAGGGCCTACCGAATCGCCGACCTCAGGGCCTACCGAATCGCCGACCTCAGGGCCTACCGACTCGCTGACTTCAGGGCCTACCGGCTCACCGACCTCAGGGCCTACCGACTCACCGACCTCAGGACCTACCGACTCACTGACCTCATGGCCTCCCGACTCACCGACCTCAGGACCTACCGACTCACCGACCTCAGGGCCTACCGACTCACCGACCTCAGGACCTACCGACTCACCGACTTCAGGGCCTACCGACTCACCGACCTCAGGGCCTACTGACTCACCGACCTCAGGACCTACCGACTCACTGACCTCAGGGCCTACCGACTCACCGACCTCAGGACCTACCGACTCACCGACCTCAGGGCCTACCGACTCACTGACCTCAGGGCCTACCGATTCACCGACCTCAGAGCCTACTGACTCACCGACCTCAGGGCCTACCGACTCACCGACCTCAGGGCCTACCGACTCACCGACCTCAGGGCCTACCGACTCACCGACATCAGGGCCTACCGAATCGCCGACCTCAGGGCCTACCGCATCGCCGACCTCAGGGCCTACCGACTCGCTGACTTCAGGGCCTACCGACTCACCGACCTCAGGGTCTACCGACTCACCGGCCTCAGGACCTACCGACTCACCGACCTCAGGGGCTACCGACTCACCGACCTCAGGGCCTACGGGCTCACTGACCTCAGGGTCTACCGACTCACCGACCTCAGGGCCTACCGACTCACCGACCTCAGGGGCTACCGACTCACCGACCTCAGGGCCTACCGACTCACCGACCTCAGGGCCTACTGACTCACCGACCTCAGGGCCTACCGACTCACAGACCTCAGGGCCTACCGACTCACCGACCTCAGGGCCTACCGACTCACCGACCTCAGGACCTACTGACTCACCGACCTCAGGGCCTACCGACTCACCTACCTCAGGGCCTACCGACTCACCGACCTCAGGGCCTACTGACTCACCAAGCTCAGGGCCTACCGACTCACCAACCTCAGGGCCTACTGACTCACCGACCTCAGGACATACCGACTCACCGACCTCAGGGCTTACCGAATCGCCGACCTCAGGGCCTACCGACTCACCGACCTCAGGGCCTACCGACTCACCGACCTCAGGGCCTACCGACTCACCGACCTCAGGACCTACTGACTCACCGACCTCAGGACCTACCGACTCACCTACCTCAGGGCCTACCGACTCACCGACCTCAGGGCCTACCGACTTACCGACCTCAGGGCCTACCGAATCGCCGACCTCAGGGCCTATTGACTCACCGACCTCAGGACCTACCGACTCACCGACATCAGGGCCTACCGAATCGCCGACCTCAGGGCCTACCGAATCGCCAACCTCAGGGCCTACCGACTCGCCGACTTCAGGGCCTACCGACTCACCGACCTCAGGGTCTACCGACTCACCGACCTCAGGGCCTACCGACTCATCGACCTCAGGGGCTACCGACTCACCGACCTCAGGGCCTACCGACTCACCGACCTCAGGGCCTACTGACTCACCGACCTCAGGGCCTACCGACTCACCGACCTCAGGGCCTACCGACTCACCGACCTCAGGGCCTACCGACTCACCGACCTCAGGACCTACTGACTCACCGACCTCAGGGCCTACCGACTCACCGACCTCAGGGCCTACCGACTCACCGACCTCAGGGCCTACTGACTCACCAAGCTCAGGGTCTACCGACTCACCGACCTCAGGGCCTACTGACTCACCGACCTCAGGGGCTACCGACTCACCGACCTCAGGGCCTACCGACTCACCGACCTCAGGGCCTACTGACTCACCGACCTCAGGGCCTACCGACTCACCGACCTCAGGGCCTACCGACTCACTGACCTCAGGGCCTACCGACTCACCGACCTCAGGACCTACTGACTCACCGACCTCAGGGCCTACCGACTCACCTACCTCAGGGCCTACCGACTCACCGACCTCAGGACCTACTGACTCACCAAGCTCAGGGCCTACCGACTCACTGACCTCAGGGCCTACTGACTCACCGACCTCAGGACCTACTGACTCACCGACCTCAGGGCCTACCGACTCACCGACCTCAGGGCCTACTGACTCACCGACCTCAGGGCCTACCGACTCACCTACCTCAGGGCCTACCGACTCACCGACCTCAGGGCCTACCGACTCACCGACCTCAGGACCTACCGAATCGCCGACCTCAGAACCTACCGACTCACCGACCTCAGAACCTACCGACTCACTGACCTCAGGACCTACTGACTCACCAAGCTCAGGGCCTACCGACTCACCAACCTCAGGGCCTACTGACTCACCGACCTCAGGACCTACCGACTCACCGACCTCAGGGCTTACCGAATCGCCGACCTCAGTGCCTACCGACTCACCGACCTCAGGGCCTACCGACTCACCGACCTCAGGGCCTACCGACTCACCGACCTCAGGGCCTACCGACTCACCGACCTCAGGGCCTACCGACTCACCGACCTCAGGGCCTACCGACTCACCGACCTCAGGGCCTACCGACTCACCGACCTCAGGGCCTACCGACTCACCGACCTCAGGGCCTACCGACTCACCGACCTCAGGACCTACCGACTCACCGACCTCAGGGCCTACCGAATCGCCGACCTCAGGGACTACCGACTCACCGACCTCAGGACCTACCGACTCACCGACCTCAGGGCCTACCGACTCACCGACCTCAGGGCCTACCGACTCACCGACCTCAGGGCCTACCGACTCACCGACCTCAGGGCCTACCGACTCACCGACCTCAGGGCCTACCGACTCACCGACCTCAGGGCCTACCGACTCACCGACCTCAGGGTCTACCGACTCACCGACCTCAGGACCTACCGACTCACCGACCTCAGGGCCTACCGACTCACCGACCTCAGGGCCTACCGACTCACCGACCTCAGGACCTACCGACTCACCGACCTCAGGACCTACCGACTCACCGACCTCAGGGCCTACCGACTCACCGACCTCAGGGCCTACCGACTCACCGACCTCAGGGCCTACCGAATCGCCGACCTCAGGGCCTATTGACTCACCGACCTCAGGACCTAACGACTCACCGACATCAGGGCCTACCGAATCGCCGACCTCAGGGCCTACCGAATCGCCGACCTCAGGGCCTACCGACTCGCTGACTTCAGGGCCTACCGACTCACCGTCCTCAGGGTCTACCGACTCACCGACCTCAGGGCCTACCGACTCACCGACCTCAGGGGCTACCGACTCACCGACCTCAGGGCCTACCGACTCACCGACCTCAGGGCCTACTGATTCACCGACCTCAGGGCCTACCGACTCACCGACCTCAGGGCCTACCGACTCACCGACCTCAGGGCCTACCGACTCACCGACCTCAGGACCTACTGACTCACCAACCTCAGGGCCTACCGACTCACCTACCTCAGGGCCTACCGACTCACCGACCTCAGGGCCTTCCGACTCACTGACC
This sequence comes from Pristiophorus japonicus, assembly GCF_044704955.1. NCBI lineage: Eukaryota > Metazoa > Chordata > Chondrichthyes > Pristiophoridae > Pristiophorus > Pristiophorus japonicus. Next base: position 11,403,216 of record NC_091986.1, read on the forward strand.
TCAGGGCCTACCGACTCACCTACCTCAGGGCCTACCGACTCACCGACCTCAGGGCCTACCGACTCACCGACCTCAGGAACTACCGAATCGCCGACCTCAGAACCTACCGACTCACCGACCTCAGAACCTACCGACTCACTGACCTCAGGACCTACTGACTCACCAAGCTCAGGGCCTACCGACTCACCAACCTCAGGGCCTACTGACTCACCGACCTCAGGACCTACCGACTCACCGACCTCAGGGCTTACCGAATCGCCGACCTCAGGGCCTACCGACTCACCGACCTCAGGGCCTACCGACTCACCGACCTCAGGACCTACCGACTCACCGACCTCAGGGCCTACCGACGCACCGAACTCAGGACCTACCTGCTCACTGACCTCAGGGCTTACCGAATCGCCGACCTCAGGGCCTACCGACTCACCGACCTCAGGGCCTACCGACTCACCGACCTCAGGGCCTACCGACTCACCGACCTCAGGACCTACTGACTCACCGACCTCAGGACCTACCTACTCACCGACCTCAGAGCCTACCGACGCACTGAACTCAGGACCTACCTACTCACTGACCTCAGGGCTTACCGAATCGCCGACCTCAGGGCCTACCGACTCACCGACCTCAGGGCCTACCGACTCACTGACCTCAGGGCCTACCGACTCACCGACCTCAGGGCCTACCGACTCACCGACCTCAGGACCTACCGACTCACCGACCTCAGGGCTTACCGACTCACCGACCTCAGGGCTTACCGACTCACCGACCTCAGGGCCTACCGACTCACCGACCTCAGGGCCTACCGACTCACCGACCTCAGGGCCTACCGAATCGCCGACCTCAGGACCTACCGACTCACCGACCTCAGGACCTACCGACTCACCGACCTCAGGACCTACCGACTCACCGACCTCAGGACCTACCGACTCACCGACCTCAGGACCTACTGACTCACCGACCTCAGGACCTACCGAATCGCCGACCTCAGGACCTACTGACTCACCGACCTCAGGACCTACCGAATCGCCGACCTCAGGACCTACTGACTCACCGACCTCAGGACCTACCGAATCGCCGACCTCAGGACCTACCGAATCGCCGACCTCAGGGCCTACTGACTCACCGACCTCAGGACCTACTGACTCACCGACCTCAGGACCTACCGAATCGCCGACCTCAGGACCTACCGACTCACCGACCTCAGGGCCTACTGACTCACCGACCTCAGGGCTTACCGAATCGCCGACCTCAGGACCTACTGACTCACCGACCTCAGGACCTACCGAATCGCCGACCTCAGGACCTACCGAATCGCCGACCTCAGGGCCTACTGACTCACCGACCTCAGGACCTACTGACTCACCGACCTCAGGACCTACCGAATCGCCGACCTCAGGACCTACCGACTCACCGACCTCAGGGCCTACTGACTCACCGACCTCAGGGCTTACCGAATCGCCGACCTCAGGACCTACTGACTCACCGACCTCAGGACCTACCGAATCGCCGACCTCAGGACCTACTGACTCACCGACCTCAGGGCCTACTGACTCACCGACCTCAGGACTTACCGACTCACCGACCTCAGGACCTACTGACTCACCGACCTCAGGACCTACCGAATCACCGACCTCAGGGCCTACCGACTCACCGACCTCAATCCTACCGACTCACCGACCTCAGGGCCTACCAACTCACCGACCTCAGGACCTACTGACTCACCGACCTCAGGGCCTACCGAATCGCCGACCTCAGGGCCTACCGACTCACCGACCTCAGGACCTACTGACTCACCGACCTCAGGGCCTACCGACTCACCGACCTCAGGACCTACTGACTCACCGACCTCAGGGCCTCCCGACTCACCGACCTCAGGACCTACTGACTCACCGACCTCAGGGCCTACCGACTCACCGACCTCAGGACCTACTGACTCACCGACCTCAGGGCCTCCCGACTCACCGACCTCAGGGCCTACCGACTCACCGAACTCAGGACCTACTGACTCACCGACCTCAGGGCCTACCGACTCACCGACCTCAGGACCTACTGACTCACCGACCTCAGGGCCTCCCGACTCACCGACCTCAGGGCCTACCGACTCACCGACCTCAGGACCTACTGACTCACCGACCTCAGGGCCTCCCGACTCACCGACCTCAGGGCCTACCGGCTCACCGACCTCAGGGCCTACCGACTCACCGACCTCAGGACCTACTGACTCACCGACCTCAGGGCCTCCCGACTCACCGACCTCAGGGCCTACCGACTCACCGACCTCAGGGCCTACCGACTCACCGACCTCAGGGCCTACCGGCTCACCGACCTCAGGGCCTCCCGACTCACCGACCTCAGGGCCTACCGACTCACCGACCTCAGGGCCTACCGACTCACCGACCTCAGGGCCTACCGGCTCACCGACCTCAGGACCTAACGACTCACCGACCTCAGGGCCTACCGACTCACCGACCTCAGGGACTACCGACTCACCGACCTCAGGACCTACCGACTCACCGACCTCAGGACCTACCGACTCACTGACCTCAGGGCCTACTGACTCACTGACCTCAGGACCTACCGACTCACCGACCTCAGGACCTACCGACTCACCGACCTCAGGGCCTACCGACTCACTGACCTCAGGGCCTACCGACTCACCGACCTCAGGACCTACCGACTCACCGACCTCAGGGCCTACCGACTCACCGACCTCAGGGCCTACCGACTCACCGACCTCAGGGCCTACCGACTCACCGACCTCAGGGCCTACCGACTCACCGACCTCCTGTAACTCCTGAACTCGGACTCCCCGGAACTCACGGATTCGCCCGCTCTCGGAAGCTCTGGAATTCTCTCCCTAAACCTCTCTGTCTCTCAAGGCTGAATTACTGAAATAGGCTCTTGCAATAACACTCACTTCGAGTTTATAACATTTATATTGCGTGGTTCCAAAAGAACATCAGATAGTAATAAAGATGGAGCTATATCACAAAAGGCAGAGGTGACACAATATTTATAGAGGCTGCAGCCAAGGATCTCACTCGTAATGAAATTTACTGCAAAATTTTATTTTTAAGGAAATATATTTCAGCATTAATGGAAAATATTTGAGACAGATTTTAACTTGCGAGTCTCCCTTATTACATCTGGGCCATTATTCATTTTTATAAATATTGACTTCTACCCGAATTCTGCCACAGAAAAGACTGACAGAACTGCTATGAATATGTTGGCAGTGATTGTTTGTGCACAAAAGTCCATTATCTGAAGAATAAAACAGCACTGTGCCATCCACAACAAATAATTGCTATGTGCACGAAGTTTACAATGGGCTCCAGAGATTTCTAAATCTGTACATCCTGCAAACTGCATGAGTACCCCTGGTGTTGAGAGTATTTATGGTATCTGTAGCTTTGTATTCCATTCTTCAGAACTTAAAAGATGTTTGCACTGAGGCTTCAACTTAAACTGCTCTTGAAAGCCAAAAAAATAAAGGAGAGGGTCAACTGGGACTTACCACCATTTCTTTGTTTTCATACAAAATAAAATTGTGGCAAACCTACATGAACAATTCAATCTCTCGAGCTCTGAAACTCACAAAACCAGCTGCCACAATCTTGCAGAGCCCATGGGTATGCATAAACATATTCACAGTGCCTCCTCTTTCGTTTAGGCACTTTACAGACTCTGGAATCAACATCGAGTTGAACAATTTCAGACCATAACCTCTGCCCATATGTTTTCCTTTTTTTTTTACACCGACCCCTTTATTTTTCTCATCCCCATGGCAGCTGGTGATGATTCCACCAGTCACATCCTATCCAGACCCATCTTTTTGTTTCCTAACTTGTGCCATTACCATCTCATTTTTCCCATCATCCCTTTTATCTCTTAAATCTCTCCTGCCTTCCACCCTCTCACAGACCTTCCCTTTTGTTCTCTCCTCCCCCCTGCCCCTCTCACTGCCTCTGCACTTTCTTAAAAATCTGTTACATCTCAAATTTACCATAAGAACCAAAGAGCATAAGAAATAGGAGCAGGAGTAGGCCATACAGCCCCTCGAACCTGCTCCGCCATTTAATAAGATCATAGCTGATCCGATCATGGACTCAGGTCCACTTCGCTGCCTGCTCCCCATAACCCTTTATTCCCTTATCGGTTAAGAAACTGTCTTAAATTTATTCAATGACCCAGCTTCAACAGTTCTCTGAGGCAGCGAATTCCACAGTTTTATAATCCTCTGAGAGAAGAAATTCCTCCTCATCTCAGTTTTAAATGGGCGGTCTCTAATTCTAAGATTATGCCCTCTAGTTCTAGTCTCCTTTTCCAGTTCTGACAAAGGGTCGCAGATCCGAAACGTTAACTCTGTTTCTCTCTCCTCGGATGTCGCCTGACCCGCTGAGATTTCCAGCATTTTCTGTTTTTCTTTCAGGTTCCAGCATCCGCAGTATTTCGCTTTTGTAACTGTGGGTATGCACAATGTTGCTGCAGTCTGCCACTTGCAGATTGTTGGCTTGGAAATCGGGAGTGCCGCCCTCCCGTGCGGGGCCTCTCAACTGCGGCCAAATGGTGAGGTCCATGGAGTCCTGGATATTGGCTCTTGAACCTCATTCCCACAGAGACGGCACTGTGGCAGGAGCTCTAAACCGGCAAGTGAGGGAATTTCAGGAAGCTCTCAGCACAAGGGTTAAGTGATGGCCTTGAGAGGGTGAGTGTGCATCTTGGGGGGAGCGATTGGCAGAGGGGGAGGTGGGGGGGGGTGATGACAGCCTGGAGCAGTCTGGAGATCAGGGATCTCGTGGTGTGGGGGGGGAGTGAGGGGGAAGAGAGTCTGCGCGGAGGAAGATTGGAGGTCAGAGGCCGGGGATTTTAGGGCTGGGAGTCAGGAACAGCAGCAATAGGGATCGCACTTCATAAGTAAGTAACTTACTTTTTTTTGCGGAAGATCCTTCAGGTTGGTTTCTGAGTGCAGCCAGCATTAGAAACATAGAAACATAGAAAATAGGTGCAGGAGCAAGCCATTCAGCCCTTCGAGCCTGCACCACCATTCAATATGATCATGGCTGATCATGCAACTTCAGTATCCCACTCCCGCCTTCTCTCCATACCCCCTGATTCCAATAGCCGTAACGGACACATCTAACGCCCTCTTGAATATATCCAACGAACTGGCCTCAACAACTTTCTGTGGTAGAGAATTCCACAGGTTCACAACTCTCTGGGTGAAGAGGTTTCTCCTCATCTCGGTCCTATATGGCTTACCCCTTATACTTAGACTATGATCCCTAGTTCTGGACTTCCCCAACATCGGGAACATTTTTCCTGCATCTAACCTGTCCAGTCCCGTCATAATTTTATATGTTTCTATGAGATCCTCTCTCATTCTTCTAAATTCCAGTGAGTATAAGCCTAGCCGATCCAATCTTTCTTCATATGTCAGTCCTGCCATCCCAGGAATTAGTCTGGTGAACCTTCGTTGCACTCCCTCAATAGCAAGCACGACCTTCCTCAGATTAGGAGACCAAAACTGCACACAATACTCAAGGTGTGGTCTCACCAAGGCCCTGTACAACTGCAGTAAGACCTCCCTGCTCCTATACACATATCCTCTCGCTATGAAGGCCAGCATGCCATTTGCTTTCTTTACTGCAATCTGTACCTACATGCCTACCTTCAGTGACTGATGTACCATGACATCCAGGTCTTGTTGCACCTCCCCTTTTACTAATCTGTCACCATTCAGATAATAATCTGCCTTCCTGCTTTTGCCACCAAAGTGGATAATCTCACATTTATCCAAATTATACTACATCTGCAATGCATTTGCCCATTCACCTAACCTGGCCAAGTCACCCTGCAGCCTCATGGCAAACCACTATTTGCAGTGGGAACCTGAAGCAGGTGTTAGGCCCCTTAACTATATGTGTAAAGGGCCTAATGCCTGCTTCAGGCATGAGTAAAGAATGCCTCTAATTTGCCCTTATCCAATATGGCTTCCAGCCTGCCAATCTGGGGCTTTAGGAGACCGTGCAGCATTGAAAAATAGGTGCTACATGATCCAATTTTTAGTTTCCAGATTCATCCCAGTTAATATCAGATTGCACATTGCAGCAAAACTATTTTATGAGTTTGCATCCTGCAAGTTTACATCAGCTTTCATTCCATTTTGGTGAGCATTTATTCATTATCTGCAGAAATAATCATTATCTTTAACACGTGCAAATTCTTCATGGTAGGAATATGAATTAAGGCACTGCTTATTAAATTCTACAATTAAAAGTTCCCATTATTAAGTGATAAAGTTAGCCAGTTATTTAAAACATTACCACAGTAATTAATTTAATAACAATGCTCCATATAAATACAGATTTACTTTTATTCAGATATATACCTGATTTTACTCCAGCACAAGGAAATTAGCTGATAAACAGGGGAATTAGGATATCCTTAAATGTCGGAATTTGCTCCAGAAACGGTGGATAGCGCTCCAGAACAAGGGGGGGATTTGCTCCATAAACCGGGGAATTCCTCTGGAAATGGATGTGTCTATAGGAAGGTAATTAGGAGAGTGTGCCATAAACAGGGCAAATCGCAGCCTCAGCAATCGCGGGGTAAGGAGCAACAGACAAAGCACAATTCGGAGATCCTGAAACAGGAGAATTGGTGCTCCAGAAAAAGGGCAAGTAGGAACTACAAAAACTATGGAATTAGCTCCATAAGTTCATAAAAATACTTTGTTTGCAAACTTAATTTATTCAATGAGACAGGTAACCCTTACTAGTGCAGCATTTAATTTTTTTTTTTAAATGCCAGGGTTTTTAACTTCACCAATCTGCCTGGAAGAACATTCGAAGGGTTGGGATTTTCAGTCCTCCGCCGCCCCTGTAAACGCCCCAGAGGGTTGGCAATGGCGGCGGTAAGTACCTCCAGGGGGCAGCCAGCTTCCAGCGCCCCAGCCGGACATTCTGTGCCGGTTTCGGCGGGGTGCGGGTCATTACCGCCCGGAAGAGACAAGCCAGTGTGCACCGCCCCGAGTTGTGACACTGGCTCGATTTTTGGCTCTCGCTCGACCCACCCCCTGCTGGGACCGCCTGTGAAAGCGGGCGGTCCGAGCTATAACGGCTGCAGGGAAGTAAGTAATGTCTGACCTCAGGTACGTGCGATTGCTTTTTGTTTTAAATTTATTGCGATTTATGTTGTGGAGGCGTGAGTTATTTATTGGGAATGTTTTTGGATGCTTTTTTTCAGGGTTTTTTTTCCCCCCAAGGTCTCTCTGATGGAGCTCCGAGGCCGGCTGTTTAGCTCAGGATTTTCACTTGCTCAGCTTGAAAAGTAATTCCCCCCCCCCGCCCCCGCCCGCCCCGAATTTCTGCTCAAACTCAATCGTATATCACCAAAAGCAAGATCTGCCAAAAAACTGTGCAATCAGACAATTTTTTTTTTTAATTGCTTTAAAAAATATTCCATAAATATATTGAGCGGTGTGTAACGCCTCCCTTAGTGCTCCGCCCCACACTCAGGGCCCAGCTGCCCAATTTTGCTGACTGAGGTGCAAACTGTTCCCGGGCGCAAACTTTACCGTCCCGTCGCCATTACCGCCCTGAAATGAGCACACACGAAAATCCAGCCCTGAATGTTAATCGCTCTTTGCATGAAGAAGAATTTCCTGTTTGAAAGAATTTGAATTTATATAGCACCTTTCATGATAACAGGACAACACAATGTGTTTTACAGCCAATGAAATAATTTTTTAAGTGTTATCACTGCTGTAATGTAGTGAAATGTAGCAGCCAAATTATGTACAGCATGTTCCCGCAATGTCATAAATGATCAGATAATCGGTTTTAGTGACGTTAGTTGAGGGAAATATTTTGTCCCGGACACCAGGGATAACTCCCCTGCTCATCTTCAAATAGTGCCATGTCATCTTTTACATCCACTTGATGAGAGGGCATCTCATCCGAGAGATAGCAATTCCGACAATAAAGCACTCCCTTGGTACTGCACTAAAGTGTCTGCTCAAATCTCAGGCATGGGACTATTGATTCACAATCTTCTGTCTCAGAAGTGAGAGTACTGTCACTGAGCCAAAGTTGAGATCATAAAGCAGTCCTAAAATTACCTTTGATTAGTTTGAACTTTTAGCCCTTCTCGTACTTCTAGAGTACACCAGTATACCAGATTAAAGCTGTAAGAAACCTCTCAGTTCTCTCTATTCCTCACAGAAATACCCCAAAATCTTTAGGGGTCGAAATTCTGAACCGCCGATCTTGAGGCGGTGGCACCGCCTGGGTGATTTTTACCGCCAGGCAGTAATTACTGCCTGAAATTGCAAAATTCAGTTTTTCCGCCCAAAGATGAGAGAGCAGTTGCACACTCATCCTCAAAGCGGCATCTCAGGAGGCTGACTGAATTTCCCGACTGGTAGCCAGCGTTCTAGCGCCTGAAAATGAAAAAAATATAGATTTGCGGAAATTTCTGTGACCAACACCCTTGCTTTCCCGTTGCTGCCATAAATAAATAGAAGCTAAAAGTTGTAACTTAACAACATACCTTGCTCACTGGACAAAACTGCCCCGGGATCCCCGATGTACCAACAGCTTTCGTAGTCGGGGAAAAGCTCCCGCCGGTAAAGCGGGCGATCTAACAGAAGTCTGTCGCTGCGGCGCCAAGTTGCACGCTTGATGATGTCACCACGTGGGTGGCGGCAGAGTGCGCTGCTCTATCTCTTAGCGCCGCCCCCACTGGACACCCTTAAAGCCTCCCTGATAAAGTGCAACATCCCCACCGACACCTGGGAGTCCCTGGCCAAAGACCGCCCTAAGTGGAGGAAGTGCATCCGGGAGGGTTCTGAGCACCTCGAGTCTCGTCGCCGAGAGCATGCAGAGAACAAGCGCAGACAGCGGAAGGAGCCTGCGGCAAACCAGTCCCACCCTCCCTTTCCTTCAACCACTGTCTGTCCCACCTGTGACAGAGACTGTAATTCCCGTATTGGACTGTACAGTCACCTGAGAACTCACCTTTAGAGTGGAAGCAAGTCTTCCTCGATTTCGAGGGACTGTCTATAATGATGATGAGCCGCCCCTCTCTAACGGATGCCATTAAAAACCCAATTTCAATTCCGCCACCTTTCTTCGAACTCGGCCCCCGACACTGTGGCCCTGATTTTAAAGGGCGGGTAGGTACTGTGCGCATGAGCCCTGAAGCCACCGACGCACCCGGGTAATCCGCGCACCTGGAGTCTGGCTGAGCCTCATTTGAATAAAGATTCCCCAAGTCCTGTCCAAACCTGGCCAGAAGCAAGACCAGGGTGGCTGGTGGGAGCGGACGTTTGGCAAGAAGCCAGCCGCAGCCTGGGATCCGTGCAAGAGTCACGGCTGACCCCGCTTCGGACTCCAAACAAAATGACAGATCGGGTCCCGATTACATCTTTGGGTCCAATCAGCATGTTTAAAGAAGGTCCTGTGGGTGACCCCGCTCGCCTGCTCAAAGCAGCTGGTTAGGATCTGGTCACAGTGAGAAGGCAGTGGGATCAGAGGCGTTAAGTGACTGTTCTCGTTTTAATTGCCCCACCAGTCCAGTTTTCCCAGAATCGACAGGCCGAATGGCCTCCTTCTGTGCTGCAACCATCCTAGGATTCGAGGCGGGGCTGTTAAAATTGGGAGCTAAGCATCAGCCCAATGGCTCTTCTCTGCAAATGAGAGTTTGAATACTGACAGAGCTGGACCGAATACTCCAGATGCGGCTTGACAATACAGTTTGACCACAACTTCCACCAAATTGTACTGGACTTTTCTGGTTGTGTTGTTCAACATTCTAGTGGCCTTGGTGATTTATGTGCTGCACTGCTTGGAGGAATTGGTGGCTGAATCCATTATGGCCCATTTTCTGGTACATAACTGGAGGCACTTTTCCAGCACATGCCTGCACCTGATGGCCAAAGAACCATCTTAAATTGAAGCAAGAGAGGAAATAGCAGTGGCTCTGACCATCGTTTTCCAATCCTCTCTGGCTGCAAGTGTGATGCCGGAGGACTGGAGGACTGCTAATGCGGTACGGTTGTTTAAAAAGGGGGAAAGGGATAGACCGAGTAATTACAGGCCAGTCAGTCTAATCTCAGTGGTAGGAAAATTATTGGAAAAATTCTGAAGGGCAAGATAAATTTTCATTTAGAAAGATACAGATTAATCAGGGACAGTCAGCATGGATTTGTTAAGGGAACGTCATGTCTGACAAACCTGATTGAATTGACACATTGATTGACCCAAGGAGGGTGGATGAGGTAACTGTGTTTGATGAAGTGTACATGGATTTCAACATGGCAGACTGGTCATGAAAGTAAAATCCAAGGCAAGCTGGCAAGTTGGATCCAAAATTGGCTCAAAGGCAGGAAGCAAAGTGTAATGGTCAATGGGTGGTTTTGTGACTGGAAGGCTGTTTCCAGTGGGATTCCGCAGGGCACAGTACTAGGTCCCTTATTTTTTGTTCTATATATCAATGATTTAGATGTGAATGTAGGGGCTATGATAAAGAAGTTTGCTGATGATACAAAAATTGGCTGTGTGGTTGATAATGAAGGAGAAAGCTGTAGACTGCATGAAGATATTAATGAACTGGTCAGGTGGGCAGAACGGTGGCAAATGGAATTTATTCTGGAGAAGTGTGAGGTAATGCATTTGGGAAGGGCTCACAAGTCAAGGGAATACATATTAAATGGTAGGATACTGAGAAGTGTAGAGGAACAGAGGGACCTTGGAGTGCTTGTCCACAATTCTCTGAAGGTAGCAGGCCAGGTAGATAAGGTGGTTAAGAAGGCATACGGAATACTTGCCTCTATTAGCCGAGGCACAGAATACAAGAGCAGGGAGGTTATTCTTGAACTGTATAAAAAACTAGTTCGGCTACAGCTAGAGTACTGCGTGCAGGTCTGGTCATCACATTACAGGAAAGATGTGATTGCACTGGAGAGGGTACAGAGGAGATTTACGATAATGTTGCCGGAACTGGAGAATTTTAGCTCTGAGGAAAGATTGGATAGGCTGTGGTTATTTACTTTGGAACAGAGAAGGCGGAGGGAAGATTTAATTGAGATGTATAAATTTTTGAGGGGCCTGGATGAAGTGGATAGGAAGGACCTATTTCCCTTGGCAGAGGGGTCAACAACTCGGGGAGCATAGATTTAAACTAATTGGTAGAAGGTTTAGAGGAGATATGAGGGGAAATTTCTCCACACAGAGTGTGGTAGCAGTCTGGAACTCACTGCTTGAAAGGGTGGTAGAGGCAGAAACTCTCACCACATTTAAAAAGTACTTGGATGTGCACTTGTAGTGCCGTAACCTACAGGGCTAAGGACCTAGAGCTGGAAAGTGGGATTAGGCTGGATAGCTCTTGGTCGGCCGGCACGAACATGAAGCCGAATGAACATAAGAACATAAGAATTAGGAACAGGAGTAGGCCATCTAGCCCCTCGAGCCTGCTCCGCCATTCAACAAGATCATGGCTGATCTGGCCGTGGACTCAGCTCCACTTACCCGCCCGCTCCCCATAACCCTTAATTCCCTTATTAGTTAAAAATCTATTTATCTATGATTTGAATACATTCAATGAGCTAGCCTCAACTGCTTCCTTGGGCAGAGAATTCCACAGATTCACAATCCTCTGGGAGAAGAAATTCCTTCTCAACTCGGTTGACCCGTATTTTGAGGCTGTGCCCCCTAGTTCTAGTCTCCCCGACCAGTGGAAACAACCTCTCTGCCTCTATCTTGTCTATCCCTTTCATTATTTTAAATGTTTCTATAAGATCACCCCTCATCTTTCCGAACTCCAATGTGTAAAGACCCAGTCTACCCAATCTATCATCATAAGGTAACCCCCTCATCTCCGAAATCAGCCGAGTGAATCGTCTCTGTACCCCCTCCAAGGCTAGTATATCCTTCGTTAAGTAAGGTGACCAAAACTGCACGCAGTACTCCAGATGCGGCCTCACCAATACCCTGTACAGTTGCAGCAGGACCTCCCTGCTTTTATACTCCATCCCTCTCGCAATGAAGGCCAACATTCCATTCGCCTTCCTGATTACCTGCTGCACCTGCAAACTAGCTTTTTGGGATTCATGCACAAGGACACGCGGCCGATGCCATCGAGTCGCTAAAAAGAGTTCTGGGCCCCGACTCCGTTAGGTGCATCGAGGAGGCTCAAGCACGTGGGGAGATCCCGTCCGAACTGACCCCTGTCCGGACGGAATTCCTCATCGGCGCCAAACCCCGGAACCTCCCTCGGGGGCCGGCGCCTCACATCTTGAGCCGCCTCGGGGAAATCCCCTCCGTGCCTTTCAGTTCCGCGCGGAGGGGTTTCCTGTACGGGCTGCTCCTGCACACCCTCAACTTTGCCATCCTCGCCGGCCGTCCGGACACGCCACGGCGTACCATCTTGCCGTCCGGAGGAGGCGGGGGTCCCCGATGGAGGGCACTCTACGCAGGGGTCCTCCCACTATTCATCGGGGACTTGGCCTGGAGGGTGGTGCACGGAGCAGTGCCGTGCAACAAATTTTTAAGCCGGTTCACGGACTCCCAGGCCGCCTGCAATTTCTGCGGTCTGGAGGAGTCCGTGCTCCATGTTTTTATTGAGTGCACAAGGTTGCAGCCCCTGTTCCATTATTTGAAGGGGCTGCTCCTGAAATTCTGGCTGCACTTCAGTCCCACTCTCCTGATCTTTGGGCACCCTGTGCGGAGGGGAGCGGGTAGGTCCGAGGGCCTCCTCGTAGGACTGCTCCTGGGCACGGCCAAGGGTGCCATCAGCCGGTCCAGGCAGCGGGCGGACGAGGGGGTCGTTCAACCTGACTGCCTGCCTCTCTTCCGCTCTTACATCCGGTCCAGGGTGTCCTTGGAGATGGAGCACGCGGTGTCCACCGGTACGCTCGCGGCCTTCCGCGAGAGGTGGGCACCGGAGGGACTGGAGTGCATCATCACGCCCGGCAACCAAATTTTAATTTGATTTTACGTTTTAAAGTTTAATTTGTTTTCATTGCCGGTGCTTTTAGTGTCCCCCTCCCCTTTTATAGGGGGCACTGGAAAAATTTGATTTTAGCGCCCCAAAAAAAAAAAGGGGGCCTTGAAAATGTCTGCTGTGTCACCCAGGTCGGGTGGCATGGTTTTAATGTTTTATGATTTTGCAGGTTAACTCAAAAGAGTTTCATGCACAAGGACACGCGGCCGATGCCATCGAGTCGCTAAAAAGAGTTCTGGGCCCCGACTCCGTTAGGTGCATCGAGGAGGCTCAAGCACGTGGGGAGATCCCGTCCGAACTGACCCCTGTCCGGACAGAATTCCTCATCGGCGCCAAACCCCGGAACCTCCCTCGGGGGCCGGCGCCTCACAACTTGAGCCGCCTCGGGGAAATCCCCTCCGTGCCTTTCAGTTTCGCGCGGAGGGGTTTCCTGTACGGGCTGCTCCTGCACACTCTCAACTTTGCCATCCTCGCCTGCCGTCCGGACACGCCATGGCATACCATCTTGCCGTCCGGAGGAGGCGGGGGTCCCCGATGGAGGGCACTCTACGCAGGGGTCCTATTCATCGGGGACTTGGCCTGGAGGGTGGTGCACGGAGCAGTGCCGTGCAATAAATTTTTAAGCCGGTTCACGGGCTCCCAGGCCGCCTGCAATTTCTGCGGTCTGGAAGAGTCCGTGTTCCATGTTTTTATTGCGTGCACGAGGTTGCAGCCCCTGTTTTGTTAAAGGGGCTGCTCCTGAAATTCTGGCTGCACTTCAGTCCCACACTCCTGATCTTCGGGCTCCCTGTGCGGAGGGGAGCGGGTAGGTCCGAGGGTCTCCTCGTAGGACTGCTCCTGGGCACGGCCAAGGGTGCCATCAGCCGGTCCAGGCAGCGGGCGGTCGAGGGGGTCATTCAGCCAGACTGCCTGCCTCTCTTCCGCGCATCCTTGGAGATGGAGTATGCGGTGTCCACCGGTATGCTCGCGGCCTTCCGTGAGAGGTGGGCACCGGAGGGACTGGAGTGCATCATCACGCCCGGCAACCAAATTTTAATTTGATTTTATGTTTTTAAGTTAATTTGTTTTAATTGCCAGTGCTTTTAGTGTCCCCCTCCCCTTTTATAGGGGGCACTTGGAGAAAAAATTCGATTCTGTGCCAAAAAAAAATAAAGTAAAAATAAAAAAAGGGCCTTGTAAATGTTGGTGTTTCCCCCAGATCGGGGGGCACGGTTTAATGTTTTTTGTTTGCTCCTAAAAGAGTTTCATGCACAAGGACCTCCAGGTCCCTCTGCACCGCAGCATGTTGTAATTTCTCCCCATTCAAATAATATTCCCTTTTACTGTTTTTTTTTCCAAGGTGGATGACCTCACATTTTCCGACATTGTATTCCATCTGCCAAACCTTAGTCCATTCGCTTAACCTATCTAAATCTCTTTGCAGCCTCTCTGTGTCCTCTACACAACCTTCTTTCCCACTAATCTTTGTGTCATCTGCAAATTTTGTTACATACACTCTGTCCCCTCTTCCAGGTCATCTATGTATATTGTAAACAGTTGTGGTCCCAGCACCGATCCCTGTGGCACACCACTAACCACTGATTTACAACCCGAACAGGACCAATTTATCCCGACTCTCTGCTTTCTGTTAGCCAGCCAATTCTCGATCCATGCTAATACATTTCCTCTGACTCCGCGTACCTTTATCTTCTGCAGTAACCTTTTGTGTGGCACCTTATCGAATGCTTTTTGGAAATCTAAATGCATCACATCCATCGGTACACCTCTATCCACCATGCTCGTTATATCCTCAAAGAATTACAGTAAATTAGTTAAACATGATTTCCCCTTCATGAATCCATGTTGCGTCTGCTTGATTGCACTATTCCTATCTAGATGTCCCGCTATTTCTTCCTTAATGATAGCTTCAAGCATTTTCCCCACTACAGATGTTAAACTAACCGGCCTATAGTTACCTGCCTTTTGTCTGCCCCCTTTTTTAAACAGAGGCGTTACATTAGCTGCTTTCCAATCGGCTGGTACCTCCCCAGAGTCCAGAGAATTTTGGTAGACCTCCATTTGTGCTGTAAAACTATGATTCTTTGATACTGTGATCCGCAGGACTAATTGTAATAGTCATTGTGAGCTGCCAGGGTCTGGCATGCTTCAGATGTAGAGTGCCTGTGGGACTGGGGGCAATGTGGGGACTTGCATCATTAGCAGCGGCCCTCAGATAAGTCTCGGGGGGGGACAGGGAAAAATGGGGGGGTTGAGGAGAATGGGGGGGGAGAATGGGAGGGGGGAGAGAATGGGAGGTGGGAGAACAGGAGGGGGCGAGAATGCGGTGGGGGGGAATAGGAAGGGGAGAGAATGGGAGCTGGGAGATCAGGAGGGGATGAGAATGGGGGGGGAGGAATGGGAGGGGGAGAGAATGGGAGGGGGAGAGAATGGGGGGAGAGAATGGGAAGGGGAGAGAATGGGAGGCAGGGGGAGAGAATGGGAGGGGGTGGGGAGAGAATGGGAGGGGGTGGGGAGAATGGGAGGGGGGAGAGAATCGGGGGGGGAGAATGGGAGGGGGAGAGAATGGGAAGGGGAGAGAATGGGAGGTGGGAGAACAGGAGGGGATGGAATAGGGGAGGGAAGAATGGGAGGGGGAGAGAATGGCGGGGAGAGAATGGGAAGGGGAGAGAATGGGAGGCGGGGGAGAGAATGGGAGGGGTGGAGAGAATTGGCGGGGGGAGAATTGGAGGAGGAGAGAATGGGAAGGGGAGAGAATGGGGGGGAAGAATGGGAAGGGGAGAGAATGGAAGGGGGTGGGAAGAATGGGCAGGGGGAGAGAATGGGGAGGGGAAGAGAATGGGGGGGAGAGAATGGGAAGGGGAGAGAATGGGAGGCAGGGGGAGAGAGTGGGAGGGGGAGAGAATGGGAGGCGGGAGAACAGAAGGGGGAGAGAATGGTGGGGTGAGAATAGGAGGGATGGGGGGGGAGAACAGGATGTGGGGGGGGGGAAGAACAGGATTGGAGGGGGGGGAGAACGGAAGGGGGAAGAGAACGGGAGTGGGGACAAACACAGATAGGCAGCAGCTACAGTGGAGCCTGCTGCTCCTGAATGCACAACAAGGTAAATAGGAAAGATTATTGACTGTCTTGTTGGTGGTCTTTAGCAATCTTTTTAAGCACTGTGAGTCAGGTTGGTTTTAAATATGCTAATGCTGAGGCCTTTTGTCCAGGCAGACAAATTTCAATGTTGCATCCTGAAATATGTGTAGTACCCTCATTTCTATATTGAAATGAGACCTGCACAGCCGAGGCCACCAAAAAAAGAAAGCACTTCTGACCTTATGATGGAGGGAAGGTCATTGATGAAGCAGCTGAATGTGGCTGGGTCTAGGACTCTGCCCTGAGGAATTCCTGCAGCGATATCCTGGGCCTGAGATGATAGCTGGAATATAATTCCATGCTGCTGATGGCTCACACTGCCTCAAGGACGCACAGTCTTGGTGATCACTCCTATCAATACTGTCATGGACAGATGCACCTGTGACAGGTAGTTTGGTGAGGACGAGATCAGGTAGGTTTTTCCCTCGAGCTGGTTCTCTCACCGCCTGTCCCAGGCTCAATCTGGCAGCGATCTCCTTCAGGACTCAGCAAGTTCAGTCAGTAGTATTGCTACTGAGCCACTCTTACTGATGGACATTGAAGTCCCCCACCCATAGTAGTTCTGTGCCCTTGCTATCCTCAGTTCTTCTTCCATATCTTTGGATTCCCCTTGAGTCCAAAAAAAATCTATCTATCTCAGCCTTGAATAGATTCAATCATTCAATCTTTGGGGTACAGAATTCAAAAGATTCACAACCCTCTAAGTGAAGAAATTCCTCCTTATCGTAAATGGCCGCCCCCTTATCCTGAGATTATGCCACTATTTCTAAACTCTCAGCTAGGGGAAACAACCTCACAGCATCTACCCAATCAATCCTCCTCAGAATCTTGTATGTTTCAATGAGATCACTTCTCACTCTTCTGAACTCCAGAGAGTATAGGCCCAATCTACGCAATCTCTCTTCATAGGACAACCCTCACATCCCAGGGATCAATCTAGTGAACATTTCATTGCACCATCTCTGAGGCAAGTATATCCTTCCTCAGATAAGGGGATGCAAACTGCACAGTACTCCAGGTGTGGTCTCACTAAAGTCCTGTACAATTGTAGCAAGACTTCCTTACTCTTGTATTCCAACCCCCTTGCAATAAAGGCCAACATGCCATTTGCTTTCCTAATTGCTTGCTGTACCTGCATGCTAATGCTTTGTGTTTCCTGTATAAATACATCCATAGCTCTCTGAACACCAACATTTAATAGTTTCTCAATATTTAAAACATATTCTGTTTTTCTATTCTTCCTACCAAAATGAATAACCTCACACATCACCATATTATACTCTATCTCCTAACTTATTGCCCTCTCACTTAACCTATCTGTATCCCAATGCAGACTTTTTGCGTCCTCCTCACAGCTTACTATCCCACCTAGCTTCGTAGCATCAACAAACTTAGATGCATTATACTCGGTCTCTTCATCTAAGTCATTAAAATAAATTGTAAATAACTGGGGCCCAAGCACTCATACTTGTGGCACTCCACTAGTTACAGCCTGCCAAACTGAAAATTACCCATTTATCCCTACTCTCTGTTCTCTGTCTGTTAACCAACCTTCAATCCTTGCTAATATTTTATCCCAACCCCATGAGCCCTTATCTTGTGTAACAACCTTTTATGTGGCACCTTATCGAATGCCTTTTGGAATTCAAAATATACTACATCCACTGGTTTCCCTTTATATACCCTGCCAGTTACATCCTTTAAAAACTCTAATAAATTTGTTAAACAAGATTTTCCTTTCATAAAACCATGTTGATTCTGCCTAATTGTATTATGATTTTCTAAATGCCCTGTTACCACTTCCTTCATAATCAATTTCAGCATTTTCCTGACAACTGATGTCAGGCTAACTGGCCAGCAGTTCCCTGCTTTTTCTCTCCCTCCTTTCTCGAAGAGTGGGATTACATTTGCTACCTTCTAATCAGCTGAGACTGTTCTAAAAGTTAGGGAATTTGGAAGATCACAACCAACGTATCAAGGGGCGACATTCAGGGTGCAGATAAGGCCCGTTTCCGCCATTTAGCGGCGGCCATGCGGTGGATCGAGTGACCACCACGTTGCAGTCCATTGGCCACCCCAACCCAAATACAGGAAGGGGATTTCGGCCTATCCCCAATTCCGCCCTGCTGCTGATGACCACCGCAAGCACATCATCAAAAGACGAATTGCCACTCTCGCGCACCTGCAGAATACACTGACACAAATTCACTGGTAAAAATCGCTACCTGACCGCACGGTGCCCCTGACAGCTTTCTGTGTCTGTGCACCTTATCCTCACCATGTGCGGCCTGGCAGCGCGGCGGCCCTTCGAGGGGAGGGCGCACTGTCGCGACCGCCATGTCTTTATTTTTGCCGGCAGGCTTCCCGATAGGCCGGCAAAATAGCTCCCCCGGGTTCAGCCGGGCTGCCAACAGCTAGCGTGGCACCCCCTCTTGGGTGCCAGGCCGCTGGCCCAGCCGAAACCCTCCCTGGTGGCCCAGTGGACCGAAGATAAAAAATGTCAGATTCTCTCCCCTTTAAGGAGCGGTGAGAGCTGAGTGACAGCGGCGGAGTCTTGATCACGCCCCAATTTCCGCCACTCAGCCTACCTTACCGCCACACGCCCGCCCCCTCTATGACCGACTTCCGGTCTAACATTAAAAAAAAATACTAAGTGCCGAAAATCAACGGAAAGGCTGCCTCAATGATCCGGTGGAAAAATCTTCAAGAAAAAGGGTAGGTGTGCCAGCTTTCTGGCAGCCTTGATTTTCAGCAGCCAACTACCTCTGCAGTGAGCTCTTTTAGAGACCTGGGGGTGTAGGCCGTCTGGTCAGGAGGATTTGTCCGCTTTTAGTCCCATTAGTTTCCCAAGTAATTTTTCTCTACTGATATTAGTTACATTAAGTTCCTCACTCTTATCAGCCCCTTGGCTCCCCACCATTTTCGGTTGGCTTTGTGTATTCTACTGTGAAGACGGAAACAAAATATTTGCATATCGTCTCTGCCATTTCCTTATTCCCCATTATAATTTCTCCTGTCTCAGCCTCTAATGACCGATGTTTACTTTTGCTACTCTCTTCCTCTGCTACATACTTCTGGAAGCTCTTACAACCTGTTTTTATATTTCTTGCGCGTTTACGTGTGTATATCTGGCATACCTGATTTATTCCCCAAATTCCGTCCCCCGATGCTGAAACTACCCCACTTTTGCTCAAAAAAGATTGGGTAATTGCAGGCACTGTGCTCTTACGCTCACTGGTGAAGTACAAGACTCCTTCAATGGATTGTGGGAAATAGGATAAGGCTGTTAACTTGACAAATACCTTAATCTTATGGGCACTTAAACTGAAATATACAAAACAACGAGGGTGTATTGTTAAAGTTGAAGTATGTAGATACACACAAGGACTCCTCATATGGCGGTTTGGAAGTATTAAGACATTAATACATTAATGAATTAATACATTAAGAACATTAAGACGGATTGCAAAACTTTCTATAGATATGTAAAGAGAAAAAGGTTAGTAAAGACAAACGTAGGTCCCCTGCAGTCAGAATCAGGGGAAGTCATAACGGGGAACAAAGAAATGGCGGACCAATTGAACAAGTACTTTGGTTTGGTATTCACTAAGGAGGACACAAACAACCTTCCGGTTATAAAAGTGGTCGGGGGGGTCTAGTAAGGAGGAGGAACTGAGGGAAATCCTTATTAGCCGGGAAATTGTGTTGGGGAAATTGATGGGATTGAAGGCCGATAAATCCCCACGGCCTGATCGACTGCATCCCAGAGTACTTAAGGAGGTGGCCTTGGAAATAGTGGATGCATTGACAGTCATTTTCCAACATTCCATTGACTCTGGATCAGTTCCTATAGAGTGGAGGGTAGCCAATGTAACCCCACTTTTTAAAAAAGGAGGGAGAGAGAAAACAGGGAATTATAGACCGGTCAGCCTGACATCGGTAGTGGGTAAAATGATGGAATCAATTATTAAGGATGTCATAGCAGTGCATTTGGAAAAAGGTGACATGATAGGTCCAAGTCAGCATGGATTTGTGAAAGGGAAATCATGCTTGACAAATCTTCTGGAATTTTTTGAGGATGTTTCCAGTAGAGTGGACAAGGGAGAACCAGTTGATGTGGTATATTTGGACTTTCAGAAGGCGTTCGACAAGGTCCCACACAAGAGATTGATGTGCAAAGTTAGAGCACATGGGATTGGGGGTAGTGTGCTGATATGGATTGAGAACTGGTTGTCAGACAGGAAGCAAAGAGTAGGAGTAAATGGGTACTTTTCAGAATGGCAGGCAGTGACTAGTGGGGTACCGCAAGGTTCTGTGCTGGGGCCCCAGCTGTTTACATTGTACATTAATGATTTAGATGAGAGGATTAAATGTAGTATCTCCAAATTTGCGGATGACACTAAGTTGGGTGGCAGTGTGAGCTGCGAGGAGGATGCTGTGAGGCTGCAGAGCGACTTGGATAGGTTAGGTGAGTGGGCAAATGCATGGCAGATGAAGTATAATGTGGATAAATGTGAGGTTATCCACTTTGGTGGTAAAAACAGAGAGACAGACTATTATCTGAATGGTGACAGATTAGGAAAAGGGGAGGTGCAAAGAGACCTGGGTGTCATGGTACATCAGTCATTGAAGGTTGGCATGCAGGTGCAGCAGGTGGTTAAGAAAGCAAATGGCATGTTGGCCTTCATATCAAGGGGATTTAAGTATAGGAGCAGGGATGTCTTACTGCAGTTGTACAGGGCATTGGTGAGGCCACACCTGGAGTATTGTTTACAGTTTTGGTCTCCTAACCTGAGGAAGGACATTCTTGCTATTGAGGGAGTGCAGCGAAGGTTCACCAGACTGATTCCCGGGATGGCGGGACTGACCTATCAAGAAAGATTGGATCAACTGGGCTTGTATTCACTGGAGTTCAGAAGAATGAGAGGGGACCTCATAGAAACATTTAAAATTCTGACGGGGTTAGACAGGTTAGATGCAGGAAGAATGTTCCCAATGTTGGGGAAGTCCAGAACCAGAGGTCACAGTCTAAGAATAAGGGGTAAGCCATTTAGGACCGAGATGCAGAGGAACTTCTTCACCCAGAGAGTGGTGAACCTGTGGAATTCTCTACCACAGCAAGTTGTTGAGGCCAATTCACTAAATATATTCAAAAAGGAGTTAGATGAGGTCCTTACTACTAGGGGGATCAAGGGGTATGGCGAGAAAGCAGGAATGGGGTACTGAAGTTGAATGTTCAGCCATGAACTCATTGAATGGCGGTGCAGGCTAGAAGGGCCGAATGGCCTACTCCTGCACCTATTTTCTATGTTTCTATTCTTTATTGGTCATCTTTGACTTCCAACGTCTTTCTGCAGACACAAATGTGCACTCACAGGTTACAATTTCCATACGAAGAGCAATAAGCTTCTCACTTTGCATAAAAATGTCTCACAGTCTTGAATTTTATTTATCTGTTAACCATACAATACAAGCAGGACACCACTCATGGGCCCGAAATTGGTGGCCTTCGCGCCGGAACACTTGGCCTCTGGCGGCCAAGTCGCGTAACTGAACTCCCGCCCGCCGAGCTGGCATATTGGTGCAGGCGGGAGTCGGAGGTAGCAGGGGGAAGGACTGCTGCATGGAGGCAGGTCTAACCCCGATGGTAAGTAAGAAGACCTGCAAAAAAAGGTGAGTGAAGATTGTTTAATATTATTTCTTTCAGGATTTTACCTGTACGGGGGTCCCTTGAAGATATTATGATGTCTTGTTGTTTTTTTTATTGTGAATATTTTTATTTTTCAGTGTTCCCCCCCTCCCTGGGCCCGTCTCCATCCTCGGCAGCACTTTGGCGAGGAACGCATTTGCCGCCAAGATTGGGAGCTCCCGCCCGCTGCCGCCCAGATTGACGGCGTGAGTTGTTATTTGGCTGCCGGGCGTTACCGCCACCTCTTTGAGAGGAATCTTCCTGGCAAAGTACCGCCCGGTCTCTCGGAGATAATCGGCGGTCCTTTGGGTGGCACTTGGGCGGGCCTTGACTTCGACCAATTTCAGGCCCTAATTAGTTGTGAAAACCATACATTCATTGCAATGGTTCATAAATTTTAAATTTTCCAAAAAATGTAAATATTTATATTTCATTCGTAGCAAAAAAAAATGTTTTTAATCTGCTAAAAAGCATATTGGTGAGAATTTTTGATTGTCATCAACATAAGCTTAAAGTGGACTATGGCTGTTTCCAGGACTCGCAAATAGAAGATGCTTCCTGTGCAGAAGCATAAATTAAATTTCCTCCATTCGGTACTGATATTTTTGTCAGGCTCAAATGCTTTCAAAATTAATCTGTTCTTAAATACATACTCTGGAGGACACAAAGGATCAATTAAATTCACACCAAAGAGAGCTCACTAGAATAAACCTGGAGTTTTAGGAGTCAATATATATCTGCTGCAGAAAGTGCTCTCCTCTTTAGAGTACGCTTCATCTTTGACAGCCACACTCTTATGTATGTAGTTGACCTGGGATTAATGTACTTGCTCTATCTGCAGCCCAAATCATGGCAGTTTCATCAGCCGTAGCAATAAACCAAAGATAATCATTTTATAATGCCTTTGATCCATATTGACGCAGCTCTCACAGCCAGTGTTGACATTGTTAAAGGATTGTTTGAGGATTGACTCTGATGAAATGTTATCCATGCATTGTAACAGGAGGGCAATAATTAATAAAAAATAAAAAGGACTGGAATTAAACATTGAACAACATTATTGATTGCACTGCTGGCCCTCTGAGAAAGCTGGGCCTTCAAGGTTTGACATTTTACCGTTTGCCTACATGGTGATGCATTATCTTTTCCCAAATTGTGTTACAATTCAACACTTATTTTCATCTAACAACACTCTGAAGATATTGGCAGCTATTTTGGCCAACGGGTGAAAACTGACGCTAATTGGGTGCTGTGCTATTGAGAGACGATGGCTTGAAAGTCTGAATTTAGCAAACAATTTTTGTTCTAATTATTGATCGCCATAAATTGAACTTACCCGGAGGTGCTAAACCAAATGTCTGCAGGTTTAGCCCTCAGGTGCTGATTGGACGCAATTTTCGTGGAGCAGTATATGTGGGGTCCACTTCCACTGACGGTGTGGGGTGCTCTGGCTGGCACACAGCGACACACAGCGACGATGGCTCTGCGACCAAGGCAGCGGGCGCAGAGGTTCTCAGACGTGGCCCTGGATCTCCTGCTGGAGGAGTCCCAGAGGAGGCGGGATGTCCTGTACCCGCAGTAGGGAAGGACGCCATCTCGCCTCCTCTCTCCTGCAGCAGCTGGTGCTACTTCTCTCCTCCCATTCCTCTTCCAGTCCGGGGCGGACCCCTAACAACATGCCGATGACCAAGCACTCCATTTCCCCTGGTGCCTCCTATAAGGTGGAGGAGTACAGCACTTACTCTTTGTGGGTGAAGTCCTCAGAGAATTTTCAGGGTACATGTTGTTCAAATGTTGGTGAAGTTTTGAGAAAGTGTCTCAGAAAGTCTGCCGATGTGTTTCAGAGGTCCTTTTGACAGCTCTGGCATTAAGTGGTGAGTGCCCCTTTAAGTAGTCTTTAAAATCTACATCAATGCTGTGTTTATTCACAAAAACCTGAATGCTGTTAGGAGAGGGTGTTAGGACATGCGCTAGCCAACAAAATATTGTGCCGCCTCTTTAATGAGTGCCCCGAGCAGGCATTTTAAGCGGCAACCAGAACCTTAACGATCCTCTGGGTGGCCGTTCCTCGCGCTGGCTTCAACTCCTTTACCAAGATGGTGTCTTGCACTACACATGGGCTAAACGGGCGCTGCAGCTTAAGACTCCCACCTTGGCCACCTCGGAGGCTCTTTGGCGCCTAATTTATCCGGGGAAGATCGCCCCCATATAATCTTTTCAAAGGACCAGTTTCAGAACTGCTAACACCTTCAATAAGTCACATCTAAGTGCCTATGTCGATAAACTGCGCTGCCTAAATAGTGACTCTTTTATAAACTACCTGTCTCCCAGCATTAAGTGAATTGATGCAAAAGGCAAAATACTGCAGATGCTGGAAATCTGAAATATAAGCAGAAAATGCTGGAAAACTCAGCAAGTTAGGCATCATCTGTTTCCAGTCTGACACAGACCTGGAACATGAACTGTTTCTCTCTCTACAGATGCCGCCTGTAATGCTGAGAATTTCCAGCATTTTCAGGTTAATATTTAGTGAGTTGAACAGGTTGCTAAATTAGTTACATAACTCCACGAATGGGTTAACTTATATTAAGACTCAGATGGAATGGAGAAAGCAATAGCCTCTGATAGCTGTATTGCTGGCTCTACATCCTTAAACTCTTGTACATACACATTATGGGCCTAAAATTGGTGAACTTACTGCCCATTGCCGCCGACTGCTGCTGACCATTCCTCGGGTCAAACCGCCCAGTGCTACTTTTGATGTGGCTTTTAGCGGGCGGGAGGGGAGAGCTGCCGGGAAGCGTCCGACGACGACAGCGGACGGCCGAGTCGCGCAAACTGACCTCCCGCCCGCCGAGCGGCGATATTGATGTGGGCGGGACTCGGCGGGACTCGGCGGCAGAACGGGGGCAGACCGCTGGCTGGAGGCTGGCCTGTCCCCGACGGTAAATAGGAAGATGGTGAAAAAAAGGTTAGTACACATTTTGTAATTTTTACTTTATAGGGACTTACCTGGATGGGGTCCCCTGAAGGTCCTCTGATGTTTTTTTTATGCTTTTGCTTTTCAGCTCTTCGACCCTCCGTGGGCCCGACTTCATCCTCGGCGGCACTTGGGCGGCAAGCGCCTCTGCCGCCAAGAATGAGAGCTCCCGTCGGCTGCCGCCCAGATTGGCGGCGTAAGGCTCTCCTTTGCCACCCGCCGACCTTCGAAGGACCTCGGCGATGAAAACACCGCCCAAAGTAGCGTCAGGGACCCCGGCGGCCATCGGCGGGCCTTTGGGCGGCACTGGGGCCTTCCCCAAATTCGGGCCCGATATTAAGTTCTAAGAAAATATTTTCTGAGTAAAAATTTGTATAAACATTATCTAAAGGGAAATGAAAAGAGTGTAAGTGCAGCAGCTGGAATTGGCACATTAGAGACACTGCTTCATTGCACCCAGCATGCTTTTATTTCCAACTGTGAGAACAAGGATTTCCTATTTTTCACACTTCATACTCCATTCCTTGCGCTTGTCAAAGATCAAAAATTACATCCCCAGTGGCTGTTATTTTTTTCTTTTGAATTCCCAAGAGCATGTGTTGCCATTTGAGAAAGTGTTAACTATGTCATGTATAATAGCGCTGACAGAGTCCATTAAATAGAAAATACAATACTTTATTTTTTTTTTATTCTCGAGGCTGGTTCAAGGACTAAGTAAAAAACATTCTATTTTTTCATCTGGCTGGCAGATGGGTTGTAAAAAGCATCCAAATCCTGAATTGCAAACTCCATTCACGTTTTGTGGTCATTTAGTCGTGTTAGCCACGAGTCCTAAGGGAACAATGCAGTTATTAAAGTCTTGAATGATAGCAATTTTACTTAATTGTCACAAATTGTTATATTTCTGCTAAGATTTGTATCTTTCAAGACTCAAAAGATGTCAAAATGGAGTTGCTCACTGGGGACATGAGTAATGATGGATTTTGTATTGTGCCTATCATTATGTTCTTGAGGTAGACAGTATCTAATCCAGCGTGGTAAAAACTAGAACACTGCACACATAATGTCAGAACTCCGCTGGGAACTGTCCTACTTGGTAGATCATTTGTCATAAGAAACAGCCGAATGGCAGAATAGTGAAATCAACATTCAGATAATGTGAACATTATGCAGGAAATTTCCATAGGTTTATTAAAAAAAACACAGCTACATTGGTGATTTATTGGGGTTACACTCTTCAAAGGGAAAACACGACTGTCATGTTCAGGAATTCTTTGGCCATTTTTTCCACAGAAAGGATCTAGACATGAATTATTTTAAAATGTGTTTTGTCTTAAAGCTTACTTTAAGGTGGTTCATTTTTTTCAGGACAGCCCCGTGTTAGGTTGTAAACCCAAAGTCCGATGTAATGTGGTTAACATACTAATTGGAAGTTGTTTTTCCACAAGAGGCCAAACAATAAGCAATTCAAAGAGGAAACCCCAGAGACATGGCATTATGGGGAGAGGACATCTGTGGAAACCCATTACATTGGGAGGAATTTTATCTCTTCCACGCTGAATAGTGAGGAGTCATCATCATCATAGGCTGTCCCTCGTATCGAGGATGACTTGCTTCCACGCCAAAAAGGGATGAGTTCACAGGTGTTTCAATGAAGGACCTGATATTCCAGATCCTGAAGTAAAGTTTAACACAGACGCCAAGGAAGGCCATTTTTAGAAATTGTGCTACACAGATAGTCAGGCAGCAAAAGGTCACAAGGGGATAGTGGTTCGACATTGGTACTCTAAGTCAGAAAGTAGAGAGGTTATTCTGTTTAAATTAAAATATGATGACCCATTGATTGGGGTCCATGTCTTCTTTTCTTGAATTTGGATCATTATATGAATATAAGTTGTACCGAGTCAACTAAGTGACGGATCATACTGATTGCTGTTTACTTTTAACCTACTGTAAAATAGAGCAGTTTACAAATTTAACCAAACGTCACTTCAACTAGTGTTAACCTGGCCTGCCTTCAGAGACCTTAAAGTACACGTATGTAAGACGTGAAGATCCGGTCCAGATCGCAAAGGAGTTTCACTGGCACACTCCCGGTAGATAGACGGCCGTGTGATTCAACTCTTATAAAAATAAGGAGTGTTTCAGATCATGGAACAAGTAGAATAGAATGCATGCCCCATCCAAGAGGACATGATCAATGTGCCAAAGTTTCAACTAGTGATTGCCTTGGGATCTTGCAAGGCTGTCCGGCATGACTTGCCGTCATGACTCCTGGCCTGTAAATCAGGTTTTGACAGATTTTTGCCTGATTGGTTCACAGCTCTGAACATGGCTGTTTGGAGGGTGAGGCTATGGGACATATCCCATTGCATCTGCGTGTGTAACTGCCTTCACTGTGTTGGACTGCCTACCATTTTACTTGGGGTAAGGTGGAAGCAGGGATCAGGGGTGTGGGTTGTGTTTCTCTTCAGGTTACTGTTAGTGTCATTGTGTAGGTGCCATGTGTTGTGGTAAGATGGACTCATCCATAAGGAAACCAACAAGATAGTCCATCCCTCTTCTTGAGTCGAGATTAGATATATCTGCAATGTAAACAGAAATAGGATTCACTCCAACTTGCCACAGAGAAGGTAATTTGGAGTAATGCTAATTACCTGCACATAGGGACTGTCCTTCAGTCATGCTCCCTTAATGTCTCCTGGGGGTCAGCACTTATGAATGCTACCCCTCAGGCTTGTCTCCTTTCTGAAGTTTTCCTCCATGAAAGACTTTGAGAGTGAAATTAGACACTCTGGCGCCAATTTTTTGGACACTACAAGGTCTCATGAACTACCAAAATGGTGTTTGCGATGCGTGCATACACTTCTGATGGGAAGTGCAGCGGAGACCATATCTGTAACAGGATTTGAGCACATGCACCTAACGATTGCCAGAAACATGCAAAGCAGGCAGACCATGGAGTGGAGTAAATTAGAGTTAAGAAGACAGAGATGTGATCTTATTGAAACGTATAAGATTCTGAAGGGGCTTGACAGGGTAGATGCTGAGAGGTTGTTTTCCCCTGGCTGGAATTTCTAGAACAAGGTGTCACAGTCTCAGGCAAGGGGTCGGCCATTTTTACAGAGATGAGGAGGAATTTCTTCATTCCGAGGGGTGTGAATCTTTGGAATTCTCTTCCCCAGAGGGCTGTGGATGCCGAGTCTCTGAATATATTCAAGGCTGAGATTGGTAGATTTTTGGAGTCTAGAGGAATCAAGGGATATGGGGATCGGGTGGGAAAGTTGAGTTGAGGTCGATAATCAGCCATGATCTTATTGAATGGCGTAGCTGGCTCGAGTGGCTGTAGGGCCAACTCCTGCTCCTATTTCTTATGTTCTTATTACTGGGTTATGGTAACCTAGACTTCACTTGTCCACTGGATCCATATTACCCTGCACAACAGACTGAAAAAGAATCAACGCTCCTGGGTCTTTCTAGTTTTTGAGTGCAAGATTAACATTTCCCTGCTCTTATTCAAAATTTACATTACTTTCTCTGGGGACTATCATTTATAAAATTATTTCCAAATCTGTGCAGTGAAGGTGTGCACTCCTCCCGCACTTTCACAGCAGACGCCCTTGCAAAACTAACTCACATTGAGCAAAACCACGGCACATTTGTTGGTATCACTAATACTTGACTTTAAAATTACACAGATCATGTGCAAACTAGCAATTTTCACTCTGGTGCAAAAACGCAATGGTCTTTTTTTGTCATGTCAAAACAACTGTCATGTAATTTTGTGATGCAACATCCACTTGTACCACGCATGCAGTGTAATCTTCCCCTGACTTGATGCAAAACTTTTGTGCTCAATATTCTAGTCAAGCAGGCAAAGGAGAGAGGACGGATTTTAGAAGTCGTCACACGTGGATTCGTGCCTGCAATTTGCGCTCGTACTGTTAGCTACCTTGGCCCTGAGATGTCATATCTTCTTGTGCTGCTATTGCCTTCTTGGGCGAGAAAGATGGCAAGGCGGGGATTCATCAGCAGTGAGCTGGTCTCAACAAATAAGCAAAAACGATAAAAGGGGCTCAGCAAAGATAAACTAATAATCCAGGCAGAGAAGTGGTATGATTAGTTTCGGATGACATCACATCTGTTGAAAAAGTGGGTGTTGGAGCAGAAGGCGAGATGGTTGAAGTAACATAAGCCAGTATTGAAAAGGGCACTGTGTAGCTGCTTCCAGCTCAAGGTGAACAGAAAGATAGCAGTTTGCTTAAGCTGCAGAGTCATAATGTAATAATCATGGGAGATTTCAATATGCCAGAGATAAAGCAGACAGAACAGGCACAACTGAAATGGACTGCTGAAGTGGAAGCAATTTTATTTTTTAACAGAGAGCAAGGCAGCGAGAATTAGAAAGTGGGATATGCAAAAATAGTTTCAGAAAAAGAAAGAGAGGGTAAAATGGGTCAACACCAGGGGGTAGGTAATCTTCTCTTCTTAGGCAGTCCCCCGGAGTCGAGGATGACTTGCTTCCACACTAATATGAGTTCACAGGTGGCTGATGAGCCAATGCAGGACCTACAGTCTCTGTCACAGGTGGGGCAGACAGCATTGGGGTTGTCCATGAGAGTCCTGACATTCCAGATTCAGAACTTCATTTAAAAGGCTGGAAGATGCCTGTACATGAATGTATTTTAACGTGTTGGTGGCTGTTGCACACTGGCTATCACACGGGCTCGACAAAGCAAGGTCTTGGTCCAGTGGCAAGGGGAGCCAAGCCGATTGGAGACCAGGCTCCATTACATAGGCCGAGTACACACACACACACACACACACACATATTCCTACTGTCCTCCCTCCATCCTGTAAGTACTCTTTCTCTGGGTTTCACCCATGTGCGATAATGCACAAAAAAATTTGGCAGCAGGAGTACAATGTTGGAAAGTGTGAGGTCATGCACTTTGGCAGAAAAAAATCAAAGAGCAAGTTATTATTTAAATGGAGAAAAATTGCAAAATGCTGCAGCACAGCGGGACCTGGAGTTGCTGGTTCATGAAACACAAAAGGTTAGTATGCAGGTACAGCAAGTGATCAGGAAGGCCAATGGAATCGTGGCTTTTATTGCAAAGGGGATGGAGTATAAAAGCAGGGAAGTCTTGCTACAATAATACAGGGTATTGGTGAGGCCACACCTAGAATACTGTGTTCAGTTTTGGTTTCCATATTTAAGAAAGGATATACTTGCTTTGGAGGCAGTTCAGAGAAGGTTCACTAGGTTGATTCCAGGGATGAGGGGGTTGACTTATGAGGAAAGGTTGAGTAGGTTGGGCCTCTACTCATTGGAATTCAGAAGAATGAGAGGTGATCTTATCAAAACATATAAGATTATGAGGGGGCTTGACAAGGTGGATGCAGAGAGGATCTTTCCACTGATAGGCGAGACTAGAACTAGAGGGCATGATCTTAGAATAAGGGGCCGCCCATTTAAAACTGAGATGAGGAGAAATTTCTTCTCTCAGAGGGTTGTAAATCTGTGGAATTCTCTGTCTCAGTGAGCTGTGGAAGCTGGGACATTGAATATCTTTAAGACAGAGAAAGACAGTTTCTTAACCGATAAGGGAATAAGGGGTTATGGGGAGCGGGCGGGAAAGTGGAGCTGAGTCCATGATCAGATCAGCCATGATCGTATTAAATGGCGGAGCAGGCTCGAGGGGCCATATGGCCCACTCCTGCTCCTATTTCTTATGTTCTTATGTTCTTAGAATTATCTTTGAATTCGGAGAGATGCATAACGGGCTGCCGGCCGCCATCAACCCATTTTGCCCTACTGCCGTACACCAATTTCATCCCCATATTTTTTCAAAAGATGCATATCCACAATCAACACAATCAAAGATCAACAAGTTGATTTTAAATTGTTCAAACGTCTTGCTCCAATAAGCAAAATGAAGCACCTGAAAGTATATAATGCTTTGAAAGAAAAGACAATGACTTAGAACCTCTACATTTTTGGCTGCTTAACACCCACTTAACGCCGATTTTACCACTGAAATGATGTAGAACGTCCATATGTCGCCCATTTTGGCACAATATAGAAACTGACGGGCATTTTTTGGAAACTTATCACCGAGCGTTACTTTCCACATGTGCTTAACACCAAGAAAAAATATTATCGCCCGCCCACTTTTTTTGGACGGAATCAGCAAATGGCATGAATTCAACATCCATAACATTGCCCAGTGTTACTTTCAGCACGGAATTAATGCCGAGATTCAATATTAACGCCCGCCCACTGTTTTTTGTCATAAAGAGCATATTTACCCAAACTAGCGACCATGGAGTTCGCCCATCGTCAATTTCACCACCTCGCACACATATCGGCCACAATATCGCTCGCTCAAAAAACCACTCACAAAAAGTGGAACTCATCATCATAGGCAGTCCCTCGGAATCGAGGAAGACTTGCTTCCACTCCTGAAGTAAGTTCTTTGGTGGCTGAACAGTCCAATACGAGAGCCACAGACTCTGTCACAGGTGGGACAGATAGTCATTGAGGGGTGAGTGGGACTGGTTTGCCGCACGCTCTTTCCGTTGCCTGCGCTTGATTTCTGGATGCTCTCAGCATTGAGACTCGAGGTGCTCAGCGCCCTCTCGGATGCACTTCCTCCACTTAGGGCGGACTTTGGCCAGGGACTCCAAGGTGTCAGTGGGAATGACGCATTTTATCAGGGAGGCTTTGAGAGTGTCCTTCTAGTGTTTCCGTTGCCGGTCACAGCGTTATAGACGCGATGTTCGAGATCACATTTTGCGTCCTTTAAAAGGCTGCTGTGCTTCAACCTCGGTGGAGTTCAGATGTACTCCGCAGGTTGTTGAAGTTGAAATGAACATCTCTAGAAACATCTTGACCACACTGTGACCGATTGGAATTGAAGAGGTGTGTTCGTCGGGACATTCCTTTTTTGTGAGCAATCGGTGGAAAACAGAGAGCTCCTGCAATGGGGCCTGTCCTTTCTCACCCTCTCTTGGTGACCAAATACATGCAGCAGACTCGACATCGCTGAAGGAATGTTCCACTGCATTATGTGCCCAATTTAAGAAGTGACAGATAGATGAGAAGGACCAGACGTTATACCTCCCGCAAGTACAAGGAAAAGCATTCTTACCTCGACTTGCCCGACACCACCTGCCTTAGGAGACTGCGCTTCCACAAAGAGGTTATCACTGAGGTATGCCAGCCCATAAGGGAAGATCTGCAGCCTGCCAGCACCATCCATACTGCACTGTCGGTCGAGGTCAAAGTCACTGCGGCACTGTCGTTCTACGGCTCAGGTTCCTTTCAGGCCACAGCTGGCGACATTTGCGGACTTGCTCAACATGCCACACATCGCTACATTAGACAGGTCACTCAAGCCCTGTACGCACACAAGAGGGACTTGATCAACTTCTCTATGACCAGGGAGGCACAGAGTGAGAGGGCTCTCGGATTCTCCAGAATTGCAAACTTCCCCAACGTGCAGGGAGCAATAGACTATATGCACATCATGATGCAGGCACCTTTTCAGGATGCAGAGGTTTTCAGGAACCACAAGGGATTCCACTCCCTGAATGTCCAACTAGTTGGTGACCACCAGCAAATTATATTGGCAGTGAATGCTCAATTTCCGGGCAGCATCTATGATGCTCACATCTTACATGAGAGCATTATATCTGACTTGTTTAACGATGAACCACAAGGTCAATGCTGGATGCTTGGGGACAAAGGATTTGGCCTCGCCACCTGGCTGATGACTCCCCTGCGTGACACCCACACCGAGGCCGAGAGGTGATGCACCGAGAGCCACAGAGCAACTCTCAATATCGTGGAGAAAACCATTGGAGTGCTGAAGCAGCACTTTAGATGCCTGGACCACTCAGGAGGCGAGCTCCAATACCACCCTGAGCAGGTAGCTCAATTCATAGTGGTGTGCTCCATGCTGCATAAATTTACTATCAGGAGGGGGCAAGAATTGCCTGATGAGTCTGACAGTCCACCTCACCAAAGAGAGGAAGAAGAGGACGAGGAGGCGGACGCTGACATTGGCTCAGACAATCAGGCTGACGCTGAAGCCATGCCCCCACTCCCTGTAGACAGCATGAAAGGGCCCATGGTGGCATGATAGCTGCAAGAGCCTTATATCAGGAGCTCATCAAAAATCGCTTTGCCTGAAAGAACGTTGCCGTTATTTGCAAGGCTGACACACTGCCAAGTGTGCAGGTCATACATCAATGGTGGGCATCATTGTGGTGACAGTTAAAGTTTAAGTTGATTGAAGTTTAGTGTGATTATACCCTTAAGGAATCACCAGCGTGTAATGGTGCAGCTATCTGAGCCAATGCGCTACATTGTTTTGTTAAATAAAAACCATCTAAGCCGAACATTAGTTGGAAATCATCAGTATTTCTGTACAAACCAACCCTTCCCCCCCCACCCCTGCCCCACCTCTACCCCTTCCCCTCCTGACTCCAAGCCGACTGGCCGAGGAGCTCCTCAGGCGATGCTTCATTGGCGGGGCGGGGTGCTGACAGCCAAAGTGCTGCTCGGATGGATACGGGAGAGGACGGTCCCGAGGTGGGACCGTGCTCCGAGCCAGAAGCAAGATGTTGCTGGTGGCTCTCATGTGTGGTTGGCAATGGGGGTGCGTCACCTTGGGGTGCAATGCTGCGCTCCGGGACCACTGGATCCCTCTGCCACCAGTGTTCCTGGCTACCAGCTCCAGGGCCTCCTCCATCCCTTCCAGTTTTATTTTATTTGTTTTACAAAAACTCGGTGCCAACTATGTTCTTGGCGCTTAGTAGGCTTTTTGCTGCTGGTGAATCTCCCTCGTGCCTCCCACAACAGCCAAACAAGCACACACCACAGCCACACACGCCTTCAGTCCTTCTCAGCTCCCTCTCCCTCTGTCTCCTCTTCTGCGCATCTCATGATGACCCTTGACCTCCTGAATCGCGGGAATCAAGCATTGCCATGCCGTTGCTAAGGACGGCCACACTTTACGGCAGAAGATCAAAAAAATTTAATGCGACCGCCCATTTGATATCCCTCGCGGTAACGCCCATTTTCAAAAATGTAAACTCGGTGTTTTGAGAATGGACGAGAAGCTGGCGATCTGAAAACCCTTTTTTACCGGCCACGCTGGAAATAACGCCTATTTTTGGGTGCTAAGCACAAAAATGGAGGTTCTAGCCCATAGATCCAATCACTGGAGCGCGTTTCAGTGAAACAGAACTATTTATTCCAGTAAACTCAAGCATCATTTTTGGCACGAGATCAGCATGTCCACAATGGGGAGTCATCAAAAAACCTGGGCATCATCATCTGAAAAGCTAATATAGTTTCTGAAGTGCATGTGAAACACAGAAGGCCACGGGGAACAGATTAGTGATTAGAAACATGTTTCTAAGTTAAAAATAGCAGCTCACAAAAGTTAGTTCTGCAGGTGACAGATACACAATCCAAAAAGCTACTCAAGTGAGACAGAGAAATGATAGCTAGTCACTTCTGGAGAAAGGAACCAGAGTCTTCTGATTCGAGTAACTGTCACATGCTGTTTTTTTACATACTTAGATACTCATCACTGATCTATTATAATCGGCTTCACAATAAAGTTTAGCAATGTTTGTCAACCATCTCACTAGCAACATTACATAAGAACATAAGAACATAAGAACTAGGAGCAGGAGTAGGAATTCCAGTGAGTAGAGGCCCAACCTCCTCAACATTTCCTCAGAAGTCAAACCCTTCATCTCCGGAATCAACCAAGTGGATCTTCTCTGAACTGCCTCCAAAGCAAGTATATTCTTTCTTAAATATGGAAACCAAAACTGCACACAGTATTCCAGGTGTGGCCTCACCAATTCCCTGTATAAGTGTAGCAAGTCTTCCCTGCTTTTTTACTCCATCCCCTTTGAAACAAAGACCAAGATTCCATTGGCCTTCCTGATCACTTGCTGTACCTGCATATTATCCTTTTGTGTTTCATTCAACAGGACCCCCAGGTCCCACTGTACTGCAGCACTTTGCAATTTTTCTCCATTTAAATAACAACTTGTTCTTCGATTTTTTTTCTGCCAAAGTTCATAACCTCACACTTTCAAACATTATACTCCATCTGCCGAATTTTTGCCCACTCACTTAGCCTGTTTATGTCCTTTTGCAGATTTTTTGTGTCCTCCTCATACATTGCAGTTCCTCCCATCATCATCATCATCATCATAAGCAGTCCCTCGAAGTGAGGATGACTTGCTTCCAAGTCAAAAAGTTCACAGGTGTTTCATTGAAGGACCTAAAATTCCAGGTCCCGAATTAAATCTTGAAGGGTGGAAGATGCCTGTGCGTGAATTTTTTGAACGTGTGGTGACCGTTGCACACCAGCCACCACACGGGCTTGACAGAGCTAGGCCTTGGTCCAGTCGCAAGTGTTAACCAAGACGACTGGAGACCAGCTCTGCTGCACCGACCTGGCATGCACACTAGCGAGCTTGGGGCCCAGAAGAGGCGAGGGCCCAGGGGCAGCACGGACCAGCCCACACTGCGATATACATACATACATACACACATAAACACACACACACACACACATGCCTCCATCCTCCTGCCTTGACATGATCTCAGTCCCATCACTAAGCACCCCAACCAACTGTCTAGAACTGTTGAACTCTACGTGACTTTCATGTGTACACCTGCCACTATTGTGCAATCTGTGTGCAAAAGTCCTGCACAACATTCAATGAGAATTTTAAATCTGAGGCATAGCCAGACTGGGAGCCAATGTAGGTCAGCGAGCACAAGGTGGTGATGGGTGAACGGGATTTGGTGCGAGTTAGCACACGAGCAGCAGAATATTGGACGAGCTCATGACAATATCCAGTACACATTACGGTTATCCATGTTATTGTACAAATATTGAATGCATCAATAAAAAAGTTAGAATAGAATCATAGACATTTATAGCACAGAAGGAGACCATTCGACCCATCATGTCCACGCCGGCCGACAAAGAGCTACCCAGCCTAATCCCACTTTCCAGCTCTTGGTCCGTAGCCCTGCAGGTTACGGCACTTCAAGTGCACATCCAAGTACTTTTTAAATGTGGTGAGGGTTTCTGCCTCTACCACCCTTTCAGGCAATGAGTTCCAGACCCCCACCACCCTCTGGGTGAAGAAATTTCTCCTCAAATCCCCTCTAAACCTGTTACCAATTACTTTAAATCTATGGCCCCTGCTAAGATCCTTCCTATTCTAGGCCTCTCATAATTTTATATACCTCAATAAGGTGTATCCCATCTTTGTATCGTCAGCAAACTTGGCTATGTTACACTCGGTCCCTTTCGCCAAGTCGTTAATATAGATTGTAAATAGTTGGGGTCTCACCAATTTTAAGTGACAAGGTAGACATTTAAAATATGATGTCATGGAGCTAACTATTTATCTGTCTTAGCACTATTTTGAAGATTCCAATCCTCCCAGAAGAGGAGCTAAAAAGCTAATTTCCGTTTGCTATAGTTATCGATGAACTGGTATTCCACAGATGGCCGTCGGTATGGCAGCGCCCTCGGGAGCTCCCCTGTCAAACAACCTTATCTTTGCCATCTGTTCCCACCTTTTCAGCCCCAATCTTCCCTCTTCCAGTGTTTAAACTCCTGGCCTTAATAGACTCCAATGGGGGTGCATTTTTTTCCTTAAAACCCTAAATCCCACAAATTTGGGCCTACCTCAGGCGTGAACCTCCACCCATCGGCGATGAATGGACTATCCTCCAACCAGCGGTGACTAAGCCTCCTGCGGCATCCGAGCCTCTTCCCTTCAGTGGCGTTCGGACCTCTTCTGCCCCACGCTCCTCACAGGCTTTCCTCAAGCTCCCGACTGGGCGTGGCCGACTCAGCTGCCCCCACCGATCCCCGACAACGCTCGATGAGCCCGGTGAGTCTCCGACCACAGGTTTGGGCCTACCTCACGCTCCACACTGGACGCGGCCGACACGACTGCTCCTTCAATGGTGATCGGGCCTGCTCGCCTCCAGCGGGGCCTGGGCCTCTCCTCCTTCAACGGCGGTCAGGCCTGCTCCCCTCCAGCGGGGCCTGGGCCTCTCCTTCTCCACTGACGACCTGGCCTCTTCTCCTCCAGCACGTGGTGAGCACAATGGCTGTGACCACCCTGACCTCCTTCCACTCTGAACACCAGTGGACCACTGGCCCTCACAATGCCTGCCCCCAGACAAACCTCGGGTCACCTACCATCTCAACGAACACGCTACTCGGCACCGAGCTTGCGGCTAACATCTCGCCGTAGGCAACTCGGCTCATACAGCAGTGTCTGGTCTCCAGTCGCCTTGGACCCCCCTTGCCACTGGACCAAGACCTTGCTCAGCTAAGCCCGTGTGGTAGCTGGTGTGCAACGACCACCTCACGTTAAAAGAACTCACGCACAGGCATCTTCCTATGATTCCATAGATGCACAATCAAACCAAAAATTGAATGTCGTGCTGTAAGTCTGACTGAGAATTTAAGGAAGAGAAGATTTCCAAAATATCACCATACCAATAAGATAGGCGAGTAGTAAACAGGAGGTTACTGCTCAACAGCATAAGTGTAGTGACAGAGATGTGTATATCATTGTGCAGATGAGGATAACAAAGGGAGTGCAGAAGGAATAGGAGGCACAAAATTCAAGGCACAAGCTACTCAAGGCAGAAGCTGGACTACAGCAAAGTTATCTATCTTAGCATGGATACGATCAGTGCATGAGGAGGCTCAGGTGCATCAGGAAGGCTTCGATTAAGGTTGCTACTTGATTCGTGAAGATCTGCAGAAACACTTAACGACCTGCAATGCTCTGTTGGTGTGCACCACTGTTTTATTGTTTTCTATCCATCATCATCATAGGCAGTCCCTCGGAATCGAGGAAGACTTGCTTCCACTCTAAAAGTGAGTTCTCAGGTGGCTGTACAGTCCAATACGGGAATTACAGTCTCTGTCACAGGTGGGACAGACAGTGGTTGAGGGAAAGGGTGGGTGGGGAGTCTGGTTTGTCGCACGCTCCTTCCGCTGCCTGCGCTTGCTTTCTGCATGCTCTCAGCGACGAGACTCGAGGTGTTCTGCGCCCTCCCGGATGCTCTTCCTCCAATTAGGGCGGTCTTTGGCCAGGGACTCCCAGGTGTCGGTGGGGATGTTGCACTTTATCAAGGAGGCTTTGAGGGTGTCCTTGAAACGTTTCCTCTACCCACTTGGGGCTCGCTTGCCGTTTTCTATCACAGGTACCTGCGAGGCACCACAAAGTCAACTACTGCTATGCCGTGCTAATTGTGTCACTTCAGGCAGAAGACAAACTGACTTCAGTGTTAAAACTGTCTCCCATAATGATATCAATTATAGGCTCCGCAAAAGGGGCTGGACTTTTCTCCTGAGGGATACTATGCAGTTTTGCTTTTGAACATAAGAGCAATGGACAATTTTGGGATGATTTGGCCCACAGATATTCATCCCTGCAGTACATTCTCTCTCCCAATCAGGAAGGCAAATGGAAAGTTGGCCTTTATTGCAAGGGGGATAGAGTATAAAAGCAGAGAAGTCCTGCTTCAACTGTACAGGGTATTGGTGAGGCCACACCTGGAGTACTACGTACAGTTTTGGTCTCCGTATTTAAGGAAGGATATACTTGCATTAGAGGCTGTTCAGAGAAGGCTCACTAGGTTGATTCCGGAGATGAGGGGGTTGACTTATGAGGATAGGTTGAGTAGGTTGGGCCTATACACATTGGAGTTCAGAAGAATGAGAGGTGATCTTTTTGAAACTTATAAGATAATGAGGGGGCTCGACAAGGTGGATGCAGAGAGGATGTTTCCACTTGTAGGGGAACTAAAACTAGGGGACACAGTCTTAGAATAATGGGCTTTCCATTTAAAACTGAAATGCGGGGAAATTTCTTCTCTCAGAGGGTTGAAAATCTGTGGAATTCTCTGCCCCAGAGAGCTGTGGAGGCTGGGTCATTGAATATATTTCAGGCAGAGATAGACAGATTTTTGAGCGATAAGGGAGTAAAGGGTTATGGGGAGCGGGCAGGGAAGTGGAGCTGAGTCCATGATCAGATCAGCCATGATCTTATTGAATGGCAGAGCAGGCTCGAGGGGCCAGGTGGCCTACTCCTGCTCCTATTTCTTCTGTTCTTATGTTCTTATAATGTGTATAATCAAACAGAAAATGCTGGAAAACTCAGCGGATCAGGCAGCATCTGTGGAGAGAGAAACAGAGTTAACGTTTCAGGTCGATGACCATTCGCCAGAACATCGACCCGAAACATTAATTCTGTTTCTCTCTCCACAGATGCTGCCTGACCCGTTGAGATTTCTTGCACTTTCTGTCTTAATTCCAGATTCCAGCATCCGCAGTATTTTGCTTTTGTAATACTGTGTATAATGTCTGCTACTTCAGTTTGTTAATTTGTTTGTTAATATTGCTCTGACAATACATTTTTTTCTGTGCAAATTTCCTTCAGGAGCCTATTTTTCCCGTATTGTTAAGTTGTAGTAGTATGCAGATCTTACCTTTTAAGTTACACAATTTTTTTCCCTAAATTCCTCTCAGTCCTGAGAGCTGTGTTTACCATCTGTGAGATAGACTACGATGTACGCCTCATTTTCTACTTAATTGCACCTCATACTCAACCACCGTAATTATGATTGTGACACTCCATTATAACAGCCCGTGGTGCTTGGAGTACATTCTTGCTGAAATGTGCTTCTCTCTGCTGGTGTTCAGCTGCTCTCACCTACAATTGCACACTCCAGAACAGTATTAATGAAGTTTGGGAGATTCCTCCTGGTTAAGTGGCTCATTAGCTGCTTGAGAGATGTTAAAGGATCGTTATTGTTGGCGAGTTATGATTGGCGAGTTACTTGTTTCCGGTCGGAAATCAATTTTTCTGGAATCGAATATTTCCAACTTGTAAATTCTTTAGCGGTTCGCGAGTAGGGAGTAAAGCAATTCTTTGATTTTGTTCTTAAAAGCAGAATTTTGGAGTCTTTGGGGCCGTAATTCAGGGTACGGATCAGGTCCGTTATTGTCGTTTTGCGGCGTCCATGCGGCAGAATCGAGTGGCTCCCCCGTGTTGCGGTCCATTAGCCGCCACGATCCGAAATCACTTCACGGATTTTTCGGGTGGTCCCCAAGCGCGTCATCAAAGCGTGCACCACCGCTCTCCCGCACCTCCCTCCCGCTCCGCACAAAACTTACCTCAAAAAAATCAACGAGCCGCCGCGCAGTGCCCCTGGCAGCTTTTTCTGTCGGCGCACCTTGTTTGAGCCACGGCAGCACGGCGGCCCTTCGAGGGGAGGGCGCTCTGCCGCGGCCGCCATGTCTTTTATTTGCCGGCCGACTTTCCGATCGGCCGGGAAACTATGGCCCCGGGCTCGGCCCACTCTTGGGCGCCAGGTCGCTGGCCCAGTCTAAACCCTCCTTGGCGGGTCAGTGGCCAAAACTAAAATATCGTTCCTTCTCTCCCCTTTGAAGGAGGGGAGAGACGCGGTGACGCCGCTGAGTGACAGTGGCGGAGAACTCCGTCCTGCCCCTACTTGCGTCCCTCACCAGCAGTTACCGCCCAATTTATGACCGATTTCCGGTCCGTTCCGAATCGATTGCCAAAGAGGTGAAAATGGGTCAAGAGACTGCCTCGTCGGACTCGACGGTAAAAACAAAAGGAGGTGCGCCAGCTGTCTGGCGGGCCTGAATTTTGGCACCCTTCTCTTCTCATTGAGTGGTCAACCCTCAAATATTACACTTCCTGGGTTGCCCTTGGTTCTTCCAAATTTTTTAAAAATGTACGATTTTAACAAATTTTCACACAGCATGGTGATGTTACGGTTCATTTTACTTATTTTGCAATATTACTTGAGCAACAAAATTATGTTTTCGGAGTTACCGCACCTAACTCAAAATCGTCGGGGTCGGAATTCCCTTTGTAACTCCACCCGTTAACGCCGGAGAGGGGCGGCTAACGGGTGGCTAACAGGCGGCTAAGTCCTTACTGTCGGCGGCGACAAGGTTTCTGGTCTGCCCGGAAATGTAGTCGGACAGTGGGGGGCGGCGCCCAGACATACCGCTGCGCGCTCGGCCGCAACCCACGTGGTGATGTCATCGAGCGTGCAACGCCCCCGTGCCGCCACGGCTGGGAAATTAGGTGAGCGCGGTGGCCTTACCGGCGGGCGTCCGTACAACCTGGAAAAGGTGGCGGAACATCAGGGACCCTGGGCCGGGAGTGTCCCGGGATCAAGGTATGTGGCTATGTTTATTTTTTTCAGCAGTTATGTATTAAGGGAACCAGTGGGGAATTGTGGGTGTGGGTGTGGGAAAGTGTCGGAAACTTTTGTTTTTCATTTTTTCCTTCTCGCCCGCCGGCAACCGACCATGGGGGAATTCGGTCGGGCCTCCTGAGCTCCCGCTCCGTGGTGCCCGAGGGTGAGTGTGTAACAACACTTTTAGCGCTGCTCTCTCATATTTGTGCGGCAAAACTGAATTTTGCACAGTTTGAGGCGGTACCTATCGCACCGGCGGTAAAATCATCATCACCATCATCATCATCATCATAGGCAGTCCCTCGAAATCGAGGAAGACTTGCTTCCACTCTAAAAGTGAGTTCTCAGATGACTGAACAGTCCAATACGGGAATTACAGTCTCTGTCACAGGTGGGGCAGAGAGTGGTTGGAGGAAAGGGTGGGCGGGGAGTCTGGTTGGCCGCACGCTCCTTCCGCTGCCTGCGCTGGTTTTCTGCAAGCTCTCGGCGATTAGGCTCAGGGTCCCTCAGCACCCTCCCGATGCTCTTCCTCCACTTTGGGCAGTGTCGGGCCAGGGACACCCAGGTGTCGCTCAGCCGGTGTCACCACCTCAAAAACGGCGGGACCGGATTCCGATCCCATAGTGTTAGAACAGCTGGTCTGACTGACTTTGTCTTCCTGTGAGACAATCGACACTGCCCAACATTTGGCCTCAACCTAGCATGATTCAGTAATAATGCAGCAGCATTTTTGCAAATAGCAAGCTGAAGTTCCATTATATGTAATGCGGGCTTTTGCAAATCCTCATTGTATGCAATATTTTCCCTTGTCCTAATACTTCACATTAGCTTCAAACTCATGTATGCAAATTGCATGGAAATCCCAACTGCATACAAGAGCTTGTCATCAGGCTCTGAGAAAGGGATTTATGTCTCTTTATCCTACATCTAGCCACACCACACTCTCTACTTATGTTTTGCTCTCCCTGCAGGACTATTCCCCTCCTGGCTTTTAACTCCCTGTCTTAGCAGCACATTTTCTCTCCAAATAAATGATTAGTATTCTTGCAGTTTTTACAGTGCTTATGAGTCATGCGAATAGCGACTGAAACCAACACTAGACAAATTAAGATTTAGTGTTCGACTTGGCTTCAGCTGTCGCTTTCAGATTAAAGTCATCACAAAATACACACCTGCAGGACAAAAGGGAGCTCAGATAGCAATAAGGATCCCTCGACACTTTCAATAATCAATAATAAGGTCAGAATCAAAATAACAATGCACACAAAGATATCTTTTAATATAAAATTTATACTTTGATTATAGCACAATATAATATTAGAAATGTTTTCAGGGGGTATAAGAAAGAACAAAGGCCTAGAAATTCATCTGCTTACCCCCGCGGGAAACTTGGGAATTCTTTTTAATGATAAGTATATTTTAAAAGGCAGAAAGTC
Source organism: Pristiophorus japonicus (assembly GCF_044704955.1). Lineage (NCBI taxonomy): Eukaryota > Metazoa > Chordata > Chondrichthyes > Pristiophoridae > Pristiophorus > Pristiophorus japonicus. The sequence goes on from NC_091986.1 coordinate 11,445,779, forward strand.
CTGAAAACTGCACTGTTTCACTTCATTTTAGTTTGTATTGCTGCAGTGTGCACGGCCCCTTTAATTTTCAGACCTCTTCGTTACCCACAATTCCTAGTGAGTGCCACATGCTGCACCTGCACGTGAACGTCGCTGCGGATTCTTCGAGCAATGCCAAAAGGACAGTGTTGCACGGTAGGTAAACGCTGCATCAACAATCTTCATGCCCCACCCCGGACCAATTTTGCCCCGTTAGCTTTACGACCATTTTCAGCGGCCGTGAACTCCAGTTAACACCGGCAAGTTTGCTAGCAAACACAAATTTCTCCCCACTATTGCGTTAATGAGTGAACAACAGCAAATTAATTTGAGTATGGATAAGTATTGCATAGAGGGATGAAAAATCCTGTCAAAAGAGCAAAGTGTGGAGATCGGAAGAGATCATTGGGTCTGGATAGGCTGGGCTCACAACGTTTCCAATCATTGCACAATAGAGTGCGTTTGCAACCCACCCATTCTGGGGGAAGAGGCTGGAGCTATTTTAAGTGCCGGGGCCTCATTTAAATGGAACTGGTGAGCTGGAGGCGTCAAACATCTCGACATAGCTTACCAGATTGCAAGCTGGCCCAATATTAGAAACATAGAAACATAGAAATCTACAGTGCAGAAGGAGGCTATTTCAGCCCATCATGTCCGCGCCGGCAGAAAAGAGCCGCACGGCCCTCATGGATTAGAAACATAGAACCATAGAAAATAGGTGCAGGAGTAGGCCATTCGGCCCTTCGAGCCTGCACCACCATTCAATAAGATCATGGCTGATCAATCACCTCAGTATCCCATTCCTGCTTTCTCTCCATATCCCCTGATCCCTTTAGACGTAAGGGCCAATCTAACTCCCTTTTGAATATATCCAGCGAACTGGACTCAACAACTTTATGTGGTAGAGAATTCCACAGGATCACAACTCTCTGGGTGAAAAAGTTTCTCCTCATCTCGGTCCTATATGGCTTACCCCTTATCCTTAGACTGTGACCCCTGGTTCTGGATTTCCCCAACATCGGGAACATTCTTCCTGCATCTAACCTGTCCAAACCCATTAGAATTTTATATGCTTCTGTGAGATCCCTTCTCATTCTTCTAAATTCCAGTGAATATAAGCCTAGTCGATCCAGTCTTTCTTCATATGTGCATCCTGCCTTCCCGGGAATCAGTCTGGTGAACCGCTGCTGCACTCCCTCCATAGCAAGAATGTCCTTCCTCAGATTAGGAGACCAAAACTGCACATAATACTCAAGGTATGGTCTCACCAAGGCCCTGTACAACTGCAGCAAAGCCTCCCTGCTCCTGTACTCAAATCCTCTCGCTATGAAGGCCAACATGCCATTTTCCTTCTTAACTGCCTGCTGTACCTGCATGCCTACTTTCAATGACTGATGTACCATGACACCCAGGTATCATTGCACCTCCCCTTTTACTAATCTGTCACCATTCAGATAATAGTTTGCCACGAAAGTGGATAACCTCACATTATCCACATTATATTGCATCTGCCATGCATTTGCCCATTCACCTAACCTGTCCAAGTCACCCTGCAACCTCTTAGCATTCTCCTCACAGCTTACACTGCCACCCAGCTTAGTGTCATCTGCAAACTTGGAGATATTACATTCAATTCCTTCGTCTAAATCATGAATATATATTGTAAATAGCTGGGGTCCCAGCACTGAGCCCTGTGGCACCTCAATCACTGCCTGCCATTCTGAAAAGGACCTGTTTATTCCACTCTTTGCTTCCTGTCTGCCAACCAGTTCTCTGTCCATGTCAATACATTACCCTAATACCATGTGCTTTAATTTTGCACACTAATCTCTTGTGTGGGATCTTGTCAAAAGCCTTTTGAAAGTCCAAATACACCACATCCACTGGTTCTCCCTTATCCACTCTACTAGTTACAGTGGGTGCAACTAGCCCAGATTATTTTTGTGGGGCCTTGAGAAACACTCCCACTAACTCCTGGCCCCACAAAAAGTATTTTAACTGACCTTTCCAGGGCCTCTTTGGCTCTATTAGCAGTGATACTGTTTGGAGAGTGCTCGGTGCGTGCCCCGACCAGTTTGTATCATGAAATGGCAATCAGAGTCCTATGTATGTCATATTAAAAGGGCCAAAAGAAACATAGGCGACATGAGGAGAATTATTTTACACAGCGAGTTGTTATAATCTGGAAAGCGCTGCTTGAAAAGGCGGTGGAAGCAGATTCAATAGTAACTTTCAAAGGGGAATTGGATAAATACTTGAAGGCAAAATATAATGCAGGGCTATGGGAAAAGAGCAGGGGAGTGGGATTCATTGTATAGCTATTTCAAAGAGCCAGCACAGGCACAATAGGCTGAATGGCTGTGCTATATCATTGATTCTACAATTCTATACTGTTTAAAACAGACAGGCTCTTCAGCTGCCCAGCGGTAAGCCCCTATGAAAATAGCAACGGACAATCTTTGGCGTAAGCGGGGTGTTAAGCCTGCAATCCCATTTTGAGGCAGTTTCTGCCCAGTTACTGGTGATTTTGGAAAGTTAAAATTGACCCAAAGAGTAATCAACATCTGGTATGAACGACTGGGTAAAGTCGTAGAGGAACAAACCCTGAGATTATTTTAGAAGCAATTGGGTGTTGGTATGAGGGTACTGTTGGATCTTTCTGGATGGGTGACCTAAGATGAGGTGAACATTCTTCCTCACGTTTATTGATCTTATGATTTTCTTTAATTCCATATATACAGCATTTTATCATTCCTTCATGATGTTCCAAAGCTCTTCAGATCCAATTTTACTTTAAGTGTAGTTACTGTTATGTAAACTAATTGTAAGTGACCAACTACATCGTCCTATCTCACAGATACCATCCGTGCGTTATTGAGTTCCTTTCTTTTGTGGTAAAAAATCTGTATTAGTATCGTTGACTTATCATAAAGTGTTCCCTATTTTAAAAAAATATTTAGTTGGTCACCATCATCAATTTAGCCATTCCTTTGCTATGAGCATATTCTGATGTACTGTCCAACTTTACCAAATCTAGCTCGTACCAAAGAAATTAATGTCAACTCTGCAGAGAGGAAAGGGCATGTCTTGGTGTAACTGCCAGGATTTGGCTCACCAGGACCCTGTGCTACCAATGCTGATAGACTTTTTGGGGGGTCAGGGGATAGTTCCCTTATTACCTTATTAATTTATGACACTTGGGGCACATTTGTGGCATACACCTGCTTCAATCTGTGCAAAATTGGCTGATGCTGCTAAGTCCGGGGAGTTGTGTAGTTGGCCCTTTCCCCAGAAGGACCAAGGAGGTGCCCGATTATCCTCCTTGCTTTCCTTCTAGTTTTGGGGGTCCAGGCCTGGCTCCTCGAGTGGGGCACACAGCTACCATTTAGCGACCTGGTACACATGGCTTCGCCGATCCTCTGAGAAGCAAGCGATGTCGGAACTCATGCCATTGGCAGACCCAACACACCTAGCCCCACCCCCTTGTATAACACTGGCCTTGTTTGGGATGAGTCAAAGACTCCACACTTTACAAGGCATTACGATATCCCAATGCAACACTGGGATGAGATGTATCTGGGTTCCAACCTCTTCTCTGGCCTTTCCGGTGAACTCATTTATGGCAATGGTTATGGAGGTTGATTTTCTGGACCTATAAAGTCTTCCTTAGAATCTTGGAAGCTGGTGAGCTTCCAAAATGCAGCAATAAATAAAAGACTGACATTTGATGGAAAGCTTCTGAAGGGGAAGTGTATCAGGCAGAAAAGCCTGGATCATTAACCTCTAATGTTGGAGCTTCCACTGAGGGACGACGAGAGCATCTGGCAGGAAGGTGTCAAGTGATGATGTGAGAAACCTGAGTGCCTGACAAGTAAAGTTTGTGTATTGATCTGTAAAGTTTGAGAATCCAAGAGCCTTTATCATTGATTTAAGGGCTCTGGCGTCTCTGAAATGGCATCTTTTGAGTTTAACCCAGGATTCATACGTGCTCGATGGAGGAATTACTTGGAATATTGACCTATGGTGCATCAAGGAGCTACCAGAATAAAAAGAAGCTAATCTTTAGAAGTTCAGTAAAACTAATTGTTTTTATTGGTGGCAGAGTTCCAGTATATCAGGGTCGATGACTAAATGAATAGGATTGGAGATGAAGAATTTTTTATTTGCCGGTCTTTCTATTTGAAAGAGATTTGATGCCAACTCTGGTTTCATTCTCGTAACTCAAACTGAATCCAGCCTCTGCTCACTGTTCTAGTTTGATGTAGATCCCTCAACAGATTTATATAGCGCCTTTCACAACCTCAGGACATCCCAAAGCACTTTACAGCCAATGAAATACTTTTGAAGTGTAGTCACTGTTGGAATGCCTCCTTGATAAAATGCAAAATTCCCACCGACACCTGGGAGTCCCTGGCCAAAGACCGCCCTAAGTGGAGGAAGAGCATCCGGGAGGGCGCTGAGCACCTCGAGTCTCGTCGCCGAGAGCATGCAGAAAACAAGTGCAGACAGCGGAAGGAGCGTGCGGCAAACCAGACTCCCCACCCACCCTTTCCTTCAACGACTATCTGTCCCACCTGTGACAGAGACTGTAATTCTCACATTGGACTGTTCAGTCCCCTGAGAACTCACATTTAGAGTGAAAGCAAGTCTTGCTCGATTTCGAGGGACTGCCTATGATGGTGATGATGTAGGAAACTCAGCAGCCAATTTGTGTACAGCAAGCTCCCACAAACTACAAAGTGATAATGACCAGATAATCTGTTTTAGTAAAGCTTATTGAGGAATAAATATTGATCATGACACCAGGGATAACTCCTCTGCTCTTCTTCAAAATAGTGCCATGGGATCTTTTACATCCACTTGAGAGAGCAGAAGGGGCCTCGGTTTAACGTCTCATCCAAAAAGACGTTTTGTATATATGATTGTGTTAAACATACTAAAGTTGTGGTGACTAAATATCTTTGAACTATACAAGCTTTGCTCAAAATGGAATAAACAGAGATAAATCACCTTTAGAGATTTAGAGAATAAACTATAAGCAGTCAGGTTGTATAACCTAAAAATAGTTATATTTTCTCCAATAAATAATGAAATGAATAACGAGTTGTCGTTAGTGTCAATGATATTCCATGATCAAAATTACACATGCAGTAATATTCTGCTATCGAAGCAGGCTAATAAGGAGGCTGTATGTGCAAGATGAAATAGAGCCAATAAACTTAGTAATGTGAAGTGCCTGCTGCCAAACACTAATTAATTGTTTTATTTCTGCACAATAGATGCGTTCTTGTTTTTGTTTTGTCAGCTTTCAGCTGTTCGAAAATAGGATCCTGACCTTTTACAGCAACGCAAGCACCTTTTTGGCACTTGGCTAATGTATGTGACCAAATCTAAGTTCCCAATATGCGTTCAGAACTCAGGCATGGACAGCTCCGACGTGAGCCAGTTGAGGTTTTATAAAAATGATGTTCAGAATTATTAGCAAATTGATTTTTGATTTCACTTGCGTCTTTGCAGTGAAGTACACTCCTCAGATCATTAATGCTGGCATGAGGGTTTTAGCTCTCATCTCTTTTATGAGCACTTCAAAATATCCAAAATACATAAAGTTATTAACTCTTGTCAATTTTAATTTCATTCATGGTCGATCAACACGATGCACTGGGAGAGATTTGATTTTAGACTGGCATAGCTATTAAAGTTCGATGAAGGTGTATGTGAGGTGCTATTTGCCCTGAGTTGTACACCACAAACATGCTGTATGAATACACTTTATATTGCTCCTTCAGAATATGTCTTCTTACCTGGTAAATCGATGGCTGCTCTGAGTGCTGCTTTTGCGACTGACCCCAGACCCCTTCCTGACATGTGTCTCAGTCTAAAATTAACTGTAATCTCGATATGGTATTCGACCATGAACACAGCTTTCACATTCCGTAATCCTCTACATCATAAAGGCCACCTACTCCCACCTCCGTAATAGCATGCACCTCTGCCCATCAGCCACGGAAACGCTCATCAATGCATTAGTCACCTCCAGACTCGACTATTCCAATGTTCTTCCGGCGAGCCTCCTCATCCCCATTGGGCTGGATTTTCGGTTAATTTGCACCCCATTTAGCGCCTCGGCTGGGCGCAAAAATTATTTTTGGGGGCGTGAAATGTCGCGTACAAGATTTTGCAGTCAGGCGGAACTTTTGTCTATGGTTTTGCGGCGGCGCGAAAACTTAACATCCCGCCCGCTGTTTTGACCGTTGGGATGGCGTAAATAGTTGTGCATCACGCTAAATCGGACGATTTAGCGTCCGCCCGAGGACCTGCCCAGAAAAACCAGACGGACTCCAGGTGCACCAGGTACGAATGTCGCCATGGTGAAAATAGAGCAGTAAGTCACAGTTGTGAGTGATTAAAAGCACTGGGAGAAGAACGCTGTGTTACAGTGCATAGCAGCGCATTTGGAAAGAGGTGACATGATAGGTCCAAGTCAGCATGGATTTGTGAAAGGGAACTCATGTTTGACAAATCTTCTGGAATTTTTTGAGGATGTTTCCAGTAGAGTGGACAAGGGAGAACCAGTTGATGTGCTGTATTTGGACTTTCAGAAGGCTTTCGACAAGGTCCCACACAAGAGATTAATGTGCAAAGTTAAAGCACATGGGATTGGGGGTAGTGTGCTGACGTGGATTGAGAACTGGTTGTCAGACAGGAAGCAAAGAGTAGGAGTAAATGGGTACTTTTCAGAATGGCAGGCAGTGACTAGTGGGGTACCGCAAGGTTCTGTGCTGGGACCCCAGCTGTTTACACTGTACATTAATGATTTAGACGCGGGGATTAAATGTAGTATCTCCAAATTTGCGGATGACACTAAGTTGGATGGCAGTGTGAGCTGCAAGGAGGATGCTATGAGGCTGCAGAGTGACTTGGATAGGTTAGGTGAGTGGGCAAATGCATGGCAGATGAAGTATAATGTGGATAAATGTGAGGTTATCCACTTTGGTGGTAAAAACAGAGAGACAGACTATTATCTGAATGGTGACAGATTAGGAAAAGGGGAGGTGCAACGAGACCTGGGTGTCATGGTACATCAGTCATTGAAGGTTGGCATGTAGGTACAGCAGGCGGTTAAGAAAGCAAATGGCATGTTGGCCTTCATAGCGAGGGGATTTGAGTACAGGGGCAGGGAGGTGTTGCTACAGTTGTACAGGACCTTGGTGAGGCCACACCTGGAGTATTGTGTACAGTTTTGGTCTCCTAACTTGAGGAAGGACATTCTTGCTACTAAGGGAGTGCAGCGAAGATTCACCAGACTGATTCCTGGGATGGTGGGACTGACCTTTCAAGAAAGACTGGATCAACTGGGCTTGTATTCACTGGAGCTCAGAAGAATGAGAGGGAACCTCATAGAAACGTTTAAAATTCTGACGGGTTTAGACAGGATAGATGCAGGAAGAATGTTCCCAATGTTGGGGAAGTCCAGAACCAGGGGTCACAGTCTAAGGATAAGGGGTAAGCCATTTAGGACCGAGATGAGGAGAAACTTCTTCACCCAGAGAGTGGTGAACCTGTGGAATTCTCTACCATAGAAAGTAGTTGAGGCCAATTCACTAAATATATTCAAAAAGGGAGTTCGATGAAGTCCTTACTACTTGGGGATCAAGGGGTATGGCGAGAAAGCAGGAAGGGGGTACTGAAGTTGCATGTTCAGCCATGAACTCATTGAATGGCGGTGCAGGCTGGAAGGGCTGAATGGTCTGCTCCTGCACCTATTTTCTATGTTTCTATGTTTCTATTACTGCACACTATTGATTGTGAAGTTTACGTGAGTTTCTAGTTTGATTTTAAAGGACATTTATGGACATTTTAAAAGATGGGGGCCATGCTAGGTTGGGGGCCAGTAATCCTGGCTGCTATAAGAAGGCTTATTGTTGATCATTTACAACGTAATCGAAGAGGTTGCAGATATATGGGGAGGAAGTCTTACCCCCTCCATGGGTTTACAGGGAACATCAGTCCTACCTCGACATTTCTGATGCGCAGTGCGTTCGAAGGCTGCGCTTCAGAAAAGTGGTGGTCACAGAGATATGCCAGCTCTTGCAGACAGACCTACAGCCTTCCAGCGGCAACAGGACTGCACTGCATGTCAAGGTGAAGGTGACTGCAGCACTTGCCTTCTATGCCTCCGGCTCCTTCCAGGCACCAGCAGAGGACATATACTCCATCTCACAGCACACTACACATTGATGCACTCACCAGGTGACTAATGCACGCAGGACTTCATAAACTTCCCAATAACCAGGGAGATCCAAAATAAGAGGGCTATAGGTTTTGATGATTTGCTGGCTTCCCCAAGCTCCAGGGTGCCGTTGACTGTACGCACATTGCCCTGTGAACACCTTTAGAGAATCCAGAGGTTTTTCCGAAACCGAAAGGGATTTCACTCCCTGAACGTACAGATTGTCTGTAACCATACTCAGCACATCATGGTAGTAAATGCCCAATATCCAGGGAGCATGTAAAAATAAAAGTGTTTATTAATTGATTCTGTGCATGTATAAATGTTGAAAGTGTGGATTATATGGAAAGGCTGCAGTTTGAAGAGATGGGTACCTTCCCCAAGTTCATCTGTTCTCTGGCTGGGCTTAAGGGACAAAGGAAGCATGGCTTTGAAACCCATCAAAACAAAAAGGTGTTAAGTGGAAAGCCATTAACCTAATCAAGGAATGACACCGGTCCTCCAGGCAGACACATGTATGAGGAGAAGCCAATAGGGAACTGCCCTGGAACCAAGAACCAATCCTGAGGCATTCTGAGAAACAATGGACTTAAGGGATATAAAAACCCAAGCAAAGCTTGCTCTCTCTCTTGTCTCTTCTTCTTGGCACATGGCAAAGTGGGAAGCCACCCGCCACTGACCAGAAGCAAGGACGAACGCCATGTGCTTTTGCTTTGCTAGAGGGACGTATACGTATTTTTAAATCTATAACTCACTATTGTAACATCATTGTATCTGTTGTAACTAAGTAGATCCATAGGATAGCTGTCGACTGCTGTTTCTCTGATAGGCATGCATGAGTGTGTTGTTAATAAACTAATTCCAAACTGTTTTAAGGGAATCCGTCTTGCTGTCAATTTAATGCCAGAGATTTAGAAATCTTACAAGCATCCATGATGCTTTCATCTTGTGTGAGAGCAGTGTCTCACGCATGTTCCAGCGTCAACCACAAGGCCAGAGTTGGATGCTCGGGGACAAAGGTTACGGCCTCGCCACCTGGCTCATGACCCCCTCTCCGGAATCCTCAGACAGAAGCCAAGCATCGCTATAATGAGAGCCGTGTAGCCGCACGCAACATCATCAAACAGACAACTGGAGTGCTAAAGCAGCGCTCCCAATACCTGGACCACACTGGAGGTTGCCTGCAATACACCCCTCAGCAGGTCTCTGAGTTCATTGTGGTGTGCTGCATGCTACACAACTTAACCATGATGAGGGGACAGGAATTGCCAATGGGGATTGCAGGACCACCTCAGGAGAGAGGGGAGGAGGAGGAGGAGGGGGAAGAGGAGTCTGGCGAGGAGCCCATGCCACCACCACCACAACCACAGGGGAGGCATCGTGGAGATTATGATGCTACAAAAGTCTTACGTCGGCAGCTCATAATTCAATACTTTACTTGAGGAGTGAACGGCTGGTTTGAGCGTTGCCTGGGCACTCTATCCCACCATGTTGATGATTCCCCTTCTTATTCTGCAAATGAGACACTACACAAGATTGGTTGAAGAAAAAATGTATTGAACATTGTAACAATGTAAACTTTGTAACCTTCATTTTGAGACTTAAATAAAATAATGAGCTGCATCCAGCAGTGTGATAATTCAAGAACATAATAAGAACATAACCCAGCATCAAGAATATAATCCAGCACTATGTTACTTAAATCAATTCCTGCCCCACTATTTTTTGCCACCGTCTTTTACCACCCTTCCCTTCATCCCCCTCCCCTGCCTGCTGCTCCGCATCAAAGTGGCACCAGGACATGCGGTAAGGCTGCCAGAGCGTTGCTGTGTTGGGGGGAGTGACAATGGAAACAGTGTCTGGGAACACACTGGACCAGCTCATGGTGTGGAAGGCTCGGCTTCTGACTGGCTAGCCTCTTCATCGGCGTCGCCAGTCACGGGTGGTTTGGGTGACCACCGTCGCTGATGCTTGGTTGGCGATTGAGCAGGGGGAGACGGAATGATGGCTCCGATATCCCTGGAGCCACTCAGTCGCCGACGGGACTGGCCCCTAGAAACTGGAGAACGATGTAAACTAACACCTTGCTGGCCTGCTTCAGGACCGTCACTTCCCCGTGTGACAGTGGGGAACGCAGAGAGTATGGCGGCAGGCATGGACGGCGTCATCTGCCCAAGCTGAAGCAGAGCTTGTGCCTGTGATGCGCCATATTCTGCTCGTGCTCACGCCACACTCTCCGGGACTCCAGTGTCACAGCTGGAGACCACCAGCCTCGTGTGAGCACTGGTGGCCTCGCTGGTATCATGCCTCGCACTGACAATCTGTGACCCTACCTCCGTAATGGTTGCTTTCTGACTGTCAATGCTCGTGGGAATCCTTCCCAAGACATCAAGCAGCTGACGGGTGAGTTGGATGCTCTCTCTGGACAGTCCCACCATGTCCAGTTCCACGTCTGCTTGTCTGTCAGCAAACCGACTTTGCCGACTCGCCTTCCAGAGAGATGGCCTGCGGGATTCCACCCCAGCATTACGTTGCTGCACACCACTGGTCCCAGGAGCCTCGCAATCCTCGAACCCCGAGAACATCACGTCGTCCCCAGAGGAGCTGAGTGCCGGTGGTGGAGCAGGGGTCCTAGGATGCTGCGCCGGAGTCAGCTCATCCATATCCTCCTATTCCTCCTCCTCCAGACAATGGCCTGAAGTGGAGGAGTCCCTTGAGGGATGCGGCGCCTGTGGCTGGTCATCAGGAAGTAGAAAGCTACAGACGAGTGGTTAGCAGCAGGGGAGGGGGCAGAGTGACATGAGGAAGGTCGCATAACACAGGCTCATTTGAAGGACCACCACTACGCCACTATATGTAGTCCACAGACACTGCATCACATTGTCCCAACCCAGTCCAGGGATAATTGTAGCATTTCCGACACTGCACCCAGGTCCTCCTGACAACATTCCTGCTGTTCACCTCCTCTGCTATATGGAGCCAGGCTCCTTCGGTCTGCTGGGGAGGTCTCTTCCACCCATTCGAAGAGAAGAGGACCTCCCTGCGTGCTCTCACTCCCTCCACAAGCGTATGGAGCGATTCATCTGAGAACTTGGGTGCTGCCCTCTGCCTCTGTGCAGTCCTGTTTGCACGTGTTTGGAACACCCTAAAGTGGCAGTACAGTGCCTGCACAATCCTACAAAGAACCTTCAAATGCAACGTGGTCATGGCTCCTTTAAAGATCCCGGCTGAAGAGGCGTCATCGGTGGCATCATCAGACCCGCACCATTTAATAGGGCCGGATAATGTACAGAGCGGTCTTAGAAACATAGGCTCAAGTTTCGGCTCGAGTTGCTCCTATTTTTTTGGAGCAACTAGTTTAGAATGGAGCATCTTAGAAAGTGCAATGCTCGGCAGTTAATTTGCTCCAAATCTAGTGAGTTAGAATAGTTGCGTTTTAGAAAAGTTTTTTTGTTCAAAAGGGGGCGTTACCAGCCACTTACGCCAGTTTTGCGAGTTTAGGCAGTGAAAACTTACTCCAAACTTATTTAGAATGGAGTAAGTGTAGATTTTTGTACGCTCAGAAAAACCTTGCCTACACTTATAAATCAGGCGTAGGGAACGTGAGATGGAGACGGGGGGAGCGGCGCAAGGGAAGTTAGAGTGAAGTTAGGGGGATTTTACAAGCATTAAAAACACTTCACTTTTACAAATAAAGAGCCATCATCAATAATAAATGATAAACAAATCAATAAATCAACCAATAAATCAATCACAAATAAATAAATAAATAAATAATAAAAAATCAATCAATAAAAAAAAAATGAAAAGTTTATACTCACCTACTGCAGCACTGGGAGCCCTCCAACAGCCTGCTGGGGCGGGGCCCACCCAGGAGATGCTGGGCGGGCGGGCCCCGCCACCGACAAAGACGTCACGTCGGGCGGGGCCCGCCCCCAGAAGATGGATGACCGCCGCCCAGGCCCCACCACCGACGCCGAGGACTTCGGGCGGGGCCTACCCCCAGGAGATGCGGGACGCGGAAAAGGTAAGTACTGTCAGGCCATTCGGCCCGGGATAGGGTTGATGTCCCTTCGGCCAGGGATAGGGTCGTCGCCTGGAAACAGGACGCGCTGGGAGGGCCAGGAGCTACTGCGCAAGCGCGCAGCTGCCGGCACTGTTTTTGGCGCAGGGATGTAGCTCCGCCCCCAGCAGCTCCTGTTGCGCTGCGCCGAGCCGAGCTGGAAACAGATATCGCAGAATCGTGAGGTCAGTATTTGCTGCTTTTTCAGTTCTACAAATTTGGTGGGCCTCTGCAATGTGTGCCATTCTCGTGAAGGTCTGAAACTTGAGCTCATAGAAACATAGAAAATAGGAGCAGTAGTAGTCCATTTGGCCCTTCACGTCTACACAGCCATTCAATATGATCATGGCTGATCCTCTATCTCAACACAATATTCCCGCTTTTTCCCCACCGCTCGATGTCTTTTGTTTCTAGAAATCTATCTATCTCCCTCTTAAATATAATCAGTGACTCGGCCTCCACAGCCTACTGTGGTAGAGAATTCCACAGGTTCTCCACCCTCTGAGTGAAAACATTTCTGCTCATCTCGGTCCTAAATTTCCTACCCCGTATCCTGAGACTGTGACCACTTGTTCTAGAATTCCCAGCCAGGGGAAACATCCTCCTCGCGTCCAGTCTATCCAACCCCGTCAGAATTCTATATGTTTCAATGAGATCCCCTCTCATTCTTCTAAACTCTAGTGAATACAAGCCTAGTCGACCCAATCTCTCCTCACACAACAGTCCTGCTATCCCAGGAATCAGTCTGGTGAACCTTCGCTGCACTCCCTCTATGGCAAGTATATCCTTTCTTCGGTAAGGAAACCAAAACTGCACACAATGCTCCAGGTGTGGTCTCACCAAGGCCCTGTATAACTGTAGTAAGACATCCTTGCTCCTGTACTCAAATCTTCTTGCAATGAAGGCCAACATACCATTTGCCTTCCTAACTGCTTGCTCCACCTGCATGTTTGCTTTCAATGACTGGTGTACAAGGACACCCAGGTCCCTCTGTACAGCAACATTTCCCAAGCCATCACCATTTAATAAAACTTTATCCTTATGTTTTTCCTACCAACGTGGATAACTTCACATTTATCCACGTTATACTGCATCTGCCATGTGTTTGCCCACTCACTCAACCTATCTAAATCACCTTGCAGCATCTTTTCATCCTCCTCACAACTCACAATCCCACTTAGTTTTGTGTTGTCAGCAAACTTGGAAATATATTTGGTTCCCTCATGCAAATTATTTATATATATATTGTGAATAGCTGGGGCCCAAGCATTGATCCCTGTGGTACCCCACAAGTCACTGCCCGCGACCCTGAAAAAGACCTGTTTATTCCTACTCTCTGTTTCCTGTCAGTTAACTAATTTTCAATCTATGCCAATACATTACCCCCAATCCCATGTGCTTTAATTTTGCACACTAACCTCTTATGTGGGACTTTATCAAAGGCCTTCTGAAAATCCAAATACACTACATCCACTGGTTCTCCCTTATCTAATCTATCAGTTACATCCTCAAAAAACTTCAGTCGGGTTGTCAAACATGATTTTCCTTTCATAAATCTATGTTGACTTTGTTTAATCCTGTTGATATTATCTAAGTGTGCCATTATTACATCTTTTGTAATCGACTCTAGCATTTTCCCTACTACTGATATCAGGCTAACTGGTCTGTAGTTCCCAGATTTCCATCTCCCTCCTCTAGTAAATAGTGGGGTGACAGTTGCCACCCTCCAATCTGCAAACTGTCCCATAATCTATAGAATTTTGGAAGATGACAACCAATGCATCTACTATTTCCATGGCTACCTCTTTTATTACTCTGGGATGCAGATCATTAGGCCCTGGTGATTTATCTGCCTTCTGTCCCATTAGTTTCTCCAACACTATTTTCTTCCGAATAACCATTTCCTTTCGTTCCTCTTCCTCTTTTCATTCCGAGAGGGATGGAGTACAAAAGCAGGGAGGTCCTTCTGCAACTGTACATGGTATTGGTGAGGCCGCACCTGGAGTACTGCATGCAGTTTTGGTCACCTTAATTAAGGAAGGATATACTAGCTTTGGAGGGGGTACAGAGACGATTCACTAGGCTGATTCCGGAGATGAGGGGGTTACCTTATGATGATAGATTGAGTAGACTGGGTCTTTACTCGTTGGAGTTCAGAAGGATGAGGGGTGATCTTTGAGAAACATTTAAAATAATGAAAGGGATAGACAAGATAGAGACAGGGAGGTTGTTTCCACTGGTCGAGGAGACTAGAACTAGGGGGCACAGCCTCAAAATACGGGGGAGCCAATTTAAAACCGAGTTGAGAAGGAATTTCTTCTCCCAGAGGGTTGTGAATCTGTGGAATTCTCTGCCCAAGGAAGCAGTTGAGGCTAGCTCATTGAATGTATTCAAATCATAGATAAATAGATTTTTAACCAATAAGGGAATTAAGGGTTATGGGGAGCGGGCGGGTAAGTGGAGCTGAGTCCACGGCCAGATCAGCCATGATCTTGTTGAATGGCGGAGCAGACTCGAGGGGCTAGATGGCCTACTCCTGTTCCTAATTCTTATGTTCTTATGTTCTTATTGCTCACTAGACCCTTGGTTCCCTAGCATTTCTGGGACTTTAGTTGTGTCCTCTTCCGTGAAGACAGAACTGAAGTAGTTATTTAATTGTTAAGAGGCTCCATTAACGGAAAGTTGATCTCAAGAACAGAATGGAATGAGCAGCAGGGTCATGACCTGCCACGGCGACCGCCCGCACCTAACCTGCCCAGGTACAGGAAATTCCCTGAAGCAAGTTTTTGGTCACATGTCCTAACACCTCCTTCTTTGGCTTGGGGTCCATTTCTTTCTTCGACATCTGTGAAGTGTGTTAGGATATCTTTTCTAGAATGAAGGTGCTACGCAAATGCAAGTTGCTTTTGCTCAGTATTTGCATCAAGATTATTGCTGAGCCCAGAGAAAACTATGGAAAAAAATACAATTTTCCCATTTCACTTAAAAACATTGACATTTGTTCAGATATAATTTCAAAAACACCAACACTCCTTGACTATCGCACAGCTTCACTCATTCAAGTAATTAGTGAGTATTACATCAAAGTTCTGACTTGAGCCGAGTAGCGGGTGGAAAGGACCTGGGAAGTCAGGAGGCGAACCATTCATTGCAGCGTAACTCAACTCGAATCTGTTCTTATAGCAACAGTGTTGATATAACCGGTCCAGTTCAGTTTCTGGCAAAGGGTGAACCTCCCTAAGATGTTGATGATGGAAGACGCAACAGTGATACCATGGAGGGCAATGGGTGATGGGTGGGTATTCTCTCAGCCGAGATGGTCATTACCTGGTACCTAGGTGGCACAATGTTACCTGCAACTTGCCAGCTCAGCTGCAGGTGGGTTTATGCTGCTTTATTATTGGAGGAGTTATGAATGGAGCTGAACACTGTGGAATCGTCAGTGAACTGACCTTGTGACAGAAGCAAGAGTAGTGATGAAGGAGCTGAAGATAGTTGGGGTTAGAAATTGCAACACCCCCACCCCCCCCACCGTAATGGGGCGCACGCACTCGATTTCAATGGTAGCAGTGGTTGAGGTCGCTGCTTGAGTGAAATCCCGATCTTTGTTGCTTTTTTTTTAACTTGGAGCCGGAACTCCCTCTTAATGGGGGCGGTGAATACACGCGAAGGGCAGGTACGTGGCGGTGAGTACACGAAAGGGGTGGATACAGAGCGGTGAGTACACGAGAGGGGTGGATACCGAGTGGTGAGTACACGAGAGGGGGGGATACACAGCGGTGAGTACACGAGAGGGGTGGATACAGAGCGGTGAGTACACGAGAGGGGTGGATACACAGTGGTGAGTACACGAGAGGGGTGGATACAGAGCGGTGAGTATACGAGAGGTGGGGATATGGGGCGGTGAGTACACGAGAGGGGTGGATACAGAGCGGTGAGTACACAAGAGGGGTGGATACAGAGCGGTGAGTACACAAGAGGGGTGGATACAGAATGGTGAGTACACGAGAGGGGTGGATACACGGTGGTGAGTACACGAGAGGGGTGGATACAGAGCGGTGAGTACACGAGAGGGGTGGATACACGGTGGTGAGTACACGAGAGGGGTGGATACAGAGCGGTGAATACACGAGAGGGGTGGACACAGAGCGGTGAGTACACGAGAGGGGGGGATATGGGGCGGTGAGTACACGAGAGGGGTGGATACAGAGCGGTGAGTACACGAGAGGGGGGGATACGGGGCGGTGAGTACACGAGAGGGGCAGAAGTTGGGGGGGGTGTGCAGAGTGACCACCGCGATGACATCATCACGGCGCTGCCTCACCATGGCTCTCCCCTTCACGTAAAGGGGAGAGACTTTGCGATTTTAAAACTTCTGCCCGCTGGGCCACCTGGGAGAGTTTTGGCCGGGCCAGCGGACTGACACTCAAGGGGGAGTGTGTGCCAGGTTGCCTGATGGCGGCCCGACCGAACCCTGGGACATAATTGTTGGCCCAACATGGCAGTCAGCCGATAAAAACGAAAACATGGCGGCAGCGGCAGTGCGCCCTCCCCTTTAAGGGAAGCCACACCGCCATTGCAGAAGGCCACAGCCTCACTGGACCAATAGGAAAAGCAGGTTTTGGTACCGTCGGGCGGGCCGAAGATTTTCCGAGGGGAATGTCGCCATCAGGTGGTGAGTAGATCGGCGATGCGCACGGTGATGACATGCTTAACACCGATCGGCAGCAGCGGAGCAGTAGGGGGGGTGATCAGTGCACCACCGGGAACTCTCGGAAGGGCAATTGGGCTATCAGCGGCCATTCCACGAAAAGCCAGCGGTCACTCCACTCCGCAGCGTGGCCGCCGCTTTGCGGTGGTGACAGGCTTTAAGAAGAGAAGCAATTTCAGCCCCTTGGACTTTTAGAAGAAGGTTCCTGTCAGAACACGGAAATTTTGTGAAGGCACTTGGGGATGATTTCCCAAAATTTATGCCGGGTTCATTAATAGATTCTGCTCCCCTTATCCGCATCATAAGAAATAGGAGCAGGAGTCGGCCATTTGGCCCCTCGAGCCTGCTCCGCCATTCAATAAGATCATGGCTGATCTGATCATGGACTCAGCTCCTCTTCCCCGCCCGCTCCCCATAACCCTTTACTCATTTATCGCTCAAAAATCTGTCTATCTTCACCTTAAATATATTCAATGACCCAGCCTCCACAACTCTCTGGGGCAGAGAATTCCACAGATTTACAACCCTCCGAGAGAAGAAATTCCTCCTCATCTCAGTTTTAAATGTCGGCCCCTTATTCTGAGGCTATGTCCCCTACTTCTAGTTTCCCCCATGAGTGGAAATATCCTCCCTGCATCCACCTTGTCGAGCCCCCTCATTATCTTAGAAGTTTCGTTAAGATCACCTCTCATTCTACTGAACTACAATGCGTATAGGCCCAACCTACTCAACCTATCCTCATAAGTCAACCCCCTCACCTCCGGAATCAAACTAATGAACCTCCTCTGAACAGCCACCAATGCAAATATATCCTTCCTTAAATGCGGAGACCAAAACTGGATGCAGTACTCCAGGTGTGGCCTCACCAATACCCTGTACACTTGCAG